>NC_090931.1:373529099-374154099 GCF_040938575.1 Ambystoma mexicanum
CTTTATGGAATTCGAATGGTGCATCCTGAGAAAAGTAAGAGGGAAATCCCAGGATGACATAAACAAAAAACTCATCAATCTGGAGCAAAATCATCTATTTCTTACTAGGGGCCACTTAATAGGGCTTAATGAAAACAGTGAGTGGCACAATGTGAAGTAAAGCCAGTGAGTTGATCATCCATAGTATTGCATTTGCTCTGGGTATTATTTTGTAGCATGATTGAGCATTTTAACAACAAACAAATGTTAGAGATTAGTGATTGATGGACCCTTGATTATGACAATATTGCAAAAGCTGTATACATGTGTGGCATGAGACTGTGATTGTTATACTATCTCTTTTGGCTACTGTTGCATTGTTTGTGTAACCAAAGGAAGAAAAAGTTTTTTTCCATATTGGAAATCACGCACACTGTTTTGTTTCTTTGAACATTTATATTGAGTGTATCATTGGTGTGCTTATACATGTGACACTATGTGATCTGTTAACATGATGCGGTTGGGGAAACCTATCCATAATTGAAATGAGACAGTAAAAGTACAGTGCTAATTCTGGACGTGGCTTTTCAATGGGTTTCCATGTTTTGGAATGGGGAATCGTTTAAGATCCAAAGATTCTCAGTCCTTATAAATTAAGAGTTGATGGGGGAGGATCCTCTATCATTTGTAGATATTGTACATGGCGTGGGCATTTTCACTGAACGCGTTACGCCGTGCGTCACTACGTGAGGTGATGACATCATTGTTGTCACACCAGTGGGCCGCCATATAATCTGGCGTTTCCCGGCCTCACAATTGTTAGGTGACAGCCGCAAATGAAGGGTTTCCCTCTGTGTAATGAAGTTGAGGTAATATATTGCTAATTGTGGTGGATAGAGCCCCTTATGCTATAACCTTCTTTTGGCATATAAGGGTCCAAATTTGGAACTCTGACTCTGTGCTTTTGAATTTGCGATTTCATGATATAGGAAGCAGTTTTGGGGAGAACAGTCCCTCATTCTTGAATTTGTCCTTATTGAGATTATTGGTGTATTTAAGAGTCCAGCTGGCACTACAAGCAAGTGAGATTAAAATCTTTAGGGATGGTTAAGGATGCACCACCCATATTGCCTTGTAGTCACTGATGGGGATATACTTGTATTGGCCCATAGGATACTGATACAGATACATTCAAGAACAGACATCCCTTAAAGCCATACAAACGGCCATGATGTATTGAGGTTGGAAGGTAAGGAGGAAGTGTGGTGTTTTGAGTTTGAATTGAAGCAATTAAGATTGAAGAGAATGATTATGCTATTAAGAAGGGTAATTTTCCTTGCAGGCATTAGTTTGAGTGGGAATAGCTAATCGTGAGAACTATATTTAGCAACAGTTGAAGTTGCATTACTGTCTGATGGTACAACGACACAGACTCTTTTCAGGTAGACTATTAACAGTATATTTGTTTATCCTTGTGGTGTTAAGGATGTAAGCTAGTTTAAATAAAAGACCCATCCATATAGGGACTCTGTGGAAACTGAGGGAACATCCCTTGCCACGTACAAGAAACACATTTTTCTACAGATTTTCTGCCCCTGAGGAATGTCCGGCTAGTACCAGCCACACAGGACAGAAACCTATATAAGTCAGACTAATATGGACATAGTGGGAAATTAGGTTGAGTCAACCATCACTGTGTATGGTCGAGTCATTGAGACTTGACATTGTGTATGTACTAATGTATGTAGATTGATATATTGAACTACAATGATTTGTGTATATTTTTTTACTGTTTTTGTTACGTTTTAGAAGGTGGTTAGACTTGCGTTCTGATGTATTAATAAAATTGATACTTTTTTTGTATGAAACATAATTTTTGACCCAGTGTTATCTCCTTGTATTTGTTTAAAGGAGGATAGCAAGAGTCTATTGGTTTGAGTAGGGGTACATATGTGTTTTACTAATGGATAGTGACTTTTCTTTGGTTTGATTTCACATATTTAATTCCCATTTAGTAGGAAAGTTTTAAACCGTATAGTGCGAAATCCCATGTGACAATACTAACTACTTCAAACAAAGACCTTCGATTGTGTACACCCGCAGCGCTGGACCACTCTGTTACTTTGTATCGTACTTTCTCTGATTCATATTAAAGTTCAAACATCCATCGGCAATTGAGCTTTATTCGCATCTTTCATCACACACGTTAATATTTTTCGCTCTCAATACAATGTTGCTGCTTGCAATTTCAGCTTCAACACAAACCGGTCTTGTAACGGTCTCCCCAACTCACCGGCTATGTTGATTTCTCTGTCGCTGCTTTGATATCGGAACCAAAGATGGTACCACGGTGGCTGCTGCTCCTCCCCGACTTGGCCAGTCATGCAGGAGGGCCCCGGGCATCTCCAACACACAATACAGAATTCTTCAGTCTGGTTTCCTGGCCTTACGCCTTTTAATCTGAAGCCTTCTGGAAAGTAACAGTTTCTCACTGACAAGGTCAAGGGTATCTCCCTTCTCTGTAAAAGTAGGTATATTTTGCATTATGATGTTGGCCTAAGCACATACACATACACATTGAACATACATATAGAACCACGCCATCGCGGTTTCCAGAAACCCCATCTTGGCTGCCTGGCTCTCATTTCCGAGTTTTCATTCTGAACGCGGTGAAAGCTCACAAACTCACAGCATCGGAAACTTTCCTAAAACCTGCCCCCACACAGGAATGCTAAGAATCACTGAACACGCTGAACTGCAACAGAGAACCCTAAAGCACTAGCACAAACGTAGCTAATCTGTAAATTAGGTACCATTCTGTCTTTCCTGACTGTCTTGTTTTCTGCAGTTAATTGTGAACGTGCCATCCAGACTATTAAAGCGAAGCATGATTTACAGCATATTCTGTTACTTAAATGAACAAACTACTGGGTAAACATGCAGATTGACCTTTTTAGCTTAGCACAAACATAGATTAAGTAGCACAAGGAATGTTACCTTGTACTGAAGAACATGATATCTTACAACATCCTTTCTGCTCTGCCTCCCAGACAGTAGGGTAAAGCATTATCATCTTTCTTATAGACGGGCAGAACGGACTATTACATATACTACCTGAAATCTCTTCAACAACGCTTTGATGTTTAAAAATGCGAAACAATACCTTTAAGTGCCTGTTCACCTTCTACAGATACTTTATACTGAGGAATATGTGGCAATGTAATGCCGGATTTTAATACTATTCGTACAGGTTCAACATTCAGTATCCCTACATCATTGTCATTTACAGCCCATTAATGCGTAGGCACTTGTAATTCCCTTGGTAAAGGCAACGTCATAAATTGTGAAGTCGAATTCAGCTGGGGTGAAATGGTCAAGTACACTCCATCTGGCGAACAATAAATCACTGCATTCAATTTTTTCAACAAATTTAATCCCAGAAGATTCTCACCACAATTCGTAGTCAACAAAAATGGACATGAGTCAGTGAATGGACCAAAAGCTATCGGCACCGGTCGAGAAACTGGACTCACTACTGGTGGACCAGAGAACCCTACGGAAACATTATTCTGCCCTGAGAGTGGGATATCTGGAACCCGCAGATGGTCAATGGAGCACTTCTGTTCCCCTGTGTCTACTAGAAAAAACATGCTCTCTATTCCCGACTTTCATTTCAACCTATATGTAATAGTCCGGTTCTGCCCATCTATAAGAAAGGTAATAATGCCTTACCCTATTGTTTTGTTATTGATTTGCGTCCGATTAACAAGGTAGTAGCACCACAATTTCCCATTGTCCCTGACATCACCACAATTTTAACTATGATTCCTGCTACGGCTACACATTTTTCTGTAATAGATTTGAAGAATGCATTTTTTAGCATACCCATTCATCCAGACAGCAGATACTTGTTTGCATTCTCACTGGGAGGAAGTTATTTTACATTCACACGTATACCACAGGGTTACACTGAGAGTCCTAGTATTTATAGTAGAGAACTCAAGGAACAATTCGATATGCTTGAATTGCCTTCCACTTGCACATTGATACAGTATATTGATGACCTACTAATAGCTGCAGATTCTGAAGACGCTTGTATGGAGGGCACTGTGTTGTTATTAAAGCATCTAGCTGAACATGGCCATAAAGTTTCAATATTGTCAACATGAGGTCGCCTATTTAGGTTGTCTCCTGTCAAAGGAGGGTAGATGGCTTGCACCTGAAATTATACGAAGCATCTCTGGTATGACAGTTTCAAATACGCATAAAGAAGTCAGGGCCTTAATCGGCATGGCTTCATATTGTAGGCAATGGATTGCGAAGTTTTCACTTTTGATTAGGCCTATGTTGGCATTAACTACAAAGGATGTAACTATGCCGATATGGATTGTCATGAAGTTTTTGATTTGCTCAAAATCGTGTTTTGTTCGGCGTCGGTTTTAGGCACACCAAATTATAGAAAGGGTTTTGTTTTGTTCGTGCATGAGAGGGATGGGTTTGCCTTAGCTGTTTTGACACAGGAACATGGGGGAAGAAGTAGACTGTGTGGTTATTTTTCCTCCACGTTAGACCCTGTTGCATGCACTTTGCCAAAATGTCTAAGGGCTGCAGCTGCTGCTGCCGCCTCAGTGAAACAATGTGAGGGTATGGTCTTGGGCCACTCCTTTACCGTTTTGTACCCCACTCAATGGATGTTCTGTTAAATAAAACACAGACTCAGCATCTCACATCTGCCATAATCACAAGGTATGAATTGATTTTATTTGCACCTCATATCAAAATTGAGAGATGCTGTTCTTTGAATCCGGCTGAACTATTTCCTTCTTTGAATGAGGAGTGCACTGATAATACATTAAATAACTGTTTGCACATTACCGAACAAGATACAAAAGGCAGAATCGATCTGAGCGATACACCATTACCATCGCCAGAAGGAGAGCTGTGCTGTGATGGTTCTTGTTTTAAACTACCTGATGGCACTTCTGCTGCTGCCTATGCAATTACCACTTTAGGTAGCATTATTGAAAGCAAAAGAATTCCATACAACTCTGCCCAGGCTGCGGAGATGGTTGCCTTGACTAGAGTTTATGGGATATCCCAAGGGCTCAGCGTTAACATATACACTGACAGTCAGTATGCCTTTGGAGACGCTCACAACTTTGGTAAATTAGGGGCTGAAAGAGGATTTTTAACATCTCATGGTACAACGATTCAGCATGGTCCCTGGATAGTTCAACTGTTGTCTGCATTAGCTCTTCCCAAACAACTAGCTATATTGAAATGCGCAGCACACCAGAGGGTGACTGACAACATTGGAAAAGGACATGCATTTGCAGACAAAATAGCTAAACAGACTGCTACTGACCCTCACTCACAGATGTATGTGTTAGATTCCATTAAATGGATTGCAACAAGGGTGATGCAGGAGGGCGTTAGTCATGTGACAGGGATACATTCTGAGGCCCAGGAGGAAGAGATTGAAAGTTGGGCTTCGGGACCTGGGATATTGGACAAGGAGGGGTGTTGGGTAGATCGGGAAGAACAGAGATGGATGCCACCTAACGCATACGTAACAGCGATAGTTACTATGGCACATGGACCAGCACACATTAATGTGAAGAACATTTGTAAACACTTAGATGCAGTTTGGTATAACAATAACACTCCCAAAGCTGCAGAACAACCAGCTCAGAACTGTATGATTTGCTTACAACATAATATTGGTATGGGTACACCGGCACCTAAAGGTAATTTTGGACCTCCCAATATGCCATTCGAAATAATACACTTTGACTTCATTGAGATGGAAAGATGCCAAAATTACAAATATGTTTTGGTAGTGATATGCGCCTTTAGTAAACCGGTCAAAGCCTTCCCTCTAAAGGATAAAAAGGATAACACTGCCATGTCAACTGCCAAAGTAATGCTGAAAGAATACTTTCCCCGATTTGGGCTGCCCAGAGTAATTTGGTCCGACAATGGACCGCATTTTGTAGCGGCTATCATGCTACAAGTATGCAAGGTGCTACAGATAGATAAGAAATTTTATTCAGTACAGCATCTACAGAGTGCCGGTTTGGTGGAACGCCATAACGGTATCCTTAAGAATAAACTAGCAAAGATATGTGCACACAGTAAATTAAAATGGCCCGATGCTTTATCGTTAGCCTTATTGTCAATGAGAACCGCAGCGCAATCTAGAACAGGACTTTTTCCTTATGAGATCGTCATGGGGAGATCTGCTAATATATGGAATGCACCTAGACCAAAGAAGTTGAACGAGATAGAATATCCGTTATTAAGTGATTACTGTGACCAATTGACTGAAAACCTGCGTTTGATTTACCAACAGGTTCGAGCTGCTTTGCCTGAGAAATACGAAAGACCTGGTCATTGCATTCGACCTAGGGAGTTCGTTTTGGTGAAGGAATCGAAAGAAAGTCTTCCCTTGCAACTTGCTGGAAAGGACCATGTCAGGTGCTACTGGCTACTCAGGCGGCTGTTCGAGTCAACGGAAGCACCACTGGATTCATGCAATGGACCTGAAATCAGTGCCCTGCCTTTACCCTGAGGCAGAGGGACTAAGGAAGGGGTTGTTGATGATCCTGACTAAAAAGAATTGCCTGTGGACAAGGGCTATTCTGATCAGGGGCTATATTTTAAGCCCAACCCACTTGAGAATTCTACACTCTCTTCAGATCCTGTTTCTTTATTCACCGATCAAACTGTACCCGGAGTCACAAGGTACAATATTTGACCACGGAACTAGATATGGAATGACAATTCTGCTAGATTAGGAAAGTGTAGTTTGTATACTGCACCCACAAGAAACCAACGGCTTTCCATCCAATCCCCTCAAACACGCGGGAACATGTTTTGGTTCGGAATAACAGGGGGGCTGGGAAAAGACTGAGACATTCATAGATCCAGAAGAAGACTACAAGTAAGATAGGCCAATTGGTCAAGTGCCACCAATGGATGAATTTATAAAGCCTGTTTAGTGAGGTTTCTTAATGGACACTAAAACTATGCCTATCTTTGGGGCACAAGTAAATGAGGACAGAAATGAAATTGCTGCTGGAAAGCCCATATCTAGAGGGCTATGGTCAACGAAGGAAAAACTAAACGTAATAACACTTGCAGCCTGTGTTACGATCATTTTAATACCTGTGTTATGGTATCTGGAGAGTTCACATCCACTTAGTATATTGTTGCATACTGTCAACCCCACTTTATCTCCTCTTTATGTGCACCCTCACACACTTTGACCACATGATTTGAAACATTGAGAAGGTTACCACAATAACACACTCATACAAATCATGAATGCCACACATGCGATTTTGAATAAAACCAACTGTTGGGTATGTTCTCACCTACCCCAACACGGTGAGAAAGGTTTGGGATGGTACATCTATCCACTTCTACTGTCTACTTCGAGCTATGCATCCTTTAGAGCTCTGTTCTTTGGGAAGCGGAACGATAGTGCCACTGGTAACTTTGATGGAAAAACATTAATGAATTTGATTGGTTGGTGTTGTTACCCCTAGGATGCTCTGCCTTTGCAAATAAAAGTATGACAAATATTGCATCTACTAGGAACTCTGATAAACATTCTAAACCCTATCAATCTATGATCTCATTTAAAATGGCACCAGTAGGGAACCGGAAGCAGTCCCTCCCTCTTACACCATTAATCATGATCCAGAGATAGTACCATTCTGCTTGAGAAAAAGATGGATCCCTGTATATGGGCACATATGATAAATGTGTGAATACTGCTGTTTTATTAAACGAAAATAGGCCCTTATACATTGGGGTACCCATATATTTTGTCTGTGGTAAAGAAGCATATACTTGGTTGCGGAAAGATGAGAAGGGAACTTGTTGTCTCGGAATATTGTTGCCTGGGGTTTATGTCACATCCACTGCAGATATACTGAAACATAGGCCTAGGAGGGGAGTTCTTAACTCACGAGATATTAGGAGATGGGCGAGAGTATTAGAGAATACTATTAATGAAACTACTGACATATTGTTCAACATGACACTGGAGCAAAAAGCAATCAGATTAGTGGCTCTTCAGAATAGAATGGTCTTAGATGTAATGTTAGCTGAATGTGGTGGTGTATGCAAAATGGTCGGGCCCGCGTGTTGTGTGTACATACCTGACTCCTCCCCCACGGTGTCCCAAGCGATAACACGACTACACATACTTAGTACTGAAGTTCACGGTCCGGAATGAAATTGGGACATAGGAAAATAGGCCTGGAATCTGTTAAAAACCTGGGGTTGGAAAATCTTCTCAGCACTTGCTATTATCAGCAGGGTAATACTATTTTTCTGTTGTTGTATTCAATGCCTGCCCATTTTAAGTTCTGCACTAAGTAGTTGTTGTGCTAAATCTTTGATGAAGCTTAAGCCTGGTCCCCATCCCACTGTAGATGTAACTAATGCCTTGATAATGCAGGAAGCCACTATCAAACAATTCATGTCTATCAATATAGAGGACAGTGATGACTCTGGTTGTTCTGAGGATGACGATGATAAATGGTCACTTGTTTCTAGCATTGTGTTGGCTTAGGCCAAAACGAGGGTTTGTAAAAGTAGATATGTTTTGTATTATAATGTTGGCTAAGCACATACACATACACATTGAACATGCACATAGAACCACGCCATCGTGGTTTACACCATCTTGGCTGCTTTGCTCTCATTTCTGAGTTTTCATTCTGAATGCTGTGAAAGCTCACAAAGTCATCGTTTCGGAAGCTTCCCTAAAATCTGCCCCCATACAGGAATGGTAAGAATCACTGAGCATGCTGAACTCTGCAACAGAGAACCTTGAAGCACTGACACAAAAGTAGCTAATCTGTAAATTAGGTGCCATTCTGTCTTTCCTGACTGTCTTGTTTCCAGCAGATAATTGTGAACGTGCAACCCAGACTATTAAAGCAAAGCACGATTTACAGCATATTCTGTTACTAAAATGAACAAACTACTGGGTAGACATGCAGACTGACCTTTTAGCTTAGCACAAATCTAGATAAACTAACACAAGGAATGGTACCTTCTACTGAAGAACACAATATCTTCCTACATATTTTCTGCTCTGACTCCCAGACAGTAAATAGTCTGCAGGGTGACATCTATCTATCTATCTATCTATCTATCTATCTATCTATCTATCTATCTATCTATCTATCTATCTATCTATCTATCTATATTTTTGTATTGCGCCACCAACCCATAGGCCTCAGGGCGCTCACAAGAGGAGGAAAGGGACAAAAACAACAGAAAACAATATCAGACAAAGAGAACGAAAAGACATGAAAACTGGTGAAATCTAAACCTCATAAAGACAAGCAGAATGAGGAAGAAGATAACGGAGAACTGATTTCAAGTACCGAGAGAGCTACGCTAAGAAGACAGAAATGGACCTATCCTTTATCAAACAGGAAGGTCTTCAATTTCTTTTTGAAGATAGGCAGAGACTCACTATTAGAGAGGTATTTAGGGAGAGCATTCCAGAGAGCTGGAGCCCAAGAGTCAAAGCTAATATCCCCAAATCTTTTCAGGATAGATGGGGGCTGAACCAAGACGGTGTTGCTACTTGAGCGCAAGAAACGGGTGACAGGTTTCTTTTTGATCCTGGTAGCGAGATAGGATGGAGCTTGGCCATGAAGGCATTTAAACACAGTAGTAAGGCCTTTGTGGTGTAAGCGCTGTTTCACAGGGAGCCAATGAAGGCTACGCCTGGCGTCAGAGACGTGCATATTGCGCTTAAGGCCCATTACTGCGCGTGCTGCGTTGTTTTGTATGATCTGCAAGGTTTTGATGTTGGCCTGGGAGGTACCGATCATTAGACTGTTACAATAATCGAGCTTGCAGTTTACAATGGTGGCTGCAATCACAGCAAGGTTCTCAATAGACAGATAAGGACGGATCTGCCATAAAAGTTGAATATAATAATGACACGAGGATTTGAGATAATTGGCCTGACGGGTGAAAGATAGCTGCGGGTCAAAGTAAACTCCTAAGGTCTTTACGGACTTAGATACGGGGATTGTATGTTGGCCAATCAGGAAGTTGTCATATTTTGTGTCAAGTTTCTTCAGATTTTTCTGGAGCGTTCGACCACATGTTGCCATGGAAAATTGCCCACGTTCATGGGTCTTTAGGTCACAAGCAATTACCACATGATGAGCTAACCCAAAGTCGTCATGATATTGTAAAACTGTACATAACATCCATAAGCCCACAAGTTGGCGCTCACTTTTCCTATGCTTGTATGCCGTGCATTTGTAAAAGGCAGTCCGCACTCGAGTGGAAATAAACTGTTGTTATACCTTTGTTCCTTGTGACTGGTGTGTCTTCATTGTTTTACAGTAGCATCCTATTTTTGGACTTACACCTCGTTCTCTCTTCTCGGTTTGCTGCATTTTTCCCCTCGCTCAGCCGCTGCCTAGAAAACGCTGCTCCTTCATGTTTTGCCTCGCTCAAATTGTACTCTCGTGCTCCGCCTTTTATCAGTGTGGGAAAGCTTTATGGAAGTCAGGTGTGTGTTGTCAAAAGTAATTGCCTGACTTTGCCTGACCATAGCAGTGGGACATCTCGGGTGCATTGCTCAGGTATGAGTCTGTTTTCTCCAGGAGCAGGCTGTCTGTGTGAAAGTGTTCCTGTAGGAAAGGGGATTTGGGGGGTGAAGTTCCAATGTATCCTACCTGGTAGGATGGGGTGAAGTTGTTAGGGCGGGACTCCGTGTCTCGCTTCAGGTGTCCCACTCCCACTCATCAAAGACTCCTCACCCAGGTGATCCTCCTGCACTGGTCCACCTCCAGGAACTAGATCCAAAAGCAATGGCCGGGTCCTGGCCATCTGAGTGACAGATCCCCAGGGAATAGCGAGTGAAACACCCTCTGGTTTCTCATATACCCTTCCTCTATGTGAGGTGGATATACTTGGGGCCTCATCACGAGTTGGGTGGTATCCTGGCGGTATTACCGCCGGGATACTGCCCGCGCTAATATCATTACTGCCACCCGGTCCAGTCCCATTAGCGCTGTATCCAGGGTTGGGCGGTAATGGGTATTCCCCATTGGGTCCATTGGACTGCATTTTCTGCTCAATTAGCATGCGCTAATAGCACCGCGCTAATTGCACCCAGAAATGGGTGTTAAGTTGGCACCTTTACTCCCAGCTTAGAGCTGGAAATAAATGCTGCCAGACTCATGATTGGGCCGACCCTTAAATGCAGCGATTATCGCGTTACTGCTGGATTTAAGGGTCACCGCCGCCCAACTCATAATGACCCTCTTGGTCTTTTCCGGGGTCCTCCAACTTTAGAACCTTGGAGAGAACAAGGGGAAAATGTATCCCGAGATTCTTGCATATTCCATGGGTTTCTTTTCCTCTGTTCTGGTAGAGTCAGGGTGTTCCTATTTGTCTCCCGAATGTATCCTATAAAGTGGGATCGAGGGGGTGATTTTTTTATTAGGTGCTCCCTATGTCTTGTGGTAAGCTCTTGGTGAATAGTAGGTTCATGAGACTCTGGGCCTCATTACGGGTCCGGCGGTAACCCTGCTGGTGCTAGTGGTAGGTTGCTGCGAGACCCATAAAAAATTACCAGCACCTGACTTCCCAGTGCCACTGGGCTATTACAAGTCTGGCGGCCGGGAAATCAGGTGCCAGTAATTTTGTTAATCCCCATTCACATAGAGTCCTGTGGGACTCTATGGGAGTGGGGATACGGGAGCACCGGCTCCCATTACAAGTTTGCCTATCATGGCCGCTGCGCCCGGCAGGGTCAGACATGTCGGGCACAGCGGCTCCGGCAGACATACTTGTAGTTTGCTGGTCCGGAAACAAGGGTGCCAGTGAGCTTACCGGTACCCTTGTTTCCGGACCGGCAAACGTATAATGAGGCTCTCTGTCTCTGACCACTGCTATACTGGAGAGGTTTTGGAGTAACAGTCAAATTGCCAAAAATCTTGAGGCATACATTCCCAGTGAGTGGAGAATGCAGGAAAGTCCCTTCCCCACAATGACTTCTTCGTGGAGTCCAGGAATAATGGCCGATAACACCTGTGATTCCCCCCTGATGTTAATGTACATGGGTATCTTGGAATCGATCTCATTATCTCTGTGTACACATGTGACTCTAACTAGAGTCACATTCTCTAGGTCTGTTAATGTGACCAAATCAGCCCTCATGGTGGTCTGTTTGCTGCCTGAACCTATGAGCGCCTTTACAGGTTTTCCATTCACCAGGGCTTTTTCATACATAAAGTCAGCTGAAGACTGGTATAAACATATGCTGAAGGTTTCTAGATCTTCCTCTGGCTCTTCCCACTCGTCTACTTTTAGGCACCCCATTTCCATAGGTTCTTCTTTTAGATTTTTAGAGCAATATCGGGCCAGATGTCTAGTTTCTCTACACGAAAAGCAAATAGAAGGTGATGGTTTAATTCCTTTAAGTTCTTCTCTCTTGCTTGACACTCTACCCCTCAGGTCCAGTCTACTGACTTCTATTCTTTCTTTTGGGATCCACTCTTTGAATTTAGAGAGCCCCCCCCCATTTAGTACCTGGGATTGGGAGCAGTAAGTAGGTTTGTGATCTTTCCACTCCTCACTTCTGTGTACAGAGCGAAAGTGTTTTACTGCATCTGAGTGATTTTGGACAGTCTCAATAGCCATGACTAGTGTGGGTCGGTTCAGCTGCAATATTGCTTTCTGTGAAAAGTGAGGTAAAGAATTGGTAAATTGTTCCAGAATGATAATTTCTGCCAATTCCTCTGTTGTCTTGTTGTTAATCCAGAGGGAGATCATATTCTTAATCTGTTCCCCCAAATCGAGGGGATCTCACCGGGGTTTAATCGAATGGCCCTTCATTTCTGTTGATAGAAGTTACATGTTTGGCTTACCCTTTTGAGTTGTCCCTCTTTTATGGATATAAAGGTAGCCCCCTGGGCAAGGTTAAGTAGCTGGTAGGTTGTCTGTAGTTCGTCTTTCAATAGGGGTCCCAAGTTAAAAAAAAAATAGATTTTCTTGCCATCCCAATTTCTCAGCTAATCGCTCGAAATTCAAAAAGAAATTTGCTAGGTCCTCGCCCTCCTGATAGGGTTGTAGTATCCCTTGAGGTAGTAGGGGTCTTGCTTGTAACTCAACACATTTTGTTACATTTTCTTGCAGATGGGCTTCAGTCTGAATCTGATGGGAAGACAGCTGGGCCATGATAGCTTCAAGGTCGGCCGTGTCTTCCGGGGTAGTAAGGGCTCCCTTTGTGATATTTCCTGAGTCAGAAACAAAAAGGGTCTCAACTTCCTCCAAGAGGGTTTTAAAGTCATCTGACTCCTCTGAGCCTGATTCTGATGTAGGGCAAGATCTGGGTATGTTGATACAAAAGCTGTATCCGGAATAAAATCATTGAAGCACCCATGGTGGAACACTTTATCGAACTAGATCACAAATGTGAAGAAATAAAATGGACAGTGATATATAAACTATGCAGACATAAAGATACCAATGTGGATAAGCCATACCTTTCCAAAAAAGAACAAGAATTCATTTTTTTAACAAAATGTGATCAAGTTGGGCTAATTGAAAATATTGAATGGCAAAAGATCAAATAAGATACTTTTCAGTAATGGTGTACAGACAGCCAGAAGCTTCATTCTGGGGGCCAACCAAGAAGGTGCAGCGGCCTACCCTACAGGGTGACGATTGTGGCAGATAATAATGAAGTAAAAGTAGACCTAATAGACATGATCCCTGAGTACTCCAACCTACAGGTCCCTGCCCATAAAATCCAGTACAATCGTCTACATCTTGTCATCCAAGAGACGCCCCTGCCGAAAGAATCCGCTGGGGACATTCTGAACTCGTACAATCCATCCATATAACTTTACCCGGTTCTCAGCCAGTAGGTCCTGTGTCAACGGTTAGTCCGGACTACACCCAGCCAACCACCTATCACCAGTCCACCCGGCTCTGGTTCTGTGACTGGCCCATACCTAGCCACCCTGCCAACACAGGTCTCCAATCTGTTTGAGACACCATCCACCACCAACTCCTGCACCTTTTACGGGTTTCCAGGTTCCCCTGCAGCTACCAGCACCAGTGCATGCCCTATAAGGTGGCTCTCGGGAGGGGGAGATACCATGGTCACAGTACACACACCATGGAGTGCCGCTGACCTATTTAATATCATTCAAAAGTTTCCCAAGATACAAGAACATCCAGACAAATTCCAAGAGGAACTTCAGGTCATTATAGACTGTTACCATCCCAAGTGCGCACACCTGAACCAATTACTATGAGCAGCTCTTACTGCTGATACTTTACTCTGCTAAAAAAGCGATCCAACTGGCCAAACGAAGAGCCCCCTCGTCCTCTACTGATGGATTAAAAGCATTCACCAATAGATTAGTACAAACTATCCCTGAGATGTGTCATCGGAAGACGAATTCGTAAAAAATCAACGCCTGTAAACAGGTGAGAGGTGAAAATCCAGCGGAATATCTTGAGTACATAAAACAATGTTTTGAAAAGTATTCTGGAATAATTGATGGAGCTTTCTTAACGCTCCAGGCTGTGGTGGCACAATTTGTTAAGGGGTTATATCCAAAGAAATCGAACAGTATAAAATCGGTCCTAATAGGTTGGGAGGGACAGAACTTGACTGAGGTGTTGCTAGTTGCACAGCATTTCCATGAAAAAAATCAACAGCAAAAAAAGGAAGCCAAGTTTATGGCATTACAGATACAGCCATTACAACCTTCCCAGGGACGCTGAGGGTTTAGTCCAATGTCCAGAGTTGGGGAAAGGAGAGAGGTGCTTCTCAGCCACCCAAACAGGGCCAGGGTAACGAGAGATATTGCACACATTCTTACAATGACCAGTGCAATTACAGTAGCATTTGGGCACTGGAAAGCTGAATGTACGATTCCACCTCAGTATGACGGTCGAGTCGATCAGTCAACTGCACCGATCACGTAGGCTGTGCCCCGCCTTCACTGACATCACCACAGAATGATCATTAGGACTGCCAAGAGGTTCCAGAACATTTGCACCACTCAAACCACTTAATTATGCTTCTCCCTATGTTGATTGTAATATTGCTGGCTAGAAAGTATCACGCTTGGTTGACACAGGAGCATCACACTCAGCACTAAATACTTCCACATTTATGCATCCTCACCCTGTATCTCCCCTGCTTATGGTCACACTGGGCCCTATTTCAGATAACCATGCTTTCCTGTTCCCATGTTAATTTGTTTGGGCTAGATTTGTTATGTATGTTGAGTTGCTCTATTTACTGCTCCCCTGACAGCATATTTGACATCCCTGCCCACGAGAACATGAGGTTTTGGCTGTGCTACAGGAGATTATTCATTCAAACTCTGGTAACCGAGACAGCATTCCATTGCTGCAGCAGGGAGTGTTGTAACAAGTTCCAGCCAAATTATGGTCTACCGACGCAAGTGAAGCTGGCTACATGTTGAATGCCGAGCAAGTCAAGATCACCCTGAACCCAGCCAAACCTCTGCCATGTGAGCCTTAGTATCCCATATGTAGGCAGGCAGAAGGTGGCATGTGTCCTGTAATAAAGTCCCTGCTTGAACAGGGTATTATTGTACCTACATAAAAGCCCTGTAATACCCCGATTCTGCCCACCAAGAAGACAGGTGAAGAAGTCTACCGTTTTATACAAGACCTGAGGGCAATTAGTACTGCTCTCCTGCCAGCCTTTCCGGTGGTCGCTAATACAGCCCCCATCCTTTATTGTATCCAGGCGTCAGCTGCCTATTACACTGTTTTAGATTTGTGCTCTGCATTTTCCTCCATTACGATCCACTCTTATAGTCAGTACCTGTTTCCCTTTAGATATAAATCAGCTCAGTATATGTTCACAAGTCTCCCTATGAGGTATGTAGAAAGCCTCATCCTGCTCTCACAAAGCCTGAAGAAGGATCTTGACTTTGTAGTGTTCCCAGGAGGGTCCGCGCTGGTGCAGTATATAGACAATATGCTACTAGCCACCCCGCCTTAGAAGCCTGCGAGCAGGACTCCCTCACTTTGTTGACAGCGCTTACTGAAAAGGGTCACAAGGCATCTAAAGACAAGCTACAGCTGTGCTCACCCCGTGTGCGATATCTGGCCTTTAGATTTCAGCTGGGGAAAGGCACCTGTACCAGGATTGTATTGTGGCAATCCAGAAGGTTCTGGTGAGGACACCTAATGCCCTGAGAGCCCAATTAACGGCAGTGGCAACTTATTGCAAGGTGAACCATTAAAACATTTATAACAAGCTTCATTTAGCGTTTTCTTCATACAAAAACACAATGGCCGATAATATACTGGGAGCATCACCAGACATCGATCTTTGATGCAGAAACAGCACATTCAGTGTGCCTGAATAACTGCACCACTGACGATCCTTCCACAGAAGCCAAGCTCAAGGTGAGCATTGTTGGCCTCCCCATATGTCGGCAGGAGCATCGGCTACTCTCCAAGATGGCGCCTGCAACCCATGCTCTCCAGCATGGGTCTGATGCAGTCCTTTCCCCTCCTCCGCTTTCCGCTGATTGGCACACTCCACATGACAAAGAGTCCCTTACAGGGAGCTGGCAGGAGAAGCCAGCCCCTTTAGAAGGCCCACTTTTAAGGCCTCTGCCCTCTGTCTGGGAGCATAACCAGACCTCGATTCTTGATGCAGCAACAGCACATTCAGTGTGCCTAAAAAACTGCACCACCGACAATCCTTCCAAGGAAGCCAAGTTCAAGGTGAGCATTGTTGGCCTCCCCGTATGTCGGCAGGAGCATTGGCTCCATTCCAAATGTTGGATAAACGCCTCACTATCCCTACACTGATGAGGATTTCCCTGCCTAAAATAGACTAAAGGAAACACTGTAACAAAAGGTTTATGTCTCTCATACTTGAACATAGAACAACTCAACAAGGTAATATATGGCAGTTAGTTCAAAACCAACAAATATAACAGTTACGTTTGCATCATAATAACTGTCTCTCCTTATAATTTGGGCGAATTCCCCTTTCCCAGATTCAAGCAGAATTATGTTCAACAGTTCCAAAAGAATAAGGAAATCATGTCTTGTATCAAAGTTCCAATGCAGTGCTTTTGATTCCAACTTGACAACCAAATGTTCTAATACCTCAGAATTGTTCAACAAGGTTTTTCTTCCTTACACTTGTAACACAAAGAGTTTGAAACAACTTCTCATAAACCAAAAACACTTCCTTAGTTCATTGGGATCAACAGAAATGATCTTTGTCGGGATTATTCTGCAACAGAACACTTGCTTTGACAATGTTAGATAATTCTGAAGCAGTTCACACAACACTTGCTTCAGCAATTTAAGTTTGTCAGGATGATTGTGTAATACTTCATAGAGACATCTTAGTGGTTCTACCCCTTCTTCTTCACAGCTTTGCACCACCACAACACAGTACTTCTTAGACTCCACCTGGTCCACTCACCTGCGAGGCCTACTACTACAAAGTGATCTGCTCTAGCGTACTCTCCTACAAGAAGATAATAAAGTGCTACAAAGTCTTCTGACCTGGTGTACTCTGCTGCCAGGCCAGAATAAACTGCCAGCTACAAGTACTTCTGTGGTAAAGGTTACCTTCCACCAAATTAGCCATGTCTTTTTGCTCCACAGCATCAAGTTTACGAATTTCTTCAGGGAAAACAAGAACCACACTCAATGTATTTATTTATTTTATTGGCCATTTGTACGGCACCTATGTACAAGGGGTTCCAGGCGCCAATGCAGATTATACTCCACTCTTTCTGAATACCATCTACCAGAAGGGTATCCTTCCTGCCACTCTTGCCTCCCCACTTCTGCATTAACCAAATGCTGATAATGTTTCTGTCTCACTCTAACACTTCTTTGGCTTTGACAATGTGGGTTTAAGCGAGTTCCTCTCATGAGCTTCTTCATATATGGGCAATAGGTTTTACAAACATTGGGTTTCTCATGTGCCCCCTCTTGGCTTTGGCACTGGTTGTTCTTTTCAACTAAACCTGTTATAGATCTCTTTTGGCTTTGGCAATAATTGTTTGTATTGGTTATTCAAATTCTTTCCCCCTCGTGTTGCTGGCTTTTAATCTGACATACATGTATACAATCACACCCTTTTGATCTGGTGATTAAGCTCTTATTATTCCACTTGCTCTTTTTTTAAGTCAGGTTGGTTTACAAAATAATTATTTGTCTACTTAATGGCAGTTCAGTATTCAAAAACACATTTTTTTATTTCACTGTGCTTGTATTGTTTCTAAGGTTCAGGCACCCAGACTTGGCAAGCGAGCGGTTAAGAGTGCTCCAGTGTCACAATCTCTTATAGAACTCACCGAGTCTGGCGTGTGCGTCCGTTCGCCTCGCTGTCCTTCACTTCTGCAGCTTCTCAGAGTCTGGCAGCTGCTTCCTCCAGTCTCCTGTGGCCCGTGCCACTCGAAAAAGGAGCTTTCTCTTTTCCATATGTTCTCTGGTGCTCGACTTCTGGGCGGATCCTGCCTCACTTCGGGGAAAGCATTCAAAGATGATGGTTCCCGCCGCGCAACCTCTGCAATTTCGGTCTCCAGGGGGAAAGCTTTGAGCTTCAACGCTTCCCTCTGTGCAACTTCTGCAGTTAAGGTTTCCAGAGGTTGAGACCCTCTCAGGACCAGCAACAGCTTGCCACATAACAGTGGTCCCGGCGTCTCCGTTTTCCTACAGATTCTGCTTCTGGTGCAACATGGAGATACCACAGTTACTCCACCTCCTGTTGCTACTCTTCTCCTTCTCCTTTCTTATGGCCTGAGGGGGCCTTTTATGCCTCCCAGTTTCCCTCAGGTGTGGGTAATTTCCACTAATAAGCGGCACTTTGCGGTTTCATGCCTATGCAGCCCTCTTCTTCGTCCCAGTACTTTGGGGATTGTGGGACTTGGAGTACACATTGTAAAAATCTGCTTTTCTAACTTTTTCTATTTTACATTAGGCCATTAGACGTCTTGCGACAGATATAACAGGGGGTTTCCCATTCCTCCTGACCTGCTTCCCCCTCATGTGATCCTCCCGCAGAACACCACCCCCAGGGTCAGGATCAGAAAGCGTAAGTCTTTCCATGGCCACATGAGAATGGTCCCAAGCCAGGTCTTCTGGGGGAATCATCTCTGGGTCATCACACCTCCCACACCAACCTTCCCCGCCATTCCCACCATACCTTTTGTACCTGCAGCGGTCCCAGGCATTACAACCTCACTGCCCCCAGTAAATCAGAAGGTTTCGCTGAACTGTACCCTGATTGATGTACACTCCATTGGAGCCAATGCTATCAACATCCATGACCTCATCATTGACTTCCACCTTGACCTGCTTGCCACCCCGGAATCTTGACTCCACAGCACCTCTTGCCCTCTGTGCTGGTTAGCCATCCCTCCCAACTATTACATCTACAGAGCAGATTGCCTAAGTACTCCAGGAGGTGGTGTTGCCTGTATCACCATAACCTCCCTCCTTATTTGAACCATTCCTACGCCCCCATACGCAGCTATGAAACACTCCTCCTTAAAATCACCATTAATCTGCAGTCCACTTTCAACCTCCTCCTGTTACGCTCACCTGGTCTCTGTGGGGACGTTGGGGCACGGTTGGAGCCCTCGCTGGACTTGGCTCCCGTGGATCAGTCTTTGCCCCCAGCTGCTGTAGTGTGGATTGCTCTGGTTGCTGGCAATGCCCTTGGGAAAAAGTAAGAGGCAGTGAAAATGCTGAGGTTGAATTGCGATCCCCCTCGAACCCTTTGTTCGAGAGTGAGATGAGCATGTCTTTTTCAATATGGTCTCACCTGTTGTTTTGTAAGGATGAGCTCTCCGTCCTGCTTCTCATCAGCAGGGGCGCCGTGGAGGACCTAGTTGCTTCACTGGTCCGTGTGTGTGACAGCCCAGTCTGGCTGTGACCAATCCACTTTGTAGGTAAGTGTTTGTAACTATGATTATTGTCCGTATCCTTTGCAATGTCTTTTCCCAATGATTATTGTCTGTGATCTTTGCAATGTCTTTTCCCAATGATTATTGTCGGTAATTCTTATAATGTATTTCTCTCCTCCAAAAGGTGTTAAGGTGGCCATGCAGTGTTGCGGTGTTGGAAGCGGGTCCAAACGGTGCCAAAGGGGAATCGAGCGGGCCCCACTCGAAGGTAAGTAGGGTTTTATGGTTGCATGCAAGGTTTATGTGTTGCACGGCCAAGCGTAAGATGCATAAGCCGTTTCTAACCTGAACGTTCCTTTTCTCTTGCAGGGATGACCTGCTGGCGACTGATGGAGAGCGACGATCCGAGGACCTGTCGGCGGGTGCCAGATGGATGGATCCGTGAGGATGCTGGAACGGGTGAGGATGCGGCCCGACTCCAATGGTTCCGGGAATCGGCTAAGAAGCTACACGCTGCAGGCGATGGGTTTGCAGAGTCAGGTAAGATGCACGCTGAAGATGCAGAGTTGGTATCAGGTAAGCTGCGCTCGAGCAATGGTATGGCCAGAGTCAGGTAAGATGCACGCTGAAGATACAGAGTTGGAGTCAGGTAATCTGCGCTTTCTAGCGATGGTATGGCTGGAGTCAGGTAAGATGCACGCTGAAGATGATGTTCCAGAACCTGATGAGGAGCGTGCTGAGCTGGAAACAGGTAAGAGCTTCAGACGGCTGCAAGCATTATGCTGCACACAGCAGACTAACTCAAAGCACCTGCATGCGGGTGGGGCTAGCTTAAATAGCCTGGCCCCAGCCACTCCCCTTTAGCCCCGCCTTGTGGCTCCACCTTGCCACTGCCACAGACTTCTGCACGTGCCTTCCAATGCTTTCCAATGGCCACGCCCGGCCTGGAAGCACGTGCCTTAATCATAAAGTGTGCAGAGCACACTTTCTTATGAGCCTGGCGCCAAAGCTGCCAGGACTGGGTCCATTTGGACCCTTTGGAGTATATTGGTAGTGGCCCTTGACCAGTGGCCATGACAGCACTCCCCCTCAAGGCCCCTCACATGGGCGTTCCTCTTCCTGGTCCTGGTTTGGGAGGATTGTCTCGATGGAATTGCTTTACTAGTCGTGGAGCATGGACAAATTCGATGGGTTCCCATGTGCGATCTTGGTGCCCATAACCCTCCCAGTCGATCAAGTAGTATAGTTTTGATCGCGCTATCTTGGAATCCAGAATGCTCTTGACTTCATATTCTGGTTCTCCTTCTATGATCTCTGGCTCAGGTGGCGTTGTAATCCGAGTGTCGGGTTTTATTGGTTTTAGAAAGGAAACATGGAACACTGGATGGATCCGCATATTGGCTGGTAGATCCAATTTCATGGCGGCAGGGTTGATGATGGCTTTGATGGGATAAGGTCTGAGGTATCTTGGACGGAAGGCCCGAGGTCCCTTCAAAGGAATGTTTTTTGACGCCAGCCATACTTTGTCCCCGACTTGATAACGCGGAGCCTCCCGTCTGCGTCTGTCCGCAAACATTTTTTGTTGTTTCTTGGCTCTGTTCAAGTTCTCGATAGCTTCTTTAAGGGACTAAGTAATGGTCTTATGTAAGGAGGTGATTGCTGGCATTTCCAATTCATCAAGCGGATCAAGGGAGGATGTCCAAGGATGTCGGCCATTCATTGTGTAGAATGGGGTCTGTCCTGGGCTAGTATGAATAGAGTTATTGTAGGCAAATTCAGTTAACCAGAGAATACTTTTCCAGGACCCTTCCGTCTGTTGTAACATACACCTCAAGTATTGCTCCAGAGTCTGATTGGTTCTTTCCGTTTGACCATCGGTTTGAGGATGGTGACTCGTGGATAAACGAAGATCGATTTGAGCTATCTTATAAAACCTCCTCCAGAAAGTTGAGACGAATTGAGTTCCACGGTCAGAAACCAATGCAGACGGGAAACCGTGCAATTTGACAATTTGTTCTAAGAACACTGTGGCCAGAGTAGCAGCAGTGGGAAGCCCTTTTAGTGCAATAAAATGCACCATTTTGGAAAATACGTCTACCACGACCAGGATTGTGTTAAATCCATCACAGGGCGGCAGATTGGTAATAAAATCCATAGACAATGTATGCCATGGTGATGGTACTGTTAATGGACGCAACAACCCTGCAGAACTTAACTTCTGGGATTTGTGTTGCGCGCAAACACCGCAAGTTGCGATAAACTGGGCAACATCTTTTCTCCAGGTTGGCCACCAATAATTATTTTGGATTTTGCTCGAGTCTTAGCAATTCCAGGATGTTCTTCCACTAACGACTCGTGGTAGTTGGCTATTATTTTGTTTTGCACTTCTTTGTCTTGGATATATAGTCTTCCATGAATATAGGGTAAGTTATCCTGGATGGAGTACTGGTCCCCCTTACCCAACCATTCCTGTTGGGCTGCCTGGTCCATTCGGGATTGGAGATTGATCTTCAAATCTTCCCAACAGGCAGGTGCAGCAATCTGATTTTGAATCCGTTCTTCGGAAATAATGGCTACTGGCTCAGATGGAGTGAAGGCGTTTTTGTCCTCTCCCATACGTGATAGGGCATCTGTTTTGCCATTATGCACTCCGGGTGTGTAAGTAATAATGAAATCGTATTCTGCAGAGAAAAGAACCCAGCGAAGCTGGCGTGACGATTGGGCTTTAGCAGTTTTCAAATATTGTAGGTTACGGTGATCTGTGATAACAGTGACTGTGTGTCTTGCCCCTAGAAGGTAGTGCCTCCAGGTTTTGAAAGCTCCCTTAATGGATAGTAGTTCCTTGTCTGTGATTGCATAGTTCATTTCTGGCGCGGAAAATCTACGGGACCAAAATGCTGTGGGATGTAGCTGTCCTGTCTCTGGGTCCTTTGTGATAACACTGCCCCCATGGCAACACTGGAGGCGTCTATTTCAACCACATAATGCAGGTCAGGCCGGGGATGTCGCAGAACAGGTGCTGAGGTGAAGGCCTGTTTTAATTCCTGGAAGGCGTTCTCTGCTTTGGAAGACCAGAAGAATTTTTTATTCTTCCTCAGGAGAAAGGTGATTGGGTGGACGATCTGTGAAAATCTTGGAATAAATCGTCTGTAAAAATTAGCAAACCTGAGCACCCTTTGCACTCCTTTGGTAGTTGTTGGGGATGGACACTGAAGAATAGCATCCACCTTGCGTATGTCCATATGAACTCCTCGCGGGTTAAGCATGAAGCCCAAAAACTTGACATCCATGACATGGAAGAAGCATTTTTCTAATTTGGCAAACAGCCTGTGCTGACGAAGCTTTTCCAGAACTGCCATCACATGGCCAACATGGTCTTCCTGGATGTTGAGTAAATAAGGATATCATCGATGTAAACAACGACGCAGACTTCCAACAGTTCGTGAAGCTGATCGTTCATGACGAACTGGAACGCCGCCGGGGCATTGCATAGCCCAAAGGGAATCACTTGATACTCGAAAAAAGCCCATATTTGGTTCGGAAGGCTGTTTTCCACTCGTCGCCCCTTTTAACTCTCACGAGGTGATGTGATCCTCATAGGTCTAGTTTTGTATAGATTCTAGCATCCTTTACCTGATCAAGTAATTCAGGGATGAGTGGCGTAGGGTATATGTTCTTAACAGTGATTTGATTCAATGCCTTATAATCTATACATGTTCTGAGGTTGCCCTCCTTCTTGGGTACGAAGAAGAGAGCCGAGGAGGCAGGAGACTTAGACGGGCGGATGAATCCGTTAGCTAGGTACTGATCTAGGTAAGTCCTCAGATGTTGATTTTCTTGCTCTGTTAGAGCATAAATTCGACTGCAAGGGATTTGCGCTCCAGGGACCAGATCGAACTGGCATTCTTAAGGCCTTTGTGGAGGCAGGGTGTTTGCTTGCTTCTTTTGGAAAACATCCTGATAGTCCAGATACTCAGGGGGTAAGGCACCAGAGAGCCCTAGGATGGATTTCGTCTTGACGCATTCTGGAGAAAAGGTCAGTACTCGCGTTTGACAGTCAATCCTGGGGTTATGGGTTTCTAGCCACGGCATTCCAAGGATCATCTGGAACTGGGGGACCCCAATGAGATCAAACGAAATGTCTTCCCAATGACCGTCCTGAGCCATCAGCATAACTTTGTTGGTATGTTGCGTCACTGGGCCGGATGACAACTGAGAGCCATCCACTGCAGTGACGTTTTCCGATTGTAGCTTCTGCTGAAGGGGAAGGCCTATCCGTGCGGCCAGATTCTGATCGATGTAATTGCCCACCGCTCCACTATCAATATACGCTTCCAAGGCATGCACCTTTGATGGTTGCTGGTGGTGGACCAAGAGGACCGGGATGACCAGGTGTGAAGTCTATACTACTTTCTTCATTTCGCTCGACAAGTGGACCCCTACGCTTGCCGGGCGTTGGAGTTTTCCGGGGTTTGTTCTTTTTCCTCATTGCAGTTGTCCGTTGCACCTACTGTTTTCTTGGGAGGTTTTATTGGGCAATCCTGAAGGAAATGTCCTGCCTTGCCGCAATATAAACAGAGTTGTTGTTGCCTCCTTTTTTCTCTCTCTGCCTTGGAGATAGGAGCCTGTAATCCCCCTATCTGCATGGGCTCGGTTGGCTCATGAGTCTTGACTTGATTGTCCCGGGGTCGCATATAGACCGATCTCCCTTCAGTTCTTGTGCGGTCCATTTTTCTGACTTGCAACCTATGGTCCAATTGTACCGTCAGATTAATGTACTCTGCACAACACTCGCAAGGGTTAACTACTTGGGCTAGTACATCCTTTAGTTCCCCACACAATCCCTGATAGAACAGTGTGGTCCTCTTTTGTTCGGCAAGTTGGTTTATGCTAAGAGACGATTAAAGGTGGCAATGTATGTCAGCAGATCATGGCTTCCCTGTCTGAGGGACAAAAGTTTGTTATCTAGTGCTTGTCCTTGGATGTGCCTAGCAAACAACTTTTCCAATTCCCGTTGGAAATCTCCAAAATTGCGAAGTAGTGGATCATCCTGGTTTACTAATGATATGGACCAATCCGCTGCGCTGCCTCCCAAATATGAAAGTACAAAGGCAACTCTTGCACTATCGTTAGGGAAGGCCCTAGGGCGACACAAAAAGTGAAGACGACACTGGTTCATGAATATGGCATATTTGTTGGGATCGCCAGTGAATTATTTGGGCGGGGCCAAAGGCACAGCCCCCGGGATTACCACTTGGACTGGTGGTGATGGCTGCGGCGGCAAAGGGGTTGGCGCGATTCCGGGTAGTGGAACCTGCCCTGCATGAGTTTGAAGCATCTGCCTCGACAGATTGTCAATTTGTTCTCGGGCGACAATAAGGTCTCTCTTTAAGGCATCAGTCTCTTGTCTGGAGGCATGCACTTTGGCTCGTAGTTCCCCCAGCAATTGGGCTAACAAGTCAATTTCCGAGTTTTCCATAATGCCCAGGCAGAGGTTCAGAGAGGCTTTGCGTTCTGTAACGCTCACCTGGTCTCTGCAGGGACGTTGGGGCACGGTTGGAGCCCTCCCTGGACTTGGCTCCCCTGGATCAGTCTTTGCCCCCAGCTGCTGTAGTGTGGATTGTTCTGGTTGCTGGCAATGCCCTTGGGAGAAAGTAAGAGGCAGTGAAAATGCTGCGGTTGATTTGCGATCCCCCTCGAATTCTTCGTTCCAGAGTGAGATGAGCATGTGTTTTCCCATATGGTCTCACCTGTTGTTTTGTAAGGATGAGCTCTCCGTCCTGCTTCTTATCGGCAGGGGCGCCGTGGAGGACCTAGTTGCTTTACTGGTCCGTGTGCGTGGCAGCCCAGTCCGGCTGTGGCCAATCCACTTTGTAGGTAAGTGTTCGTAACTATGATTATTGTCTGTATCCTTTGCAATGTCTTTTCCCAATGATTATTGTCCGTAACCTTTGCAATGTCTTTTCCCAATGATTATTGTCCGTAATTCTTATAATGTCTTTCTCTCCCCCAACAGGTGTTAAGATGGGCACGCAGTGTCGCAGTGTTGGAAGCGGGTCCAAACGGTGCCAAAGGGGAATCGAGCGGGCCCCACTCGAAGGTAAGTAGGGCTTTATGGTTGCACGCAAGGCTTATGTGTTGCGCGGCCAAGCGTGGGATGTTTATGCAATTTCTAACCTGAATGTTCCTTTTCTCTTGCAGGGATGACCTGGTGGCGACTGATGGAGAGCGGAGATCCGAGGACCTGTCGGCGGGTGCCAGATGGATGGATCCGTGAGGGTGCTGGAACAGGTGAGGATGTGGCCCGACTCCGATGGTTCTGGGAATCGGGTAATGAGCTACACGCTGCAGGCGATGGGTTTGCAGAGTCAGGTAAGATGCGCGCTGAAGATGCAGAGTTGGTATCAGGTAAGCTCCGCTCGAGAGATGGTATAGCCGGAGTCGGTAAGATGCGCGCTGAAGATGCAGAGTTGGAGTCAGGTAAGCTGCGCTTCGAGCGATGGTATGGCTGGAGTCAGGTAAGATGCACGCTGAAGATGATTTTCCAGAACCTGATGAGGAGCATGCTGAGCTGGAAACAGGTAAGAGCTTCAGACGGCGGTAAGCGTTACGCTGCACACAGCAGACTAACGCGAAGCACCTGCATGTGGGTGGGGCTGGATTAAATAGCCTAGCCCCAGGCACTCCCCTTAAGACCCGCCTTGTGGCTCCACCTTGCCACTGCCACAGACTTCTGCACGTGCCTTCCAATGCTTTCCAATGGCCACGTCCAGCCTGGAAGCACGTGCCTTAATCACAAAGTGTGCAGAGCACACTTTCTTATGAGCCTGGCACCAAAGGACTGGGTCCACTTGGACCCTTTGGAGTATATTGGTAGTGGCCTTTGACCAGTGGCCATGACACCTCCTGCTTCTTTACCACCAACCTAAATCCCTCAGTACTCCTGAGTCTGACATCTCCCTCCTGATCACACCACTTACGACCTAAACCTAGGCTTTGACGATCGTTCTTACCTGCTCACTTTCTTCAAGACATGAACTTTGTCCACCTAGTCTCATCCTCCACACATGCCAAAGTATGTATCCTTGACTGGATTTTCTCTACCAATTCCCCTATCAACATCTCTGCCATAACTCCTGTACCATGGTCGGATCACTTCCTCATACTGTTCGGTCTCTCTCATTCCAAACCTTCACCTTCCCCTAATCCATCTCCCAACCTTATTCAGAGACCCTTACGTCTACTCTACAAACTCGTCCACACTTCCAGTAAACAAAAATCCTGACGATATGGCAAACTTCTATCAGCAAGCCTCCTCCTATCAATGGACCAGCATGCCCCAATGAAAACTACTGCAGAAGTAAAAGAGCCCTTGAACACCATTCCAGGAAGCACCCCACTCTCGTCAATGGACTCGACCTCTGAAAGCATCCAAGTCCTACAAGAGGGCTGTAATCTCGCACAAAGCAAATTCCTACGATACTAGAATTTCCAACGCTAGCTCCAACGCTAAAGAACTCTTCTCTATATTAAGAGAGTTAGAAAATCCTTTCCCCAACAATACCCAGACAAGTGCGGACAAGGCATGGTGCTCCACCATCCAAGCTGCTCTAGGTAACAGAATTGACCTATTACATAAAAGAATCACTGCAGAAAACCCACAACTTGCTACTAAACCCCCTACCCCAAATACCCAGAGGCTCCCAGACCCTCACAAAGCCATTGTGCTGTCCTCCTTTAGCTTCTCCGCAGTTTCCCAAAGGTATGTCCTGAAAACCATCCAGTCTTTGAAGCCCACTAACTGCAAGGGAGCTGCTTGCCCGGGCCATATCGTCAAGCTCTGTAACGCAACTCTGTCACCTACCATCACTGAATCAGTCAACTTTTCCTTCACGGCCAATTTGGTCCTCATCAGTATCAAATCAGGCTGGGTCACCCCACTCCTCAAAAAACAAACACTCGACCCATCACCACTGTCCCCTTTCTACTTAAAACACTAGATTATATTATATATGCCCAAGTCCACCGATTTCTTGAGTTCCACCACCTCCTAGGTGCAACACAATTTGGCTTCCGCTCGAAACTCAGTACTGAATCAGCCATGCTTGACAAGAAAATTCAGCTAGACAGCATTTGGGACTCAGGCAACCTAGCCATTCTCCTCCTCCTTGACCTCTCAGCAGCGTTCGATCTAGTGGACCATGACACGCTATGCTAGCACCTCAGTACGCACTTCCACTTTGTCACAGAAGCAACCTCCTGGGTCAAATCTTTGCTAAGCGAACGTACATCGAGGGTAGTGTGAGAAACCAGAGGGTTTTCTTCCAAGTAGACCTTAGGAGTCCCTTATTCCGGTGGCCAGGGACGGACTGGCAGTCTCAGATCCCAACCCTGGGGGTGGACGAGCGAAGGAAATATCCAAGGTGAGACGCAGTATTGTGCCAAAGAAAGCTTCCTCAAGCTTTTACAGGTTGCACCAAATCAACCTCCCTTTCACCCGAAAGAACTCCCTTATTCAAATCCCACAAACCCTCCATATTTGATAGATACCCTAGGAGCCCAAAACCTGTTGCACTTAAAAGGAACTGTGCAATATACTAAACTTAGCGAATGCATAGCCCTATGTTATTGATGTTGTCTCATATTACTAAGTCTTATCTGCGCGTGTACTCCGAGTTGACCCAATTTCTGTTGGAAAATACCAATAAACTTAAATATTTTGTTCCTGCTTTCCACTGAAATACTCTTTTGACTCCACGTCCTTCTAGTTATTCTTTTCTGAGCACCCAGTCTACTAGGACAGAACACTACAGTTCCCACAATCCCCTTTGTTTATTTCAAGACAGTAAACCCAGTCATTGCCATCTGTCTCACATATCCTATCAGATTCACCCATCGAAGTTTATCAAACCCCCTGGTACAAACACTATAATTTCATATAGCAACTCTTCCCCTTTCTGTCCCGTAGGATATTTGAACACTCTAACTTCCCCACTTTCTGACATGAACACCTTTGCACAACAGACTAATTTTAAAACTGTTTATCTGACATGCCTCAACCTAAGGGTCAGGCAAAGTCAGGCAATTGACCAGAATTACACATACCTGATGGCCCGTTCCCTTCCCCCCATGGATAAAAGGTGGAGCACAAGAGCACAGGACTAGCAAGGCAGACCGCCCGATGTGAGAGCTCACTCAGCGTGGCAGTTCAAGAGAAGGTGAAAGATGGCGCATACCCAAGGGGTGACAAGAAGAGAAGCGACCTTGCCCTTTCCGATCAAAGACTGTGAATCCTCCACAGAAGGAAGCATAAGACCACAAACAATAGCCAGCCTGTGTTGCGGCAGATGTCTACCGTACGCAAGACCCTCCTCCGCTGATAATCAAGCTGGGGAAGGACGCTGGTCTTGGTGGTACCAACCTTGACTACAAGGATCAAGAAAGGCACGCAGTCCATCAGAGCTGGTGAGTCAAGGGGAAAATCGATAAGAAACTAAACTGTGTTGAACGAAAAGTAGCCAACAGCTAATTTGAACTTTGAAAGGCTTAATGATACATTGATAAAAGAAGGGAAAACCGGCAACAGAGGAGTACAGCACCAAGCGGGTGCTCAAACAGGAAATTCTAGGCGATTACCTGAAGGTAGAAACTACTGTAACCAGAAGCCCTTGGGAAGAGGCGAAAAAAGGTCAAAGTGGTCATACAGGGGTCTTGTAAAATCCTCTGTACCGTCAAAAGTCTTTGACCGACAAAGAACTGTGAAAGCTAAGGGAAGTGAATCCTGCATGTTGAAAATTAACACATGAACTGTGGAAATTAGAAAGAGTGAACCCGGGCGAGGGATGCTAATGAAAGGGGACGGAGTCTGAAAGCACTGTTTGGAATTATTGCTAAAAGTCAACGAGAGTGAACCCGGCAGAGGGAAGCCGACAGCCAAAAGTTGGCGAGATGAATCTGGCAGAGAGAGGCTGACAACCACGGACAAAGGCCGAAAACCTATTTAAAAGCAAGGAGAAGGGAAGTATCCCCCTTGTTTTCTAGGGTCCGATTCCGGCCGAGGGAGATCCAGAGGTGGAAAGTTACTACCTAAAGTTCTCTGAAAAGGGAACTGTCTTGTCAATTAGTTGAAAGTGTTCTGAGGTGTCAGCGCCCAGAAGAGGGGGACCCAGGGGTGAAACCATCACCCAAAGTGTTCTGAAGGGTCAGCGCCCAGAAGTGGAGGACCCAGGGGTGAAGCAATCTCCCAAAGTGTTCGTAGAACGGAACTTTGTGTTTCTTTGTTGAGGGCCTCGAAGGCGAGAGACTTTTATTGAAAAGAGACTTAACCATCGAAGAACCTGATAGCTGATACAGAACTGTTAGCTCGTGCTGGGGAGGCTTGAGCGTGTGTTGTGCTCCAAAATCCCACCTTGTCCCGTGCTAAATACGTGGGGAAGGGAGTCCTCAAGACAATCACACCCTGACTTATTATTTGAACACTGGTTCCTTTATTTTGATACCACATCCCACACTCTTTCTGTGATTAGTTGTAAGGATTTGGCAATAGGTTTTTCTTTGTATAGGCCCTTTTATTTTGACACAACACCACTAGGATTGCCTTATTTTTCATTTGATGGTCAACGCTTGATCCCATCTTAGATATAGGTTTTGGCTAGGTGTTTTTCCACCCTGCATTTATAGTTCAATAAACACCCTCGGACTGTGATCACTTGTGTCTGTCTTTGCTGTCACCATGAGTTCCTTACAGTAGTCATAGGAAACTCAGCAGCTGACCCCATTTAAGCTCCCTTAGGTGTTCTCCAATGCTCATGTCTGTCCCCACACTTTACAATATGTACATCAAGCCCTTCTTTGACATCCTTGACTCCCTTGGCATCACCTACACCAACTTTGCCAACGACACCAACATTCTCATTCCAATCACAGGCACGACACCATGATACTGTTGCATTAACAGTATTCACAGCACTATCCAAAATTGGATGGCCACCCACAATCTCTGCCTTCATGATGATAAAACAACTACTTATTATAGGCTCTCCCCACCACCTCAAATACCCTGACTCTGCCTTCAACTCATTCCCCATCGATGGCACTAGTGTCCAGTTATAATATCGACTGCAAAAGTCGAATGCAAAAATGTCGGAAAAAAAAATGTCGAAAAAAAATTCAAATGTCTTATTTTTGTTGGTACTTTATTTGTATGTTTTTTGGGGTCCATCTAGTAAAAATAAACAGCGGATTAAAAAAACACATTCGAAAAAAAAAATTTCTACATTTTTGCAGTCGACATTTTCACTATAAACCAATGGCACTGCCATACCAGTCCCGAAACAGGTAAAAATCTTAGGGGTCTACCTTGATTCTGAGCTGACTATGAAAAAACTCATCAGTGCCCTGGCCTCCTCCACAACATACACCTCTAAACTCATATCCCTAAGCAGACAATGGGCCTCATTACGGGTTTGGAGGTAACCGCTATTTGCGGCATGGCTGCCTCCAAACTCGTTCCAACTCCGAGGTCGGAGGGACCGGTAATCCCCATTCACCAGGGCCATTCCCCATTCCCATTTGAGCCCCCATAGGGCTCAATGGCAAGGGGGAAGGCGGCAATAACGGTACCGCAAATTGCGTTACCGTTATTGACCCCGGTAGCCCTTTGCAGGTTCCGTCCTTAACGCCTGCAAAAAACCAGGCGTTAAGGAAGGACCCGCAAAGGGAACTCGTAGTAGGGCGGTAAGGGATTACCGGCACCGGTGCCCTTACCGGTGCCGGTAATCCCTTACCACCCACCTCGTAATGAGGCCCAATGTATCTCAATGGACAACTACCTCATTCTAGTCAGAGCCATTATCATCAATAAACAGGACTACTGCAGTGGTCTCCTCATGGGCACCTCAGCTTCTAACCTAGCCAAGCTCCAGCTTCTCTATAATAAAGCCCTGCACGCAGCATTGGGCACACATTGCTCTGACCACAATTCCGCAACCAGACAAGCGGTCCATTGGCTTCCCAACAAAGCATGCATCCCCTTCAAAACACTGACCTTTGCACACTGCTGCATCCACAAGGATGCCCCCTCTACCTGATCAATAGCACTGCTCAGAAACATCATGTATGATATGATATGATAGGTTATTTATAATGTGCTTAATACCCAGAGGTTTCTAAGTACAGACCCCGGGTTCAAACCTGTGTTGCTCCATGTCGCCTTGCTTCCAAGGCGAGCACGTTGCCCCTGAGCTTTTATATCGTGGAGGGAGAATCTCCTTGCTCACTCCATGATATAAAAAGTCAGGAGCAGGTTGTGTATGCTTCTGTGTCACAGCTCCCTCCCTTTAGAACTCCATACCGGCCAACATCAGAAACTAATGCTCTTACACAACCTTCAAAAGACTTGTGAAAACCTGGCTGTTCAACAAATACGATTAATGTCATTTTGTATACTACTGCTTCTCCTTGCTCACTACCATATCTGTACAAAAATGCTGTGATACCTCTGGGTTTGGGCGTTACACAAATGCTATAAATAAATAAATACATTAATAAATGAATAAATAAATAAGCAATTAACAGCAGGTAAATCATTAACAAACAATAACATAAGGAAATGAAAAGAGAACACTGTCACAGCATGGAAATAAAACAACTGGCATTGTCAGGTTCAGGTTTTCCCCACCTATGTTCTGGACATGTAAACACCATGCTTCACCACTGATATTCCCGTTGTCCACGAGGCATCCGTTATCGCGGCCCAATTTGTATACCAGCTTCATGTCTGAGTGACAACCAAGTTGGCGAGGTATATAACATTGGTTTATTTATATGTTGCAGGACTTCTTTTGAATTCTTGACACAAAACTACAGAATCCTTGGTGTGGATTTGCCTTTACAATTATTGTGAATACACAACTTCAGAGTAAGTTTCATTCCCCTTTTCTTGGGACACTCTAGCCATCCACACCAGCCATTGTAAGCTCCATTGGAGACCCTATGTAGACCACTGATATGAGCTCATTTTTTATGTTTCTAAAGATACCCTACCTGCCAAAGTACGAGTAATGCAGTGTGTACAGATGCATTACCGATTACTCGGAATGGTAAGCATTTTTGGTACCGCTTATGCATATAAACTATTATGTATGCATTTAAGATGCAAGGCCCTTATACTAATTAGGTCCCTTATGCTTTTACATCTAGGGTTTGGTCTAGGATCACACTTAGTAGGGTGAAAGGTGTGGCCGAAGCAGGACGCCAACAAGATTACTCCTATGGACATCTACTGGAAGATACCTCACACAATTCAACAAGTCTTTAATCATAGAGACTGTTTAGCACAATTGCACAGCTAATGCATGCCAGATTGCTGCTTAGACAGTCCTGGCCTATTTAGTTCTTCCCCCGAAGAAGTTCCTACAGTAAACTGACCAATTACAGTATAGAGGAATGAAACATGTAGGGATATTAATCAACACAAGAATAAGATTTGTGTTAGGCTACAACAAGATGCCTTGTGTTCTATAGGTATTTGCACCATCACATAATCATCAGGGGAATTACCTCTACTGAAATCCTCTGTCGTTTACAACTGTTGTGGTTGCTTGCTTTTTTGCTGTATCAACAAATTGTGCTTTTTTATTTTTGGTATATTGTTTTTCACATTTTGTTTTTCACATTTTGTTCTTATCGATGTACTCTATGATGTATGCACTTTACTAACATTTGTGAGACACCCTATATGGGAGTTGTTGACTTATTAATTGTTTTTCCCCTATTATGTTTTTTAGTGGTTTTAAAGTATTTTCTTACTAGCATAAAAATATTTTTGTATTGTTATACATGTTGTGATATAGGTTCATACAGTGACAGGTTTAATTCTCCTTGTGCATTGTACTTGCCTCTTAGCATCTATGGTGAGGTATCACCAATATGTCCCGTCCCCTTCTTCTAGTAATTGACTCTTCCAAACTCCTCCAGTGAGCATGAGCTTTTTTCTTTGTTAGATTACCTGCACCAGGTTCGCTCTTTGATCGCTGTTCAAATACCTAGTATCCCCTTTAGTCTTATCAATTGTCAGGTTCACAACAGGTCAAAGTTTCAAAACATCAGGGGTTTGTAGGTCAGATGTTCATGGTCCATTAAGATATCAATAACAGGGAGGCATGCGCGGCAAAAAGCTGGAAGGATGCCATTTAGGATAGCTACTAGCGACCAGATTCTCACCCACCACTGAGTCACAAATGGGCCTTCTGGTTGCATCAAAGCTGCCGCTAGGGTGACTCTTACCACCAGGAGGAGCTGCGTATTGACCCTTGCTCTCTACCCTCCCATGGGGTAACAACCGTCTCCATCTTTGGATCCTATGGCAGCGCAACCCTGGTGAGTTCTTTAATATGTGAGAGAATTTCTTTCCAGTTAACCTGTGAGACGTTATATTTCCACCATAGATGCCCTACCGTGCCTTTTTCCGTGCACCCCCTCCAACAGGAATCAGGGAAACCCTCGTTCATACCATGGAGTCTAGTCTGCAACATATACCAGCAGCAAACAATTTTGTATACACATTCTTTAAGACTCATGCAATGGAAAGCCTTGTGTGCCCTTTCCCAAATATAAGCCCATGAAGCGTGTTGGATTTCCACTCCCAAGTCCTCTTCCCATATTTCCATGTATGGTAAGGGGTCTGTCTCCTCCATCAGATCTAGGAGTCTGTAACATTTAGATGTATCAGTTTTAGATACTTCTTCCGAGAAGGTTAATTCAAGGAGTATGGGTTCCCTCATGCTCCAATCCTTATCTCCCCATTAGAGATCCAATGAAAGATGCATGTGTGCAAACACGTTCTTTCTCCCCTAGATTACATTTAACTTTATATTCTTCAAATGTTAGGGGTTCTGAAGTTGTATAAAGGTGTTCCAATCTAAGTTTGTCTTGAGAGTCCCAAGCTCTAAAAGCACCTTTCATCAATTCAGGACAAAATTCAGGGTTTGACAAGATCATGGTTTGGGGCCCCACACCTCCCGGGATCTTTACCATTCTTTTCCCCATTTCCCAATACTTGAGGAAAACCTTTGTGTTGATCAATAATGGACCTCCCTTTTCCCGACTATGGGGGAAAGAAACGGTACGTTTGTCCAATGAAATGGTCGCTCTCTCCTGGTCCAACTGTACAATTTTTTTCAGACTTGCAGCAACCCAATCAAAAAGTGTTCTAATTTGGGCAGCCACCAGATATTGTTTTAATGATGGGATTCCCAAGCCACCCTGCCAACGTGAGCGTATGAGAGTTTGTCTATTTACGTGTGGGGTTCTTCCCCTCCATATACATCTCAGGGCAACTCCCTGCAATTGAGCAATGAGACCCGAGGGTATCTTTACGGGTAGAGAATGAAAGCCATATAACAGTCTGGGAACAATCAAGATTTTTACCACTGTGACCCTTCCCAGCCAGGAGGTTTGTTGATATCCCCACCATTGAAGATCCTGTACACATTCTTTAGAGAGGGCTGGGAAGTTTGCTTTATATAAGTTGCCATGTTTTGAGGTTAATGCCACCCCCAAGTAGTTCAATTTGTTTTGGGACCTAGAGAGTCATGGTTGTTGCACTCAACTCTGCCATCGTTTGTGCTGATGCTGAAACATTCCTCCCCGTGGATTTGGTATAATTAATAGTAAAGCCAGAGTGTCTTCCAAATTTTTCTATGATCACTACAGCGTTGGGTAAAGATTTCTTTGCGCTGTAAAGGAGCAAAAGCACATCATCTGCATATAATGCTATTTTATGCTAACCTGTATGCTTAACAATACATTCCACCTGATTGCTCTCCCTAATCTGTTGCGCAAGAGTCTCCATTGCCAAAGCAAATCATAAAGGGGAGAGGGGCAACCCTGCCTCGTGCCACATTTGATTGCAATGGCATTTGCATAACCATGATACAGCGTTAGGTAAAGATTTCTTTGCGTTGTAAAGGAGCAAAAGCACATCATCTGCATATAATGCTATTTTATGCGTAGCAATACATTCAACCTGATTGCTCTCCCTAATCTGTTGCGCAAGAGGCTCCATTGCCAAAGCAAATTTTATTTTATTTTTACATTTTTAAAGCGCTCACACAGCCCACAGGTATTGAGGCGCTGTTACAGGAATTATTTGTTTTGTAGTTGCATAATTGTTTTTCTCTTAGTTGCGTATTTATAATGCACTTAAACACCCAGATGTTTCTAAGCGCGGACCCGGGGATCGAACCTGTGTTGCTTCGTGTCGTCTTGCTTCCAAGGCGCGCACGTTGCCGCTGTGCTATCCTCCAAATCATAAAGGGGAGAGGGGGCAACCCTGCCTCGTGCCACATTTGATTGCAATGGCACTTGCATAACCATGATTCACTTTTATTCTAGTAGTAGGGGCATGAAAGCTGGCCAGAATCATCATAAGAAACCCTGAGCCAAACCCGTATGCCTCCAAGACCCTCTCCATGTATGGCCAAAGCAAACTATCAAAGGCCTTGTTCACACCTAGTGCTAGAGCAATCACCCCTTGACCCATGCGAGTACTCGCTTCAATCAGATCCATTGCCCGCATTGTCAAAACTGGACCTCCCCAATATGAAACCCGTTTGGTCACTATCAACCAGTTTAGGCATCAGAGTGGAGATCCTATTGGCCAATATCTTGATATCGATTTGGGCATCACAATTGAGCAGTGCAATGGGTCTATAGGATCCACAATCCGTAGGGTCTTTCCCAGGGTTCAGAATAATAGGCGTCTTAGACTCCGCCATGGAAGCAGACACTTTCCCAATGAGTCGAAAGGAATACAAAATGTTCACCAAATAAGGGACCAGCTGTTGGTGGAAAGTTTTATTAAAACTATTGGGAAATCCCTCAGGGTCACGGGTCTTGTTGTTTGGAAGGCGAGGAATGACTGTGTTGACCTCTGAGGTTATTATCGGACCCTCCAAATAGTCCCTATCATCTTCTGAAATGTGAGGAAGACCATCAAAATTTAGTGTGGTCCTGGGGGGTCGGGAGAACAATCAACTTCCCCAAGTAACTTCCCATAGTAGTCTTCTACAATTTCAGTTTATTGCATTCCCTCTTCTGGATATTACTAATGGGATCCTGTAGTGCTTGTATTCAATGTCCCAATTGTGCCTACTAGTTTTGCTACCAGTAGTTTATTAGCCTTATCTCCCTTGGAATAATAGTATTGTTTGGTGTATAGCAGTGACTGTGCTGCCGAGCCGGCCTGTAAGGCCTCCAGTTTGGCTTTCAGTATATGAAGTTCCTTGAGTGACTTCACAGAACCCCTCTGCTTGTGATCTGCTTCTCTAGCTTTCAATCCCTCTTCAAGAGTCTCACCAGTATGGGCTTTTGCGTGGCGCAGATCCACCGTTTTGCCAATCAATTCCCCTCTAAACACTGCTTTCCCAACATCCCACACCAACCCCAAATCCATGTCTCCCAAATGGTTTTCTTAAAGTAGTTACCAATCACCTCTGCCATTTCCTTCCTAATCACCTGCTCCCTTAGAGCTTCACTGTTCAAATGCCAATGGGCTCGCCTCACAGGAGCAGGGCATAACCCCTCCAATGTGAGAGTGATTGGAGCATGATATGTGAGGTGAGTAGCCTCTATCTCAATGGCAGTGGTGTGGGGAATCAGGGTTGGAGCAGTAAGAAACATGTCTATTCTCAAAAATGTGTAATCCCAGACATCCTGGTGATTGAATCTACAGATTTCTATTACATCCATCTCCCGCAAGAATTTTGTAATGGCTCTAAAGTTGCAGAGATCAACTGAGGAGACTGTTGACGTCTTATCCATCTGCGGGTTTAAGACACAACTAAAATCATCTCCAATGATTTACTCCCCAGATCTGAAGCCTGAACAACGGGGATCAACCCTGCAAGAAATGTATCCTGATCTTCATTCGGGGCATATAGAGCTACCAGTGTGAGTGGGGATCTCCCTTCCGGGACCCGTAATATTTCCTCCGCCTGGATTCATGTTCACCTAGATAGTAGAATAGCTACCCCTTTGTTCTTGACTCCCACGCTACCAAAGTAACCCTGGGGGTACATCCGATTTCTCTCATGCGTGGTTCATTTTGGGTGGCGTAAGTGAGTTTCTTGTAAAAAGGCAACGTCCCATTTCAGAGCCCTCAGTTGACCCAAGATCAGCCTATGCTTCAGTGGGGAATTCCAACCTTTCACATTCCACAAACCTACCCTCAATGACAACCTTAAACAGAGAATTACATATCCCAGAACCACTTTCATCTGTGCTGGAGGTATTAGCGACCCCTCGACCTAAGTGAACCTCACCCAGAGCGAGTCCTCAGTTAGACGGTGAAACATAAGGAAACTTAAAAACCAACTACAAATAACAATGAACAACGCATTATGAATAACAGTCAAGCAACCCACCTATCGATCCCTCACTGGGGCGAATCCTGTTTTTCGGGAACCCCATCCAAACCCCCAGAACACCTCCATGAGTGAAGTTCCCCCACACTCTAAGGAACCTCCACCCTTTTTCCATCCTCCTGCCCGTCTCCAGCCCTCTGAGTAATCTGGTAACCTGTATCGTAACCAAGAACAACAGGAAGAGTCACCTTGTTTCAACGGGCCAATTTGCAACTCTTATTCCCAATGGACCCCTCAGCTTTGGTCATTTGTTCTCCCCCTGGCTCCTGAGTAAGGCCTGTAAGTTCTGCTCCCTCTCCAGCTTTTCCAGTGTTCTTGCCTTTGTAAGGAACTCATGGTGGCAACAGTAAAGACAGACACAAGTGATCACAGTTCAAGGGTGTTTATTAAACTGTATAAATGGGTTGGAAAAATGCCTAATCTAAACCTAAATCTAAGATGGGAGCAAGCTTCTACCATCAAATAAAAATAAGACAGTCCTAGTGGTGTCTTGTCAAATAAAAGGGCATATACTAAATAAAATCCTTACAGCTAAGTTAAAAAAGAGTGTGGGAAGGGGGCGCTGTTGCGCACGGTCGAAGGTGGACGTGTAGAGCTTAAGCTCCGTGCTGGGCACATCCTTCATTTCCGAAAAAGCACTTGGATATTGCAGTTTTCTGCGACACTCAGCGACTCGGGACACAAGTCCCTTCTAGATCTGCTGGCCAAGTTCCAGCCGTCCCCGAGCTGTCACCGAGGAGTTTCGCGGCTTGCATCTTTGCCGCGAGGGATCCCTGACTGAGCCCAGGAAGTGACACCTGATGCCGGGGCGCTGTGGGCCTGCTTGGGGAAGGGGCGCCGCCGGCCTGTACGCGCAAGCAGACTTTGCGTCTTCCCTGGGCGTCGCTGCCTGGCTCTACGGACGGCCGCATCACTCCGGCGGCTCCTTCATTGTTCGGGCCCTGATCCGCTCTTATACTTCACCAACAACCCGGCTTTAAGCGCTGCACCGGAGCCGCTGATGCTCCTCCTGGGTGCCCGGTCTGATTCGGGGAGCTACGCCCCTGGAGCCCACTCTGCCTGGATCCTCTACCACTGGGTTCTGGCGTGGGGCAGTTGTGCCCCTGACTCCACCGGACTACCTAGGCGCTTAAGGCAGGACTCCCCGCTGCGGCAGCCCATCGCTACATCCCCAGAAACGAGTAAGATCAATCTACCGTACCGAGTAGCCAGCCACAATTTGATGTGAGGAGGACATTCGCCACATCTTTGCCTGTGCCCGGGGAGAGCCCCCATCTACACTCGTTATGTGACCTGGCCCACTGTAGCTATGGCTTTTCCCTGCACTCCATGAACCATCATTCACCACACTCGCCGGTATGGTTCTTGGCAAAGACCCATACATTGGACTTGTTCATGTACTGTGAGACTGGCTACTGAACCCTCTGAATGTGTAGTGCTCCAAACACTTGGGCCTGTGCCCCCCCCAAGGGGTCCTCTACCACCAGACACTGTTGCCGATGACACTGGTAAAGAATCTGGATAGGTCTACACATGGATCTCACCCTTTCATACGATCTGCATCTGCTGATGAACCCCGCGTACCACTCAATCAATACAGCCACCCTGTCACCCGACCAGAGCGTGAACCTGAGGAACTGTGATAACCCTGATACGTGGGAAAGATTTAAGCACATCCTGATCAATGTGTAAACGTGGGAGGCTTCAACCCATTCCATAATACAGCGTGCGCAATACAGAAATGACAGGTAGCCTCCTGACTCTGTTACTGCTTCCTGCAGCAGAGGTTCAGTCTCTTGAGCTCCTCGCCTTGTTCAGCACAGGCCCACTCACCAGTGTCCTCGACCCAACTACCAATAACTAGGCCTTTGCACCGTGTGGAACTCTATCGGATCACTGACTGGCAAACACGCACTTGGGCAGTATGCCCGGAAGAAATAACAGGAAACAGAGTACAATTAATATGTTCGCGAAGGCAACACAGAAGCCGACAGTGTCACGACCAGAACCCGAGATAGACACAGCATCGACCCCAGGCAACCAAGACTCATCTCAAATGTTTGAATACATGCGTTAGGGGTTCACCGCCCTCCACTCTAAGTTGGACGACATGAGTGGGACGATCTGCTCAATTAAGGCGAACATGGAGAAGACGGATGGCCGGGTTATGGAGGTCGAGAATAGAGTGGGCACTGCTGAAGACGACATTGCCTCCCTCTGGGATGAGGTGAGCGCCCTGTCCAGTCGACTCCAGGAGGCCAGTAGGAAGAATGATGACCTCGAATCGCGCTCCAGACGCAACAATATCCAAATTATTGGTGTACCTTAGAACAACATTGACGGTCCTATGGAGGAATACGTGAAACAAACCCTCCTGACCTTGTTGGATTTCCCTAAATTGTCTCCATAATTCACCATCGAGAGAGCCCACCATGCCCTCACGGCCAGACCCAAACCAGGAGCCCCTCCCCGGCCAATCATCGCAAGGGTGCTGAACTACCGTGACAGTGGCGCTCTGGTGCGCGCCGCGAAGGCCAAAGGCGAGCTGCTCCTGGGATACTCCAGAATTCACCTTTACCCAGATTTTTCTACCGCCATTCAGCAAGAACGCAAACCCTTTTTGTCAGTGAAGAAGAGACTGCGCGAACTGGGGGTGAAATATTCCATGTTGTACCCTGCCAAGCTCAGGGTTGAGCACGCGAACCAGACCCTCTTTTTTAATATTCCTGAGGAGGCGACCAAATTTATAGAGGAACACTTCCATGGTTGATCTCATCATAACGGATTTCCAGGTGTAAATTACTTTCCGGGCTCTCCGGACTCCTGCTCTCTACTTCAGACATGGCCGCACACTGTTCCCTCCATGCATTCCCCTTTGGTGTGGGGCCCTGATGCTGATGTGCGCTCCCTTGTGATCGTCTTCCTGGCTATCTACTATGTCAATGGTTCCCTCCATGGGCCTAACTTTCGGGAGGCCCATGCCATGTATCCTTTATAGAGCTGGTCCCTCTGGGCAGCGACTTGCTTCCTTCGATTTATACCTAGTTTTTGTAACAGCGCATTGTCTCAGTACTCATATGCTACAGTGATCTAGTCCCTATCCCAGCACGAGTGTGCTCATGTTTGACTGGCGCTAAGCCCCCCAGGCGAAGTTGCCAAGGTTATGAGTTGGTTTGATCCAGGGATGGGGTTCATTCTTCCGTTTGGGGGAGGGTGGGGGTGGGAGAGGTTGATATTATCCCTCTGTTTGGGAGAGGGATGTCGTTGGGAGTGGGTGAGTTGGGATGTTATGCAAGAAAATACTTGGATTCTGCTGTGGAGGGTAGGCGTGGGACCACACTGTTGTGGACATTGTTGTTGGATGGACTCATCTTGTACCAATTGGACTGGGCACACCCTGTGTGGCTCTGTTGCCTCATGATACTCTTTCTTTCTTATGTCTATAATGGCTGACAGCGATTTGACCTGTATGAGCTGGAATGTGAGGGGACTGGGAAACTATAAAAAGATGAGGAATGTGCAATTATATATAGAACGGCACAGTGCCAAGATCCTTTTCCTGCAGGAGACGCATGCCAAATTGCAGAGCTGCCTAAAATTTGCAAAGTCATGGGGCACACAAAGATTCTACACTGACTACTCCACCCAGAACAGGGGTGTTATGATTCTACTTCATAAAAGTGTTAAGTTCCATCTCATCTCCTCCCGCATAAATACTCTAGGGCATTACGTTTTGCTTCATGGCTGTCTGAATGGGAAAAAGATGGTACTTTTCAATGTATATGGGCCCAACATCGATGACTCCGACTTCTATTCTCACCTTACTACACTACTTGTTGGGTTTCCCTTGGTTCCCATTCTCTGGGGCGACGACCACAACACACTCCTCAATGTTGCCTGGGACAGGTCAGGTACTAGACCCGGCCACCTCTCCAGGGCTGCCAAAATCATCCTAGACTCTCCCTCCAGGATAGACAGATGGCTCATCTCTGACATACTACTCAGGAATGTCACACAAATGTTAATTCTTCCCAGAACTCACCCCGATCACTCCCCTGTGACCATCTCCCTGAACTGGGGTCCGGGTGTCATGCCTGCACCATGGGCACAAACATTGGCAACCATCATGGACTATTTGTTATTCATTTATCTTCAGAATACTCTTGGAACAACCCCTATTCACACTTTGGTACTTAATTCCCATTTGCGTGACTTTGGTGCCTTCTTATTTAACTCAACTAACTACATGTACCACAATGCACCTTGCAACAGCTATCAATTCCTGGCCATTCCCATTCGTCATCATTGGAACCACAATCTCCAGAAGCCCTAGGGATCTGTGCTGCTTCCACCATCTCAGGACTAGAGAGGGAGGAGGCAGATTGTATTCAGGTGTGCTGCTCCAGGTGCTGCCAATTAGCCTGCCTCAGTACAGGGCAGGGCGGTATTTAAGCAGCTGCCTGCAGGAGCTCTGTCTCTTGCATAAAGAGTCCTCCCAGCCCCTTTTAGCCTTTTGACTCAAATTTGTATGCTGTTCCTGCTGCTGCATTTTCCTGCTTTTGTTCCAGTGCTCTTTCCGGGCTCCCTGCCTTGCAGCCTGCTACACCCTGCTGCCTACAGCCCTAGCCTTTTGGGCTCCCTGCCTCACAGCCCTGCTCCTCTGGGCTTCCTGCCTTGCAGCCTGCTACACCCTGCTGCCTACAGCCCTAGCCTTTTGGGCTCCCTGCCTCACAGCCCTGCTCCTCTGGACTTCCTGCCTTGCAGCCTGCTACACCCTGCTGCCTACAGCCCTACCCTTTTGGGCTCCCTGCCTCACAGCCCTGCTCCTCTGGGCTTCCTGCCTTGCAGCCTGCTACACGCTGCTGCCTACAGCCCTAGCCTTTTGGGCTCCCTGCTTCACAGCCCTGCTCCTCTGGGCTTCCTGCCTTGCAGCCTGTTACACTCCGCTGCCTACAGCCATAGCCTTCCGGGCTCTCTGCCTCACTGCTCTGCTCCTCTGAGCTCGCTCCTTGCTGCTCTGCTCCGCTGGGCTCCCTACCTTGCAGCCTGCTACTCTCTTCTGCTTTCAGCCCTGACCCTCTGGTCTCCCTGCCTCTACGCCCTGTTCCTTTGGGTTTGCTCCTTGCTGCCATACTCCTCTGGGCTCTCTGTCTGCCGCCTACTACAGCTCTCAGTCCTGCTCCTCTGGACTCTCTGTCTGCCGCCTACTACAGCTCTCAGTCCTGCTCCTCTGGACTCTCTGCCTTGCAGCCTAATACAGTCCTCTGCAATCCACTACAGTTTTTCTGTACCTTGTACCATTCGGTACTGCAGCCCTGCTTCCTTGTTTGCAGCCCCCTTCTTTCCTGGCTGCTGCTCCCTTGCTCTCTTCCTTGTTTGCAACCCCTTGTTCTTGATCCCTGTCCTTCTCTTCCTTGACTCCTCTGTCCTCCCCTTTAGTTTACCCATTTCTATTGTACTGTTTCTTCCTTCATTCCCTTCTGCTTGATTTCTCTTAGACTTCCTTGTCCCTGGTTATTTCTGTTCTTGTCTCTCTTGTGTCTTATGTTGATCCTTTGTACAGAGCTTGACTGTTGGTTTCCGGCAGGCAACCTCTGCCCCTTCCCTTGTCGCGTTTTCTGTTTAACAGACACCCACAGCTGTTGTTCCCACCCATGAGCAAACATAGTGGGCCTCTGTAATAGTAATCCGTGCAGAAGGCTGGAGTTTCCAAAGGTCAGTGGAACACTCTTTTTCCATATCTGCATACACCCCAAGAGGGAATCCAGTTTGTTTGTATCTTTGCATTTTCTGCCCCTTTCTGTTCACACCTACAGTTGCCTACTTTTCTTTCTTGATGATTTTCCTGCTGTGTGTGTACTTATCTGTCACCTTACATCAGCACAGCCACCCAAACCCTACCTGGGGGCCCTGTGCCACTCTTGACAGAGTGCCATCCTTGACACCAGGTCATTGTGAGTCCTGCTCCTGGAAACTAAAACCTCGGTCACTATTAGACATGGCCTTCAAAACTGACCTGGAATCGGCAATTGAAGACTACTTTGTACTAAATGCCGGATCTGTCCCCACACAAGACACCCTCTGGGAGTCATTTAAGGGCTACATCATGGGAATGGCTATCTACAAAGAGTTGGGGATACTTAAGACCATCTGCAGAGATATATCATTAAGCGAATCTGCTCTCTCCTCCCTCGAGGCACAATATGCCCTACACCATTCTCCAACCACCCTAGCCAGCATCGGCCCGAACTGGAAACTTTTCGTGCCGATGCGGAAAGGGAGAGGAAATTCATAGACAACCCTGGACTGGTGAGATGTTATGGTAAGGGCAAACGACCTGGCCGAGTGCTTGCCAGACTCCTTCGTCAGGAGACAGGATCAGTCCACATCCCTGCCATTGAAAGACCTGATGGCTCTCTAGCCCTCCTTGCACATGACATTAATGAACAGTTTTGATTGTTCTACTCCTCCCTATATACAAACACCAACACTATCCCGTAGTCAGACATAGATGAATATCTGGACGACCTTCCCCTCCCTGTTCTCTCGGATAACACCAGCATTGCCCTAGACTTACCTATCACTTCTGAGGAAATATCTGAGACCATTGATTCTTTGGCCTCAGGTAAAACCCCTGGTTCTGATGGTTTTCCCATTGAATTCTATAAGCAGTATAAATCACGATTGGTCCATCACCTCTCAGCGTTATGGACAGAATCCTGCACATCGGGCATACTCCCTCACACTCTCCGTGAAGCTATAATAACCGTTTTACCTAATCCTGGCAAGCCTCCCACCCAATGCAGGTCATATCGGCCTCTTTTGCTCATAAACTGCAATGTTAAAATCTACGCTAAGGTGCTGGTCATGCGGCTAACTCCCTACATGCCTCACATTATACATTCAGAGCAGTCGGGATTTATCGCTGGCCGCTCAACTTCTCTTAACGTGCGTCGCCTCTTTAACGTCATCAGCAGCATCGACCCTAACACCCATGCTGTGGCAGCGGCCCTTGACATGCAGAAGGCATTTGATTCTGTCCTGGAACTACCTTTGGCGGGTACTTGTAAAATGCAACTTTGGGCTCCGATTTCTCTTATGGATTAAACTACTGTACTCAAACCCTGTAGCCAGGGTACGCACGGAGGATAGATATTTGCCCCCCTTTTGTATATCCCGAGGCACGAGCAGTGATGCCCCTTGTCTCCCCTAATTTTCGCCATTGCCATTGAACCCCTGGCGGGTAGAATACGGTAGTCACACTCACACTGGGGCCTACATCTCCTAGACGCACCTGATATTATTTCTCTATATGCAGATGACTCCCTCCTATTCGTCCGCTCCCCTGAACGTAATCTTGCCCCGATCCTCGAAGACGTCATATACTTTGGTGAACTTTCCGGTCTTAAAGTTAATTGTACCAAATCAACACTTTTCCCACTAACTGACGCCACACCCCTTCCCCGTGACCTCATGGGCTTCACATGTGCACAGTCGGAAATCACATATCTTGGAGCAGTGGTGGCTCGCACACGAGACAAAGTACATGAGGCCAACTACCTGAATTATTCGACCACTATTAGGCAGAATCCTGTGCAGTGCCCTTAGGGACCACTACAAACAATTAAGACTACAAGTGGTAATACAAGTTCACCTTTGGTACAAGCCTGTACTACACTGTTAAAGTGGTAGCAGTAGCGGAGCAGCCAAACTTATCTCAAGAGTAAATGAGCAGTAGTAGAGATTACACAAAGAACCACAATTACTGTGACTCAAGCAAACACTGACTCAAGGTTTCATGTAAAAAATATGAGTACATTTATTTTAAACCATCTGTTATAAAACACTTCACTTCTATACATTCGAAACCACACGTAAAATATACTACACACAACCAATTCCAGTTGTTCCAGCAAATTCAACTTAAGTACATTAGGATTTGACAGACCGGTGTTGTGATACTAACGCATACCCACGAATAGAAATGCTCACGAAGTTAAAACACACTTTGTACTTTAGCATTTCAAACAAGGGAAAAGTGAATAAAAATCATAGGCAATACTTTTTCAAGGCTAGGAGACTTGAGGACTTATTCAAAGATACAGATTAAAGTCAATAGGCCTGCGCCAGTGTCAATGCAGCAGATGCTCAGTTGCCGAGGATCACACCTTGAACAGTTCGAGATTCGAGATGCCAAGAGTTCCTAAAGATTGTCAAATGGAAGGAAAAGTTATAAGAGGGAGGGAAGAAAGAACAAATCTTCGTGGAGGAAAAGGGTTCACCCCGATTCCGGCTGGTCAGACGGAGAGAATGACCAAGTGTGCACAGTACCTTATTCCGTTGGAGAAAAGCTGGTGCCACGGCAGTTGTTCCTGGTAGTTCCTGCAGACTCACGGTTCCTGCAGCTTCAGTCGTGGGGACAAGAAGCAGGACGTCTGGAACGATCTGCACTACCCAGGGATGAGGCCAGCAGCAGCGAAAAAGACAACAATGAATAAAAGGTGCGCTCCTGGGGGGCGTGGCTCGGAGCTGCCATGATCGGCATGACTTCCTAGGAGCTCCTGCCTGGCCCAACGTGCCGTAGACAATAGCGCCAAATCCAGACCCCGATAGATGCTGCAAGCAAAACATAGCGTGGGGGAAAGGCTGCTGCAGTGATCACTCGAGCGGGACCCAGCTTGGCAGCCGAATTATCGAGTTCCGACCCATCTTCCCAACCAGGACCCGCCCGGTCACAAGATGGCGGCTGAGACTCCAAGCTACGAAGAGCAACCATGAGGGGGAGGGGCAGGCGTGTTAGAGCAGCCGAAGCCGCCAAATGAATCCAGCCCGCTCACCCGCACTGCCGCAGGCCATCCTACCAGCATCTTGAGGCATGACCCTGCAGCCGGCTCCACAATATCCTGCAGTGCATGACCTCTGAGGTCGGGGGAGCCCGGTGGCGGGGCAAAGAGGTGTCCCAGCGCACAACACCATACCGGTGCACAGCAACTGCCGCTGCTCTGGCACTTCCCGCTCCCCCTCGCTGGCCCTGACTCTGTGCACCATCCCTCCGCTGACCAGGACACTACCAGCCACACCGCTTCACAACTCCTGCGGCCGGGAGGCCGCGACTGGCCTCTGCCACTCGCGGCCTCCCCGCTCCTCTCGGTGCCTCTTCGCCAGCTGGCGTGGTCCTCCGACAACCTGGAGGGGAAACGCTGCACCAGCGCGGCACTCCCTGGACAACCCACGAAGCACAGCCGCAGCAGCGGGAGGCCCTAGAATCACGGCCCGGGGAGGACGTCCGCCCTCTGGGCCTAGTGGCCAAGCGGCCCGGACCGCTTCCATCGGACTCCCGCTCGCCACCAAAACCGGCGCAGCAATACCCATCCAGCCGGTCACCCGCATCTCTGGCTCCCCTGGCCCGTATGTCTGGATTTCCCTGAGACAGCCCAGAAGGACAGCTTCATAGAACATATCGCCCTGAGCTACACAAGGTAAGGAGCCTGGCGGTGGGGGGCCATCTGATCTACGCAGGGCTCCAAGTCCTCCTGCTATTATCAGCACCCGCTCCCATACCCAGGGGGCACCAATAAGGACTTTCATTTGGGCGCCCTCGACTGGGTCCCCGGGCCGCCACCCCCTGCAAACGGCCTTGTCTTCGCCGACCCAGACCCACCAAAGGATTTCAGAGTTCCCTCTTACCCAGCAAAAGGTCCGCCAAGTGGTCTACATACTCATAACCCCCCCCTTCGCCTTAAACCACGCTGCAGGGTCAGTGACTTCAGGAGGCCGGAACCCGGTGCTGGCTCCTGAGTCCCCCACTAAGCAGGGGAGCCAAGAGCACCTTGCAGTGAGAGCAGTGGAAAGCATCCAACAGTAGCAAAATGTCTAGAAGCGGGAAGGCGTCTAAGCAAACAGACATTGCAGCCCTAATGTCCAGCTCATCCACCGAAAGATCCAAAAAGGGGGATCCGTTCGAGGACTTCACCAGTAACACCACGTCCACCACATCTGCAGCAGCTCACAGCCCTTCACAAATGGTCACTAAAGCCGATCTTCAAGACCTACTGACGGCACTAACCAAAGAAATCCAGAAGAGTACGGAAGAGGTCATGAAAAAAATCAACTCTCTGGACAAAAGAGTGGTGGAGGTGGCACGCTGAACCGCTGAACTCGAATCCGAGGTCTGCGACCAAAGATTCAAAGATGAGCAAGATAGGGACAGAATCGCAGCCCTAGAGGCGAGATTCGACCTCATAGAAGCTAAACAGGAGGACGCAGAGAATTGCTCCCGAAGAAATAATATCCGCCTACGAGGGATCCCATCCTCCATCCCAGACCTAAAAAGTTACGTTTCGGATCTGCTCAAGTTCATAATCACCCTCCCGGATGAATCACCCCTTGAACTGGGTCGGGTGCACAGAACATCTCCTAGGGAGGCATCTACACTCCCCCCGGACGTCCTGGTGATAGTTCACTTTTTCCAAATCAAGGAGGAAATCATGCGGGAAGCGAGACAAATGCACCAAATCACCTTCCAAGGGTTCACAATCTCGCTCTATCAAGACCTAGTGAACTCCACTCTCCAAAAACGGAAAACTATGCAAACATTCACGGAGTGGCTGCGCGAAAGGAAGATCCCATATCACTGGGGGTTCCTGACCTCGGTCAGATTCACATGGGAGGGTGCCCAGAAACAAATTAATTCGCTGAAAGAGGCTGATAAATTCATGTGCGTCAGGAGGATGGAGGGGGAGTCGGAATCCGAAGAACCAAACCAGGCACCGCACAGAAAGTTCTCAGAAGGAACCTGGTCGAGAGCCGGCAGGCGGCACAGGCCTCGTGCCCCCCCCCAAGAAAGACCCCAATCCGAGATGATCACTCATCAACATCATCAGAGAAAACAGGCCTGTGAGACCCATGCAACGATTCTTATCGACTTGAGGAGTGTAAGGCGGATGGAATCAACCAACTCTTAAGGAGTCATTGGTCTCACAGTGAGGAGGATCCTCAGTGAAAAATGCCTATGACTACCCTAGCAGTGCGGGTACATCATTCGAGCTCCATTTTACGTTTTGTTTGGCGGCCCAGTTGGACATTCCTGGCGCGTTGGCGCCACCAGTTTCCCAGTGGCAGTGGGATGTCGTTTTTCCTACTAGTTCAATTTGGGGGGGGGGGGTTTACCGAAGGACCAACACAAAGCTCGGGGAGCCGGAGCGCTCACGATCCGGCCCAACGGTCACCATCACAACATTTTACAACAACAACATTGTCTAAGCTATACCAACGCACCGACCTCGTCTCGTTCTCAAAAACACAGCTCCCAGCAGGGGTCACAGGGCTAAACATAGCCAATGCAGAAGGAAGAGATGACGGCTAACACAAGCGAGATAGTAATCCTCTCGTGGAACGTCCAAGGCCTGAACTCGCCAAGGAAGCGAAGATCATTTGAACATAGGTTGGGGCAATTATCCAGAGACATTGTTCTTCTCCAAGAAACTCACCTGCTGCAAGAGGCTGAACGCCGGGTGAAATTCAACAGGTATAAAAAAGCTTACTTCGCCACATCTGGAAAGAAGAAAAGAGGGGTGGCAGTATTACTAAGCGACAGGATCCCTCTATCAAAAATCACAATAAAGAGAGATCCGGGGAGGCCGCTTTCCCCTACTTAAGAGCCTATTCGAGGAACCTCCCATCACTATCGTCTCAATGTATGGCCCCAACACGTCCCAAGCCAACTTTATTTCAGACCTAATCCCAACCATCCTGGCCTTCCAAGAAGGACACTTAATCATGGGTGGGGATTTCAATTCTATGCCAAATCCCCAAATGGACAAAACTCTGCCACCCACAAATGCCGACTTTGTGCAAGCACTATCCCTAGCCAAACTGTTCAGGGAAACGGAATCTGTCGATGCCTGGAGGCTTTTCAACGGGACCTCAAGAGACTATACCCATTACTCCTGTGCTCATAAAGGTTTCTCAAGAATTGACCTCATACTTATCTCCGGGGTACTATACCAATGTTTAAGTAAGACAGAAATCATCACCTGCATGATATCTGATCACGCCCCATTGTCCGCAAACCTAGTCATATCGGGCCAAAAGCACCCCGTCCAGAGACACTGGAAACTGAATGACTCCCTTCTACTAGACGAGTGTATCAGAACGGAAGTGGAGGAAACGATATCCAACTACTTCAAGGAGAACACAATGGAGACCTCCCCCATCAACATTATTTGGGATGCAATGAAAGCAGTCGTCAGAGGATCCTTGATCAGTGCGGGGGCCGAGCAGAGAAGAATCTTGAACATTGCCGCAGCCAAACTGGAGGAAAAGGTGAACCAACTAGAGGCCGAGCTGAAATCACGCAGTTCTAGGAGAACAGAGAGAGCTCTGAGGAAGGCCAAAACAGCGTTAGAAATACACTGCGCCGACCGAACTGCCAAATCACTAGCCTTCACGAGGCAGTTCTATTATAGGAAAGGGAATAAGGCAAACAAAGTGCTAGCGCAAAAACTGAAAAAGATCTGCAGCCGAAACAACATCCTCAAACTGGTTGGGGCAGACGGGAAATCACTCTACTCCGAGGCGGATAAAATTATAGAACTAGTGAGGCATCATACCGACATAATGGCGGGGAAGCACACAGTATTAGACAACCTGCCAGAATATTTGCGAACTATACCCACTCAAAATCCAACCCAGCTAGACCCCCTAGAATCACCCTTCACGGCCGATGAAATCACAGATGCCATTAAATCCCCCGAACTGGCCACTTCTTACCACCCGATCACACTTATGAATAACGATGGTAAGATTTTGGCTGAAGTTCTGGCTGGCAGGCTGGGTGCCGTTCTACCAAACCTGATTGACCGCGATCAAACGGGATTTGGGTACAAGAGTCAGACACTCCGAAGTGGCCACAGATCGAGGAGGCCTGGTGCCCGGTCACCCCCTCAGAACTCCCACACCTGCCAGATATAAAACCACAAGCAAACAACGGCCCCCTCTCTGCAACAATCACAATCGTCCGATGCTGGAAAGCGGCAGCCCTGAAATCGGGTGTCCAAGGTGCCCTGGGTCCCTTAACTCCCATTTGGAACAACCCCGATTATTCACCTGGCAGACCTCCCCTCAGCTTCCAGCCTTGGAGGGAGGGGGACCTACTAAAAACGAGTGATTTTTTAGAAGAGGGAACGCCCATCTCATTTGAGGGATGCAAGTCAAAATTCGGGGTGGACGAGCGGGAAAGATTCCACTATGCCCAAATCCGGCATTGGCTGTCTCACAGGGTGGTCCGGGAAAAATGCTCTAGAGAGTTAACAGTGCTGGAACTATCCCTCACAACCCCAACTAAAAGAGGCAGAACCTCTACTCTGTATCGTCTCCTAGACTGGGCCGACCCCTCCAAAAAAGAAAGGCAAATGCTTGAATGGGAGAAGGACCTGGGTCAGGAAATAGAGGTCGAGGAATGGGAGAAAATCTGGACCAGATTGCACAAGAGTTCACAATGCATCACAAACAGGGAGGGCGGCTACAAACTCTGTTATAGGTACTATGTGACCCCAACTCAACTCAATAGGGCCAACCCGGACATCCCCGAAACTTGTTGGCGCGGTTGTCCCACCCCCGGCTCACTTTTCCATATGGTTTGGAACTGCCCGACGGCAGAAGCATACTGGAGAGAGGTAATAAAACACATCAGGGAAATCACCGGGCTCTCCATCCCCTGGGATCCCGGGGTTATTCTTCTGGGCGAAACGGGGGGGGGAGCATTCCCAGACTCAGGGCATATTCCCCGCCTATGTACGCACCTACTCCTTGCAGAAAAAATCGCATTGGCCCGGTAATGGAAAAATGAAGATGGACCTTTAGTAGCTTTATGGTGGTCCAAGTGTTGGGACATTGCGGTTGCCGAAAAGGTCACGGCAATCCTTCGAGGCTTTCTGAAAAGAGCCCTAAACATTTGGGACCCATTTATGGACTACGCAGTTAAGTTCCCAGCGCTCATCAGAAGGCCCCCACTCACCAGATGGCTCCAAGGCAGCCCACTCTATTAGCCTATAGACTCAAGCCAAAGCAGCCCAGAGCATGGGACCCCGCCTGTGTACCGCGAATAGGCAAGGTTATGGTCAACAGAGCGCAGGTTACCAATCCACACTCTCCCTCGACATACAACTCGAACTGTGTTTTTATGCTGGGGCGATTACCGATCACTACAATGTTATTGATGTTGTGTTTATCTGTAAAACCCAATAAAATGTTGTTATGAAAAAAAGGTGCGCTCCTTTAAGTCAGGAGAGGGCTCTTCTGATGGCTATCTGGACTTCTACAGCACTGCAGTGATTTCGACCCAGGAGAGGTTTCTCTGACTGAAGGAAAGACGAGCTGGTTGATCCCACCAGGCTCAAGGGAAGAAGACTCCAGACTGGATCTTCTCTAGTCGTTGAAGGGGTAGATAGCTCAGGACTGCAGCAGGGTTTCACCGGGACTCGGGGTTGCAGCAGCCGCCTTCTTCTCCGCTTCTCTTCGATTCCTTGCAGTTGCAGTGGCAACTCTGCTTTCTAGCCCCAAGAGTCCTGCCTTTTATGCCAAAATCCCCCATTCACTCAGTCTGGCTGTCAATCACTCTGCAGGGGGGTTGTCCAGCCCGGACAACCCCCTCAGCCAATCAACACAAAGTGCGATTTGCGTCTCCAAGGAGACCCTGTGCAGGGGGTGACAGCAACCCTCCCTCACATTTAGCCCACCTAGACACCCAGATGCCAAAGGAGGGCTTCTGTTCAGAGGCCCGCCAAAGGTCGGCGAACAAAGGAGGCAAACCTGGTTTGCCGCGCAAAGAAAGACCCAAGAAGGATGTAAACAAAAAGAAATGGCGATTAAACCCAACCGGAGCCGAAATAAAAAGTATTTGGGCTAGCGGGTTTAAAGTTCGAGGCTACTAAAATAGCCTAAAAAACTACCACGTTATGTAATATAATCACGGTAGGAAAATTAGGGTAGATACCACTGCCACCAGCCAGGTCTTAATGTTAAGGGAGCGAAACAATGCTGCAAGCGGTACAGATAAAAGGGGCTAAGAATTAACCCTTTCCAATACTCCCTGTAAGATGGGGTGTACTGGATCTGTGGTTAATTGACTATGTAAAGTTAATGGCAACTTTACCCTTTTCTGGAGGACAGTAGTCAGCCCCAGAATTGGAGTTGGTGGGGAGTCTAAAAGACAACCCTGTGTCACTGCACTGAAGGTGCTGTGTAACACACAAAAAAGTGGGGCTACTGAAGTGGTGTACTCCAGAGTCCACAATCACAAAAACAGATGAAATACACATGGCAAAACACAGGTAAGAGTGGAGGAAAAGCTCACATTCTTACCCAGTGGAAAAAATAAACTCCAGAAATCCAGCAAAGCTGCTGAGGGACTCACTAGGTAAGGGAAATTAGCCATAGAATGAGAATTCTCCCTACCACTCGACCCTCCCCCCCCCAGACTAAGGGACAGGAGGATTTAATCCACTCCTGGATGGATATCATACCTCTAACTGGTTATAAACATCCTATAGAGACCATCAGCATTTTGGTTGTGACTTCCTGCTCTGTGCTCAATGGAAAAATGAAATCCTTGTAGGCAGATTGACCATCTGAGTAACTTCAAGTTTTCCCCTTTCATTTGCATCAGCCATCTCAAGGGTTGGTTGTCAGTCTGAATAATGAAGGTAGAACCATACAAGTATGGCCTAAACCTCTTCAGTGACCACAGAATACCAAAACATTCACGTTCTATTGTTGCTCACCTTGTCTCGGGATCCTTTAACGTCCTGCTGATGAAACAAATGGGGTGTTCCCTACCTTTCTCATCCAGTTGACTAAGGACTGCACCTATTCCTACATTAGAGGCATCTGTTTGTAGAACAAAGGGTTGGTGGTAGTCAGGAGATCTTAGGACTGGAGCTTGACAAGGGGCTTTCTTGAGACCTTCAAAGGCTTGATTGCACTCCTCATTCCACCTGAGCTTTTTAGGAAATTTAGGAGAGGAGATGACATTCAAGGGAGAAGCTATGGTCTCATAGTTCTCAATGAAGTTCCTGTAATACCCAGTGAGGCCTAGGAAGGCTCTCACTTGGGTTTGAGTAGTAGGGGCGGGCCAGTTTTGTACAGCTTGTACTTTGCTAGGCAATGGCCTTATTTCACCTCCTCCTACCTCATGTCCAAGGTAGATCACTGTACTCTGACCAATTTGACATTTACTTGCCTTTATGGTCAGATGGGCCTGTTCCAGAGCCTGCAATACATATCCTAGGTGATCAATATGTTCTTTCCATGTAGGGCTGAACACTGCAATGTCATCCAAGAATGCCATGCAGAAGTCCTCCATCCCATTCAGAACTTGATTGACCATCCTCTGGAATGTAGCAGGTGCATTCTTTAATCCAAAAGGCATTACCTTGAATTGGTAGAGGCCAGCTGGGGTGGAGAATGCAATTTTCTCTTTGGCATAGTCTGTCAGGGCTATTTGCCAATAGCCTTACGTTAGGTCAAATGTGCTGAGGTACTTGGCTGCACCAAGGTTGTCCACCAGCTCATCTGTCCTAGGCAAAGGACGGGCATCAGTCTTTGTGACTGCATTTAGAGCTCTATAGTCCACGCAGAATCTCAACTCCTTGGATCCTGCCTTTGGTACAAGCACAACTGGGCTAGACCATGGGCTAGTAGAGGGCTCTATAACCCTGAGATCAAGCATCTTGTTGACCTCATTCCTTATATGGGTTCTTACATTGTCTGACATTCTGTACCCCCTGCTTTTGACAGGCAAACAGTCACCAGTGAGGATATCATGCTGACCCCAAGGGGTCAGGTCTAGTGAAAGTGAGAACAGGGAGGCAAACTGATTTAACAGTAATTTGCACTCATTCTGCTGGTCAGATGTGAGACTGGAAGAGAGATTAACTCCTTCCACGTGCTCATCTAAAGGTAAGCCTCTGAGGAGGTCAGGCAGAGGTTCACTCTCCTCCTCCTCCTGAGCTGAAGCTAGGAGCAATGCCCCTATCTCAGGTCTAGAGACATAAGCCTTTAAACGGTTGGTGTGGAAGATTCTGGGAGCCTCCTTAGGATTGCCTAAGTCCACCAGATAGTTCACCTCGCCAAGTTTACCCACAACTTTGAAGGGTCCTATCCATTTGTCCTGCAAGGCCCTCTGCCTTGTGGGACCATAACAAGAACAAGCTGGTCTTGAGTAAACTCAACCATGTTAGCCTTCTGGTCATGCCAATGTTTGACTAGAGCTTGACCAGCCTTCAAGTTATCACTTGCCTCTGCCATCATGTGTGACATTCTCCTCCGGAGACTGATCACATAGTCAGTCACTCTTACTGGCTTGGGGGAAGGAGCACTCTCCAACCCCTCCTTAATCAGGGCCAATGGACCTATGAATGGTAGGCCATAGAGAACTTTGAAGGGACTGTAATCTACTCCCTCCTGAGGGACTTCTCTATATGCAAAGAGAAGGCATGGCAGAAGTGTGGCAGCTCCTGCAGAATTTGTCTACTTCTGAACCCATTTTAGGCCAGTAGAAGTAAAGAGAGAGCCTTTCCTTGGTCTTCCTAAAACTTAAGTGACCAGCCAAAGGTATCTCATGGGCTAACTGCAGAAACTGGAGTCGATTCACTAGAGGTACTACACGTCTTTTGCAGTCTCCAGGGGTTGACTCATTTGGTTCACTGTAGAAGAGGCCATCTTCCCAGTGCAACCTATACTTTCCAGGCTCAGCCCCATTGAGCTGAGAAGCTGCCTGTAAGTGAAGACCTTCAAGAGTAGGACACTCTCTTTGTCCTCTGCTGAAATCAGCCCTGTTGGGTCCACCTTCTGCCAGTAAAGACTGCAGCTCAGGATGGTCAACAGGGTCAAGATCTCCAACCAGAGTATGATCTTCTTCTAGATCTGATTCCTCAGTATCTAGTTGAGGAGCCATAAAGGGTTGAACCTCACACTCAGCCTCAGCTGGTGGAGGAGTCACCAATGAGACTTTGGACAGTCTTGGAGATGTCCTTCTGGGCACAGGAGTGCTTGCTGGTTTCTTGCTGGCAGACTTGGGTTTCCCCTTTGTCTCTTTCCGTCCTGCAATAGCAGTAAGTAAGTTCTGTGGACTTGGGGGTGATAGTTTCCTCTATCATATCCCCAGGAGAGCCACTCAAGGCTCTCTCCCTAGCAGACCTTGTGAGCTCCTGCTTCCTTCTGCTGCGGGGCCTGGGGGTACTAGACACAACTCCAAGAGTTTTAAGGTCATTACCCAACAGGACCCTCCCAGGTACGTTATTCTGCACACTTACAGGTATTCTGACAGTCATGTCATTACACTGGATGAGAGCTGGTAACTGGGGAACCATTTGCACAGGGCCTCCAGCTAACTTGGTTAGTTGTTTGGGTGCCTTAGCAACATCCTCCACCTTGAAAAACCATTCATCAACCACAGTTATGCTGGCTCCAGTGTCTCTGATGGCAGGGGGTTCCTGACCATTCACAAGAACACTATCTCTGTAATACTCTTTATTATTATCTGGCATTGAGTTATAGACTTCTAAGTTCTGTTGTTCCCAAAGACCCAAGGACACTAAAGAAACACTAGCTGAGACACTCATGGCCTCATCAGCTAGTAACTGAAAGTTTCCACTGGCTATATGTACTTAATCCACCTGGGAGAAGGGTAAGGAGACAGTGTGGACCCCTGAAGGTTTACCTTTACATCTGGGATCCCCTTTCACATGGTCAGTTGACCCACAAACAAAGCATGTACCAAATGCTCTATTGAATGGAGGTTTGTTCTGACCTCCATCTGGTTTGGGACCAGATGGTACACTAGCCTGATTCGGTTTCCCTTGTGGTTTACCCTGGTTATGTTTGGGGCACTCTTTTGGATTGGAATTACTGGAATTCCCCTTGTTGTCTTTCTTTGGCTGCTCTCCCTCATCCTTCTTCTGAGTTGCCCCAGAATCCTTGTGAATAGCCATGTTGGCAACCCACAAGTCAGCAGCCTTAGCTAACTTCTTAGGATCTATCTCCTTTGTATCAGCCAAGTGCTGTCTAAGCCCAGGGGGGCAGAGATCAAAAATAGACTGCAACATTACAAGATTCCTCAAACCTTCATAAGAGTTTACTTTGTAACACTTAACCCAACCATCTAAGTTTTTCAAACATTCACACACCCAGGTAGCCCAAGAGATACCATCATGCTTTTTGAGGGTCCTAAACCTCTTAAGGTACTGGGAAGGGTCTTCCCAAATGTAGCTATTAATGCTAGCTTCACACAGTCATAATCCTGTTTATCCTCCTCCCCCAACTCCATTAAAGCATCACTTGCAACAGGGGGAAGCCTAGAGAAAAGCCAATGAATCAAGTGATTCCCTGAGATACCTTGAATCCCATGATTGTACTCAAACATTGCTAACCAATCCAAAACATCAAGTTTAGTCTCATACACACCAATCATTTCCTTTGGCATACAGGGTCTCTTAGGGCTGGAAGACCTAGAAGACTCTGGGAGAGAAGCATTTTCTTCAGACGATTTCTTCATTTCTAGTTCATGGTTCAGCTCCATTTCTCTGAGCCTTAACTCTTGATGTTTCATGGCAGTTTGTGCATCAATACGTTTCACTTCTAACTCAAATCTCATTTCCTCTAGTGCAATAAACTCAGGAGTAAGTGTAGGACCAGTGGGGGTCCCTGTGTACAGAGGTTGTGGTTGCTGAGCAGGCAAGGGGTTGGTAGGAACTCCTAACAAAGGGTTATATACTTCTTCTTCAACACTCTCAGAATCTGAAACATCAGTATCCACATTTGCTGGAGGGGTAGGCCCTTCTGACCCACTCTCCAGACTTTGTTTTCCCAATAATTTAGCAACCAGTTCTGATTATTTTCCTTTACCAGAGAGACTCCTCTCCCTACACATGGTTCTCAAAACCTCAGCAGTGTAGTTTGAGAGACCCTCTTCAGTGTAGCTTTCCATATTTGACATGATTTCTCAGTTAATAGAATTAGTGGTGTTTAGCCTTGTGGTTAGTTGACCCAAAGCAATAGCAGCCCTCTAAATGTAATCACTATACTTCCAAATCCTCACCGCTATACACTAGTGTTAGGCAGAATCCTGTGCAGTGCCCTTAGGGAACACTACAAACAATTAAGACTACAAGTGGTAATACAAGTTCGCCTTTGGCACAAGCCTGTACTACGCTGTTAAGGTGAAGCCCGGCCACGTAAAGGGCGACTGCAGAGACTCCTGCTGTTTGGCTGTGCTGCGCTGCAGAAGCGCGACCTCCTGCTACTTGCTTCAATATTGAATATTGAATTTCCAATCTCCAACCTACCTTCAACAGCGTGTTTCCCCTCGTGTCCCTTGCACTCTGTGAGGTTGACTGTGTGCGAGCGAGTGAACCGCTGCAACGCGACGAAGCGGGTAGAAAACCCACCCATCTTCTGACTCCGCCCATTCCAGGAAGCGAGGCCACAAAACCAGAGCCCAGCAACCCTTGCGGCGTGAAGCCCGGCCACGTAAAGGGCGACTGCAGAGACTCCTGCTGGTTGGCTGTGCTGCGCTGCAGAAGCGCGACCTCCTGCTACTTGCTTCAATATTGAATATTGAATTTCCAATCTCCAACCTACCTTCAACAGCGGGTTTCCCCTCGTGTCCCTTGCACTCTGTGAGGTTGACTGTGTGCGAGCGAGTGAACCGCTGCAACGCGACGAAGCGGGTGGACAGCCCCGCCCATCTTCTGACTCCGCCCATTCCAGGAAGCGAGGCCACAAAACCAGAGCCCAGCAACCCTTGCGGCGTGAAGCCCGGCCGCGTAAAGGGCGACTGCAGAGACTCCTGCTGTTTGGCTGTTTGTTGCTTTACTGCCGTCTGTCCATCACGACATTCTCCCAAAACGTTGCATAACAGGAAGAACAGCAAGACGGAACGCATGGTAGCAATCCTTGTGCCCAATTTCAATATTCTGCCTTATTGTCTGTGTCCTTTTCTGCTGTGGAAACACAAATCATGACCTTATCAGCTGACGGCCCTCAAACTAGGAAAAGAGCTTCACAGCAACGGCGCATGACCAATCCTTGGGCAAGGATGAAAGCCGCTGCCTGGTCAAAGGTAAGCAAAACTGCCGGCCGTGCGCTTATAGCCGAAAGCAAGTCACCTGATCCAATTTGCCTTGTAACAATCGGAAATATGAACTCTTTAACATCTCCACTTTTAACAACCGTTGATAAACGTTATGCTCCGGATGATGTCTTAAAGGCTTTGGCGCAACAAATTGTTCCATCGGATGCTTTTGCATCCAACTCAATTACTCAATGCTCGACAGCTATGTGTATCTCCAATCCCAAAAGCAATTCAGCCTCCAACGGCAAATCCCCTGCAAACGTGTCTCCTATCGTATCTGATGTTCTGGCATCTCAAGCAGCCATTGTGGATCGGCATAAGTCACTTAATGCTTTGGTGCTAACATCGGCGCCCTTCTCTGACGTGAGAACGTCGGATACACCACACACGACGAATTCAGTCTTGTCAGCTAGTATGCTTTCTAAAAACAGAACTTCTCAGAATGACGTCAACGTTCAGAAAGATAAAAGTATTTTACAACAAACAGTGACTGACGAAGAACTATTAAAATTTTCAAATTCAGAAATAGAAAACTTTCAGTTGAACAACCCGAAATCTAAGCAAGCCACGAATGCCAAACGATCAATCACGTCCCCTGAGCCACAAATTTCTCACTGTATTGGTAAAAATACTTCTTTACAGCAAAAAACATCGAGCAATGCCTTGGCCAAGTCCTGCGGTTCTCAAATCAGCTTGGTCAATTCAAAAATTGTATCGAGGCTCCCTGTAAACATTTTATGTCCTCCACATGTGGCCAACTCACCTGGCCCTCAAATTGATCTCATGCCACTAAAATCTGTAGGCCAAGTGACTTTGGGCACCTCTCTTGTTGGAACTGAGTTTGAGAATGACAGTGCTTTAGCTTGCCAAGCACCCGAGGTTAGGTGGTCTTCCACATCAAGCACAAATGAACCGCTTACTGAGTCCAACTTTGCAAGCACTCCGCAAGTCTCAACATTAAAAGCAAACTCAGTCTCCACACATCTTGATCGGAGTGCGATCGCTCGCGCTGGCCGTCTCCAAAGAGTAGCTGAGCTTAAGGCAAAACGTATTTCCACCATGCATTCTCTGCATGAAAATCCAATGATGAATGTTAGCACACCTCACCCTGTGCAGTCTCAATTAGGAGACAAAGACAATTCAATGAATGGTGTAAAAAAAAGCTCTTCATTCAATCCACAATACAACTTGGACAACTCGACGTGTTGGCTGCGTCAGCTGTTGCTCTAGCACCATTTACAAAAATCTTAGAGTCACTGATAGGAACAATAACTGATCAAGGTGCTGCCATATCCAACCTAACGACTAAAATCGACAGGTTGGAACACTTCTCAAGCTTCTTACAAGATCAAATGACAAGTAATGCAGAAATCGCAACGAGATGGCAGGAAAGGCTGAGCGACTTAGCCGCACGGCACCACTGCCAAAATGATGCCTTAATGGAAGGTCTCTTAGACTCGGTGAAATGGATGCGCAAAAACACTACCAGCATCACAGCTGGCGCCTTGCCGACACGAAATGGAGTGTCTGGATCACCTCAACCTCCATTGACAACTGCCTCTGCGCCAATGCCCAACGAACCCTTACAGTCTGGATTACCATCGAGCTCGTCAGCTCCAATTCAAGATGTTCAAGATTTTAACCAGACTTCATATGGTTTGGGTTCTAATGCTAATTCTCTCGTCCTGAATGCGATTCCACCTAAAGAAACCGCATTAACCCAAACCCCTAAGGCAGTAAACTCATTTAACATTTTTAAAGGTCCAGCGAAAACAATTCTTATAGCAACTGAAAAAAGTTCGAAAAGACTTCCTGAGAAACAAACTCAGCAACACAAAATAAAAAAAGATATTCCAGTGAAAGAATCACAGCAAAAGGTTAAAAAGTTCATAAGGAATATTACAACTCCAAAGAAGACAAGCCTGTTTACTCGACCAGTTCATATAACCAACGCCAAGAGCACTTTTGAAAATGGCCCAAGAAGTTCGTCAGATGCTAACGCGAGCATACCGAAGATTCCGGTAAAATGCCGGCGAGTTGCCTCAAATGCATCTTTATCTAACTACGGGGCTTCAGACTCCTCGATAGATCTGTGCAATTTATCAACCTACTCAGCTGATCCAGAAAATTCCATCTCAGCTTCTCCAGAAGACCAAGCAATCAGACCAACTAGTCTTCCCTGGAGGAAAACCCAAGAGGCAACTAAATTACTGAAGTCCTCGGAGGTAAAATCCATTCACGGTCAATCTGCTTCTGTGGCCAAAAGAATCTCTCAGCAAGCGCTAAGCTTGAGATTAAATCCTAAACAAACATCGAACCAGCTAACCTCACGCCTGCGTTTAGCTCGTCAAAATTCTGGTCCAGGAAGCTCTGAGACTCAAACATGCAAGTGGAAACTTCGGCTTCAGAATATTCATTCTGATGATAATGAAGTCAACTTAAACAGAGGAAACATCTTAAAATTATTTGCTTGTATTCCATCATTACGAGCGATTTCATCAGATGATATCAAAATCGTGGAATACGTTTCTGAAAGGTCCTCTGATCAGGTTCTCCTACATATTTCCTCGGTGGCTGTAAAAAATCTGCTACTTCATGCAAATGAAGACCTTTTGGTCTATGGCTTTGATCTTACCATTGAGTCAACTGCCTTAAAATCTTTACCTTCTAAAACAAATCTTGAGCATAAGGCAAGTCCTAGAACCGTTAAGCGTTCTGCTCTGCGTCAGTCTTTAGCCTCATCTCCTGACATCCTAGACACCGCCATGCCCCAGTCATTCGAAAGAAGAGCCATCAATGCGAAAAGACTGACAACGTAAATAACAATGACTACAATCAAAACAGCAAGAGCTAATTCTGCTGTCATGGAACACAAGAGGATTCACACATTTATTTAACACATTTCCAGTCCCATTGGAGAATGTTTTCATCATATGCTTACAGGAAACATGGCTAAGAGATCCTCCTACATGCGATGGCTTTTCGATTCAGTTAAATCCAGCTGGGAAAAATCCAAAGGGCCGGCCTTTTTCAGGCTTAATAACTTTATTGAAAATTTGGAATTGGTGGACGCTGGTGACTTCTACGAACCCAAATCCATTTGTGCAAAGCACTCTGATTAGACTGTCACTGAGAGATACGGATCTCAATCTCCTGATAATAAATGGATATTGGAATCCGGCTATGATTTCATCTGAATCTTTTATCCAGTCAGTAATGAACGAAATTGACCTCGCCTTCTTAAAGCACGAAAATGTTTCTGTTCTCATCTGCGCAGACTTAAACTGTAGCTGGTGGTTTAAATTTGATCCATTCATCAAATCAAATGTTCGATTGTCGGAGTCCGAAGTTATATTGAGAGGCCAACGCTGGGGAAAAGATCTTTTGGATCGTAATTGCCACATGCTAAATGGATCTATCCAAGGCGACACTCCTGCAAATCCAACGTGGCATAACATGACTCGGACAAACACACTTGATTACATCTGGGCTTCGTCTGATTTTCTTGAAAAATCTATTTCCTTAAATGTGCAACCAATGACAGCCAGTGATCACGATATGCTGCAACTAGTTTGGCGTGAGGAGCCATGTCACATACAAGACAAATACTTGTACCCATTACAAACAAACGCAGCTGGAAATCGACTGAGAATAAATGATTCTTCTATCGCCAATTTAAGTCTAAACCTGAACGAACTTCAGACGGTGGAATATTTGCCGCTGCTAACAGACCACACTCAGACAACGCTTAATTCTAAAATGTTTGGGACAATAGCAAAGCACTTATATAGCTCTGAAATAGCAGAGGCAAAAAAAAAATTATTAAGGAGAGATCTCAAACGAATAAAGAAAGTTTTCTGTGATCCAACTCGCAGGGCTTCAGAAACGAAGAAGCGACGGCAAGCATATCGAAATTGGCTGAGATCGCATCAAATTATAATTGATCAGGGATGAGCAGAAACAATGTTAAAACTTCTTGCACAGAAAAATACACGAGAAATTTGAGCCATCTTAAACAAAAACCGCACAAAAGCAACCCCATCGATCACAAATGAAATCTCAAGCGACAAATGGCGCGAACATTTCACTTCAATCTACGAAAAACCAGTGACTGAAGCTTCGCTGCTGCCTATAATGTCAAAATCAGGTTGGACCATCACACCCTCGTGCGAAGAGATTGAATCTTCAATTGCAAAGTTAAAAAACTCACGAGCTGCTGGCCCTGACCAAATATCAAACCTTATGCTTAAAAAGCACAGGAAACATTGGGCCGAATTCATTCACAAGCTGTTTCCCAAATTGCTATCAGCAAGAGGCTTCCCTCTTCATGGGCTAGGACAATTGTGGTTCCCATATACAAGAAAGGCTGTCGGGCAGATCCTGTAAATTATCGCCTGATCGCCCTTCTTGACACCATTGGCAAGATTTTTGGATCTTTTTTACGACAACAGCTGGTAAACTGAGCCACTTCATCGGGATCCTTTGATATCCGACAATCAGGATTCACAAAGAATGTGGGAACGGATGCAAATCTTACTCTTTTGTCACTTTTAAAATTATCAGCATTGATGACAAAAAAAAGAATATTTGTTGCATTTGTTGACCTTCGACAAGCCTTTGATACCATTAATCGGTCCAAATTATGGGCAAAATTACGCTCATGGGAGTGCCCACATTATTTGCTAGAACCTATCATTGCCCTGCACTCCAATACTTCGATTCAAATCCAAGTTGATTCACAAGGCGATCTTACAGACCCAATAAGAACTTTCAAGGGAGTCAAACAAGGCCGCCCTCTTGCAGCGGACCTTTTTAAGATCTTTATAGCCGATTTACCAGAATGGCTGAAGTCTGTCCATTGTTTTCCTCCCAAGCTTAATGGTCATACCGTAAAACATCTAGTCTATGCTGACGACATAGTATTGGTCGATCAGACTCAGATCGGCCTTCAACATCTTCTTTCACGCCTACAAGAGTTTCTATCTGCCAACGAGCTATGCATGAACACATAGAAAACAAAAATTATGTGCATTAGACGATCTATGTCAAGGAAAGATAAATCTTTCAGATGGCAAATTGAGGAAAAAACACTACAAGTTGTCAAATCAATCCGCTATCTAGGCGTACTGGTCAACGATTCAATACGTGAAGCCGCCTGGACCGACGACCTACTGTCTAAAATAAAGATCCTAAGTCTGCAAGCGGCTAAAATCAACACTGACTATGGGAAATTTTCTATAACGCCTGTCATATTGTTCTACCTCCAAAAGGTAATTCCAACAATCACCTTCGGAGGTGAAGCTGCTTTGAACATTAATAATAACGTTTGGAGTCGTTTGGAAGGAAAATTCTGGCGACGTGTTTTGAACCTCCCGAACTACATTTCAATATCAGCAGTGAGATATGAGCTGGCGCTGAGTTCTATATATATGACAATAGTTTGGAAATCGTTAGCTACCCTGCGTAAGATCCATCTAGGGACTTCCACCACGGCCTATAACATTTTTAAGACAAACAAAGAATCAAAGGAAAATGCCTTGATCGAAGTCTGGAAATCTAAATTAAATCTGATCATGGTTGAAGCGGGCATATCAAACGAAGAACTAATCCAACGTCCACAATTGGCCAAAAAGAAGCTCGCAAAATGGGACTGGATTACAACCTATAACTGTCGTGCAGCCCTTAAATCCACCCTGCCTTTATTTGGTAATATGATTAAATTACATCATCAACCAAAATTTCTAACGGATTGTCCTTCGCGTCATGATAGGGCACAATTTTTAAGGTTGCGATTGAATGCCCTAAACACTAACGAGATGCTCTGGATGCGAAAGAACAAAGACACAGTTGACAATAAATGCAGGTTTTGTAAAACAGCAGCTGTTGAGGCTCTAAAACATCTGGCTGCAGAATGCCCCATGCTAACTACATTTCGCGAAATGCACTTGAAGGAATTCAAACCAATATCTAGTGATTCAGAAAATTGGTGGAATTACGCCGTGGCAGGGCATAATATCAAGCTGTCTTGTAACTTAATTAACTTCTTTGATGAAGTGCTAAAGACAGCCTCTATCTGACTGGCACACTTATCAACTGAAGGCTATGTAATTATGTTTGACGGTGCCTTTAATGTTTCTTCTTCTTCTTTTCTTCTTTTAACTTTGACAAGTTTAGGGAAGTGATTGATTGGATGAAATGTAACAAAAACATGATATGATATATCATTGTTGTAGTTTTACAATAAAACAAAAAAAAAAAAGTGGTAGCACTAGCGGAGCAGCCAGACTTATCTCAAGAGTAAATGAGCAGTAGTAGAGATTACACAAAGGACCACAATTACTGTGACTCAAGCAAACACTGACTCAAGGTTTCAGGTAAAAAACATAAGTACATTTATTTTAAACCATCTGTTATAAAACACTTCACTTCTATAAATTCGAAACCACACGTAAAAAACACTACACACAACCAATTCCACTTGTTACAGCAAATTCAAGGTACGTACATGAGGATTTGACAGACCGGTGTTGCGATACTAACGCGTACCCGTGAATAGAAATGCTCACGAAGTTAAAACACACTTTGTACTTTAGAATTTCAAACAAGGGAAAAGTGAATAAAAATCATAGGAAATACTTTTTCAAGGCAAGGCGACTTGAGGACTTATTCAAAGATACAGATTAAAGTCAATAGGCCTGTGCCAGTGTCAATGGAGCAGATGCTCAGTTGCCGAGGATCACACGTTGAACAGTTTGAGATTCGAGATGCCAAGAGTTCGTAAAGATTGTCAATTGGAAGGAAAAGTTATAAGAGCGATGGAAGGAAGAACAAATCTTTGTGGAGGAAAAGGGTTCACCCTGATTCCGGCTGGTCAGACGGAGAGAATAACCAAGTGTGCACAGTACCTTATTCTGTTGGAGAAAAGCTGGTGCCACGGCAGTTGTTCCTGGTAGTTCCTGCAGACTCACGGTTCCTGCAGCTTCAGTCATGGGCACAAGGAGGAGGACATCTGGAGCGATCTGCACTACCCAGGGATGAGGCCAGCAGCAGCGAAAAAGACAACGATGAATACAAGGTGTGCTCCTTTAAATCAGGAGAGGGCTCTTCTGATGGGTGTCTGGACCACTAGAGCACAGCAGTGATTTCGACCCAGGAGAGGATTCTCTGACTGAAGAAAATACGAGCTGGTTGATCCCACCAGGCTCAAGGGAAGAAGACTCCGGACTGGATCTTCTCTAGTCGTTGAAGGGGTAGATAGCTCAGGGCTGCAACAGGGCTTCACCGGGACTCAGGGTTGCAGCAGCCGTCTTCTTCTCCGCTTCTCTTTGGTTCCTTGCAGTTCTAATGGCGACTCTGCCTTCTAGCCCCAAGAGTCCTGCCTTTTATGCCAAAATCCCCCATTCACTCAGCCTGGTTGTCAATCACTCAGCAGGGGGGTTGTCCAGCCCGGACAACCATCTCAGCCAATCAACACAAAGTGTGACTTGGGTCTCCAAGGAGACCCTGTGCATGGGGTGACTACACCCCTCCCTCACATTCATCCCACCTAGACACCCAGATGCCAAAGGAGGACTTCTGCTCAGAAGCCCGCCAAAGGTCGGCGAACAAAGGAGGCAAACCTGGTTTGCCATGCAAAGAAAGACCCAAGAAGGATGTTAACAAAAAGAAATGGTGATTAAACCCAACCGGAGCCAAAATAAAAAGTATTTGGGCTAGCGGGTTTAAAGTTCGAGGCTACTAAAATAGCCTAAAACACTACCAGTTATGTAATATAATCGCGGTAGGAAAATTAGGGTAGGTACCACTGCCACCAGCCAAGTCATAATGTTAAGGGAGCAAACAATGCTCCAAGAGGTACAGATAAAAAGGGCTAAGAATTAACCCTTTTCAATACTCCATGTAAGATGGGGGTACTGGATCTGTGATTAAATGACTATGTAAACTTAATGGCAACTTTACCCTTTTCTGGGGGACAGTAGTCAGCCCCAGAAATGGAGTCGGTGGGGAGTCTAAAAGACAACCCTGTGTCACTGCACTGAAGGTGCTGTGTAACACACAAAAGAGTGCGGCTACTGAAGTGCTGTACTCCAGAGTCCACAATCACAAAAACAGATGAAATACACATGGCAAAACACAGGTAAGATTGGGGGAAAAGCTCACACGCTTACCCAGTGGAAAAAATAAACTCCAGAAATCCAGCAGAGCTGCTGAGGGACTCACTAGGTAAGGGAAATTAGCCATAGAATGAGAATTCTCCCTAACAACCATGCTTACAAGGAAATGCCGGGGCTGGGCCAAACTTCCATTGTCTCTTGCGGGTAAACTTGGTGTCATAAAAATTGTGGTACTCTCCCAACTTCTCTATCAGTTTCTCAATCCTCCCCTGTGGCCGTGCATGGAATTTTTTCAATCACTGACCCGCACAATTAATGAATTCCTGTGGCTTTCCGGAGCAGTCTGCCTCAAATACAATACCCTAGCCACCCCCGTGGAATACGGTGGCTTTGGTGCCCCCAGTTTTGAGAAATATTGGCTGGTCGCCCAAGCACAATTTGCATCGTATTGGTTTGCAACCACTAATCCCCCTTCGCACTTACGACTGGAACGCCGTGCGGTGGGCAATCGTGATATCCGCCCCATAGCGCTTTCCCCTCCTAACCTCAACAGTAATCCTCTTGATTCGGTGGGCATCACACTTGAGGCACTCGCTAGATTATGGACACTCTCTGGCAACCCTCACCCATTCCATGCTTGCCTTCCTCTCTGGAACTTCCTTCCCGAGGTCTCCTGTGTTTCCCTGTCAGAGGCGCAAAACTGGGCGGAGGCGGGCTTTGAAGCCATCCGGGATGTTTTTGACCAGGACCACTTTATCGAGTGGGCGGACCTGCCGATATCCCTATGGCAGAGGTTGCCCATCTGGCTCCAGTATACAGCCCTTTGTCGAATTCTTAAAAAGAGATACCCCAGTTTCCCCATCATACCCCCTGACGACCCGATCTTGGCCGAAATAATGGATACCGTAAATACTAGAGGGAAAATCTCAAGACTATATTCTCTATTACAATCTAAAACCTCCCCCATGTTCGATGCGTGGAGACAATCCTGGACGAGGGACCTGGAACTGGAGGTGACTGACTAGTGTTTGAGACGGATGTGCGCCCGCACTCATGAGGTTTCGTTCAACTCCCGTTTTAAGTTAATTCAATTTAAAATCCTACATAGATATCACTATTTGACACTTCTATTACACCAAATGTTCCGGGACCATTCTCCATGCTGCCCCAGATGTAGGTCTGATGATGCAACCTATATTCACATAATTTGGGCCTGCACCTGCCTTACCCAATTCTGGTCAGATGTCTACTCCACCTCTCCACTATCCTCGACCATGAGTTTGCCCCCTCCCTATTAAAGTGTCTCTTCCATGACTTCCCCGGCCTCCGCCGTTACTCCCGAAGGCTTGCTGGTCTATGTATGGTACTTGCAGTACAATGTATTCTGTTGTGTTGGCTCTGCCCCCGGGTACCTACACATGTACAGTGGTTATCTGCCGTTACCTGGGCCGCCGACACTGAAAAAGCATAGGCAACTCAATTGCCGCCAACAACTAGACCTAGGGATGTATGGCCCTGATTCCGTTCCTATCTCGCATCTATCTCCACTGAGTCAGACGACTCCTCCTCAGTATAGCCCTCCCCTTGCAACGGTCCTAAGAACTGTTTGTCATGCCATGTATGCTCAGCGATTAACTACTGCTATGACACCCTTCTGGTTCCATCTGTTGCTGTTCACAGTCTGTATATGCTTTTGCAGTAATTAATGATTGTTGTCCGTTGCTTACCCTCCAATGTAACGCCAAGCACAATTAAATAAAGTTTTTTTTAAAGAGTGTGAAATAGTGTTCACAAGAAAAGAAAGAAGTGTTCACAAATGATAAGTCAGGATGTTATAGCCGACTATAACTATATTCCCCACGTTTTTAGCACGGGACAAGGTAGGACCATTGAGCACAGCACACTCCTAGGCCTCGCCAGCATGAGGTTACAGTTGCTTTCAATGATGCCCGGACCTTCTGGGGCCAAGTCTCTTTTCTGCAAAGTCTCTTGCCTTAGATGGCCTGCTGAACCATAACAATAAACAAAACAAAAGTTCCTTTGGTAATCTTTCACGTTGGGTGATTGCTCTTCACCCCTTTGGATCTCCTTCAGCCGGGCTCCAATCCTTTTTGCAAGGTAAGCCTCCCAATTGGGTTCACTACGGCCTTTCACTCAAAAACGTATCATCCAAAAGTTTCAAAAGTAATGCTTTTTTAAACATCTATTCATTGTGGACATCTCTCACCCGGGTTCACACTTGTCGCCACAATTTTATGATATGATATGGCATTTATAACACGCCTATACACAAGTGTTTCAAGGAGCGACGAGGCAAGGGAGGGGGAACAGAGGGAAGACAGACAACAATCTTACTAGGCCAGGTGTCATTCAGATCATGCAAGTGCATGGGAAGGGGGAAGGGGAAAAGTGCGTAGGGGGAGGGGAAAGTGCAGTACATGGGATAATAGAATAAATAAGATAAATAAAAAATACGGCCAGCTGGTGGCAAGTGCAAGGTAAGTGCAGACATAAGTGCTGGTAGGGGGACTGTAGGGATACAGAGAAACAGTCCCCAGGTACGGGGGTTGCGAGGGAGGCAGTGCAGGTGTGCAACTGGCGGGGCCTGGGCCCGAGATCAGAAGGGTAGCCAGGTAACCAGTGCAGTTTCAGTTAGCACCAGGAATTCAGCAGGGGGAGAGAAAGCATAAGCAACTGGTATATCAATATTTACCCCCAATGTGTAGGCATCCCTCCGTCGGGTTCACATTTGCCAATTTTACAGTTCACTCAGTTTTATACAATGTGTGAAAAACTTTTGAGTGTACGAGGGATTTTGCTTGACCCGCGTAGGACCACTTTGACAGTCCCCACCAGCCTCTCCTAAGGCCTCTTGGTTCTCGTAGTTTTTTAAAAAACACTATAACCCAAAAGGGCTCCAGTCAGTGTCCTTCAAGTGAGCACCCACGCGGCGCCGGACCACTCGGCTTCTAGACATTTTTCTAGGGTTTCTTTAAAGTTCAAACACACAGGTTCTTTGTTCAGAAATGTTGCTGCCTGCAACATTGGGCCCAGCACAGTTTGGTTTACTATCAGTCTTCTCCGACTCACTGGCTGTGCTGAACTGTTGGAGTTTCTTATCTCGGGAGTCAAGAACGGCACCACGGCGGCAAGCAATTCTCCCCACTTTGGCTATCAGCGCAGGAGGCCATGTGCCGTTGACACCTTTCACACCACATGCCAGCTGGGCTTCTCGGTCTTATGATTTCACTTTCTGAGGCTCCTTGGGTCTGAGATGAAAAGGGCAAGAACATTTCCTTCCTTGCCGTCCCTCCAGGTCTCACTGCCTTTCTCCTCCGTTTGAACTGCTGGTCTGGAATGGCTGCTTCCTCGTGCGTTCGGCCTTTCTCGAAGTGTGTTTTCATGCTCATCCTTTTATTTCTTTTGGGGAAGGAAAATGGCCATCAGCTGTGCGTAGTTATTGTTAATTTCCTGACTCTGCCTGACCCTTCTGTTGGGACATGTCAGGTAAATGGCCCTGGTGTTGGTCCGTTGTCTGTCACGGTGTAGGAAAGTGATTCTGCTGGAAAAGGAGGTGGGGGTAGAACTTATTAGCCTCCTACAAGGTAGGATTGGGAAAAGGTGTTGTAAGAAAGGGGGTAGCATGTCTCACCTGTCGGTGTCCCACTTCCACTCCCCGAGGACCCCCCATCCAGGTGATCCTCCCACACTGTTCCACCCAAGGAACTGGATCCAATAGCGATGGAAGTGTCCTGGCCACCTGGATGATAGATCCCCGGGGACTAGTCAGGGAGACACCTTCAGGTTTCTCACACCTTCCATCAAATCCGAGATCTCTTCCTTTTTGGACATGGTGTGTCTCCTGCCTCCCAGCTCAAACAGTAGCTTGAATGGGTAACCCACCTATGTATGACTTTGCGGTCACGCATCCGGGCTGTAACCATGGGGAGCTTCTTCCGTTTGTATAGCGTAGTTTGAGACAGATCCTTGAAGAGCAGAAGCACTGAGTCCTTGTAGCGAATTTCCTTCAGTTTACACATGATGTTTTCTTTCTGTTGGTAAAAAAGTAAACTCGCGTTAAGACATCAAGTAACAGATTATTCATATTTTGATAGGCGTGTAGGTTCAGTCCAATATGATATTTTTTTTATTTTCATTTTTTATTTTTTTTTGTTTCAACCAATTTGGTTTTTGCAAAAGAATTTCGCGTTTGTCGTCTTTTCTTATCAATTATACGCTACTTTGGACACCACTTTTCGTCGAGAAGATTCGGGGAGACTGGTCACTGGTTCACCCGGTCACAGAGAGACCCTTTGTGCGAGATGGTGCCTATCGAATTGGATCTTTTTAGTGCCACTACCAGGAATTTCGCTGCCATCCTGGACCATCTGGCAGAATCGCCTGCGATCAGCCGAAACCATCCGATTTCTTCATTTAGTATTGATGCCTTTGAAGTAAGTGGTGCCAAGTACGCTTGTCTTTCGAGTGTTAGTGCTGGGCATGACATAAGGAGATGACAAATTGTTTCTACCTGTTCACTATCTCCACACATACGGCAGTTGGATGAGGACTGTTGGGTGTCATGACCCACGTTTGGACTATTATGCTGCAACATTTGGTGCTGTGGGTTTAGGAAATCCAAGAGGGTGGAAAAGCCCACATTTGCGCCAGAATCCTGGAGAACCGCGCAGTCTTTGCGCACAACAAAATGGTCGCCTGACCTGCCACCCACCAGTGTGAGCGTGAGGGGCCAGGAGTGCCAGGAGTGAAATGTGTGCCAAAGGAAAAACAGCAGTGCCGGTGGCTAAAAAAAAAGCGCTTTGAAATCACCTTTGTTTCTCTGAAATGCAAGCTAAAAATGCCTATTTTAAACATTGCAAGATATTCAAAAATCTCACTGAATACCAGCAGACATTTGGCAGAATGTATTCTTGTGTGCATACTAAATCTGGAAAGAGAAAGAGCCCAAAACAATGTGTATAAGAAAACTGGCTGAGCTGTGGATGTCAGCAGCTCAAGTGAAATTGGACTGAAAGACATTAAAATCTAAATGTTTAAAATAAATGAGTGACCTACTTTTGAGTGTCACATAGTTTGCAACTGTTAAATGTCATAGTTTTGAACTTAGAATCAGCGTTCTAGATGCATGTGTAAACATTGTAAGTTTGATTTGGATGAAGAAAAACTGGGAACCAAAGTGACAGTTAGCTGAAGCCTGGCTTGAGAGAGTGAATTCTGCCCGGCAACTACCCCCGACAGGAGTTGAAACTTGATCAGCAGCTATGTTCCCAGGCCTGGCTGCATTCTGCTGCCCCTGCCAAAAGGAGATGACACCTCTCTGATTGAATTAGGGGAGGGGCACCTGGGGACTGCAGGAAACTAAACAAAGGACTGTCCTTGGCCCAGGCAAATGTTAAATTAGAGGGGTCGTAAATGGCTTCCTCTTGAAGGAAACGGGGAGGGGCACTGCATCTGTGAGCAAGCTGAGCTTGGGAGAAGTGGATAAACCAGAAATTCCACCATGTGCTTTGGAAAACCACACCCCTCGGGGCCAGAGCATAATTTTAAAAAGATGTATAATTCATAGTGCGGACTTGTAAAAATTATATAAATAACATCATCATTCTTGTGATTTTTCTGTGCACATTTTAAGAGGTGTTAGGACTCTGTGGTATGTTCTTGGGGATAGTAGTGGAAAAAAGGTTGTTACTCCAAATGTATGCATGTTAAAAATTTGACACTTTATCATCTGAAACCCATATCCCTGGTGCACATTTGTGTAAAATTTCGAAAGGTTTAGAGGTCGTTATCTGGATGAAAAGGGCAGAATTCTGTCATAAGTGGACACGACATCTTACAAAGACAGGGATGGATGGTTTGGTGCTACAGAAAATATGTTAACTGGACATATAATATTAGAAAAATGGTACATAGATAAATATGTATTTTGATCAGATATAGATTTGTGTGCAATTTGACAAGGGGAGGATCCTCTGACCATAAACCTACCTCATCACTCTGACTCACAACCCAGTTCCCCCAATCAAGGGAGAGAGGAGGAACTGGCCAATGATAAGTTGAGAGGGTTGGGCATGCAGAATGAGCCGACCCACCACTTTTTCAAAACACATAAAAGGAGACTGTGCAGGACAGGCAGGACATTCACTCTTCACTTTCTGCAGAGCATTTTGGCGGACGACTTCACATCCAGACTACAGACTTTGCATCCAGACTGACTCCAGAACAAAACTCCAAGAACTCTAGAACCCAACAGCTGAACTCCTGTCAGCAGGCCTTCAAAACCTAGCAACCAAACCAAACTATTCAAACAGCCGGGCTGAGCTGTCTGATTCTGACTAGTACCCTGTGCCAGCACCCAGAAAGCAGTGCTGAATCCAGAACCACAGACTAGACCAGAAAGCAGAGCTGATTCCAGAACCAGAGATCCGTGCAGTGCCAAGAACTTTTGCCAGAACCAGAGACCAGACTGCTGTGAGCAGAACCATCAGGAGTCCAGTCCAAACCTGACCAGATCGGGGACGGAGGCCCATTCCTTTCAAACATATAGTGTGAGTACTCAGCCAGAACTGTGCAAAAACCCAATCGCTTAGTTTAATAGGATCTAATTCAAACTATTTTAACCTATTGAGAACTGCATCATAGAAATTGTGTCCCTTCTTTTGATTCAAAGCTGCAAAACTGTCATCTGTCATTCTGAACTTTAAAATTTCATTTCGAGAATCTACCTTCACAAAATCATCCGTATCTCCGGAACCGTTTATCCTAGGAACGAAATGTAACTTTTATTTTAAAGCTGAGATTCTAAGCTTTTCCAAACCGACTTGCTACTCCTTATAGTGCCTCCGTAATTGCGCTCGACGCACGCAGCTTAATTGCCGCGATTTGACATTTTGACATTTTGCTTCATTCCAGCCACGTGTGAAAACATTTATTTTTAGCTTCCATCACAGAATTCTGTTTTCAACTTGATAACCATCCCTGAATTATTGATAGGGCTGGCCTGAACTGATTTAAAGTATCTCTCACTCACCCTGAACCTCCTATAGGGAATTAAAAGCAATTTGAGTATATTTTTCACTTCATTGCCACCACATTTAAAAGGATTTTGCCTGTGTTTAAAATCATACCTGTTTTCCTCTAAGCTCGCTGGGGGGAACTGGAACTTTGTATTGCATTTTTGTGTGTATTCCTGAGAATTGTGTGTGTTACTTCCATCTCCTTACATTGCATAGGGGGGGAGTGAATTGTCCGAGAAAAAGTGATCATATTATCTTTTGCTGAAATAATATCAAGTTTATTTCTGTACTGCCTTTTATTCATCTTTGCATCTCCTGGAAACCATAAAGCATTCTCTGATACCTTATTCCCCTGTTCCTAGTCATAAGTCACCAGAACTGTGCTATTGTAGGATTATCTATTGCTGATTACTGCTCATATTCACAAGTGTGATACCAATTATTAATTTATTATAAAAGTGTGATATATATATATATAGTTTAATTCTCAAACATTTTAAATTTGCAAAACAAACTTACTTCTTGGCTCAGTGGGGTCAGGGGGATTCTAAGAGAGGGGTGTTATATAAGGGTTTTCATCCAGAGTACACGAACTGGACATAAAAATATATAAGTAAGGGCTTCCCTTGAGCAATCCCAGACAAGGCACTGACTTAGTGGGACTGCTTGATTGGAGTCTTTAACAGGACGAGAGCGCTCGGGTAGCCAGGATTTATCTAGTAGGTAGCAAATTTAGTTGCGCTCGCATGTGGGTCTTTATTAGTTCTTTCTCTGGGAATTTCTCACAGTACCTTAGTGTAACCTTTAACTGGTTGTGGGTTGATGGTAGGTGCTTTAAGGATTTGTACAGCAGGATCTTCTCATTTGTATTTATCCAGTCTTGTTGATCGAGTTTCATCTTTACTCGTCCTGGATTTGTAATTAAGGTTTCCTTGGTGCAGGCAACTTCTTCAAGCTTTTCTTGGACTTTTTTGACCCATGCAGTTAGCGGTTTGCAGGTTCCTTTGTCGATTTCTGATGCCACCATCTGAAAAATCGGCAGCGAACCTGGTGTCAGAATTTTTCTCTATAGCTATGTAGCACTTTGGACCACCACAGAGGCTAGAGATGGTAGGCCTAGGTTGCGCCGGATTGCCGCCATTGGGGCTGATTTGGGCAAGCCCAGCACCGATTTCCACAGAAATCCCTCCAACTGAGTCCAGATCTCTGGAGGCAGACTTAGGTCGGCGGCCATTCCGTAAGTTATCGCTGGGACTACTTTAGACTTGTAGAACTGGAGAGCTGGGGTCCATGAGAATTTCCTACATTTTTTGTCCACTGTGCGAGTTTGCGCCACCAGATTTCTTATTTTTTCCCCACAATGAATTCTGAAGGGAGTTTTCGTTCAGTGTGTTATCGATCAGGACACCCAGGTATTTGTATTCCTTTACTACTTCAATTTTTGTATTTTCGAGAAACCAGGACGGACTGTTCAGGCTTTTCTTGGTTGATTTGGAGAATAGAAGGATTTTTGTTTTCTTTTTATTGATTTGTAGGTTGTTACTTTCCATGTATGTGGTTAGGTTGGTTAATTGCCTTTGAAGACCTATTGCGGTATGGTCCATGAGGATCAAGTCATTGGCGTACCACAATCTTGACACTTTACTGTCTCCTAATTTAGGCGGGAATGATCGGACCAGTTTTTCAGACTCCTGAAAGTCACTGATGAAGGCAAAAAACAAGGCCGTGGCCAGAGGACAGCCCTGTTTGACTCCTCGCTCCGTGTGGATCTGGTCTGAAAGGATCCCTTGTTGGCTTAGGCGCACCCGGAGGGATGTTGCTGTATGTAGGGCCATTATTGGTTCTAGTACCGGGTCTGGACACTGCCAGGTTGTTAGCTTGGACCATAGTTTGTTGCGGTCCACCATGTCAAAGGCCTGCGACAGGTCCACCATCGCCATGTAGACCTTGAGCGCGCCTCCCTTCACTTTGGCTTTGATGATGTTGAGAATTAGGAGATTGATCGTCGTGCCAGCGCCCTTCTGGAAGCCAGTTTGGAAGATGTCTGCCGCCGGAGATTTATTGGCACAGTCTTTGAAGTGCCGCAACCAGAGAGATGCGAAGATCTTCCCAATAATGTCAAGTAAGACTATTGGTCTGTAGTTGGCCGGGTGTCCCTTTTCCCCTTTTTGAAGATAGGAACCAGAACTGCTTCCGTCCATGTTTTAGGTATTTGTTTCTGTTTGTGGCAGTAGTCGAATAGCTTGCCGATTGCTCATGCCCAATCATTCGGATGTTTTTTCAAATCTAGGTTAGTCACCCCGTCAGGACCCGGGGCCCTTGATGATTTTAAGTTAGAGATTACTCTGCAGATGTCTTTCACATTTGAAAGTTGAATCCATGGTTCGGTATTCGAGGATAGCGTGTGTGGTGCCGAAGTAGTCGGAAGTCGATAGAGTTCAGTAAAGTGCAAAATCCAGTTTTGTTCAGGGACGGAATTAGAAAGTAAATGTACATTCTGACCATTTGTACTCTTGAGAAGGGACCAAAAGTCTCTTGTGTTCCTTGAAGCCCAGGTGTTTAACATGGCTTCTGCGTCGTTCTGATACATGGCTTTAGCCATGATTTGTAGTGTGTTGTTCCAGTGTGATAGGTGGTCCATGATTCTTTGGTTTTGTATTTCAGTGCCAGTTTTTTTAATTTTCTCAATTCTTGGCGCTTTGCAACCACTGTGGTGTTATGCGTGTGGTTGTGATTTGGCTGGGTCTGTTTCATACCAGAGAAGCTCACTTTATGAGGGGCCAGAAGGGACACGTATTCAGGTCTTTTGTCTGCCGTATCCCTGCTTGTGTGTCCTTGATTCCAGTGTAATTTGTCCTGAAATGTTCTTATGTTTTCGGACGATAGACGTAGCTGATTTTGTTGTTTATTAGACCCAATATCAGGTAAGTAATAAAGTCTTTCTGGAGATGCTCCACCCCATGATATATGAAGGAGGTTATGATCACTTTCGCTGTTTTTTTGGACGTTGAAGGCAATGAAGTACGGGATCAGGCCTTCCGTAATGAAGATATAATCCAGATTGGCGAACAAGTCCGCACTTTCCCAAGTTGGAGTTGGATTGCCTCCATCTTGTAATGACGACATATCATGGATCTTTCTCGACTTCATTAGATTCGACCAAGCTCGGCCTCTTTCGTCAATCTGCGTGAAAATCGGTGGGACTGTGCTGTCTGTTGTTGCCTCCCCACATTTAGCATTTAAATCTCCACATATTATGATGTCTGGCACACCTCGGTCGACTATGATTTCATCAATGGCATTGACTACTGAATTGCAGAATTCTTTGATAGTTGTTCTGTCTGGGTTCCAATACGAGTTGATTATGGCCAGTTCAGAGTTTACCCAGGAGTCTCGGTCCCGATCTTGATGGTACCATGTAGATAGGGTAGTCAGCATACCATACTCCTCTGTAATTTTGTATTTCGGGGTGATCCCTGAGCCCAGACGTATTGCAGTCAGTAGTCCTGCTGATGGTCTGCCCAAGATGGGCCTAGATGCTGGCGAGACTTCTATTGCAAAACCGTCCAGTGACGGTTTTTCCAATAGCCAAGTTTCTTGTAGACAAATCAAGTCGAATGATCCAAGGTTAACGTCACTAGGTCTGGTTAGATGGCAGTAGCCTCTTGTGTTCCATGATGCCATTTGCAGAGCGCTCTTGTTTAGATGTACCGGTGGTTTCTCGGTCTCCCTGTCGATGTCATTGGAACAGTGGACTCGCTGCTATTTCTTCTGATTACGGCTGAAGGTGTCAGCAATCCACCTCATGGTTTATTTACCACTATTTCAATCGTTTCTGTCTTGGAAGGTGTCGCCTTGACTCCCTTTACTTGTCCCTCATGAGTTCGCTCAACTGGTCTTTTTGGAGTTTTGGCTGTTGTCTGATTTCCATTTGTTCGATTATATAAGCGATCAGCCGGCTGTTCCCTCCACTCCCTTTCCCTTCACTTCAAGGGTTCTTCCCGTCTGCAGTCTTTCAGCAGCACTTCTGTTATTAGCTGCTCGTAGAACTTTTTTGGGAAGCCCCTCTTGTCCCTTCCAGACTCTGCCTGGGCCCGATCGGGGTTCTGTAGCTGTTGAAGTTTGAGTCCTAGACGGTGAAGTTCTTTCGTCACTTCTGTGGAAATTTCACTTATCACCTTTGTTCTTATATGGAGATACGCTTTGGCTCTATGTTCCCTGTGGTAAGGTTCAACAAGTGTAAAGTCCTCAGTAGTTAAATGTTGGACCTTGTGGACTTTCCCCAATATTTTCAGCACCGTCCTTCTATTCAGTACCAAATAGCTTTCCTTCGCTGAAATTTGCTCCAATTTAAAAAGTGGCGTTCCTTCTAGCTTTAGTTCCTTCTTGAATTTGGCCTCTTTGAATCTTGGAGCCTCCTTGTGCGATGGTACTCGAGGCCTACCAGACCGATACTTTTGTTCCGGTCTTGAGTCGCTTTCCCGATCCACTCTGTGATTGGGACCGTTTTTTGTGTTCTTTAGGCTTTTTATTGCCTCTATGCGGTTGGCATGTTCGAACGGGGCCTTTGATGACAGTCAGGTGGCCCTCCAGCCCTGTGTTTTTTTTCTTCCTGGGGAGACAACGCCACTTGTTCTCGGGGGGCGATGTACAGTGTCTTGAGTTCGACCATTGGCTTTACTGCTACTGGGGAAATCACTTCCACAGAGTCTGAGTGCTGTGACAGATTTACCAGGTCCGCAATAGTGTCCGAATCGTCATTCGTTTTTAGTACGAGTGACGGTCCAGGCCGGGTCTGGCTGTTTGCCATTTCAGATTTGTTTTTTATCTCCTGTGATTTCATTTTTGTATCGTCCTTGGTGCTAGTACAGGGGACCGGCGTGCCTGTTGTCAGCTGTTCATGTGTGCATGATGAAGTGCTGGATGAGATGCACTTCTTCAGGTGCTTGGCACTCTCTGTGGGCGCGAGTGCAATAGCCATTGACGATGGTGATGAGGAGGGCTTTGGTGGGATTTTTGTGAAGATAGGGTCCAAGTCCTTCTGCTTTCTGCCCTCTGGAGTCTGCGTAGCTTTAGTGAATGAAGTTTTGGCCGGTTGGGTCAGTTGGCTTCTATTCATAAGTTCTTCGCCCAATTTTACTATTTTTTCTTCCAAGTTCGCTTGAATGTTGTTTCAGTTACGTTCAACAGCAGTTAGGTATCCTTCAATGAAAGTCAGTTTGTCCCTCATCGTGGTTATCATTGAGGTGTTGTCTTTGAGGGCCTCGTGAATGGACTTGTAGAGCTTTCCAAAAGGATTTAGTGCTATCGTGAGAGCAGACATAATTGATAGCAGGTCCGCTTTTTCTTTCGAGGGAGTCTCTTTTTCCAAAGGGCCAGGGATTTCACTTAGCCGTCTGTTTTTGAGCGGGGTGGTTGGTCCTTTTTCACTTTGGAGCTGCAGAGGCCTCTCAGGTAGCCTTTTCTCAGTCGATGGCAATGTCTCTTGGATAATAGGCAGCACGCCCCAAGTAGATCTGCTGTTGTTGCCTTGAATGTGCGCTCGAGTCCATGCCTAGTGTTCCTCAGCTTGTACTTGTCTAGAGATAGATTTAGACCTGCCTCGTGCCATATCCCCTGTAGTTTGACCAATCGCTACTTCAGGCATTGGCTCTAGGTCTGACCTGTCTTTTGGCTTGTCAATGAATGCGTCTCTTGTGCTCAATTCAGTCTGGGGATTCGTTGTTGCTTTAGACAGGATGTTGGTTATAGTTGCTGAGCTCTCTGGTTCCAAGCTCAGGTCCGTGTTTGTTCCAATTTGAGCGTGCAATTTGAGGCTTGCATTGGGCATTTAGTTTAGGTCTGTTTTTCACGCTTTGTTCATCGGTCGAGGGTCTTGAATGGCCTCCAAGATTTCTGCATCCGACAACTCCAGGTCTTGCTCTAGTTTACTTTTATGTTGTTTTATAAAATATTCTTTCAGAGATGACGATATCAACGGTGCTGGAAGACATTTCGAACCTCCCTGGGTTTTAATGCCTGCTTTACGATGTTTCTTTATGGTCAACTTATCACATGTAGTTTTTACTTTAGCTTTTTTTTTGGTACACAGACTCTTTGTAACCTGATCTGTGTTCCTTGAGGCAGTGTCCAAGGACCCCTTATCCTTCAGCTGGACCTCATCTGAGGATAATGGACCGGCTGAGGCCGAATTAGGGTTTGTGCTTGTAATTGGAGAGACAACGGCTCGACCCAGGCCTGCCCCATCAGCCGTATCAGGTGCGTTTTTGTCTTTAGACTCACTTGGTTCTATGGGTAAATCCTGATGAGTGGAATTTGGCCCGTGGGTCACTTTGAAGACCAAGTCATCTTCTGAGCTTCTGTTCGGTGAAGACGCCTGGTCCTCAATGTCTGTGGCCCAGGAGTCATTTCGGCTGATCGTTTTAGGTGTAGTTTTTAGTGCACTCCGCTGTGAGTGCTTCACCAGGTCTGCTGGAGGATTAGGATTTTGGTGAATCTGCACCATGATCGTTCGGCCTTGGCCGCGTGATGCCGTGACCTGCTCAGTTGCGTCGCTTGGGGTAGACCCCCCAGTCGGTGGGTGAACGCGAGCCGCTGTTGGCGACGGGGGTTTGAGTTGACGCCGTCAATGTGAGCCGCCCCCGACCGTTTAGACCCCCACCGCGACTGCCCTCCAGCAGTCTCCGGCGGGGAGTCGCTCGTCGAAATGGTGGAACGGCCGGGTGCATCCGGTGGAGTTGCTCTTGACGGTATGCTTGACGGTATGCTGGAATTGTTGGATGCATCTCTTCCAGGTACGTCGTCCCTTCCTGCGCCATCATCACCATCGTCGCTGGAAGGGGCGCGTTTGTGAAGGCGTTAGAGGAAGAACCCACGCCTTCCATGCCTTCCTCTTCCGCTGGGGTCTGTGGAGTCCGCGGCGTCGCAGGTTGGGTAGATCTTCCTGGGGTCTGTGACGCCACGGTAGGGGCTGCTTGACGAGCTTTCCCTTCGCTGGCTTCCAGTTGCGGTTTGCTGCTCCGAAGCCATCGGCCAGACTCAGCTTCAGTGGGGGAGAGCCGAGCCATCGGTTCCACTGAATTTGTGGTCACCAGAGTGTTTGTGTATTCTTGTATTCACTTGTGTTAACTGGTGGAAAGCGGTGGAAAGTGACCAGAGTCCTTAACCGGGGGTGGGGGGGCGCTTACCTCGCCTCCCGTCTCCAGACACCAGACACACTGCTTTGCACACCGCACATGTGCGGTGTTTAAGTAGGAAGTTCTGTGAAAAGTTCTGTGGAAATCGAAAGCAGACTGCAGCAGCAATCCACAGAGAAAACGAAGAGCAAAATTGGCAGAGGTCTGTCCTCCAATATGATAAAATTTCCAATCAGCTCTGAAATTAAGGTGCTGAATAAATCTTAGACATAGGTTGCCAGATCCTGATCCCACATCTGTTTTGGGAACCCTTTTATGCGGATGTTGTTCTGTCTGAAACAATTTTCTGCGTCTTCTTGTCTGAATAGGACCCCCTCCAGCTGTTGCACCAGAACTTCTACCCTGTACGACAAGACTGATTGCTCCTGTGTCTGCTCTTCCACATCCCCTCCAAAGCCTCCATCTGTGAATCAGCCACCGTTATGTGAGATTGTGGGTCAGCAATGTGGAGGACCAGCTTGTCTGTATTACCTTGTATATCCGCTTTAAGATCCAGTTTTAGCTCCATCAGGCGTGTCTCTCTGATCATCCACTTGTGAAGGGGAGCAGGCGGCAGGGACCTGAGTCGTAACCTGGATCTGTCTTTTAGAGGGAGAGTCTGGTGCCATCAACATTTGTTTGATATTACCAGCAAGGAACGTTTTCCCCTTAGGCGTGTTGGAGGCGATGTTATAAGAAAAGGGCTGAGTATGCTCATCCAACAATCCAGACAGACACCAATAGAACTCTCAGGGTCCCTGTCTATGTTTTCCCACTGAGCAAGCTGGGATAAGGTTAAGTCTCCACTTTTCTGGCATCAGGGGAGTCAGCACATGCTGCAGACCAGTGCCAAGGTCCTCTGGGAGATGCAGTGCCTGGCCAATATTAATTAGTGAAGTTCCTGATTGGACTGATCGTTGTCCTTTGCAGGAGCTTGGGAAGCAATCTCTCGCTACCTCCACAAGCCGCTAATGTTGCAAAGGGATACACTGCATTGCTAATGAAGGCAATCACCCTCTGGATGCATCCGAGGCTCCATTCAGATGCACAACACTCTCTGTTCTTCCAATCCCTCTGGGTCACGAGTAGGGTTGATCCGACGGGGATAGCATGCCAGGAGTGCTCCCCCGATCGGCACAGCAGAGGAAGTTAGGAGAGCAATGTACCTCAAGTTATCGGCAGTCTCTGAGGACACCCGCTTACATCGCTACAGCACGACTCCCCACACGCTGACATGCCCGCTGCACAGCAGGCTGCTCCACGACGGCCTTGCTCCTCCACACCACTTCCAGTGGATGGCGTCTGCATCTTGCCCTTATCACGCGGAAGCTGATCAGGGCTCCAGGACCAAAAACGAAGCGATAACGGCATCTCCAGTCAGCACGGGAAGGACGGTGGAATCCAGAGCTGGTGCTGCAGTACTACCCTCCCGTTGCTGGTTGTACGGACATTTTTGCAGTGTGTACAAAGTCCATGTAGGTCCCCTCGGCACAAAGCTCAGGGAGCAGACATCTGCGCTGCTTGCCGCTCCCCCACGTCAACAGAATTATTTACTTTTAAATAAGGGCAAATCTAAAGTTATGATTATTGACAGTCCCTGAGGAAGAAAATAAAATCCCTGCTTTAAAATGGATGCCGATATAATTGAGGTTGTAGATTATTTCATCTACTTTGGGTTCTCCATCTCCTCAAATCTGATCTGGAAAAAGCAAGTAGAGACTGCAACTAGGAAAGCAGCAACAGCACAGAAGGAGATCATAAACCTAGTACAGAAATAGGGGACCATTTTTGTGGCTGAAATTGAAGGTTTTCAGAGGACATTTGGCACAATAGTCACCTATAGCGCAGAGGTCTAGGGTCTGGACATAAATGTCAACAGAGTAGGCATAAGCAAATGCCAATTCTGGAAACATCTTCTGTACTTACCCCAAAGATTCACAGCCGTGATTCTTCATGCTGAAGTGGGCTCCCAAAGCCAACAATGAAGAGTGAGGAACTCACCAGCAAGGTATGCGATGAAAACATCCACTATTTTGTCTCAATGGAATGAGCTGTGCTATGATGTCTTGATTAACTATGACATCTCAATCCAAATGCTAATAGAAAACCCTGATGCTGCGAAAGTGAAATTATGGAGAAATGATTGGATACACACTTGTAAACAAAGATCGACTTCGCGCACAACCCGGGAAGTTCCTCCTGAGGCAAGAGCGTATGGCACCATTCCGACCTACTTGTCTTGTTTCCCGGATGCATGGTCGAGAAAGCTATACCTACAGTTTAGGTTGAATGTTCTTCCGACCAAAGAGTATCTTTGTTTTTGGAACCTGGCATTGGCTCCGGACCCCATGTGTCGTCTGTGTAAAACTGAACATGAAACACTCAAGCATCTGACGATCAATTGTCCTGGTCTAGTGAAAGAAAGGAACATTCTTTTCGGGCCTGTGACAAAGAACTATCAGTGCCTGTCCAGGGACGACTGGTGGAAAGCCATGTTTGTAGAAACTAAAAGACCACTGCTATACGCATTAGTCATCTTTCTTCGAGCTGTGAAAAATCGATTGGACAGTCTCGCGGTATCTTAGCTGGAGGAGTCATTCGACACACAACTTGACAATCTTGTACACAGACCCGAGGCTACGCAAATGAAATAATGAGATGTGGCCTCATGCTGGTTGTAAAAATCCTAAATGTGTTTTTGCTTTTTTCTTCTTTTTTTTAAAGGTTTAAAAATAAACCACATAAAAAATAAAAAAAAAAAAAAAAAAAAAAGAGCATCAGCACAGACACAGGCATTGGTAGACAGGGCCTGGGGCTAATACTTCACCCAGTCATCTGTCTCTTACTATAGGATGCAGCTGTGCCAAGATCTTTCATCTCTGGGCCTAGATTGCATACTAGAACATATCCACTGGCCTCCTCTAGGTCGATTTTGAAAGAGTTAAAAAGAAAGCAATTTGAAAAGGCAAAATCGACTGATGCAGAAGAGTTGGCCGTATTATAAGCCGTATGGCAGGCACCAACCAGACATTGACTCACTTATCAACCAGCAAATAAGACACCTCTTTGTTCTTGCCAGGACAGATGCGTTACCATTAGAAAGTAACAGGAAAAAGATTAAACAAAGCAGTGAATGTCAAATGTAAAATCTGTGGGGCTGAGCAGGAACATCTATACCATTTTCTCCTCCTCTGTCGAGCGTATGAACCCTTGAGGTTAAGATCCATCCCTCTACTAACTACAAAGGAAGGTTTCTTGGTGAACGAGGAAGCAGTACTCCCACAGTTGACTTTGAGGAGACCATTACAAAGTCAACTGCTAGGTTTATATACAGTGCTTGGAAACAGACATCTAGCAATGTAACTGAGTACAATCTCTAGAACACAAGGACTGTGAGTGGGTAAGTTAACATGTTCACATTTTTATCTCTCCCCTGGAGCAGCATTTCCCCATTAAACTAGTCTTCTTGTTATTTTTACAAGTAGGGCTGATTGCACTTAAAATGTTTTAAACATGTATAATGAAATCTCTATTTTAAGCTTGTTTTTTTAAGCTGCTGATATTTCACAATTTCCAAACTATTGTATTTTTTAAATCACTGTACTGTTTTTTTATTCCTTCACAAAAGGCCTAAATAAGGCCAAAGTGCATTAAAAAGAAATCCTATTCAAGTTATTGGGATCTTCCTCAAGAGTTATATCCCAGCCTTCAGTCGAAGAAAGCGTTCTGGTGAGTTTTTCCTTTAGATCTTGGATCTCCCGAGATTCCAAGAAATCTGATTCCCTCTCTCATTTACAACTGGAGTAGAGATTAATTTGGGCTAAGGTTTATAAATAAGGAATTCTGCTTCAAACCATTTGTGATCACTTAGATATGTGTACTTCACCTGAAATCTGGAACAGCAATTAGAAATTGAGGATGATAAACACACATAATCGATACGAGAAAAGCTGCTTCCCCTGTGCCACATTGGGCCGGTGGCATATCATCGGGAACAATTTAATTTGGTGTGATTCCACGTATTTAATAAAATTGAACAAGCAGCGACTCCTTTCTCTCTGTTTAGCTGGCAGAGTGTTTAAGACGGCAATCGCTACACTTTAAAACAAGATGATCCATGCTAATAATAGAGCTTGTGTTAGATCAGGACCTAATGTCCATTGCACACCATGTTTTGATGTTGCTGCCGGTGTCCGACAGGGTTCTGTTCTGGCGCCCTTGGTGTTTTCATTGTACATCAATAATATGTATAACCATCTAGTAGATATCTGTGCTGATGTTATAGCTTTGGGTGGTATGCCCCTACCTGTTTTGATGTATGCAGATCATACAGTCCTGCTTGCTTTGACTCCGAGATCATTAATGTCTGATAACGGCCTATGTGATGTTTATGGCAAGCCTAGATCTGTCCATTAATGCATCTAAATCAGCAATTATGGTGTGCAGATCCAGTCACAAACATTACAAACTCCCTGTTTTTAAAGCTGGCTCAGATTCAATTGAGGTTTATACAAGTTATTTGTATTTATGATTTATGTTCACTCCCAGATTGAATGGGGCCTGTCACATTAATCATCAAAAAATTAAAATGTACCAAGTGTGTGGAGGAGTGTTACGTTTTACAAAATCCTATAAATCTCAACCACTAGACCCTATGTTAAGAGTTTACACTTCTAAGGCAAAAGTGGTTGCAAAATGTGGCATGGGATTGTGTGGTGTGGCCGGTCTAGATTGTCTTCAGATCGAAGAAAATCTTTTAAAATGTATACTAGGTTTAACTATTTCAGCACCTCCATATGCAGTTCACAGAGAGCTGGGTATGTTATACATGAAGACGAGATCTCGACTGAGCCAGTCAAGCTCCGGTTCCAAGTTTGGTTAAATGCTAATGCAACTCTTTCTTGTGTCCTCTTGAATCACATCCTAGCATTATAGGCAAACAACCTAATGCTTCCTTGGGTCTCTTGTGTAAACAATCACCTTGAGGTAGTAAACACTGTGGAATGTTTTGTTAATCCTTAAAGGGGGAGTTTGCCCAGAAATGTTATTGTCCCAATCGATCGGCATGTATTTTCGATCATATATTGATCCATCTTAAAAAAAAATCTGATGAAATTTACCTTCGTTTTCCTCACTTTTATACATGCGAAAATACCTACCTGGGCACCGCCATCTTGTTGAAATCTTAACCGCTGATCTATCGCCCTAAGTTCAAGTGCCCTCACGGCAGTAATACAGATCACCCGTCCCTAAAGCTGACATCACATAAAGGATGATGTCATCATACTAGAAAGTATAAATCCGACTAGGTGGCACACCCACTTTGAGGAGATGTATAGTGATCGATCCACAGCTGTTCAGCCATCTCCTCTGAGGAATCCTCCCATGGCTACATCCGTGCAAATAGACACCCTGTCAAATTCTTGCATTGCTAATGAGAATGCCAAACCACCTGAAAGGGTAATAACACACCAACTGTATTTCTTTACAGCTTGTTTTTAGTTATGCACAGCGTTTGTCATCTTTATACTATCACAGGAGACCGGGGAGTCTCTCTGAGGTGTTTCGTAATGGTCCTTCTCTTTCAAATGTCACGGGAGACTAGGCGTCTCTCTGAGGCTTTTCATAATGTTTATTTTCTTACAAATGTCACGGGAGACAGGGACGTATTATTGTAACGCTCACCTGATATCCACAGGGACGCCACTCAGCCCTGGTTGGACCACTCGCACTCTCAAACCCCTCCCTTGGAATTTGTTTGGCCGAGGATTGGGCCTGCAATACAGGAATATCGGATTTAAAACTTAACTGTCTCTTGTTGCTTGGCTCCCGCCTCCCGTGAGAGTCAAACCTTGCCCTTAAGCCTTCTCCTCACCTTGCTTTTTTGTATGATGCGCTCTCCGTCCTTTATCTCGGTGCAAGGGCGCGTAGCTGGTGTAGGCGCGTAGCGACCTAGTTGCTTCACTGGTGCGGGCCCTGTTCGAGTCCAGACCTGCAGTTAGACACAAATTGAGTACCTCGGTCTGAGACCAGCACCGAAGAAAACCCATGTAGTCGTACGATAGGTTCAAGAAATACTTTTGCCTAGCTAGATGCACTCGGGAGACCTTTAAAAGGAACGAAATGTGCCATTTTCAAAAATAAGTCCACGACCACTAGAATGGTGTTGAATCCTTGACTGGGAGGTAAATCAGTGATGAAGTCGAGAGACAATGTTTGCCAGGGTGCCGGTGGAATTTCCAGTGGTCGAAGGAGTCCAGCTGGTTTTTGCTTCAGTGATTTATTTTGTGCACACACGCCGCAGGATAGGATAAATTGAATAATGTCCTTGCGCCAAGTGGGCCACCAGTAGCTTTGTTTTATTTTGGCTAGCGTTTTAGCAATTCCAGGATGACCCTCAATTAAAGAGTTGTGATAGCCAGAGATGACTTGTTCTTGTAATTCTTTACTTGGCAGGTATAAACGGTTCCTGAAATATGGTAGTTGGTCTTTAATTGTATGGTATTCTCCTTGTGTACTCCATTCTTGTAATAGCTTAGGACTCATCAAGTGTTGAATCTTCTCCTGAGGTTCGCTCTGAGTCATTGTTGCTGTAAGGCACAGGAGTTTGTCACTTGGAATAATGGCCACTGGATCTGGGGTCATGTATACCTTCTCATCAATACCCATACGTGGAAGGGCATCTGCCTTTCCGTTTCTGACTCCTGGTCGAAACGTGATCACATAATCGTATTCCGCGAAGAAGAGGGCCCAGCGTAGTTGACGTGAAGATTGAGCCTTTGCTGTTTTTAAGTATTGTAGGTTTCGATGGTCCGTTATTACGGTGATTGTATGTCTGGTACCTAGGAGATAATGTCGCCAGGCATTAAAGGCTGATTTGATGGCTAGAGGTTTTTTGTCTGCGATAGCGTAGTTGAGTTCTGGTGGTGAGAACTTACGTGACCAGAAGGCTACAGGGTGCAATTGACCAGTTTCGGGGTCCCTTTGCGAGAGAACAGCTCCCATTGCCATGCTTGAGGCATCCGTTTCCACCACGTAAGGGAGATCCGGACGAGGATGTAGTAGAATTGGGGTGGAAGTGAACCTCACCTTGAGTTCTTGGAAGGCCTTCTCTGCTTCTTCTGTCTTATTGTTTTTTCTTAATAATGATGTGATCGGATGTACTATCTGAGAAAACCTTGGCATGAATCGGCGGTAAAAGTTTGCAAAACCCAGCATGCTCTGGATTCCTTTGAACGAATTTGGCGACGGCAAATTAAGAATGGAATCTACCTTGTGCACATCCATTCGGATTCCTTTTGGGGTGAGGACGAAACCGAGGAACTCAACTTCGGTGACATGAAATGAGCATTTTTCGAGCTTGGGATATAGTCGATGTTGGCAGAGTTTTGCAAGAACAGAGTGAACATGCTTGACGTGGTCCTGTTTTGAAGCTGAATATACTAGGATATTGTTAATGTAGACTAGGGCACAAACATTGATTAATTCCCTTAAGACATTGTTCATGAAGTACTGGAATGCAGCGGGAGCATTGCAAAGCCCAAAGGGCATTACCTGGTATTCGTATAGGCCATATTTGGTACGAAAGGCGGTTTTCCATTCGTCCCCGTTTTTTACTCGTACGAGATGGTAAGCTCTTCTAAGGTCCAGTTTAGTATAGATTTGGGCGTCTTTGACTTCATCTAACAGTTCCGAAATAATTGGCAGTGGGTATTGATTCTTTAAGGTGATTTGGTTTAATGTGTTGTAGTCGATGCAAGTTCTCAAATCTCCTTCCTTCTTTGGCACGAAGAATAGAGGAGAGGCTGCTGGTGACTTAGACAGGCGGATAAAACCATTTGCTAGGTATTGATCTAAATAAGACTTCAAATGCTGGTTTTCTGGTTCAGATAGTGCATAAATTTGACCACAAGGGATTTGTGCACTGGGTACCAGGTCGATCTGACAGTCATTTGGCCTGTGCCGCGGTAAGGTATTAGCTTGTTCTTTCTGAAATACATCTCGAAAGGTACCGTTACACCCAGAATTATTGCCGATGTTCCATGAGCAGATGTACTTGTATCTGTTTGCTGCCCTTCTCTGTGGTAGCAAGTGAGAGCACAACTTTCGGAAAAGGTCAACTTCTTTGCACGCCAATCTATTCGAGGATTGTGAGCTACCAACCACGGCATACCTATGATTAACCGACACTGAGACGCCTTGATGAGGTCGAAAGCAATAGATTCCCGTTGTCCATCCTGGCACAGAAGGGTTAAGACTGCTGTACATCGGGATACTGGACCAGAAGCTATTTCCGTACCATCAACGGTGGTGACCTTTTAAGTGGTCGGCTTTGGGCATAAGGGAAGCTCCATCTTTGCTGCGAGATCTTGGTCCATATAGTTTGCAACTGCTCCGCTGTCTATGTATGCTTCTACGGCATGCATCCGAGACGGTTGATCACTGGCGACGCAAAGTGGGAGGTCGTAGTTCACTTTCTTCGCTCGACAAACGGACCCCTACACTTGCCGGGCTTGGTAGTTTTCGGACTCCTTGTTAGTATCTTCTTTCTCTGTGGCCCCAACTGTTCTCCTTGGTGGTTTCACTGGACATTCTTTAAGGAAATGGCCTGATTTTCCGCTGTATAAAAATAACTGCTGTTGCCTTCTCTTGTCTCTTTCAGCCTTAGTTAAAGGGGCCCTTAGCCCTCCGATCTGCATTGGTTCCACCATAATTTCTGTTGAACGTGGGACATTGTCCTTCGATCGTACATGCATAGCTCGGGTGTCCAGTCTGATTCGATCTGCTCTTCAGTCTTGCAACCTATGATCTAGCTGAACAACAAGATTAATAAACTCTGCACAGTCTTTTGGTGGATCAACCACTTGACCAAGAATGTCTTTTAGCTCCCCCGTAGGCCCCGATGGAATAACATGGCTCTTTTCTCTTCAGGCCACCCTGCTTCAACCACAAGCCTGTTGAAGGTTGCTATATATGTTAATAAGTCTTGGTTTCTTTGACAGAAGGACAAACGTTCATTGTCTAATGCCTGTCCATGGGTACGACGAGCGAAGAGTTTCTCCATCTCTTGCTGGAAACCCCTGAAGTCATGTAGCAGAGGATCATCCTGATTGACAAATGGTACAGACCAATCCGCAGCACTGCCACTCAAATAAGATAGAAAGAAAGCTACCCATGACTGGTCGTTAGGGAAGGCCCCAGGCCTACAAAGGAAATGAAGGCGACACTGGTTCATAAATGTTGCACACTTCTTGGGATCTCCCGTGAATCGTTCAGGAGGGGTCAAATGAACTGCCCCAGGAAGGGTTATCTGTACAGGATTGGCTGATGGTATTGGCACTGATGAAACGCTACCAGGCAGCGGTGCCTGTCCCGCCTGTGATTGGAGAAGTTGCCTGCTCAATTCATCGGTGTGTTCTTTAGCAACTATCAATTCCCTCCTCAGGGCGTTGGTCTCCTGCCTGGCTGAATGTACTTGGGCACGTAACTGCCCCAGCATCTGAGATAACTGGTCAGTTTCTGATGTTTCCATGATGTCCAGTTAGATTGTGGTATGAGGCTTTGCATTCTGTAATTCTCACCTGATATCCACGGGACGCCATTCAGCCCTGGTTGGACTCTCACTCTCAAACCCCTCCCTTGGAATTTGTTTGGCCGAGGATTGGGCCTGCAATACAGGAATATCGGATTTAAACTTAACTGTCTCTTGTTGCTTGGCTCCTGGCTCCCTGGAGAACCAAACCTTCCCTTAGGCCTTCTCCCCACCTTTCTTTTTTGTATGATGCGCTCTCCCCTCCTGCGTCTCGGTGTAGGGGCGCGTAGCTGGTGTGGGCGCGTTGCGACCTAGTTGATTCACTGGTACAGGCCCTGTTCGAGTCCAGACCTGCTGTGATTCCAGTTCGTTAAGGTAAGTTTACTGTTGTTTACAATCTTGATAACCTGTCCTTCTATCTTTTGCTTGTCCCTTAATAATGTCTCTGCTTCTTCCTCTAGGTGTAGGAAGAGGTTATTGTTGTTGTCGTGCGGATTGGGGTTGACCACGAGGCGGTGAGTGAATGCGCGATGCAAGGCGCTATTCGTCTTTTCTTGTGCTGACCTGTGTCTCCCCTCTTTCCTGTAGGCCGCTGTAATGTCCCAGAATGGATGCTGACAGAGAGAGCACTAGTCGGTGAGTGAATGCTCAGTACACGGCGCCTTCTTGTCTTTTTATGTTCTAATCTGTGTTTCCTCTCTTTTGTAGGTCATTGTGAGGTTCCAGAACGGATGCTCACCAAGAGCAGCTAGAATTCAGGTAAGTGTCTGATGGTTCTTGCTGTTTCTGAATTGAAATATGGAAACACTTACTAATGCTGTTTTCGCTCTCTTCTTTCCAGGTTGCGGTGTTCCGGAGATGGATGCAGCGCCGAGATGCTGTGTTCACTGGACTGGGTGAGCGATGGATTGCGAACAGGATACTACTCACAGATAAGTGTCATACTAAAGATGTTCTTGTTCTTTCAGGTACGCGGCTCCAGGAAGGCAGGCAAGGAACTCAGGAGACCAAGCTGAGCACGGTGAGCGCCTCGGTGCTAACCGCAGAGTAACGTGAAGCGTGTTCCTCTGCCTGGGCGTGGCTTATATAGCCCCAGGTATTCCAAGGCCTACCACACCCAAAACACTAGACCGCAGAGCACAGTTCTTGGAACTGAGCTATGTGGGCACCTCCATGTTGCACAAAAGCTAATTAACAAGTCCAGGTCCCATGTCATCCTTACATTGAGTATGAGCCTGGCACCAAAGGTGCCAGGATTGGCTCCAGGAGAGTCTTTGATGAGATGGCAAGGCATTTAAGGCCATAATGGGGAATTGTAGCCTGGCTCCAGTGACTTGCCTATAAGGGTTAGGGGCAGGGATCATGACAATTACTCTGAGGCTTTTCGCACTGTTTGTTTTCTTTGAAGTCTCATGGGGAGACCGGAGCGTCTCTCTGAGGCTTTTCGCACTGCTCGTTCTCTTTGAAGCGTCACGGTAGACAGGGGCGTCTCTCTGAGGATTTTAGCACTGTTCGTTCTCTTTGAAGTGTCACAAGAGACCGGGCAGTCTTTCTGAGGCTTTTCGTACTGTTTGTTCTTTTTAAAGTGTCACAGGAAACCGGGGCGTCTCTCTGAGGCTTTTCGCAATGTTTGAGGGTACTTGCAAAACAAAACAAACACACCCACACGTCGTTAATAATCGCCCCGAACAAAAGAAAAGGACCAAATAGGCACACAGACTTCCTGGGTCCCGCCCCCTCCTGGATTGTTAACCCATCCTCTGCCGGCTGTTGGTGTTTCTTGTGCTGTCTGGGCCCTTGTCCTTACAGATTCCTCTTCTTAGGCCCTTGCATTCGGGGAGGGCATGGGAGTGTGACAGGTGGTCGGCTTGTGCCATCAGTTGCCCTAGTCTGTGGATGATTTGAAATTAATATGGTTGGAGGGATAGAAACCATCTCAGGATACATGGATTCATATCTTTGTTTTGGGCCAACCAGACCAAGGGTGCGTGGTCAGTTGCTAAGGTGAACTACCATCCTAGCAGGTAATAACGCAGGGATTCGACCGCCCATTTGACAGCCAAGCCCTCTTTCTCAATGGTAGCATAGCCCAGTTTGTGTGGTGGGAGTTTGCTGCTGATGACCACAATAGGTCTTTCCTCTTCTCCTGTGTTCTGGAACAGGACTGCTCCTACCCCGGACCCTGAGGCATTGGTGTGTAAGTAGAAGGGGGCTGTATAGTCTGGGCATTGTAGCACTGCCTGATTGGTTAGTGCATTCTTCAAGGCCAAGAAGGCGGCTTCTGTCTCCTCTGTTTGCCAGGCTCGGTCTTTCGTATTGGTTGCCTTCAATAAATCTGTAAGGGGGAAGCAAGGGTGGAGAAATGAGGAATGAAGCGTTGGTAGTATCCGACGAAACCTAGAAAGGCTTGCACTCATCTACAATTGGCAGGGAACAGAAGTTTTTTCAAATTGCCTCCATCTTCTCTTTTGGGGTTGAATCGTACCCTGACCCATGAAGTATCCCATGTATTTGTATGAAAGCATGCCATCTGTGTCTTTTGAGGGTTGACATGGAGCCCAGCTTGGAGCAATGTTCTTAGGGTGGCTCTCAGGTGTTTCAAGTGTTCTTCCCAGTTATGGACTTTATAGTATTAAGTCACCCAGGTAGGCTACGGTATACTTGTCATGGGCTCTCAACAAGGTATTCATTAGTCGTTGAAACGTTGCTGGTGCACTGTGTGGGCCAAAGGGGAGCACTGTAAACTGATACAACCCAGAAGGGGCTGCAAAGGCGGTCTCTTCCTTGTCTTCCGGTCGTAAAGGAATCTGCTAGTATCCCTTTGACAGGTATATGGTGGTGATGAACTTGGCTCATCCTAATTTGTAAAAAGGTCTTAGAATTTGGGGCATTGGATAGGCATCAAATGTTGAAACTTCATTGCGCTTGCAAATCTGTATGCAAAAGCGGACACTGCATCGGGTTTGGGGACTAATACAATGGGGGAGCACCTTTGGCTGCGGGGTGGCCCTATTACTCTCATCCGTACCATTGACTGGATTTCCTGGTTGACAGCTTTGATTCTGGCTTCCGGGATCCTGTAGGGTCGTAACATGACTGTGTTCCCCAGAGTCATCTCAATGCTGTGGACGTGCCATGACCACCAAGAGGACAATCCTGCGGGCGCACACCTTCCCTTCATTTAGGTGTAGGTATCCTTCTTACTCAGGAGCTGTTGGCCCAAGGACACATACACTAGGCCAGATGGGCTCACGCTTGGTGTACCTAGCGCATATCCCAATCACAAACACTACTGGGGCATGAGGGTTAAGGGACTTCCTGGTTCCACCAATATGGCCGCTAAGAAGGCCATAGTCCTTTCAGGGAGGTTGTTATAGCTGCTGGGTCTGACTGCCTATTTAAGCCACGCTGAGGAATCCTCCCGTGCTTTGCGTTACTCTGCACTCAGCAGCATGACGCCTACCGGCGTTCCCTGACCAAGATCTGTAAGATAAAGAAGAATTACATTAGAAGAGAACCGTGCAAACATATACTCATCATCAAGCCAATACTCACTATGGACGTCGTGAAACTCGACCGCTCCTCTGCGACCTTCAGAGAACTTCGCTCTGCGTTTCATCCTGCAGCCTGCTCATTGCGGCTCTTCAGACAAAGCAACCCGAGCCTCTGCGACGTCAGCCGAAGACAACATTCATCTGCACATGGGAAGACAAAAGAAGAGGCAAGTTAACTTTAGTCATGTAACGCGCACTTCCAAGCCACACAACGCGCACTGCCAACGCGCTCCTTACCTTGCTCCGACACAGCGTCAGCAAAGCAGGTAGCATCTCGCCAGCAGTCGCGCACTGCAAGCAGTGGTTCACCAGCATTATGACGCACACAGCCAGCGTGCTCGAACTTGTGCTCTGACATCCACGCATACTGCCAGTAGCGGAATGCAAAACTGCTTTGCCCCGCTTCCACGTTCCAGGCACAAGAACAGCCGACTTAGCAGCTGACACGCACCAGCTCTGCTCACCATACCTTGCAGGCAGCAGCTAGCCGCACACAGCAAGCAGTGTAAGCTGGCCTACAACCAGGCTAGGAGGAATCAAACAGCAGGCCACAATAAGGCCAACATAGAAAGACATTAACTGCACAATGGCAGCACCAATGAAGAAAGACTTTAACTGCCCAAAGGCAGCAGGGTACATTCTCAAACCACAGCTGGTCTGTGCTTGAGCACCAGTGATGTAACTGGTACCGCTCCCAACAACACAAAGCATAGCACCCCTGCGAGAGTCCGCAGAATGGAGAGCTCACAATTGTGAACACTCAGGTGAGCAGAGTCCCATTGGAAGTACCCGGGGCACTAAGGAGGTGGCTGGGAAGATGGAGGGAACCTGGGAATTCACAGGATAACATCTGCATCCTTGTTCTAGGTGCGGCCTCACAGTGTACAAAAACTATTCCGACTAGCACGCCCAGCAGCGCCCATTGTCCAAGAGGCTCCTGATGCTACCGCAGAGGCCAGGTAAGCGTAACAGGTAGGCCCTGTTGGTATGCCATGCTAATGAGGAGTATACTGTGGCAAATTTGTTTATAACCTGATCTAGCTCTCTCCGCTCAGAGGGTTGTAACTCCGGATTAATGTTTAGGGCCTCTTTTCCGATGTATTCTGCACCGTGTTGCATCTCCTCCAACCCATTTTTCTCAATATTTATCATGGCTACAGAGAGAGGTGGCTCTACCCATTTCTTCAGGCGATTGATGTGATAGGTCTGTATGGGAACCTTCCTGCCTTCTTGTCATACTCTGTACATGACTGGACTGATTACTTGTTCTATTGTGTATGGACCTCTCTATGCGGCTAGCATCTTGTTCTTGGAGGTGGGTAAGAGTACTAACACCTTGTCGCCCACTTGAACTTTTCGCATTTGGGTGCCCTTGTTATATTGTTTTGATTGTCCCCATTGAGCTTGTTGGAGGTGCGTTTGTTCGATTGTCGGTAGTTTCTCCACTCTCTCCCTCAACTGGGCTGCATACTCAGTCAGGTGGATCTCTTGTTGAGGTTGTTCTTCCCAGCCTTCTTTCAATAGATCCAGTAGGGATTGTACTGGATTTCCGAACAGTAGCTCAAAGGGGCAAACCATGTGGAGGAATGTGATGTGTTCCGAAGTGTCATGAGCATCCACGGAACCAGTTGGTCCCAATTCTTTGTTCTGGTTTCAGGGTCTTCCTCAACCTCTGTTTAATTGTCTGGTTATACGTTTTTTCCAGCCCATCGGTCTGTGGATGATAAACAGCCGTTTTCAACTGTTCGATGTGTAGGGTTTCACAGACTTGCTTGAGGACCTCTAGACATAAAGTGTGTGCCTCTATCCATCACAATTTCTCGGGGTATGCCCACTCGTGCTACGAACAGAATTAGAACGTCACAAATTTGTTGTGCCTTTGTGCTCCTAAGGGGGAAGGCTTCTGGGTATCGTGTGGCATAGTCCACAATCACCAACAAATATTTATGGGACCAGCTTGTGGGGTCGACGGGACCCACAACGCCCATTCCTATGCAATGTAAAGGTTCCAATATCAATGGCATGTGTTGCAAGGGTGCTCTTGGAACATTGGCATTGTTTTTCTTCCGGCACTCTGCACACTGTTGGCAGAAACAAGTCCTATGTCCTTGTACCCCCAGCCAGAAGAGCCTCCCCTGGATCTTCTGACTAGTGTTTTCTGCTCCCATGTGTCCCTCTCCCACTTGTAGATGAGCTACATCCAGCACAGTGGCTCTATATTTAGCGGGTACCAGCAGTTGTCTGACGATCCCCCCTTCTGGTTTGTTCATGGTCCTATAGTACAGTTCATTATTTTTCTCAAAGTAGGGACCTTCTCCTTGCTGAGTTCCTTCCGTGGCTCTCCAGACATACCTAAGCGTTAGGTCTAACTCCTCGGCCATCCGCAAGCTATCCCCTTGCTCATCTATCTTCCAGTCCACGGCTACTTGGAGTATAGCCTGCTCATGCCATTTCCGTAGTAGGTTCCTTTTCTTCGTCCTGCTTCTAGGTATCTTGGTGGGCTGAGGGTGAATGTCGTTGTCCTAAAATGGGGCGCTCTCTAGCCATCCTTGCTCAATTTTTCTATGATGCAGGACATATTTGGATCATCAGAGCCAATCAGTAGAGGGTCAGGCAACACAGGTAACACCGCCGCTCTCAAGTATATTTGCTTCCCCACTAACTTAATGTGTATATCTGTCATGCGCCCGGCTCGGTGGCACCTGTGGCAATTGATGGAGGTTAAGCGCCATTGAACTGTTCCACCATGTTTCTTTCCGTGTCTTGTTCAGCGGTCTAGTTGTTTCAAAGATGGCCGCTGCCGGGAGGTTCATAATCACTCCCTTCCCGGCAGGTGGCGCGTTGCAACCGTGAAGGTTTGTTCCCTCTGCTCTGGTTCGCTATGCTAGTGTTTCCTCCTCTGTTCCTCACAGGAACACCCTGTCTTTTTCTCCCCTTCCATGGGCTCCCATCCTGCGGCTCACCGGCTCTTCCTTATCGGAGCTCTTTCTCTCTCTCCTTTGTTTTTCCTGTGCTGTTTGGGCTCCTTTCCGTCCAGCTACTCCTAGCTGGGCGCTTCACTGTTTCTGTGTTGTTGCATTCTCCTCCATGCTTCCCAGTGTGTGCGTCACGCTTCTGCACCTCTGCTAGCATTTTTCAGAGTTTCCTTGCCTCTCCCTTGTTTTCCCCTTCCTTCTCTCTTTACCTTCCTCTGGAGTCCCGTCTCCTTTCCGCCCTGACTTTTCTGGGTTTGGAAGCATTCTGCAGCCCGCAGAACTACTTGGCTATATGTATCTGCCCTCAAGCAGAAACTCCACTGTAAACTCCACTGTCATTTCGAATTGTACTATCCTGAGCCTGCCTTATAGTCGGAATCATTTTTGGTACGGAAGCCTATTGGGAGTTCACTGAAGACCACACTACATTGAGTCCTCCTCGCATATGTTTTTTTTTTTGCCAATGTGAGGCTTTTTACCCACTTTGCCGATCTCAGGTGAGGGGCCACAGGTCTGCAGTTTTATACAGGCAGCCACTGTGGCTTCCTTCCGGGGTAGGCTATACCTCCATAAAATAATGAAGGAATACAGATCCCAAAGACGCCTGGTAAAGGACCATCCTGACTCAACTACTTTAGGTGAGGAGGAAGAGGAAATTTGGGATTCTGGGGAGGAAGCCAAGGGATTTTACAGATTGCAATGCCCGAAGACTGTTATGGCAACCGCCAGACAAATCCAGCAACTCCTATCCGCAGTCCAAGGCCTATCCGTGGAGGTACAGAATCTAAAGACCGAAAATATGGTACTGCGCCAGCTGATTGCTGCCCGCAAACCCCATCCTGCAGAATTACCACCCATTTCCATACCTTCTGGAATATTTGATGGAACACCCAAAGAATTGAAGGAGTTTCTGGACGCCTGTATGATTCACTTTACATTCCGTGCAACTACGTAAACCTCAGAACATGCACGCATTGGATTCATGATTTCCAATATGACAGGTAACGCCTTAGCCTGGGCTACGCCTCTAGTTACCAGCTCAAGTCCCGTTCTTCAAGACCTTGGAAGCTTTCTGGCACAGCTAAAACAAGCTTTTGAGAGACCAGAGATTACTTATACTGCGTGCGAAGAATTCTAAGATGTCCGTCAAGGCGCAGCAGATTTATTATCATATATAACCACCTTCAAGAGGTTAGCCACCGAAGCTGGTTTGCCGGAACAAGCACAGTATGCCATCTTCCGTTGCAGCTTGAGGGAGGAGATTAAAGATGAGTTGGCTCGATCTCCCCGACCCCCTATCTTCTATGACCTGCTCTATACTACTCTACAAATAGAATACCGCTTACAGGAAAGAAGGACCGAAAGAAGACATATTCGGGGTATATCTTCTTTCAGTGAGCTTCCTCCTCCGACTTCCTCTTCACCGCAGCATTACAATCGACAGGAACCGATGCAGATTGGCGCTGCTCGGCCTTCTCTGACGCCCAAAGAGCGGAAACACTGAAGGGAGAATGGAGTCTGTACCTACTATGGATCCGATCGACACCTGCTTCGGGACTGCCCAGAGCTGCCCCCAAGACGTCCTGGAAATGGGCGACCTCGGCCCTAGGAGCGACAGGCTACCAGGGTTTCATTTTCAGTCCCTACGTTTCTCTTTCTATAACCTCTTCGGACGTCCAGGAGGACTCCCGCCTTATGGTGGTGGCCATACAAGTCTACATCGACCAACGCAAAATCGACTCCCTGGCTCCCTTGGACTGTGGAGCGATGGGAAATTTTGTGGACACTATCTGGGTGGACAAGAAGGGTCTACAACGACTCGAATGCAAAGAAGGGCAGAAGGTCGAAGGAGTTGACGGAAGCCCGCTCAGTTCGGGTCCCATCACTCAAACTACTGAAAACCTACAAGTCATGATTAAGCAACACACTGAGATCCTCAGGTTGGATATAATCAGGGCGGCTCACTTCCTGGTCATCTTGGGGATCACTTTGTTTGCAAAAACATAACCCAAGGATTGACTGGATCCAGAATCAATTGGAGTTTGACTCACCATACTGCAAACAACAATGCCTTTCAGGAGCGACGTACCACACGGTACACAGGATTCCGTCACCCTCAGAAAACACTGTGGGGGTTCACTCTATTCCTTTTGACCTGTCTCCCTTCGATGCCGTATTCACCGACAAAATCCCTCTGGAGTTGCCATCTCACAGACCTGAAGATTGTGCGATACTGTTGGTACCCGATGCTCTGGTTCCTTTTGGAAGAATTTTTTCACTTTCTCAAGTCGAGAAAAAAGCACTCAGAACATATCTGGATGACAATCTTCATAATGGCATTATCCAACCTTCAAAGTCCCCTGCAGGGGCCTCCCTCTTCTTTATCCCAAAAAGGGATTCAACTGAACTTAGGCCCTGTATTGATTATTGGGTCCTGACCAAGGTGACAATCAGAGATCAGTACCCCATGCCGCTCATTACCGACATCATCGAGGCAGTCCCGGGGGCCAAAGTATTTTCTAAACTGGATCTCTGCAGCGCGTACCATCTTCTGAGAATCCTCTCGGGAGACAAATGGAAAACGCCCTTCAGAACACTGTATGGGCTCTTCCAGTATCGAGTAATGCCGTTCGGGCTGGTCAACGCCCGTGGCATTTTTCACTGGTTTATGGACCACTTGTTCTCTGACCTGATTAACCTTTCAGTAATCATATATCTGGACGACATCCGGGTGTTTTCACCTTCCCTCCAGGAACACAGATCCCATCTACAGGAAGTCCTATGCCGTCTTCAAGAGCATCACCTGCTCGCTAAGAAAGAGAAATGTGTATTCAGGGTCACATCTGTACCTTATCTTGGGTTCATCCTTTCTGAAAACGGCATAAAGATGGATGAAAAGAAGGTGTCCACCATTCTCAACTGGCGCGCTCCCACCTTAGTCAAAGAGGTCCAAAGATTCTTAGGATTAGCCAATATTTACCTGAGTTTTGTTCCGAGGTTCTCAGAAGTGGTTTTGCCCATTACTGGTCTCTTGAAGAAATCCTCCACATCTTTTCATTGGAATACACAGGCTGGTGATAGTTTCCAGCACTTAAAGGACTTGTTTTGCAGCGCTGCCATCCTACGGCAACCCGACCGAGGAAGATCCTTCATCCTAGAAACGGACGCTTCAGCTGCTGCAGTGGGTGCTGTCTTGCTGCAGGAACAAGACAATAAGGAACATCCGATAGCTTACCTCTCCCAGACCCTCACAACCAGTCAACAAAACTATTCAGTGATTGAGAAGGAGCTCCTGGCTATGAAGCTGCCCTGAGAGGAGTGGCGTCATCTGCTACAAGGGGGAAAGCATCCGTTCCTGATTCGGACAGACCATAAGAACTTACAAGTTCTTCAATCCATGGAGTGTGTGAACTCTCGCCTGGCAAGGTGGACGCATTTCTTTGCACAGTACGATTTTTCGGATCACATATCTTCCGGGCAGTCAGAACACACTGGCAGATGCGCTCTCTCGCAAATCCACCTCTGACTTGGTATCTACTCATCAACCCAAAAGATTCTTTCACAGAAACCGAATTGTGGCACAAGTGTCGTCTTTTTTACAGAAAGTTAAAGAAGCCACGGTCAGGGAAAGGTCTTCCATCCCACGAGCTATAGCCACCTCCCTTAAATCCAAGGACGGCCTGCTGTTTTGTGAACAGTGGCTATTCCTTCCTACAATCCCTCTCCGCCAGGCAGTCTTGGCCTGGTGCCATGATAACAAGACAGCAGGACACCCTGGACAGTCTGGTACTCTAGAGCTGGTTAGAAGGTCTTTTTATTTGCCTCACCTGAGGAGTGATGTAGAGGAGTACACTCGGTCATGTCGCACTTGTGCCAGAAGCAAACACACTACCTCCAAGCCCATCAGCGTATTGGAACAAGGGCCCTTACCGACTAGACCCTGGAGTCAGATTACCATCATGCACCTGCATGATGGTCACCGTCAATACTATGTCTAAACTGGCGCACTTCTCCCCATTACCTGGGATTCCATCTGAGGTGGGAATGGCAGAGGTTTTCATCAGGGATGTGTTTTATCTCCATGGGTTGCCTGATAAGATAACATTCGATAGGGGAAGCCAATACACCTCCAGGTTCTGGAGAGCTTTATGCGCACAGTTGGGTATTGAGCAGGCTCTCTCATCAGGCTTCCATCCACAAACCAACGGCCAGACGGAGCATCTCAACAGCGTACTAGAACAGTACCTTAGATGCTACATCAACAAACAAGATAACTGGGTATCATTACTACCCACAGCAGAATTTGCTTATAATAACTCCCGACCTTCAGCCACCGGAATCACTCCGTTCTATAGCATCTATGGACAACATCCATGCAGCATTTTCCCAACTTCCACTGGTCCGTCACACCTACCAGCCATCGAAGACACCCTATCCAAGTTTGCAGAGGCTCACAAGTCTGCCAAACTCAGCCTTGAAGAAAGCCAAAGGATTTACAAGACTCAAGCTGATAGGCTCCCGACTGGAATGTGGGCTCTCGGGTCTGTCTGTCCTCTAGATTCTTGCTCCGCTGTGTTCATCCCTCTAAACTGTCTCCACGCTTTATAGGGCCCTACCCCATCTTGGCCAAGATCAACCCAGTTACCTTCCGGCTTAAATTGCCCGCAAGTCTTAGCCGTATTCACCCTGTGTTTCATTCTTCCCTCCTCAAACCTGCTGTTCCTGATTTGAACCACCATCCCATAACTCGGCAAACTCTTACCAAGAGTGGTCCTTCCACCAAATACGAAGTATCCCAAGTTTGCGATTCCCGCTACCGCCGGGGATGCCTTGAGTACTTGGTCAGCTGGAAGGGCTACTCCCGATCTGAGGCCTCTTGGGAACAAGGTTCTTTTGTTCATGCCCCAGAATTTATCAGGAAATTCCACCGGGCCCATCTGGGGAAACCTGGTTGTTTCCAGGCTAAAGGGGGGTATACTGTCATGCGCCCGGTTCGGTGGCACCTGTAGCATCGATGGAGGTTGGGCCACCATTGAACTGTTCCGCCACGTTTCTTTCTGCGTCTCGTTCAGCGGTCTAGTTGTCTCAAAGATGGTCACTGCCGGAAGGTTCATAATCACTCCCTTCCCGGCAGCCAGTGCGTTGCAACCGTGAAGGTTTGTTCACTCTGCCTTGGTTCGCTACGCTAGTGTTTCCACCTCTGTTCCTTACAGGAACACCCTGTCTTTTTCTCCCCTTCCACGGGCTCTCTGCCTGCGGCTCTCTGGCTCCTCCTTATCATAGCTCTCTCTCTCTCTCTCTCTCTATCTCGTTTTTCCTTTGCTGTTTGGGCTCCTTTCCGTCCAGCTACTCCTAGCTGGGCACTTCACTGTTTCTGTGCTGTTGCATTATCCTCCGTGCTTCCCAGTGTGTGCATCACGCTTCCACACCTCTGCTAGCATTTTTTGAAGTTTCCTTGCCTCTCCCCTGATTTCCCCCTTCCTTCTCTCTTTACCTTCCTCTGGAGTCCCGTCTCCTTTCCGTCCGGACTTTTCTAGTTTGGAAGCATTCTGCACCCCGCAGAACTACTTGGCTATACATTTCTGCTCTCAAGCAGAAACTCCACTGTAAACTACACTGTCATTTCGAATTGTACTATCCTGAGCCTGCCCTCTACTCGGAATCATTTTTGGTACAGAAGTCTATTGGGAGTTCACTGAAGACCACACTACATTGAGTCCTCCTGCCATTTGGTTTTGTTTATGCCAATGTGAGGCTTTTTCCCCACTTTGCCGATCTTGGGAGAGGGGCCACAGGTCTGTACTTTTATACAGGCAGCCACTGTGGCTTCCTCCCGGGGTAGGCCCTACCTCCATAAAAAAAAGAACTACAGATCCCGAAGACACCTGGTAAAGGACCGTCCTGACTCCAGTACTTCAGGTGAGGAGGAAGAGGAAATTTGGGATTCTGGGGAGGAAGCCAAGGGATTTGACAATATCTTTCGACGGATATCTCTTCACATCCCCATGCACACATCTGATAGGAATGCCTGGATTGCTCTCACACATCTCACATACCAGATCGGTGCTGACGGCTGTCTGCAGACTTCCCGAATCTATCTTGGGTCGAGTGGGCTGGCCATCCACCTCTGCTTCACAGGTATAGGTATATGAAGGTTTTTGGGGTCCTTCAGGCACCAGTTAGTCCCCTTCTCTTAGGGCATCAAAGGTTCCAATGTAAATCAGCTCCACTTTATTCCTTTTTGGGCATATTCGGGTGACATGGCCCCATTCCCCACAATCGAAACACTGTGGCCCCCTAGACATCTTCCCGCTAGGTCAGTTTAGTATTCCTCCTTCACTTCCTGTTCAAGTTCTTTGGCCCTCTACCTCCATTCTTCAGTTCATGGGGTTCAGCCATCATCCTCCATTGACTGCAGGTGAGATTGGTCTCGGCTCCCCGGCGGACCAAATGTTATCAATCTTCCTTGTCCCGCCTTCTGATAAGCTGACGCATTAGTGACGGCCTCCGTCAGACTGGGTCTATGGTGCTGCAGTACCCAACGCTGTATCGATGGGGGTAGGGCTTCAACAAACTGTTCTAACACAATCCTTTCAGCCATCTCATGGGTTGTGGTAGTGGCTGTTTGAAGCCATTTCTCAGCTAGTTCTTTCACCCGATAAAATAACTGCCTTGGTGTTTCCTCTGGCCTCAACCTGGTTTCTCAAAGTTTTACTCGATATGCCTCCTCATCATGTCCCAGCCGTTCTTGTACCACCCTTTTTACACCTATGTAGTGTGTGTCTCCTGTCAGGTTTGCTGCCTGGCGATGAATTAACTCCACCTGTCTGCTGGCCATTGTGCATTACATGCAACCCTTTCAAAGTTCACAAAAAAATGGGCTAGGTCCTCTCCTGGCGTATATTTTTGTAGTGCTGTTGCTGGCACTTGTGTGTGCCTTCTCAAATTAGCTGCTTCCACCAGTTGGGTTTGTTCAAGCTGTATGGCTTGCTGGAAGGTTTGTCTATCGGCTTGGGCTTGTTGATTTTGCATCTGCAACGCCTGTTGTAGTTGATGCTGTCCTTCACTTAGGGACTTTAATAGGGGTTCCATGGTGTTGCTTTTGTATCCCACCGCTTGCCACCAATTGTCAAATGCTTGCTTTGCTAATAAGAATGCCAGACCACCTGAAAGGGCTAAAACACACCAACTTTATCGTTTGTTATCTTTATACTATAACGGGAGACCAGGGAGTCTCTGAGGATTTTCGTAATGTTCCTTCTCTTTTCAATGTCACAGGAGAGCGGGGCATCTCTCTGAGGCTTTTCGCATTGTTCATTCTCTTTGAAGTGTCCCGGGAGACCGGCCGTCTCTCTAAGGCTTTTCGTAATGTTTGTTATCTTTCATATCTCACAGGAGACCGGGGCGTCTCTCTGAGGCTTTTCACACTGTTCGTTCTCTTTGAAGTGCCACGGGAGACCGGGGCGTCTCTCTGAGGCTTTTGACACTGTTCGTTCTCTTTGAAGTGTCACGTGAGACCAGGATGTTTCTCTGAGGCTTTTCGCAATATTCGTTCTTTTCAAAGTGTCATGGGAGACCGGGGAGTCTCTCTGAGGATTTTCGCAATGTTCGCTCTTTGTGAAGTGTCACGGGAGACCGGGACGCCTCACTGAAGCTCTGAGCCCAGCTGATTCAGTGCATGACTACGTTTCTCTCTCTTTGAGGGAGAACTCCTTTTCTATGGCAACGGTAACTTCAGCCTTAAAAGCGGTTTTCAACTTGAGGTTGCAGGTCCTCGGCAACGCTCAACTCAACCTTCAACACGGCTGTCTTCTAGATGGTGCTGCTCTTCAGCAACGGCAAACTCATCCTTCAGCATGGCTGTAAACGCGTGGCTTCTTCTTCCCTAGGCGTCTCAGTACGCCCACGTTAGCAGTTCCTCTCCTTTTTCACACCCTTCTTGAGGACCCTTTCAAAACAAAACAAACACACTCATACGTCGTTAATTATTTCCCCGAACAAAAGAAAAGGAACCAACAGGCACACAGACTTCCTGGATCCTGCCCCCTCCTGGCTTGTTAACCCTTCCTCTGGCGGCTGTTGGTGTTTCCTGTGATGTCTGGCCCTTGCCTTACACACCCCTAAGAAGTTAACCTTCTCAGTTGAAGAAGTGGCTTGGGCCATTGGGGTATAGAGGGGGTAAAGGCTGCTAGACCAGATAGGGTACCTGTGGACCTCTATAAGAGTGAAATAACTGTCTAAGCCCCGGTGCTCACAAGGCTATTCAATGCAATTATTTTCCAAAACTGGGTACCTGAGACTTGGACAGCGGCGGTGGTAGTCCCCATATTTAACAAGGGGGACAAGGCAGATCCCAGCAATTACTGACCCATCTTGCTGCTGGATGCTATGGGCAAAACCTTTGCGAAGGTGATCCAGCAGCATCTGGTAGCTTGGATTGAGGAAACAAGACAATTAAGCCACCTTCAGGCAGGCTTCCAAGCAGGAAAAAGCACTGTCGACCAATGCTTTAAATTTTATTTGATTATCCAAAAACATTTTAAGATTACTAAGACCAGCCTATATGGGGTCTTTGTAGATCTCAAGGCGGCTTTCGACAGTGTGCCCAGAGAGACTCTATGGCGGTCCTGAGAAGCAAAGACATCCCTGAAGAGCTACTTCGCACGATCCAACTCCTGTATGAGAATAACAGGGTAGTTGTAAGGTGGGGATTGGGCGGCAAAGTGACAGATTATTTTCAGGTGGCTAGAGGGGTGCGTCAAGGATGTATCCTTGCGCCTATCTTATTTTGTCTATTTATTAATTCAATAATGGAGATGCTGCAGCAGGAGAATGCAGATCACCCACGAAGATGGGGAGTTAGCATGTTCCGGTTCTCTTCTTTGAAGGCAGCCAGGCCTACAAACCTGAATTTGCAGGCAAATGGTACCACCCTGGAACAGGTAGATTGATATGATTATTTGGGGATCCGGTTTTCCTGGGCAGGCCGTTGAGAAAACCAAGTCATGAAGGCCAATATTGTGCTAGAGAAAACCAGTGGTGCAGTAAGTCTAATCACGCCAGACACGATAGGGGGACTTCGGGGCCGGCCCTGGGCCTTTATCAGGCACAAGCTAAGGGGTCAGCTATTTACAGGGCTGAGGTATGGGGGCACGCGGATGTATCTTCTATGCGAACAACAGAGAATACATTTCTAAAGGCCATCCTACTGCTGCCCCATAGTACCCCTTCCAGTTCCTCCTGTATGTGGTGTAATCTTCCCCAAATTGATGAGGAAATACACATTAGCCTAGTTTTTTATTGGGTAAGGATTTGGGGAAGTCAGGATTTAGAGCCATATCGCCCGACACTTGAGTACGTTTGTCACGATCCATGCCCCTGACCCCCTCAGGTATAACAGCCCCCTGGCAGCAGTAGGGCTAAAGCCCTTCACACTGGCCCCAAGGGCCTTAAAACTCCATCAGAAACATACATGGAGTCAGTCCTGGCGCCTTTGGCGCCAGGCTCATTATCAGGAATAAAGCAATACCAGTTTTGGAACTTAATCCAACATGGAGGCCTATTACACAGCTCAGTTCTTTAGAACCAAGCCATGCGGTCTAGTGTTTTGGGTGTGGCTGGGCCTGGAACTACTTGGGCTGGAACTACTTTACCTGGGCTATTTAAACCACATCCAAACAGCAGAACACGCTTCGCGTTATTCTGCACTCCTGCAGCGTAACGCTCAACGTGTCCGGCTCCTGCTCATTTGCTTCTCCGGCAGCCCGTTCCTGAAACCCTAGATCTGGATTCCATTAATAACCTGGAAGAACAAGAACAGCGTTAGCGAGCAAGAACACTTACCTGTGAAGTAACCGGTCTTGAAACCATCTGTCATGATTCCTGCCCCTCATGTCCCCAGCCTTCCAAGATGTCAGGCTGGAGCCAGGCCACGATCACCTACATGGCCCTCAAGGGCCTCTCCATCTCTCCAAAGACCCACTTGGAGTCAGACTTGGGGCTTGTGGCACCAGACTCACTCACTCCCATAGGATAACATTGGGGATTGGACTTGTAGTGCATTGATGGGGACAAGATGGATGCCCCCACATATTTCGGTTCCCAGAACTGCATGTGCGGTCTAGTCTTTTGGGTGTGGTTCAGCCCAGAGACACCTGGGATACCCAGAGACTATTTAAGCCACACCCAGGCTGAGAAACATGCTTTTTGCTTTTTCTGCACCTGCAGCGTGACACTCACCGTGTTCGGATCGGTCTCCAGTAGGCCTGCATCTTTCTACTGCGCTCAGCTCCTGCAAGAACAACAACACAGTTAGGAACAGCCTTACCTTGCGGCACTTCTGCCCATCATTCATCGCTCCTTCTGTTCTGCGGGCATCTTCGGCGGTGTCATTCCCATCCCGGCACGCCGCTTCCTAAGGAAACAGGAAAAGAACAGAAAAAAGGCATTAGTAAGCATTCTGCAAATCTTCGCTTATTTTTAAGTACTGTTTGAGCTTCAAACGCTTACCTGAATCCCAGCCGCTCTGGGGGTACTCTGTCTATGGAACTTCTCATCCATCTGCAAGAGGGAAAAGACCCTCCAGGTTAGCGTGGAAACATCTAGAGCCGCTGCATACCGCGCTTATCCACCGCATTTGTTCTTCATAACCGGCACCCACGCTGAAAACGTCGCGGCACCTAAAAGACACAGAAAAATAACTCAGTTCAATGCAAATAAGAAAGGGGTGCATCGCGCATCGAGCTCTCACTCACCTTCAGCGCTACTCATCTCAGCAGCATGCCGCCATACCCGGACGCCGGGCATCATCTAATGAAGGAAAGGAACGAAGTTAGAGAACTGTTCAAAAAGAGTCATTATACTTACCTGTTGGACTTTTGCCAGTGAAGTAACTAGGCAGCAACGAGCCCGCATCAATCAACATGCCCCTGCGCTGAAAGCAGGATGGAGAACACACTATCCAAGAAAACAAGGTGAGCTGTGGATCAAAGGGAAGGGTTGGAACCCCGGGAAGAAGGGGTTCAAGCACACAGAGACAATAGGGAGCTAAACTCTACCAATCCTGTGTTTCAGGCCCAGTCTCCAGTCAAATAGCCTCGAGGGAAGGGTTCGAGGTCGTAAGAGGTCAGAAGAGGCTGAGTGACGTCCCCGTGGATACAAGGTGAGCATTACAGAACGCAAAGCCTCACATCAAAATCCACCTGGGCGTCATGGAAACGTCAGAAACCGACCAGTTAGCCCACATGTTGGGGCAGCTACGTTCCGAAGTACATGCAGCCAGGCAGGAGACCAACACCCTGAGGAGAGTGCTGATAGTAACCAAAGAATGCACTGATGATTTAAGCCGGCAACTTCTCCAGTCACAAGCAGGGCATGCACCATTGCCGGGAAGGGTGCCCCCGATGCCAGCGCCATCAGCCAATCCCGTTCAGATAACCCTTCCTGGGGCAGTTCCCTTGGCCCCGCCAGAATGATTTACGGGGGATCCCAAGAGGTTTGCAACATTCATGAACCAGTGCCGCCTGCACTTCCTTTGTAGGCCAGGAGCCTTTCCGAATGACCAATCACGGGTCGCTTTTGTGCTATCCTACCTGAGTGGTAGCGCCGCAGACTGGTCTGTACCCTTTGTGCCCAAGACGATCCTTTGCTGCATGACTTCAGGGGCTTTCAGCAGGAGATGGAAAAGCTGTTCGCCCGTCGTACTCATGGGCAGGCATTGGACAACGAACTTCTGTCGCTACGCCAAGGGAATCAAGACCTATTAACATACATAGCCACGTTCAATAGACTTGTAGTTGAAGCAGAATGGCCAGTGGAGAAGAGAACCACGTTATTTCATCAGGGGTTGCGGGGGGAGCTCAAGGATGTTCTCGCACTAGTTGTGAAACCCCGAAAGACTACTCAGAATTCATTGACCTTGTTGTTCAACTGGATCATAGGTTGCAGGACCGAAGAGCAGATCGAACCAGACCGGACCCTCGCCCTATGTATGTGCGTTCAAAGGACAATACTGCCCGAACAACAGAAGGTTCAGGAGAACCAATGCAAATCGGCAGGTCAGATCCCCCTTGACTAAAGCGGAAAGGGATAAAAGGAGACAGCAGCAGTTATGTCTGTACTGTGGAAGGTGAGGTCATTTCCTTAAAGAGTGCCCTGTGAAGCCACCGAGGAGGACGGTAGGGGCCACGGACAAGGAAGATACCATCAAGGAATCGGAAAACTCCCCAGCCCGGCAAGTGTAGGGGTCCACTTGTCGAGTGAAGAAAGTGAACTACAGACCTCCCATTTTGCACTATCTGTGGTCTTGATCAATCACCAACAACCATCTCGGATGCACGCAGTAAGAGCGTACATAGACAGTGGAGCCGTTGGGAATTACATTGACCAGGATCTTGCGGCAAAGATGGGGCTTCCGTTACGCCCTAAATCAACCACTGACACTGTTACCACTGTCGACGGCACGGAAATAGCTTCTGGTCCAGTATCCCAATGCACTGCAGCTTTAACCCTTCTGTGCCATGATGGACACCAAGAATCTATTGTTTTCGACCTCATTAAGGCACCATAGTTCCGAGTGATTTTCGGAATGCCATGGTTGGTAGCTCACAATCCTCGAATCGATTGGCGAGCAAAAGAATTGGCCTTTCCCGAGACTTGCGCCCACACATGTTATCATCAAGAGAAACAACCAATAGACACCAGAACCTCCACGCTTGCGACTGTGGCAAACGGCACCCTACCAAGTGAATACCAGGACTTTCAAGATGTCTTTCAGAAAGAACAGGCTAATACCCTGCCACCGCATAGACCATACGATTGCCAAATCGACCTGATACCCGGTGCACAAATCCCTTGTGGGCGAATTTACGCACTCACGGAACCAGAAAACCAGCACCTGAAGGCCTATCTTGACCAATACCTGGCCAACGGGTTCATCCGTCCCTAGAAGTCTCCAGCAGCCAGTCCTCTATTCTTCGTACCGAAAAAGGAGGGGGACTTGAGAATGTGCATCGACTATCGCACACTGAACCAGATTACCGTAAAATCTCTACCCTCTGCCACTGATCCCTGAATTGCTTGATCAAGTCAAAGATGCCCAAATCTACACAAAACTAGACCTGAGGGGGGGTATATCACCTTGTTCGTGTAAAACAGGGGGACGAATGGAAAACCGCTTTTCGCACCAAATATGGCTTGTACGAATATCAAGTAATGCCCTTTCGCCTTTGCAACGCGCCTGCTACATTTCAATACTTCATGAACGATGTCCTACGGGAATTGATTGATGTCTGTGCTCTAGTGTACATCAACGATATCCTAGTATATTCCGCATCAAAGCAGGACCACGTTAAACATGTCCGATCTGTATTGGAGAAACTCCTTCAACACCCGCTCTACGCCAAGCTCGAAAAGTGCCCATTCCACCTCTCTAAGGTGGAATTCCTGGGCTTTATTCTCAGCCCGAATTGAATCCGAATGGATGTACAGAAGGTAGATGCTATCCTGAACTGGCCATCCCCAAATTCATTCAAGAGGGTTCAAAGTATGCTGGGTTTTGCAAACTTCTACTGCCAGTTCATCCCAGGATTTTCACAAATCGTGCATCCCATCACGCCATTACTAAGGACAAGCAACAAAAAGTTCCAGTGGACAACAGAAGCCGAGGAGGCTTTCCAGGAACTCAAAGCAAGATTCACATCTGCCCCAATCTTATGCCACCCTCGCCCTGATCTCCCATACCTGGTGGAAACGGACGCCTCAAGCATGGCTATGGGAGCCGTCCTCTCACGAAAGGACCCCGAAACGGGACAGTTACACCCTGTTGCCTTCTGGTCGCGTAAATTCACACCCCCTGAACTCAATTACGCTATCACAGACAAAGGACTCCTGGCCAATAAGTCAGCCTTCAAGGCATGGCGGCGCTACCTCTTGGGTACCAGACACACAATCACCGTAATAACTGACCACCGGAACCTGAGGTACCTAAAAACGGCAAAGGCCCAATCCTCACGACAACTATGTTGGGCTCTTTTTTTTGCTGAATATGACTACGTGATTACATTTCGACCAGGGGTGAAAAACGGGAAGGCCGATGCCCATTCCTGTATGGGGGTGGAAGAGCAAGGGTATCAGACCCCTGACCCAATAGCAATCATCCCGAGTGACAAGCTCCTAGCAATCACAGCAAACATAACTCAGAATTACATGAAGAAATCCAAAACCTGATGAGTCCGAAGCAATTCCAAGCGTGGAGTGCACAAGGAGAACATTACATGATAAAAGATCAGTTGCCCTACACCAGGAATCGTTTATTCTTACCAAACCAAGAACTACGAGAACAAGTCATGTCCGGTTATCATGATTCCTTGATCGAGGGCCACCCCGAAATCGCTAAAACCCTAGCCAAGGTAAAACAAAATTATTGGTGGCCCACGTGGCGTAAAGACATTATCCAATTCATCCTATCTTGTGGAGTGTGTGCTCAAAACGAGTCATCCAAGCAGAAACTGGCTGGGCTATTACAACCATTGGAAATCCCACCAGCACCCTGGCACATGTTGTCCCTCGATTTTATTACTGACTTACCACCCAGTCAAGGGTTTAACACTATTCTTGTGGTCGTGGACCTATTTTCCAAAATGGCACATTTCATTCCTCTTAAGGGGCTCCCAAATGCTTCCACTGTGGCAAAGGTATTTCTTGAACGCATCAGATGGCTCCATGGGTTTCCTTCAGTTTTGGTCTCAGACCGAGGTACTCAATTTGTATCTAACTTCTGGAGAAAATGCTGCTCTATGGCCCAGATCGACATCCGGCTATCCACCAGTTACCATCCCCAAACGGATGGTCAAACTGAGAGGACAAATCAGATGCTAGAGCAGTATCTGCATTGCATGTTACACCAAGCTGAAGGAAGCTGGTTCGACCTATTATGGATATCTGAATATGCTTATGATAATTCCCTACACACCAGCACTGGGCAGACACCCTTTTATACCATGTATGGCAGGCACCCACGTACTTCTGAGTTGGACGTTCCTTCAACCCTGGAAATGCCAGCAGTCAAAACCTTGCACACAACCATTTCTCAAACCTTTAAAAGGGCAGCTGAACACCTACTTCAAGCTAAGAATCGCCAAAAGAAGTTTGCTGATCAACACCGAGCAAAGGCCCCCAACTACCAAGTGGGAGACAAAGTCTGGCTGGCGTCTAAACACGTGTCCATTAAAGGAGCCCGAACTTTCCGTCCAAGATACCTGGGTCCATTCACCATCACCTCTGTGATAAATCCTGTGGCGGTCAGACTAGCTTTGCCGTCAAACATGCAGATTCATCCTGTGTTCCACGTGTCTCTCCTTAAACCTGTTCAACCTGGGACCCGGGTAGCAACGCCGCCGCAGCACGTAGTAGTCGCGTGGGGAGCCAGAATTCGAAGTCAAGGACATCCTAGATTCAAGGTACGTCAGATCCAAATTATACTACTTAGTAGACCGGGAGGGGTATGGTCCACAAGACAGGACATGGGAGCCTTGTGAGTACCTCCATGCACCTCGCTTGCTTAGAAGATTTCATCAAAAGCATCCAACCAAACCAGGACCAGACAGAAGAGTGACCTTGAGAGGGGCCTTGGGGGGGAGTGCTGTCATGATTCCTGCCCCTCATGTCCCCAGCCCTCCAAGATGTCAGGCTGGAGCCAGGCCACGATCACCTACATGGCCCTCAAGGGCCTCTCCATTCCTCCGAAGACCCACTTGGAGTCAGACTTGGCGCTTGTGGCACCAGACTCACTCACTCCCATAGGATAACATTGAGGATTGGACTTGTAGTGCATTGATGGGGACAAGATGGATGCCCCCACATATTTCGGTTCCCAGAACTGCATGTGCGGTCTAGTCTTTTGGATGTGGTTCAGCCCAGAGACACCTGGGATACCCAGAGACTATTTAAGCCACACCCAGGCTAAGAAACATGCTTTGCGTTTTCTGCACCTGCAGCGTGACACTCACCGTGTTCGGATCGGTCTCCAGTAGGCCTGCATCTTTCTTCTGCGCTCAGCTCCTGCAAGAACAAGAGCACCGTTAGGAACAGCCTTACCTTGCGGCGCTTCTGCCCATCATTCATCGATCCTTCTATTCTGCGGGCATCTTCGGCAGTGTCATTCCCATCCCGGCACGCCGCTTCCTAAGGAAAAGGGAAAAGAACAGAAAAAAGGCATTAGTAGGCATTCTGCAAATCTTAGCTTATTTTTAAATACTGTACGAGCTTCAAACGCTTACCTGAATCCCAGCCGCTCTGGGGGAACTCTGTCTCCGGAACTTCTCATCCATCTGCAAGAGGGAAAAGACACTCCAGGTTAGCGTGGAAACATCTTGAGGCACCGCGCTTACCCACAGCATTTGTTCTTCATAACTGGCACCCACGCTGAAAACATTGCGGCACCTAAAAGACACAGAAAAAGAACACAGTTCAATGCAAATACGCAAGGGGTGCATAGCGCATCGCGCTCTCACTCACCTTCAGCGCTACTCATCTCAGCAGCACGCCGCCATCCCCGGACGCTAGCCATCACATAAGGAAGGAAAGGAACGAAGTTAGAGAACTGTTCAAAAGTCTCATTATACTTACCTGTCGGACTCTTGCCAGTGAAGTAACTGGGCAGCAACGAGCCTGCATCAATCAACGCACCCCTGCGCTGAAAGCAGGATGGAGAGCACACTATCCAAGAAAACAAGGTGAGCTGTGGATCAAAGGGAAGGGTTGGACCCCTGGGAAGAAGGGGTTCAAGCACACAGAGACAATAGGGAGTTAAACTCTACCAATCCTGTGTTTCAGGCTCAGTCCCTAGTCGAATAGCCTCCAGGGAAGGGTTTGAGGTCGTAAGAGGTCAGAACAGGCTGAGTGACGTCCCCATGGATACCAGGTGAGCATTACACCATCCTGCGCTTCGCTTACCTCGCCCATCTCCGGAGTCTCATCACTCCGAAACATCACCGCAACCTGTACAAAGAAGGGAAGAGAACACAGGTTAGCAATTAACACCAATAAACAGTGCAGCGCTCCACGCATCAATAACTCACTGTGGTCTTCGCCATCGGCGCGGCAACGCCGAGATCACAACCATCCCTGTGAAAACAAAAAGAGACATTGTTAGGGAACAGCGTTTTGGAGCAAGACGCAGAGAAGACAGAGAAAACAGAGGGAAAGAGACAGAATAAAGACGGAAACGACATTATAACTCACCTTGAAGACAGCAAGCAGAGTCGGAGTCGCAGCCGGTTGTTACGCTCACCTGGCTCCCACAGAGGCGTCGATCTGGACTGGACTGCTGCGGTCTCCACCAATGTGACGTGTAGGGCCGAGATGACGGACTGGACTGGCTCTCCTAGCTTTGTTTGCTTGGCCCGTAGGAATATTCTTCTGCAAGTGGAGAAAGGGAATTAACCACCCGTGGAGTTGAGCGTAAATCCCCCCACCCGCTGTTCTCCCCACTGATCACCTTGGATGTTCCCTATTATAGTCTCACCTGATGATTTGAAAAAATGAGCTGTCCATCCTGCATTGAGCGCAGGGTCGCGTAGATAACCAGTCGCTTCACTGGCTCGAAGGAATTGGTGAGTTCCAGGACAATATTGACTCCGATATTTCCGGCAAGACGCTGTAAGTATGTAGTTCGTAAGAGTTCAAATGCCTGACTTTCACTCTTGTCCGATTCCTTGCAGGTTGCAGCTTGACCCTACTGAAGAGTTCCTCGTGGCAACCGGTAATGTTCTAGTAAGGATTTGTATTATCCAACACAGTTTGATAAAATAATGTCCATATGTAACCTGTTGCTTTCTCCCTTATTCAGGCGCTGAGAGAAAGTGTGAAGTCTCAGGGAATAATGCCTCCGGCGGTAAAATCAGGTAAGTCTTTTGTGATGAGGAGGGTTCCCCTTGTTAGTCCCTTGTTTCACCTTGCTGTCCTTTTGTTTCCCCTTAGGGGCCGGGGTTCGGCTAGGATGCAGTGGAAGCTGCGCCGACCCGTGAAGAAGAATAGTACCCCCGGTGGTAAAATCAGGTAAGTCTATGGGGGGTATTCCTCTGTGTATTCCCTTGGCTCACCTTGCTGTTCTTGTCTTCCCCTTAGGTGCCGGAGTGCGGCGGTAACATGCAGGAGTATGCAGTGAAATGTGAAGATGCTGCGAAGGCCTGTGAGTTCAGCGCGGGGCTGCAGCAGGCGAGGCGATGCGCATAAAATAACTTCTTTCTTCCAGCTCGAAGGCACGATGGATCAGGAATTCAGGTAAGGATCAAAGGTATTGTTCTTGTTCTAACCTTTTCTCCTTCTTTCTCCCTTTTTCTAGGAGCTCCAAACTCGAGGCGGGCGTGGCAGATGACTGGATGCAGACTTGCAGGCACGGTGAGCGTTACGCTTCTGGATGCAGAATAACACGAAGCGTGTGCTGCTCTTCGGGCGTGGTTTAAATAGTCTCCAAAGTAGTCCCAGGTAAGTATTCCTCCCCAGCCCCACCCGAGTAAAAAAATAGTCCCTAGGTAAAATAGTCCCTTCCAAGCCTCGTTTGGCTTGGAGCTCTTGCAGCATGGTCTGCATCAGGTAAGTTTGCAGCATGGTCTGCATCAGGTACATTTTAATCTATGAGCCTGGCGCCATAGGCACCAGGACTGACCCTCCATATGAGCCTGGCGGCATAGGCGCCAGCACTGCACCCAAATAGCCCCTAGCTGGGGTTGTTGGGCTTGCTTTGGGCGACTTGATGCCTGCTTCCGGGGTTGCTGGACTTGGTCTGGGTCCCCGGGGATAGGCATCATGACACCGGTCTGGACCCGACATAAGGGCACACAGACCAGTGAAGCAACTAGGTCCACGGAACGCCCGCACCAACCACGCGCCCCTGCACAGAGACGTAGGACGGAGAGTTCAACGCACAAAAACCTAAGGTGAGCAATAACCCCAAGTGAGGGGATTTGGACCAGAGGGCGGTGGGAGTCCACCATCACAGAACCAGTATTTTAACCTTCCATTCTCCTGTTATAGGGCCTACCCAATGTCTGGAACATAACCAAGCAGAGAGGGGTCTGGGATAGCGCTTAGACCTCCATCCAGGATCGTGTGGCGCCCCCGTGGATACCAGGTGAGCGTAACAAAGTTCTATCTTTGAGGGGATCGCAGACGATTCCCTGGCTAGCTCATGTTAAAACTTGACTGGCCCAGTTGGGTCTTTCTGCCTATTGGTTAAACTCCCCGACAGGTAGACCGTAATGCAAAAATCACAGTGAAGAAAGCCTTTGGTAGGTACGAAGAGCTAATAACTAGGGTGCTGACACTTGCTTTGGCTACAGGTCCGGCTTATTTAGCCATCAAAGAGTCTCAGGGTTTTGAAAATTATTTGAATAGTATCAAACCAGCATTTGCAAGGGCATTGTACATGAGGCTGCACCTGGGATCTCTGCCCTTGAGAGACACTACTAAAAAATGGGCCAGTTCTTCTAACACTTTATGTTCGCTGTGTGAAAAGGGGGAGGGAAAGGTGGGCCATTTTTTATTGTTCTTTGACAAATTGAAAGATCTTAGAACTACCTACCTGAAACCCATCTTCAGATTACACACTCTTTAAACAGTCAGTGGAACTATCCACGTATGTAAGAACTCAGTGGATGTATCGGCAGCTCACTTTGTTGCAAAACAACTCCATAAGCCTCGTTAAGGAGTACCAAGGCCATGGGGTGATTACTGAGATGATGTAAACGTTACTCCCGAAGTATATGGGGCTTGTGATTGATGAGTTGCAATTGGCATTTTTATACTATGTGAATTGGTTTTTAATATTGCTTTTTATCTTGCTTTTTGTGGATTTTAACTTGATAATTGTGACTGTTTTTATAAGATTATCTTTTAATTGGTGTTGTTTATTGGTGATTGTAAATATTTTATTGTGTCTTTACCAATATGGCTTATCCCGAATAAAGGTATTAAACAACAACTAGTCAAAACGATAGGTTCCACCTATTTAAATGACGTTGGTGGGCAGTGTAGCCAAACATTCCCTGTCATCACCCAGATCATAACGTTATCTATCGTAGAAACAAGAACATAAACACACACATACACACAATAGGGGAAGCTTTTCTTTCTTTTCACAAAAAAAGTATATATTTAGAAGAAAACAGCGATAATCGGAATGGTAGAAAGTACTTTTATTTTTGTCATAATGCTGAAAAGAGGAGATTATGTCTTTGAAAACATCTTATAATGGCAATTTCGTTCAACGATCGATTAATCATAGGCTTTATATCGTTCACAGAAAGTTCTTATGTTCCATGACCGATTTTGGATCTACGGATATTGCGATCTGTTAGCGAGAAGAATGGAGTGCTTTCAGTTTTGAATGCAAAACTTTCACATCTGCATATTTTCATAATCTATAGGCAGCCATGTTGCTCCTTGTTACTGCAATGGCGAAAGGACAGATTGGTGTCTGGCAATCGTCACAGATAATGGTTATTACAGATGTGTTGTTCACTGGTATTGTCAAATTTCGGTTGAAGAAGTCGTCAACAGGAAGAATCACACCATGGCAGGCACACATCGGTACAATGTAACTGTGTAAAGTCGAGAATAAAAATACTGCAGTACATTGATATGCAGTTAAAACTAGTTTGTGAAGAAAATTATCTTTCTAAAGCATTGAATCGTTCACATAGTTTTTCCAGTGAGCGGCTCTCTGATTATTTGGTGTGGATCAAATTCAAATGTGAACGTGCCCTTATAATGAGGCCTAGATTACATGTATTACCATTAAAAGCTGTCACTGGGAAGTGGTATGCTGTAAATAACGTTGTTGCAAGTGAGTTAAAATGTTTGCTATGCAATGCACCGCTGGAAGATATAATGCATTTTTTATTGCTATGCCCAGCATATTCTCAGGTTAGGAGGAGCACTTTAAAGTTGCTTCTGCGTGATACACACCTTAGGCAATGTAGACTGACAATTACTTTTATTTTGTCAGTTAATGCCCCTGTTGCAGCCTATTCTCTATTGTTTTATTTACGTGGTGCAATGAAATTAAGGAGTATGTTGATGAATTTCATTCTTGGCATTTGATTTTATAGCATAATTTAATATTGCAGTCTGCATGTTATGCTTTTATTGTATACTAGTGGGAAAGCTTGTATACACCCCCAAAGTGTGTGAGGAGAGACATTTTCAGTGTTAATATGTTATTCCTAAGGCAACAGCTCCCTTTAGTGGTGACAACAGGCAAAGCAGGCAGTCTCTACTGGATATGACTGCATCAGACAAACATACATCTGTCCTTTCATTATAATATAAATGGATGTTCAATGTTGTTCTATGTACTTTGGTAGACTATTTCTATGATTCAAATAAAGTTAATTGACTGATTAAAGTCTAGGCTATTATAAAATTACTGGGCTGGCCTTACTCCAACCAAGAGGCTACAATCTCAGTAACAGCCTCAATTAAACTGTGGCCAGTCCGATCCTGAGCTAAACCAGGCGGCCACACACAACACAAAAGGACCACACGCCAGGCCATTACTGGTGGATTAACTGGAGAGTGGATATCTTTCTTCTTCTTGCTGATAGAGTTTATCCATCAGCTGTGGTTATTGCATACCGAGACTTGAGCCTCATTACTCCATCTTCTCAGGTTGAGTATGTAGTTGCGGGTTTGGATTCTTCATTGTCTGTGTGGACTTGTCACAATAGGGCTGGTTTCACAGTGTTTTTGCTGTTATGGGCCGTGGCTAGCAGAGACTGTGAACCATACCTGCCTAACCTCCGGATTTTTCCCGGAGACTCAGGAATTTTACCCATTTCTCCGGGTTTCCGGGAAAGACCCTGAAATCTCAGGAATGTTGATGGTGGAAAGCTTTCACTGACTGCTTTTTTTTGTTTATGTTTCCAACACATTCGCAAAAAGAATGCAGGTGAAGCAAAATAACACACATTTATTTTGCTTCACCTTTCAGTCTGCGTTTCTTTTGCTTTCTTTCTTTTTGCCCAGGTTAGGGTGGACTCGGCCCCATTGAACCACAGCCATCAGGTTTGCATTCGGGACAACTCAACCCTGCACTACATAATCTGATGAAAAACAACTAAGGTGAAATGTCCAATTTCGTTACTGCAAAATTCAGGGAAAACCTTTGTATTGGTTCTTGGAGTTTACATTTTAACGTGTTGATTTTATGGAAGGCGAATGCCTTTTGTCCTATGCAATTTGGGTGGTTGTGAAAAGGCAATTTAATGAAATATACATATTTCAATTGGAACTGCAAATTTCTGACGTCACATCACATTACAACAGTTTACCTTTTTAACATGTGGGTGGAGGCATGTGAAAATGGGCGGAATTTTGTGTGGCTGTGGGTGGGGCATACATCTCAGGAATTTTGATTTTTAAATCCAGGTATGCTGTGAACTGCTCGCCCCTTTTATTTGGATCATCAAACATACATGTCAACATTCCGAGGCACCTGGTAGGGATTTTTGATCAGAGAAAGCGGGAGACATACAATTTCTCATAGGAATGAATTGGGGCTAGAAGCATTTTAGGGGGGTAACGTGAAAAACAGCAACATTTTTCACTGAAAAATCCGGAGTCTCCCGCCTATGTCGAGGGGGTTTGGCATAGGTCATGTATGCATCACATGGTCTATGCCACGTGATATTGCAGGTGCCCAGGCAGGGCTAAAGTTACGACATCAACCATCCAGATTGGCTGTAAGAGGGTTCCAAAAACATTTATTATTATTATAGCTTGAATTGACATAAACGGCTACAATAATATTATATTAAAAAGTAACATTTCATATCGAGGAATTGGATTAGATTGTAGCATTTCATTTTAAAATTCATTTTATAGTGGAAATCACTTCATAAACATTGATAAATAATGTTCAAGTCGCGGCGTATATTTTAGAATGGTGTAGTCAAAGCAAAGTAGTTGGTACAACTTGCAGTTTCTTCCATATACATCGCAACTGTCCCAAAATGGCAGGCCAACCGACACTGAGAAACTGTGGTAATTAGTCCTTTTTCTGTTATGGCAACCCATTCAGCCAACTTTACTACCTTCACGTTCATTGGACCCAACGGGACGCGCTGTTATTTCTGATTGGTTCACTCTGTATCGAACAAGCTACATGCCCAACAGCAATCCCCACCTCGCTGACTGAACTAGCTTCTTCCCCAATGGAAGCGCGCGCGGCACACCCACCAAGTCGCGCTTGCGCACTATGCTTTACATTAGCAGTAGCAGAAAGGCGGGGCGGGTTTGGCGGGTTCTGATTGACTGGACCCGCACAGCTGGCAGGATTACTATTGGTGTCTGGTAGCACAGCAAGTTCACGATTGGCTGACTCTTATGCATCTTTTGTTAGGGAAGGCGGGGATTGGTTGGAACAGGGGTTCTGCACGCGGAAACGGCTGCGGGTGGAGGACCCTGAGTCACCATTTCGTAAAACGGCGGCCCATGAGTGCAAGGCATCGGGTAGGTTGGCATGACCGGGTGGAGTATGAGAGTTTGGATGAACGCTCGGGAGTTGCAGGCGGGGGCGTGGTCGACTCTTAGTGGGTCGTCAATTGGAAGGTGTTTGTGCGGCCTGTATGGCAGCTGTGTGTGGCCTGCAGGGGGTGTGTACGCGAGTGGGTGTGTGGCTCATAGGAGGGGCTGCAAACTGTGGTAATGGTAGGTGTGGCTTGTAAGATACGTTTCGTGCGGAGTGCTCGTTGGATTATAATGTACAGCCACTGAAAAGTAAATAGAGAGTGTGTGTTTAATGGAATGCATTTCATAGTACTTACAAGTGAGTTTCTGGTTGGTGTTTGAGGCCTGCAAGTGAGGTCAGGGACATTAGTATGTGTGTGAGATTAGGTGGAGGGGTCAGTCACGAGCAATGGGACTTTTTATCAACACATTTGGGTCCAAAGGGGTACGTACCACCGTGAACACTCGGCGGGGTAGTTGGCTTGCCAGGGTGTCGCCGAGGACATTCGGCCAGTAATAGAGAGTGGGGGGGATGAGTAGTATCTTAGCCATTGTCGAATTACCAATGAACGAGTAAAATGGTTACTAGAATGCTGGGTAGCCACTGGCCGTCTTTGGTGGGTACCATTGGTAAGGGCACTATGAAGACGCGTCGTTGTTGAACCACAGTATGATTTTTGCGTTATCCTTTCCTTAATGCAAAAAAAACGGGCTAGACGACAAGCCACCAAATTGTCTCCTCCACCTTGCCATACATCTTTTCCACATGTAATGATGGGTTTTGTCGGTTTGGTTTATTGCGCTGTAATATCTATTGAGTCAAAATAGTTATGAAATTAAGTCTTGGCGTGCAAGATGATCAATATAATATAACATTATTTGATGTAGACGTACATTGTTTTATGGAGACTATTCACAATATCTAATTCCCTGGCCAATTCACAGAGCTTTAAAATAGGGGTGTACAGAATAGTAGATTTAAGTATCCGGCCGAATAGGGAAGAGGCAGTGCTGATTTTTAGATCTTTCTGGGGTCGCTGCATCAGTTATATTAATTCACTTAATTATATTATTGGATTAAGCAGTGGGTTTGCAGCCTGTAATTTTCCGATTACTCACACGGGATACCAGCAAATCAATAAGTCTGTAAAGAAAATACAATTTTCCAATATCAACTTTGTAAACTATTTTTACAACTCAATGGTTTTCAACTGCAAAATACAGGGGAGACCAGAGACCTCTCCTTGCACATTCAAAATATTGAGATTTGCTTCAGCTCACTCTTCCACAGCCACCAGTTTAAAGCCTGTCTGTCCAGCTCATGAAGGATAGAGACTTTGTTTGCACTTTCACACCTCTGCTCTGTATTCAATCAAAACATAGACAGCAGCATTTGTTTAAGGATATTTTTGAAGGGTTAACATGACGTGGCTGAATGGTTCAAGGCATAGTCAAAGCAGTACTTAACATATTTTTAGGGGAACCCATCCAGCTTCAAGTGAAAATTAAGTGTTCGCCCGAATAGCTCATTTTCAGCTGGAATTCGGCCTAATACTTATTCGAAAGACGGATTTCAGTGCAACACTACTTTCAAACATACCCATGTTGGGTCAGTGCAGTCCAGACCGTGTTTTTTCCTTGTATTGTGGCACTTGTAGTTTTCCTTTACTTAAAACATGAAGTAGTACATGCCTAAAATGCAAAGGGGAAAAACGAAACTTTATCTTTTATGTGGTTGACAACCTTTCTGTGTTCGAAGGTTAATGACTGTGTGCAAACTCCTGAAGTGTTGTGAAGCAGGACAGTTTTGACACCCCTTTCAGTCTTCATACATACTATCCCTTAGTCGGAAACTGCCCACAATTAAGCAGTTGTCTACAAAAAATGTTGTGTGTGTGTGTGTGTGTAACCTCACCATCCTAGGGTTGGTGTGCTGCACACTTAATTATGGCTATTTGCTTCAGTAACCTTTCTGCTTCTAGCGGGGATTGTACATAGACGTGATTTCTTTAGGGGTGAACTAGAAGCCAAGCTGTTTCCTCAACTGGCCAAGATCATGCGCAACCCCAAACTAAGTCTTTGTTTTTTTATTTTTATTTTCTATGTGTGTTTGGCACAATGCACCTTTACAAATATATGAAACAACACTTGTACAAATTTATAAAACATCATATACAACATCTTCAAACAAAATTATTCACATTTACATCTCGTGTTCTCAAAATTAACATAAAATATACAGCCAATTTAAAAACAATTAAAAAACCAACTCATATAACATAGCATCATGTTGTTTTTCATTTTTTCCTAAAATTCTCGCTTTTTATAAACATTACTTTATCAAGTTTCTTTTCCTAGCTTATCTTGTGGCAGTCCTCTTGTCCAAAGTTTACTTAACTGTCTGTTCCTCTGATGCTCTACAAGCATGTGCTGGTTAACTCATTCTGCTACTTGTGCCCTTTTGATTGCTCATGGGCTTCTACCTAAAGATCACATGTTTCAAATTGTGAGAGGAAATGCTGAGATTGAGAACATTTCAGTGTGTATGGTCACATATGGCGTTAAGAATACCAATACTCCAAAAGATGGTTTTGGGGTTCATGTTCCAGAACTCGAAAACGTTTGAAACGTGTGTAGTATCCTACTTTGTATGACTAATGTCTGAGTCAGGGAAAGAGCTGTGTTGGAATGCTAAGGGTGCTTGGAGTGTTGGGGCACCTGGGGATTCCAGGAGAGACGGTTAGGGACTTGGAGCTGGGCAGGGAACCAGGGTAGAAGCTACTTGGATCTCTCTCTCTTATATTCATTACTGAACTTGTAACTAAGACAATAAAGCGTGTTTCTACTTTCTACATACCTGGGTCAGCCTGGTTCCTGCTCCTTGTTGTTACTGGGCCAGGGCAGATCCTGCAGGAGGCAGGATACATCATTTGGCGACGAGGATCTAAAGAATCCAGTGAAGGTAGAGAGAAAAGTAACATGGAACTGGAGATCTGGAGAGAAGAAGCCCTGATGCCAACACCAGCTGGGAGAAACGCTGTTTTGGTGAGCTGGAGAATTACAAAGCGACGTGAAGTTGATGCCATACTGAGAAGTCACTGTAGCATCAAACAGGCTGTGGATGAAGCCTGTAGCCCATCCATGGGGCCGGAAAAATGTCAGGCTCCGATGGAGACATGGAGGTTGGAGTGGCAAAAAAGAGTTTGGCAGGAGCAGATTTGCCATTGATGTTGCAGCCAATGATCCAGGGGTTAGGCTTATACACCTTGGCCAGTTGTATTTGGCATTTGTACTAAAACCTTCAGGGGGAACCCGAAGGAGTTTGGACACAGTAGTGTGTTCCATTATTGGATACCTAAGGGCATGGGGCCCATTTTTCTTTTTCTTTAGGTTGTTGTTGGAGTTCAACGCAGTTGTGCATAAAAGGAAGGGAAAGAAGTTTTTTTTCTCAAGTGGTGTATGTTTACATAATCGGGGCTACGCTAGTTTGTCTGCGTTGTAGGTAACCGCACGGAAAGATGTTTCCTTTTGTTGAGATTAGGGTTTTCCTTAGTTCTGTGATGCCAGGCGGTGCATGCAGGAGGAGGATATTTGTTGTTTTTGCACGCTAGTTTGCAAGTGGCATTAAATAGGAGTGGAGGGCACATAGTTTTCAGCCAGTGTTTATTTAGTATTGAAGTTGTGTACTGTACACTGTCATGGGTTACTGGATTTAATTTCAGTTTGAATTACAGTTTTTCAATATATTTTCAGAGTTTTCAGGTCACACCATTGATTTTTCCTCCTAGTGGTGTGTCGGAGTTCTTGGGTTTTGCAAAATTTTGAAATTGCACTACACTACTGGTTTCTTTTCATCTGGAAGTGTTACATTTTACATCTGTACATTGGGATTTTGCAAATGGTGTAATTTGCAACACACTACTGTTTTGTCATCTGTAGTATACTTATTTTTACATTTTACATAGTTTTTTTTGCTATGCATTTTTATGCCACATTTATTTTGTGGTTGTGTTTTTTGTGATCTTTGTATCGTGTGTCACTTTCCTAGATTTTTCATTCCTTTTTCTTGTTCTTTGTAGGGGAGAGGGGATGAAGCAATGTAAAATGTGTTTGGCATGTTTAGGACTTTTCTGATGGCCTTTGTGTAAGCTTGCTAGATTCGTGGCTACACTATTTTCGGCAGGTTAGTTGGCCTCTTTGGCGGCGTTTTTGGATTGTGCTCAGGTGTGGCAGACCTGAGGCCAGGAGTGGCAGTCTTGGCGGAAGGTTTTTAGTTTAGGAGGGTCAATGTCTGTAGTTTTGTTTTGTTTGTCCATGTGGCAAGGTTTGTGCTTGGTGGTGGCGGCGGCACCGAGACCCTGGTGTGGCAGGCCAGGGTGGAAGGAGCAATAGTAATTTTGTGGTTGTAAGTCCTAGCATGGTTGAGAGTTTGTGTGTTTTCTTGTGATCGTAAAAGGGGGAGGATGTGTAGTATGCTACTTTGTATGACTGATGTCTGAGTCAGGGAAAGAGCTGTGTTGGAATGCTAAGGGTGCTTGGAGTGTTGGGGCACCTGGGGATTCCAGGAGAGACGGTTAGGGACTTGGAGCTGGGCAGGGAACCAGGATAGAAGCTACTTATGATCTCTCTCTCCTATATTCATTACTGAATTTGTAACTAAGACAATAAAGCGTGTTTCTACTTTCTACATACCTGGGTCAGCCTGGTTCCTGCTCCTTGTTACTGGCCCAGGGCAGACCCTGCAGGAGGCAGGATACATCAACTTGATGGTATGCTAGAGTAGAATGATGCACTAAAGGCTCACAGCTCTCCTCTGGCGTGGGCTTCCCACCACTGTAGCCCTGCCCCCCCCCCTACCCCATGGTTGGCAGCTAGCGATTGGTAACTCCTCTGTCTGAAATAGTGACGGCTTGAAGTCCTCAACCTTATCTCCCTCTTAGATTCTTATAGGGGGAATCTATCATGATATATCCCTGGAGTGTCTAGGTCTCACTGTGGGATGTGGTGCCTTTCTCTGCAGTTTCACATACTCTGCCCTTCATGCCCTCACGTTCCGGACCCTGATGGTCTGTCCTTTTTTTCTCTCTCCCTCTGGTCTCTCTCTACTTCTGTCCTCTCTGCCCCTCTCCCAAACCCTCTTGTATCTACTTTGTTCTATTCTTCTCTCCTACCCGCCTCCTCCTATACTTCTCCCTCACATCTTTTTGCTAACCCTCACTTGCACCACTCATTCACCATGCATTCACTAGCAGTCGAAAATTTAGATTGGAGAACCAGGAGCTAGTACATAGTGTGCCGCAAATCTAACTTTTAGGTGAGATGTAAAGTGAACTTTTTGTTCATTAAACACAATCCTAGATGTGCCTAATTCTTGTTTATAGACATTACCCAATAGTCATGTGCTGAAGATATCGCTGCTTATTGCCATCACTTGTTGACTATTTAGGAGGTGTACCAGTGTGAGAGAAGACAAGCACAGACTGTGTCTTAAGTGGCTGGTGGCTGGCGACACTGAACAAATAACTTGGACTGCTTCTCCTGCTAATTAGATGGTACATGGGTGCTTGCTACAAAGTATTAAGTTCTCCTTGTACCAAACACTAACTTTCACACGTAATATGTATGAGTGGAGGAGCAGGAGTGCAGATAGTGTAGGTGTTTCTCGCTCAATGTCGACTCACCATATGGGGTGTCTTACTCTAGTGCCCATTTGATATTTGTCTCCACCAAATATTGCTACTCACAACTCTACTTATAGTGAATCCTTTAAAACAGCATAAATCTATTAAGGATTATCTTGCCACTCCCAACGCCCTAACCCTGGGTCTATGCAAATGGTGCACGAGAGTAATGATGATTGTTCTATAGCACTGTGCGTCCTCGAGTTATTCAATGACTCGGTGGATTGCCAACAGGCGGGGAACTGCTCTTAGACCAACATCTAGAGGCCACGTGAGTGACACTATTGGTAGATGGATGGTGAAATGTAATTTAATCATGTCATCATTTGGGGGCACTGTAGAATCACTGGTGCAATACCTGCAAATCCTTGAAGAGGTTGTGGGATCACGACTGGATAAATACAATAATTATCTAGGTACTAATTGTGTGCTGAGTGGAAGTAGGGTGGACTTCCCCTGTATCTTATCAAATTCCCCAATGCCAAATTAATGCTCCAGTTTCTGAGATTGCGTAGGAGTCTTTTACATACCAAAGTTATGTTACACACCTGAGATGTCAAGGTACATCCAACGCCTAACTGTTATTGTAATCTCTCTGAGCCCGAGACATTGATACATCTGCTTACCTCATGTTCAGTTTTATTCATTTTGTGGATTATTTATTTTGGGAGATTTGTCGCTAAACTTGCTTGCGTGGATTGTGACACTTTCTCGAGTCAAATTCTTTGTGCTCATTCTTTACACTGGCTGGCCTACATTTTTTTAAGCTGTTGATGTCAAGCTTGCCAGGCTCGTAAGCTAGGAACAGGAGCTAAATATTTGCTAACAATTTTGAGTCCTGCACTCCATCTTACACATTAGTATCCCTTTCTCTCACAGCCAATAACTCACCCATTGCAAACTCTGTCCCCTCGGTCCGCTCCACTGTTCTTCCTCTGTTTGGTCTCTTGGTCTTTCTCCTCTCCACCAAACTCGCCAAAACAACCGGCCTTTCTTTACTCTGCTTTTTTATGTTTCTGTGGTTTAGAGTCCCCCCGACCCCTTCCCATTGTTTGCAGCGCTCACCTACACTGAAGGGCCATTCTCTATTTGGCTTATGCCTAGAGTTCACACATGTGCAAGGTTCTAAAAAAATGCTTTTTATCCCCTCACTTCTTCCTCAATCTGGATCTGCCAGTGTTCTGTGAAGGCTGCTCGACATAGGCATTGCTGCATGAGGCAGTGAAGCTTTTGTAGTGCTGGTGCACAGTAGACTGTTGCTTGCCTTGCTGCATCTCTCCTGCGGGCCAGGTAACTCAATTGCCGCAGAGATTTCTGGCGGTTGCAGTTCTGAAAAGGAAAAGCGAGCACACTGGCAGCGTGTTGTATGGTTAACAGTGGTACTCCCCACTTGTACCCGGACACATTTAAGGACTCGGCACCATCTCTGGCTTGTGCCCAGGTCCACCTGCCTTATCCTGGGGGCCGTGGGGGACTAAGGCACCCCCAGACGGGGTCCTGTCAGAGTATCGTAAATATTATGAAGCATACCTTTTGTATTGGGGAGACACTATGCTCCTTGGAGATTTCCGAAGAATGACTCTTTACCTACATTTCTGTTTTTATATCATTTCTTAGTAACAGGTCAGGCATTTTCAGTTTAATGTCTTCTTTATTTAGATAACTTTCCACAGCCCCCTTCTCCATTTGGCCCTCTCTGCAACTGTCATCACACAATGTTGTAAGTCAGTTTGCCCGTTGACATCAGACTTCAGAAAGCCAGTAGGATGCCACGAGGTGTGCAGGATATAACATCCCCCTTTTCACAACTTGAAGGAAACTCCTGTGCCTGTCTGGAGGAGCTCATGTAGGCGTGTACAATCCAGTGATTCCTGCACACATACGTTCCATTTGTTATTAGCAGCAGAGCTGAATGCCTTCACAACTTTCATTTTGGGGTACTTTGTTTATTTTGATCAAGTTTCCTTCCTTGACTGTGCTGCAAACTCCCTTCTCCCCTTCAAAACTCTTGTTACAGTTTCTGCCCTGACTGCAAGTAAGGTGAAGTCAATCTCGTTGGAAATAGTCTTCTGTTGGTTGCCAGCACTTGTCATCCAACCATTTGGGTCTCAAAGTTCTGTCTACTTCCCCCTCATGACCTCAAATAGTGCCCTTTCTTAGTAACCCTCGTCCAGTAGGAGCATTGTTACTTCCTTTTCCCTGTAAATGTAGCCTGCAGTTTAATGCTAGCTGGATTGTTTTTTTTTTTTTTAATTTAAAACAAACATTCTTTTGTTAAAACTGTCCACCAATCTGTTCGCTTTAGGGTGATATAGGGGTAAAGCAAAGTGAGATATCCTATTTGCCATAGGCAACTTAATTTTGTTCGAGGTCAACTGGACACTGTTAATCAGTCACGAGTGTCAAAGGAAGCCTCGGCTATGTGAAATATGTGCTTATGGAACTTACGACACTGTCTGAAGTGACCTGGCCAATGATTAGTAGTCAGGGTGTTAACAAATATTTTCCTCTTTGGCATGCAATGAAAGGTTCCTTTAGGGAGTTCGGTAGGGTGTGGATGTGTTGCTCTGGTTGTCAAAACCTTCTAATTATCCCTGCAAACTTCAGTGCTTCACAAACTGCTCTACATCTGTCTATGTTTGACCACCAGATGTTCTCACGAGCTACAACCAAATTCCTGTATAGTTGAATTGTGCAGTTGAATTGTGCCTTTCTGGTGATGTGGCTCCTGATTCCTAAAGGGCATTTTGAATCTGTAGCGCACGCAGGTCTATGAAAGTAGCCAATTTATTTACTATCGTGTCAGTCTAATTTGGTGGAAGCATTATTTCCAATGACCATTATTGTGCCCTACCGTCTTAATCATTTATCCTATTGTTCAGGCACAGTTGACAATCTGCCAAGATGTGAGCATTCAGCCACCTGGCGTTGGTGCATGTTCTAATGCAGTGGTGTGGTTTTGCAGCTGCGACTATTGGAGCCACACATTCAGAGGCCTCCATTTTTAAAAGTATTCCCTCCATGACTATGTTGTGAAAATAGTTTTTCTAGAGGGTCTAAGAAGAGTAACCAGACTTTCTATCCTTGCTTTTGAATGTGTGTGGCCAGTTTGATGTTGCCATATTTTGAGGGTGCCTATGCAGGATGAAAACCGCCAGGGCACTTCCTTATTAGTTCATTACCGCATCAAAATGTAACCAACAGTACTTCGCACTCCGACTTCAAATCAATTCCCAACTCTGCTTAGTGTTGCCTACTCAATATTCAAGCTCTTGAAATACTACATTTACCTTCCGTGTGCTAGACCGGCTCTTCAAAGCTACGCGCAGGAGCTAAAAAGCTCCCAGCAGTGTTTAATCCTGTGGTATATACCTTATTGATCTGAATGGTCCCACTTTTGACTCCAAGGTCCCCTCGCATGGGGAGTATGAGTCTGATGTGAATTAGTCTGCCATGAGCTCTCTAGTTCTTCGCCTGCTATGGCGACACTGCATGTTGGAGAATTCCCCTGGAACAAAGAGGCCTTACTCTTTTATCATCAAGACCTTGCACTTGTTTAGAGTATTCATCCGTGCAGTGAATGGAGTGTGCTGTATTGGAGTTATGCCAGGTTTATGAAATCTGTTAATGTGGAATTTGTTGGTTGTGCCGGTTGTTCAGCAGTGTGTGTGTGTGTGTGCGCTTAAAGTGGCGTTTGGGCATTGTTGGGGTTATAAGTGCATAGCTTAGGCCAGTTAGCGGCCTGTTTTATTTATTATCTTGCGGCGAGTGTTAGTGCATTCTGGGGGGGTGCAGGGTACAGACCGGTTAGTGGCTGGTGTGTTTTGCCGGACCTGTTGGTGGCCGGTGTGTTTTAAAGTGTTTGGGTTTTTAGCATTTGGCATTTCGTTTTGCGTTTGTTCATCAGGATGGTTGTGGGGATTGCTGCGTTTTGGCGATTGCTTTTCCTTGTTAGGGAAGTGTCATCCTCAGTGATTTTTGCTAAAGTGGTAGGGCACATTCCGATTTTGCGGTTTGTGGTGTGGAGTGTTACTAATATTACCTGGGGGTTTGTACAGGTGTGCGTGACCTGTTTTGATGGTGGTGTTTTATACATGTTGTCGGTGGATTGGTTGATTGTGCAGCGTTTCGGGCTGACTGGTTTAATGTGCTCGTGACGAGCTGGTTTGTGCTTAGGTGTGACAGGCCTAAGGCCCTGGGTGGCAGACCAAGGGGATGGGGGGGTGGGTATGTGTGTGTGTGTGTGTGTGTGTGTGTGTGTGTGTGTGTTTGTAAGTAAGGAGTTGTGTGCTTTGTTGGTTAGGTCGGTGCCTGTAATGGGTTGTGGTGTGGCAGGCCTGGGTATTGAGGGGCAGCTCAAGACCGGTGGTTGTGCATTGTTTTTGTCCTCAAGGGTTCCTGTTGGTCCGCGGTTGTTTGGTGGGAGTTTTTGGGCCCTTTCGCCATGTCGGTGTGTCCGTGTCCCTGTTTGCTTTGTGGTGTGTACGATGGTTGTGGGGTTCGGGTTCTCAGCGTTGTGTTGAGGTTATTAGTGGGACAACGTGGTGGTTAGGTTCTGGTCGGTTGTGGCTAATAGTTTTAGCTCTGCCGTGTTGTGGGCCTCCTGGCAGTTTTGTGGTTCGGTTTAGGTTCGGTGAAGGTAGTTTTCTTTTCCTTTTGTGCTTCAGTTTTATTGCCTAATTGGCCACTAAGTGATAGGGCTGGAGTGTTTGTGTTGTGATTGTGAATGAAGCCTTGCAGGTCATCGTTTCATTTTTTGTGTTTTTGATAATGTATAACGGAAGAGGAAGTGTCATAATGGTGCATGGGCCAATGGTCATCCTGCGTCCATGCAACATGTAATGGATCGTTTTTGGGGAAGTCTCAGGCAAAACCACCTCACATGGAAGCACTAGTTAGCTCATTAAGGGGACACCTATAGGTGCTACAACCTGAGCTACCCAATAGAGCTGGCTCTTATGTTTTAGGGGGAAGGGTTGGAGATTGTGACGTCATTACTGGATAAAGGTTTGTGACACTGGCTCAGAAGCTGCGATTGCTGAGATTGTGTTTCCTGTAATGAATTACCCCCACCCCCATTCCATTGGATTCCCCCTCCCCACAACCCCCGCTTTTTCCAAATAACTCCAACAATAACAGGTCACCTCCATAACAACCTTAAACCCGACCACCCACCCAACTTCTTCTGACAGTCTCATGGGGGTTTTAAATCCAGGGATGAAGCCAGTTTATTCAGCAGGTGACCCCCGTACAGTACCACTCTCTTTTCCGCATCAGATTGTCTTTCCTTAAACATTCCAACTCTGCTATTTTTTTTTGTTCTTTTTTTTGTATTTTTTTTTCTTTTCTTGTTTTGTGTTCTTTTTTTTTTCCAACTCTGCCTTTCCCCATCTCTATACATCACGAAGCCACTGACTGCACTACATTAAACTAATAAGCCCCGGAAAAGAAAGCAGTTAAAAAGCAGCAAAGACAATGAACTATGTCGTAATGAAGAAGAATCCAGTCAACGCTTACCGCTGTCCAGCTTTAGGTCCTGTCACGTTCAGCGCCACTAGTCACCCTTCCTTTTCTGTCATTTTGATTCCCTCTGCTCCTGTTATTTGTTTCCCCGGAGTTCCCTGTAATTCCTACAATTCCAGTCACAGAAATTTCCACAGTAGGGTCTTGGAACTCTAGTTACGGAATTCTTCCCTGTCACTCAGTTAGCCCCGTTATTTTCCAGACACAGAGCGGCTTCCATGGTTCAATGTTTTCAGTCAGGATATTTCGCAAGTATCTTTTATTTTCCCTGAAGTGTCATGGTTTTCCATGGTATTGTGAAGTTCTGTGTTACGTTGTAATATTATCCAAACACATGTTGCGCGCAATGGAATGGAGCCGGTTTTACGCTTCATTAGTTATTGAGCTTCTTAGCTTTTGGTTTTAGTTGGTAGGTGTTCTTTACACATTGTTTGCAACAAGCTTTTGATGACGCATTTTGCTATTTTCAAAGGCTTGCATGCTCAGTGGTTGTGAGCGTTTTCCTGAGGTAAATTCGTTTTCCTGTGGTGGTTCCACGTAAGCGTGTGTGTAGAAATGTTCCTCACATCCATGGTACTCCCAACTCAGCAATCTTTCCCAGTCCTATTCACCTGTGGGGGTCCCTCGATTGACCACTAGTTTCAGCTACTTCAGTTTAGGCACAGTCGTCTAGGGTTCACACTCTTTATCAATCCGTGTGAACATCTGTTCGAAGTACCTTCCCTGTTCATTTGAACATTAGTAATAACGTCCTTCTTTGCCACTATAGTTAGCGCCATTTCCCTTCTTCAGAACTAGCGCCCCTGCACCGATGCAGGATGGAGAGCTAACAACATAACTTCCCAAGGTAATGAGAAAAGCTGAAGAATGACATTAGTGTTTGGATTAGTTAACTTCATTGAAGCGCTAGTCAAAATTCTTATAATTCTCTTGTGCCCTCCATGACCACTGTTAGTAGAAGTGCAGCCAACAGGAGGGGTGTGTTCTCAAGAGTTTTGGTAGGTCTTGCCACTCAATGAGAGACCCCATCTCGTAGATATCTCGGAGGAGGTCAAAACCAGCCGCAGACCAGCTGCATGCAGTCGCTCTGTCCATCAGGGGGGTGCCCGGTAAATACTTCCATAGAGGAAGGTCATCATGAAACGGATTTGGGGACACACACCGGCTGTCATGATGCCTATCCCCGGAGCACCAGGCCAGGCCCAGCACCCCCGGGAGCAGGCATCACGCCCCTGGGGAAAAGCCCAGCGGCCCTTTATAGGGGCTCTTTGGATTCTGTCCTGGCGCCGTTGGCGCCAGGCTCATGTTGGACGGCGCCAGGCTCATAAGGGGAAGTGTTTGGTGCACTTACCTGAAGCAGACCATGCTGCACACTCACCTGATGCAGACCATGCTGCATGAAGAACCAAGCCAAATGAGGCTTAGGAGGGACTATTTTTCTGAAGGAACTATTTTGTTACTTGGGTGGGGCTGTGGAAGAATACTCACCTGGAACTTCTTCCAAGGCTATTTAAGCCACGCCCGGACAGCCACACGTGCTTCGCGTTGTTCTGCATCCCAGAAGAGACAAATGGTGAGCAAGGGAACACAAGAGGAAAGCCGAATTTTCAGCCATATTACTTACCGGCTTTTTCTTGGTGAACCATTCCACATCTCGGGTCGGCGCCGCATCTTTGGCAGGTACCGCACCCCGGCCCCTATGGGGAAAGGACAAAAGACATTACTGGGGAGTTATAAAGACATTTAGAGGGGTCGCCCTCATCACTAACTCACCTGATTTTACCACCGGCAATTTAACCCCTCAACGCATCGCCTTTGTTCTGCACCTGAAATAAAGGACAGATCACAGGTTAGGAAAAAACAACATAAAGGTGGCTCACACTTGAACTTTTGCATCTTCATACACGGCGTATCGCTCAGAAAAGTCAAGTGGATTTGCCAGCGCCATTCTGAAAACCAGTGAAGTAACTGGACGAACGCGTGCCCCTGAAGCAGGATGGAGAGTTCATCCTTCCAAACCATAAGGTGAGCTTAAACCGGGGGTTTTGGAGGAAGTCGGAGAAGAACGAAGGGGGAAAGGGGGGAGCAAGCACACTATTCAGCAGACAGTTAATCTCCTTTCTCATCTGCAGAAGGATATTCCTACGGGCCAGACAAGCAAGATTTGGGGGTCCTGTTCAATCGGTGGTCCGAATTCTGCACACCACGCTTGAAGAGGCCACAGCAACCCAGACCAGACCAGCGCCTCCGTGGGAGCCAGGTGAGCGTTACACCGGCTTCTGAATTTTGCCCCATGCAAATATTGTAACCCGGGCTGGGTCTGTGTCGCTCAGTCAGCACCTGTGGTGGGGACAACCAGGGCAGGTACTTCTCTACTTCCAGCCGCCTGTCGTTCTAGTCTGACGTGAGGGAGTGGGCTGTCGGGATCAAACCAATAACATGCAAATTGCGCTTGGGCTGCGATCCAGTATCTTTCAAAGTTTGGGGCAGCCAACCCTCTGTGATTGTATGGTCTTGTCAGCCTGTCCCACTTCAGCTGGACTGCACCTGAATGCCATAGGAAGCTGTTGATCGCAGATTTAAGTTTCTCAAATAGCTGAGCCCCCGGCCAAAGAGGGACGTGGAGGAATCAATATAGTAGCTGCCAAAGCACCACCATCTTGAGGAGTGCGACAAGTCCAGCCACTGTGATTACCAGCTTTGCCCAAACACTTGGCTTATAATTCTGCTTGTATAACATAGTCTGGTGGCGTGTGATGACAACAACCAGGTATTTGATCTCTGATGGGGACCAGATGAAACCTAGTATGTCTCGCAGGGCCACTGTGGCGTCAGTCAGCGGGAACCGTTCGGACTGGTGCAATTGACCTTGAGGGCGGACAGGGTGCCAAGTGGAGGACATTGCGCATAATTGGAGCAAGGTTAGTGTCAGGGTTGCACACACATAGTAACGCGTCATCTGCATAGAGTGAGACAATCTCTGCCTCTCCTATAAGTCTCACGCCTCCGTGGGCAACCAAGGATTCCATCACTACTGCAAATATGAAGGGCGAAAAAGGGCAGCCCTACTTAGTACCCCTAGCAATGTCGAGCGGAGGGGACTCCATTAACACAGACCCTGGCCACCGGGAGCACGTACAGCAATTTCAACCTCGAGATAAAGTGGGGGCCAAAGTTGCTTTTTTTCCAACACGACCCACAGGAACCGCTAGGACTCGGGAGTCGAATGCCTTTTGCAGGTCCTCCGCCTGTGCCTCCCGGTCTATCTGAGCCAAGATGTTGAAAAGACGCCTAAGGTTAAGAGCCATAGAGCGCCCCCGGTATAAACCCTGTCTGATCCGGGTGAATAATATACGTTGTGTATGGGGCAAGTCAAAGGCCCAGCACCTTGGCGAAGATCATCACATCACTATCATTGAAAGGGGGCGATTGGAGCTGCATTGTGTGGCAGGTTTATCAGCCTTCTGTAATACAGAGATGACCGCTTCTCAAAGTGTGGGGGGCAGCTGCCCCAAAGCTCAAGACTCATCCCACAAAGCGGAGAGTCGGGGCGCCAGGGGAGCTTTTGTAGCATTTATAAAAATCAATAGTGAGGCTGTCTGCACCAGGGGCCCTGTCCTATGTAAGCGAATTGATCACATGTAGTATCTCTCTGCTGGACATTAGGCCATCTAACGCCCCTCTGGCTTTGTCAGATAACACAGAAAGGGGAAGGTTATCTAGGAACAAATCGATCAGATACAGGTGCTGTGTCATTGTTTGCATACAGTGACTCACAGAAGGAGCAAAACTCCTCATTAACTTCTCCCAGTGTCGAGGGTAGCCCCGATCTCACTGAGCATGACAGTCAAAGGAGTCGCAGCGTATTGCGCCTCGAGTCTAGCAAGTCTAGCTTCACTCTCTCGGATAGTACGGCAAATCATTCTGAGGACCCCGAACTCCTTCGCCGCGGATGTAGACATTAAAGGTCTCTCATAGGGTAGCATGTGAGCCCACAGATGCAGGGTTGACGTCAAAGTATTTGTCTATGCTAGAGCCAAGCTGGGCCTCGAAGTGTGGGTTGAGTAACGCATCAGGCTTAAGTTTCCATAATCGCCTTATCACGTGTCTCTCAGACCACACCAGAGACAGTCACCGGGGAATGATCCGAGCATGTCCTAGGCAAGATTTCCATTGTGTCTATTCGCACAATAAGGAAATAAGCCAGCCATCTGTCAATCCGCAAATGTGAGTCATGTACTGTGGAGTAAAAAGGAAACTAACGGGTGCAGCAGCCTCCAAGCATCCATGACGCCCAATGAAGCTTGCCCCTCCAGGATGGCCCTTGCAGACCTGGTGAACTGCCGGGGACTACTGCCCGATCTATCGAGATTTACACCGAATATGTTGTTAGTCACTGCCCCATTTTATAGGAACCAGGGGGTATTGGACTAGCAGGACGGTCAGCTGGGAGTAAAATTCTGGGTTGTCAACGTTAGGCCTGTATATATTCAGAAGCACAACTTCCAATCCAATATGCCATGTAATAGAACAAATCACCCTAGGGGGTCTATGTGTGCCATCTTGTGAGTGTATCTAAGACTTCAATACTCCATGGCTCTGTGGGGAGTAGGTAGTGTAGTAGCGCTGTGTTCCCAACTCTTGGCAAAGCTGTCCCAGCCCATAGCCAGTGCATGTGTCTCTTGTAAAAACAGAATACAGGTTTTGTGACGTTCAACGTGCAGTTGAAGTTTGCACATTTTTACAGGATTGCCTAACCCTCTAACATTCCAGCTTCGTCTGCCATTTAGTCAGTAAACGTATGACAATCTGCTAGGCAAGTAAAGCAATTTTTTAAAAAGCGTTTGACTGACCCCACCCTCCCACCAGCCCTCTCCCAAACAGAGGAGTGAATCCCCATGTAACCAACAATAGCAACTCTGCATGGGAGCTGTGCGCTGACTACAGCCCGGCTTCAGCACAAACGCGTGACAAATTAGCAAAATCAAATGCACATTTCAAACTGACAGCAAACAGAATAAAGACCACATGCATTGCTTGCGAGAGGCCCCGCAATGCAGGGTAAGCAGATCTACCTTGTTTTCACAGGGCACTTGGCACAGTCGCAGACCAGAGTGCCAGGCCCATAGTGACTATCCAGCAAAATGGTCTTCTAAAAACTTAGAGGCGTCCTCAGAAATGGTAAGGAAATAGACCTTTTCAGCGTGTTCAAACCCTGAGTTTGGCTGGGTATAGCATAGAATAGTTGATGCCCAGATTGTGGAGCTGTTTCTTGGTAGCTAAAAATAATTTGCGCTCTTGTTGTACAGCACCAGAAAAATCAGGTTACAGGTGGATCTTGGCAGTGTCCAGCAGCAGTTCTCCTTTTGCTCTGGCTGCTCACAGCAAGCATACTTGTTGCATTAATTGAGCTATTATGGGCCAAGGAGGAGCCCTGGGTCTAGGTTTCGCAGTCTGGTATCGGTGGGCACGTTCGATCGCAAACTGTGGTCACAACTTGGGACTATCCAGTTACGAAAGAGTGCGTTCTATGAAATCCTCCATGGGCCCCTCAATATTGTCTTCAGGCACCCTGATTATGCATAGGTTGTTCTCCTTCTTTTTGGTAGCGGCCTGCACCTGCCTAGCTAGCAGGGTGATCTCTGATCTGAGCTCCGAGATATTGTCTTCAGCAGAGCCCACTCTGGCTTCAATCTCTGCAATACAAGTGTGTGTGTCTCCTCCAAAGGAGCCTTGATGGAGCTGATTGTGCCGCTCATGTCATCATGTTTGGTGTGCAGTGTCGTGAATCTTTCATGCATATACTCCATCATTTTCTGGAGTTCAGTGGCTTCCCCTCACCTCGGGATTCCGGGAGAGGGGGGGGGGGGCTTCAGCCATATTTTAGCAAATAAGTTGTTAGAGCTTTGTTTCCTGCCCATTCCTTTAGTCATGGTGACAGTGTTATGAGTGAGGTTCAGCAAAGCGCTTCGGGCGTGTGTTTGCAGACAATAACAAGGTTGGGTAATGCAGCACAATGTGGGTTTCCAGGCGTGAAGCGGGTCTGGTCCTGCGTAATCTTCCACTCCGGAACGGCCGGAGTGCACAGAGTGGATCGTATAGTTTGAAGTTGAGGGCCGCCCCCAAGGATTCAGCCTCTCGGCGCACCATGCCAACCTTGCAGGGCCTTGGCCATTAACAGGAGGGTGCCGGGTCCCGAAGCCGGCGCAGCACTACCAAGGAGCAGTGGACCCACCAGCTGGAGAGTGGGGGGGCAACCCATACCACCCGTACAAGGAGCGGGCAGCCACACTCACCTTAGGACCAAGACAGGGAGTTTCAATGTTGCCACCCCGGCAGCACGGACTAGCATCAGTACGTTCCCTGAAGGAAGTGTGGGGGGTTGAGCGGGCTGCACAATTTGCTAGGGGTGGAAGCCATTACAGACACAGCAGGGTGGCCTCAATCCGATGGTTGATGTGGTTCAAGCCCGGGTGTTGGGGCACAGCAGACACCAGGCCGGCAGGACTGGCAGTGCCTGCCTCACTTCGGGGTCAGCCCAGCACAGCTGCAAGCCCAACAGGAACTGAGGCCTCCCAGCACTGGGGAGAGAGTAATCCAGTGCTTCTAACACAAGGGGGGCCGGGGTGCAGGGCATGCGGCTCCACTCGCCACCAGTCCAGGATCGGGAAGCCTAATGAGGTATCCCCAGTATATTGGCCCCCGTGCTGTTCCTCGCTGGAGCCAGGAAGCACACTGGTCCTTAGGAGTGGGCCAGGTGCAGTGCAGGCACAGCGATCAATCCCGGAAGGACAGCCTTATTCGGAGGGACCTTCTTGGATTGTGTGCAACAGTGTACCTTTTCAAGGTAATGAGAGACTGTGTGTCCCCATTGTTGCCACTGGCAGGCAGGTTGCAATGTCTGTTGAACAACACATGTAACAATTTTATCTGTGTTCGCTGGGAATCGCTTCTCTTCCCCTGTGGGTAAATGGCCATTGTTCGGCTTGGCTGAGTCGCGTGTGTGTGGACTGCAAAACTGAGCTTTTCGGTCTGCAATTAGTGGGGATTTATTCTGTTATTTTGCAAGTGGGTCCCTGACCCGGTAGCCAGGAATTCTTTCCTCCTGTCCTTGGCTGCAAGCACTGGCTCTGTGTTTCGTGCTGCAGAGTCTGCATCTCTTCTTCTTCCCTTATTCTGAGGCCTGTGGCTTCGTGTGAATTCACTAAAGTCATTCTATGGTTCCCATATATATTGTATTATTCTCCTGAGAGGTTGGTAGTGTTCAGCTTCCATGTTCCTTGTATGCCCTTGTAGCTCCATATGGTTCGTTGCAATAAAGCGATTGCAAGCTTGCTCTGTGTGACGTTTTTGCTTTCTTGCATTTCTGCGTTTGGCTAGTGAAAAGGAAAGGCTTGTGACAGTATGTGTATGTATCCATCCTATATCTACAGAACTGTGTATGCATGTTCTTTGTGTGCGTTTGCATAACTTTGTGCAGGAATGCGAGTTTACTTCGTGACTAACGTTACTATGTTGTGGTGTCACCATTGATGTCAGCACAGCTGGATATTTATCATTGGTTAACCTAGTCCAGTGTTGGTGTACCTTTATCCGCGAAGACATCAGCCTGATAGTCTCTTAGGGTTTGATATCTGCTCACATATGTGGAATGCACTGGTCCACTGGGTGTTGGCCAAACAGCGAGAGGCATCTCTCGTTTCTCACCCTGGTATACTCATACGCATGGGCAATATGAGGGCAATTCCAGGGACCCTCTCTTCACTACGAGTTCTATATGGCCTGGAAATTGGATCAAGAAATGAAGAAATATTAAAATGTCAAACCAATTATATTTTTCAACTGACAACTGCACAGCTTGCTGGTGTTCAAAAAGACAAGCTGTTCCTGTTCCGAGCCACCAATGGAGCCTCACTAGCTCTGCCTGGCTACCTGTGTGGTGTTCCTAATGCAACGCATGTGAGAACATCTGCAAATCCAACACAGTTGAGGGACCTTCCTATAGCCACAATCTAGCAGACATGGCAGCCTTGCATTCCTTTTGCCAACCTGACCTAAAATGCCTGTTAAGGACTGCACCCACACAAATGTTCATATAAATACAGGCAGTAAACCAACCAGGGGGAGGGGGAAGAGGGCATCTAGAAGGGTAGCCAAAAGGAGAGTTAGTGGGTTTGGAGAAGGCACAACTTTAGTGACCATTAGAGAAATAGGCTCTTGATGGTGAAAGAAGCAGCAGGAGGTAGTGAAAGGAGATGCTGGGAGCGGGTGTACCATCTGAGGAGGTAAGGGTGCTGATGGGAGGAGTCGGTACAATTTGATGAGGGGGGGGTGGGAAAGGAAGTTGAGAAGTGAGGGGAGTACATTTTGGAGGTAAAAGGTGGAGTAGAAAGGTTTACAGGCGGTTTGACTGAGAATGGAAAGTGGATATTTTATATGTTAGGACAGTTTATTAAAAAAAAAGTCCACTAAGGGCTTAGTCAAACCATTCACTTGAGTCATTACAAGATTCCACTTTTAGTATAAGGGTGTACCACCTGAATATATGGTAGCGTAGATAGAACAGCCAGGCTTATCTTCGGAGGTAGAGAGGGCTATAGGAAAGTACATAGAACCTGTAGTATACCAAGGATTCAATAGGAACACTTAACCAGAAGTATTATTAAAAAATACAGGTTTATTATAAGTACAAGTAGGCCAAGTTAAGTCTTGGGGTAAGTACTTTGTCAGATTCATAAACACATTATAGAAACACAACACAATGTTTGAAGGTACACATACAAAAGCATAAACCTTCTTCAGAATACACAACAGTAATTCTAGGGAAGTCAGACCTTTATCATACACATTTAGTATAAACCACACCTATTCATGGGGAGTAGAACCACACGTTACTTTTAGATTACTTTACAGCAAGTCATGGGTGGTGGACCCTGTCAGTCATACAGTGACACAGTCAAGCAATCACATAACCAACCCTGTTAACCGATTCAAGGAACAGTATATACCTATAACCAAGTTTAGGGTAACAGTTATACTAGGTGAGTAAAACCCTTTGGTGTCATACACAATTAAAGTTGCTTTTCAGATCGTTGGAACACAGATTAAGGTAAGCAATAACTCTTCAACTTATTTTAGGAGAGCACACTGCTAACTCAAGGTAAGTAAAACCTGTATACTTTTTAAAGGAGCCCACTGCAACTTAAAGGTAAGTATAGCCTAATGCAGACTTATTCTAGACAGGCTAACAGCATGTCGGGGGAAACAAGACCCAATTGGGACACTCGCGCATTTATATCCTAACAGGAATAGTAAAGTGAAGCCAACTGCATTACTTTTGGGGAAGAGGCACAACCAATTCACTGGTGAGTAAAATAACCTTATATATACTTTACTGAATGGCACAACACACATTCAAGGTAAGTAAGAACTTTTGCAACTTAACTCTAAGGTTTCACCAACTTCAATTCATTTAATATAATCTCAGGAGTTCCGACAGGTTTCCTTCCCTGCCGTCAGTCGCACCCAGAATTCTTCTGTATCAAGGCGTTCTTCCTTATGTACAAAGCGTGTAAGATATGTTTGCCTAAGTGATTGGGTATAACTACAAATCCTAAGTAGATGTCTCAAGTCTTGTGGCTTTCCCTCCCCACAAAGGTCACAGTGACCATCCCAAAGGAGCAGCTTCAGCAGATTCCTTGTAATTTCTTTAGTTATGGTTACATTTAGACAGAGCCTTGAGTTCTGTTCTCCATGTAGGGTCAGGAAATCATCTTAGATATGGCAAGACAAACCCTCTCGGTTTGTCGCTGATTGGCTGGGCTCTACACAATTTAATTTCTATGAAACTTGCCCATGTCAGAATTCGGTCCATTTGTAACGGGGCTTGTTTTACTTTATCTGGATTCTCTAAGAATTATTTCTGATTGCTCTCATTTCAACAGAGTGTCGCATACGTCAGTTTTCAAGTCTACCAAGTAATTCGTTACCCTGATTCAGGTGGTCTCTTAAATCCTTATACAGTGAATTCTCCCCTGATAGTACCACCTGTCTATAGAATGGAAGAAGCTTCCAATCCAAATACACACATAAAGATTGCAATTCCAGCTCATATCATAACCGGGCCATCGAAAGGGACCCCGGGAGACTTAGCTCCTTCTTCCACAGGAGCTGCTTCAAACGTACCAAATTCACTCTACGCGCGAACGGTTGGACTCATACCTTACAAAATTGTTGGAATAACTTTTCCCTTGTAGAATTTAATAAGAGGTAACATTGAGAATCTACAATATTTGTTGATGATATTTTTCATTTGACATGTTAATTTCCAACTCTTGGAAACCCAGATATTTCACCTTCTTTGTCACCGGGAGAAGCAGACTACCCAACCTCTGGTATATTTTGGAATCTTTTTTTAATGGGCAACAGAAGATAGTAATTGTTGTTTTGTCTGGATTTACTACTAGGGCATTTGTGTTTGCATATTTCTCAAAGGCTGTGATCATTCTTTGTAGGCCTACTGGAGTATAGTTTAATAAGACTATATTGTCCGCGTCAGCCATCAAATTGATCTTACATGATGCTATTTTTGGACTAGCCAGGGAAGGAACTGATGGGTATGCCCCAGAAATCTGCATGGTACAAATTAAAGTGGCACGCTGCTATCAACCAGCCTGTAAATTGTGATCTCTGAGGATTCGTTTCGTGCTTGACTTGTATGCTCGTATTTTCATACAGGTATATCATTATTTTCAGCAGATTCTCTGGTAATCCCCATCTTTTTAGTTTTTCCCAAAGCCTTCCCCTGTCAATTGTGCTATATGCTTTTGATAAATCTATCCAAGCTGCATAGATTGGTTTGGTGGTTTTCTTCTCCATTTTATCAGTGACTATGGTCATTACAGCCCCATTTTATGTTGTTGATAACCCCTTTCTGAAGCCTATCTGTTTCGATAGTATATTGTTTGCTTCCGTCCATTGCTCCAGTTCTTAGGACCAACCTAGCAAATATCTTGCCGTCCACATCCAAAGGGCGATTGGTCCGATTCCCTCCTCAAATTATCAACCTATGGCCCCTTTTGTAGATGGGGACAACACTCACTCTGGTCCAGGAATACGGCATCTTTTTGTTTTTTATATTTTTAAATAATTCATAAAGAATTTTTGGTCAAGTTTTAATAATTTTTTTTAAAATTATTTTTTTAATCCAATTTGTCAGCCTATTTGGACCTGCTGCTCAAGACCTGGAGACTCGCCTTATGAGACCTTCAATAGAATCTTTATCAAAATGCAATTTCCAACTAGTACCTTCCGATTCCCTTAGACAATTTTGAAATGGCTCACCACCCCCCTCACTAAAGTATTTTACCCAGACGTCCTCTGCAACTGTATTCGACTGCAGAGAATTCTGTATTGAGTCTTGTTGATTTACCATAGAAGTTTCTTGCATTTCCTGGTCTAACTGCTTCCAGCATCATCTGTCCATCTAGCAGGCTCCGTCCAGCTCCATTGTTTTGAGACCAGTTTCTGTATGCATTTTGTAGTTTGTTTTATCTTGAAGAAAATCGTGTTTGCCAGGCCATACTGTTGGATGTCTCTTATTGCCTTTCTCAGTCTTTCTTTCTGCACTTTTTGTCTCCTTGTCAACTTTATGTGCGAGCTTCCTGGGTTTAGTGCTTGACATGGTTATAGGTGTATCGAAATAGGAACTTCACAAAGCTTCCTGGGCGGAAATAACTTCCCAATTGGTTCAGAGTGGAACCTTCCCTTGTACACCTTACAGCTCGGTTACCTTTCATGTTTACTATTTTCTGTGTATAGATTGCACTTTTCTTTTGTCGACTTACTGTGAAAGAAAAGTTTAGTGTACAGTGATCACTAGTACTTAATTCACTCACTGTTCGACTCTCACCATTGAAACATATTAATGGAAACCACCACGTAGTCTAAAATGGATTTTACTTTCCCATTTGACCAGGTCGCTGCTGGCATTATATCACCTCTTGTGTTTCCGTTAAGGATCTGAAAGTTCCAATCCATGAAAAGTCTTTTCCATGTCTCCCCATTGTCTTTTCCCTTCAATGACTTGGGAGGATTACTGTCGGTTGAAATACAGTGAGAGTTCAAATTACCGGCCAGCAGTACAGAAGCATCTCCAAATCTATCTCCGTTAATAATTCAGATAGATCTTCTAGGAATCTATGCAGTTTAACATTAGCCAGGTTGCAGTACAGTGTCTCTAATTGTTTAATTCTCTTGTCAGTAAGTTTCACTGCCAGTATTGCTGGAATTTCTTGGCAGATGCATTCTGAGCAAGACCAAGAAGAGTTTCGAGCTGCTTTAAGAAGGCCCCATGATTGGTCTTCCCTCTTTTTGCCGAACCACCAGTTGTTCAAAAGTTATAAATCCATCTAATTTTATTTTATCTGGAGGCCATGTCTCTTGTAAGAGCACTAAATCATGATTGTGAAAGAGAAATCTGCTAGTAGACTTGTTTATGAAATAGCTGTAACTTTGTGTGTTCCAACTAATTTTCATTGCTCCTCTACTAAAGTCATCACATTCTTTCAGCTTTTGAAAAACTTCTGTCATGTCTGTGAGCAATGTCTATAGCCTTGACTTCCCATTATCCATTAAAGCTCAGTGGTCTCTATTTTGCTTGCTCCAATTATCTTCATTGGCATTCTGTCTTTCACTTCTCAAACTGCTTTTGAATTCCTTCATGTCCTCTTTTTACTATTTCTCCCTAGATCTTGGGGTTTGCAAGAGAGGGTTTGCAAGAGAGTCTGACTTCTATTCCTAGTTTTTGCTAGTCCCATCACTGAGCTTAATAGAGCTTGTGATCCCATTTTGTTTTTAGCGCTACTTCCACTATACAAGTTATATCATCATAGGGAAAATGTATTCGCCCAATGTCATGTGAAAAAAAGATACGAATCAGTGACTTTCTTGACCAAGGAAAGATTTGCACCACGATTTAGTGCTTTGCCATCTTCATTGTCGTCCATATGTCTTAGCCTGACCTTTGGTATAGAAAAGGGCTTAATTGTGTCACTTCTTAGCTCCTTAGTGTTTACACTTGTCTTTTCGAATTGTTCTTTAAGATCCTGTTCTGATTCTCCTCTCATTGGGTTTATAGTACTTGCTGACGATGATCGGTCCCGTCGATAATTCTATTCCCAAAGACTTTGTTTCTTTAATCATACTATTCATGGTTCTTTTCTCTCTATAGTAGATTAGTCCCATTCGAAAGGGACTAATTTACAGGGGGAATATTCTTTTGTTTAATCCAATACTGGTTTTGGTTGGGGATTTTGGATTAGTACCACAACTAATTCTTTCCACTTTTCCATCCCTGTTCAATCCATTCACCATTTCATCTCCCTTATCCATATCTACTTGTTGACTGAAGATTTATTTTTTAACCTCGCTCTTGGATTTAGGTGTCTTTTTCTTCATAATTGTATTCAGAGCTTTAAAATAGTTCTTCCCTGATTTTTCTTTCTCATCTCTACTTGATTTTTACTTTTTAATTCACTAGACGTTTTGTCAGGATCAGTGATCCCTGTTGTCCTGTATTTACCATTTTTCTTGTTATTTCTGTTCTTCTTGGACTCTTGGTGATCTCCTTTTTAGCAAATGCGTTGGAGGTAAGTCGTCCTCCACTACAATAATTGGTGTAGATGAGGTCCGCTCTTTACAAGGTTTACTTTTTTCCCCTATCACTACTCTTAGTCTCCTTGTTCTCCTATGAAATCCATAGTTTGCGCCAATCTTATACATTTCTCCATGGTAGACTTTGATAGCGGAGTATCATCCAGCCAATCTGTTAGGCCCTTAGCTTCCCTATGGACATTAATCGGCTTCCTTTCATTTGTTTTGCTTTTGTCATGGACCTTCATATTTTTTTATTTCTGTTTCCAAATGATCCAGTCGGGTTTCCAACTTGTTACATTTCTCTATTATTGTCTTTTCCATATTTAGTATATTGAGGCTCTTCAGTGACTCACCGATTTGATATATTGATTGAACCCCAAGGGTGAACCAAAGTTAATTAGTCCCCCCACCTCCTTTGTCAATTCCACTAAAATGCCTGAGTGTGTTTGCACCTCGCTCTTTAGTGACTCAAAGACCTTTACCAATGAATTTAGTACAAAGCTGAGTGTCGTTCGTGTGGACTCTGGTACTTGTGCTTCCATTGGTTTGTGTCTACTCGCATTTGTGTACTTCCATTGTTTGGGACGAATTCCATATTCCTCAGTGTTTTAGGACTCGATTGTCTACAGAAAACCTCACTTCCTGATAATACCACTTGACTGAAAGTTGTAGCGCCTTCCTCAGCAGTACTTAGTATTTTCCAATCATTCATTTCCCTAACGCGAAGTGAGGGCTGTCTTGAGGGTGACACAATGTGTATTGACGTTTCCATCTCATCTAAGCTGCAGGCTCTTCTTTTTTCCCTCCATTAGATTTGTTATTTTCCTTTTCACTGAGGTGGTTAAAAGAGTGTATTCCAAGTGTCTTTCCCATCAAATCCAGAGTCCAGGGGAAAAAACGGACTAGTTGGTGATGTTTGAATTTTCTCACCCACATTCAAAGATTTGCCCTCGCTCCAGGCAATTTTTGCTTGGTTTCCTACAGTCATTGGGGAAGACGGGCTTTGGCCCTTTCTCTCGCGCCATGTTTTTTTATGTTTTGCAAACCAAAAAGCACGCGCGCAAACGGGGGGGAGGGGGGACGGGCGGGGGGGGGCGGTGGGGGAACGGGCGGGGGGGGGGGTGGTGTGTGTGTGTGTGTGTGTGTGTGTGTGTGGCATTAGAGAACCCAAAAAAATGTCGTTGTTTGCAGAGCTGGGGATTTGAACCTAGGGCTGCTTTCTTGAGACTATTAAAATATTCAAGTTTTCACTAGAAAGTATTTTATTAGTATACAGCAAGTGCTAGCTGACTCACCATTTCGTCAATCCCTTTCCAACCCTCTGCTTCTCCAGGGCCTGCTACTCCCAATCGGACTTCAGTCCGGTCTTGCGTCGCAGCACCCTTCCCGCAGGGGTTTGGAGTAGGCTCCCACACCACAGAAAACCAGAGCCAGGGAGCGGGAGATCAGGAAAGCAGAAACGCAGCAACACACTTGCCGCACTCTGCCACCTCTTTCACAAGTACTTTTAAACACTTGTTCCATTTTTCAAGACCAAATCCTTTACTTATCCAGATCTTCCCCAGTCTATTGCATGAGTTCACTCACAGGCAGGAGAGGGACACTAGTAGTCTAGGTGCCAGCTGTAGGCAGGGTACAATAGGGTTCAGTTACAGAAAAAGTCAGAATTCCTGAGGTAGACTGTTCAAACAAGTATTTATTTCACTTTAAAGTTAGTTAGGTTCCAGGGACTTCTGAGAAGTCACTCTAGGAGGATTACAGCAGTGGGCCTGGGTGAATTGGATGATAGGACTCCCAATCACAAGAACACCCCAAAGGTTTACAGAAATCACACAGGTGTGTAAGGTAAGTAAACAAACACCCCAGCGAACACAGTACCTTACCACAGAAGAGGAGTTGCAGAAAGAAGACTTCAGGATCTGCAGCCAAATACCTGGTCGGTCTTTATCATGAAGACTGAAGACCAGACATTGGAAGGGCTTCTGCAGTGGGGATCAACGGGAAAGGCTACAGGGAAGAGGTGTGTGCTTTTTTTTTTAAATGTATTTATTTTTTTATTTTGGAACACTTTTCAGGAGCCAGAAGGCGACTGAATATCACTAATTGGATTCTTGTCATTTGTAAGCACTCTGGTGAGGGGACTTTTAGCCCCTGTGTGTCTGTCTGTCTGTCTGTCACAGGTAGGCCCCAAGCGAACAAATACATTCAGCAGAAAGGTGCAAGTGGGCTGGTATTAAAGAGCCATGACCCATTGGCAGGAAGTTGGCAAAAGCCCAGCAAACCTCGTGGAAAACATCTGAGCCTGCCTCTCTTCTGGGGGAAAAGCTGCTGGCTATTTGCACCAGCTCGTTTATACTTGATGAGACCATCATTGGGACAATCGGCGAACCCCAGCAGAGAGCTCGATTGTAGACCAAAACCAGGAGAAGACTAAGTAATTTAAGTGACACACAAGAGATGACCCAGAAACCATTTTTGTGAAACAATTCTGTTGGTTTTGTAAAGCCCAACTTGAACCTAGGAGCAGCTCTTCTGACATATTGTTTGGTTTAAAATGTTGTTCTACAGAATGGCGTCTGGGGGGTGGGGGGAGACCATTCCACTCATATCTCCAGCCCTGACCAGAGAGGATCTCACAGACATATTCCAGGAGATATGGGCTTCCAGAACGGACATACAAGCCTCCATCTGCGACATCAAGGGCACATTGAGGACAAAATGAAGGGCTCTAACACAGCCAATTGCAAATGGATGTTCTCAACATGAAGTACGAAGCCGGCCTGGTGGATCTGGACCTCAGGGAGGAGGAGATGCTCTTGAAGGTGGATGACCTGGAAAACAGGGGTCAAAGTAATAACCTGAGAATCCTTGTGAGTGAACAGAAAGGCGAATCGGTGACGGAAAGTACAGGGCCTGATAAACCAGCTATTTGCACTTGAGGGGGCGTAAAGAGGTGCAGCTGGAGAGAGCACCCGGGGGGTGGGAGGGGGCAGGGGGAGGGAGAGGAGGTTTAAGGGGCCCAAGGTCCGTAGTGGTGTGCTTCTTCAGGTACAGGGAGAAAATGGAGGTCCTTGATAAGGCAAAGCGCTTTGTAAATTTCATCTACAAGGGGGATACAATCAAAATGTTTCAAGACCTCTCGGCCCTGACACTTGCCTGCCGCATAGAGCGCCGCCCACTCACGCAATGGCTCTCCTACAAAGATATTCGATATTGCTGAGCCCACTCCTTCGCACTGACGTTTGAGTTCGGAGAAGTGGACTACAGCGTGACAGGGGGAAAAGAAGCCCTCCAAGTGTTACAGGTTATCAAGAGTGAGGAGGAGAACGGGGCCACATTGGAATCGGAAGCAACGCCTCAGGGTCAGCAGCGGAAACCCCTGGGCCCACAAGCAACAAAAAAGAAGATAAAAGGCCACAGGAAGATCAAGAGGCTGAACACCCCTGCAGGGGAGGAAAAGGGGGACAGTGAAGGATAAACAGAGACCCTCTAACCAAGAGATCAGGGGGGGGCAAAGAGGAGGCAACCAAAAGGGCACTACTCCCACTGGGGGAGATGAGGTTTTATGGGGGACCAGTGGGGGTGAGATGGCCTTAGCGGCACACCCCAGGGTGGCTGTCTCTAAACGTGTACAGTATCCAGGGGAGGGAGGGCGAAGGGGCAGATACAGGACTAGATATATGCAACAGCGACTTTGGAGCATCACAGGGTGGCATGTTGTGGTGGTTCATTAAAGGGTCTTGGAGGGGCTCTCTAGAGTTAAATGGCACCCCTTAATATAGTAGGCTGGGTGGAGTCCCTCAAAATGGGCTCGCTCAATGTGAAGGGTCTCAACTCCCCCACTAAACGCTCCCTGCTGTGGAGGGAGCTGAAAAATGGCAACCTGGACGCACTCCTAGTCCAGGAGACCCGCACAGTCCCGGGGGAGGAACGACAAATACTGGTGGCCTGCATTGGGTAGACATTTTGGTCCTCTGGGCCCCTAAGAAAGGGGGAGGGGAGTAGGGATTATCCTGAACCGGAGGCTCAGACTCACATATCCAGTAGTCTAGGGTTGGTCTGATGGGAGGGTGATGGTGGTATGTGGGTCTCTAGATGATACGAAAATAAACTTGGCTTCGGTATACAGCCCCAACACGGGCCAAATGCAGTTTCTGAGGGAGGCCATGAGGGAGTTTATGGCCAGAGCAGAGGGCCTCCTTGTTATAGGGGTTGGGGAGGGCAGGGGGCTTCAACATGTGGCCGGATAGGGTGATGGACCACAGCGGGAGGACATACTCTGTTGGCTACTAGAGGGGGGGACAACAAGCAGGGGTTTTGCTGACTACATGTGGAATCGAGGGCTAGTAGATGTCTGGAGAGACACCAACCCAACAGAGGAAGGGTGCACCTTCTACTCCCCGGTCCATGTTCTAGAACAAGGATAGACTACTTCTTCTTAGAGCAAGGACACCTCAATAGGGTTAACTTGTGCACCCACGGCCCAATCAGCTGGTCAGACCATGACCTGGTGGAACGTAGGGTGACTCTCAGCACTGAAACCCAAGGAGTCGCTTTGCCGCTGTAATGACCCACTCCTAAAGGACAGTCTTTGTGGAGGAAATGAAGGAAGCCATTGAGGAATTCTTTCAGATTAATCGCACAGGGAGGTTGAGAGGGGAATGGTTTGGGATGCTGCGAAGGTAACCTGGAGGGGACTAATTAGAGAAGGAACCGAGAAGAAAAGAATTGGGTCTCTGCTAGCTGGAAACCTTAGAAATCCACCACCTAGAAAGGGCAGAGGGCAAACGGGCAGGACAAAAAGAGGACGACCCCAGAAAGGCTAGAGGTAAACAACAGGATATGAGGGATACAGAGATGGGGAAGGTTCGTGCCAGCCTCCAGTACCTGAAACAAAGGTACTATGAGATGGGTGACCAGGCGGATGCCATGCTAGCTGCCAAACTCTGGGGCCAGAGAGCCGAGAGGCTGGGATTCGGGAAGAGGAAAGGCAGGGAGTCACTAAGGCAAACGATGTATTGGGGTGCAAGGGGGGGGGTTTCGGGATTCTATGAAAAACTCTATGGGAGGGAAGGCACTCCAGATGAGGCCCAGCTTGAGAGATACCTTGCAGCAGTCCAACTTCCCAAACTCGGGGAAAGGTGGGAGGGGAGAGGCGTATACTAGACGGACTGATTACCTACGAAGAGGTCTTAAAGCAATATCAGGGCTAAAGTTGGGGAAGACGGATATACAGCAGGGTTCTACAAGACGTTCACCAGACCCCTTGCTCGACACTTGGCTGCCCGCTTGACCAGCATTATGACCACAGGGAAGGCTCCCCCGATAGGTGCCTCTTGTGTTGCAGGCGAAATCGACCAGGATATACCCTGTACTCCCTTTCTGGCAATATCCCACCATGTCCTTACTCACAGTCCCAATTCTGCATTAATATGGTGCTCGTCTGTATGCTGCACCGGAGGAGTGAAACTTATTGAAATCCAGGCATCTCTTGTGGCTGTCTTTCCCTATCCCACCTTTTTTATGCTCTTTATGTATGAATAATCCTTTATTAGGTGGTGCTAAAACATCACCTATAAGCTGGAAGTATTGCATGCAGTACGGATGGGGAGAAATGGCATATGAGGAGGGGCACAAAGCTTGTAGGTGTTTTATTTGCCCACCCACCTGACTGCCTATAGCCATGAAAATCCCTATGTATGGCCATTCCCACCCAGGTTGTGGCCTGCCGTGCCCAGAAAATAAACCTACACATGGGGACCTTTTTTATTTATTTTTTAAAACATTCTTTTACGTTTTTTTATTAGTTTATTGTGCTTGACATTACAACAAGAAAGCGAGCAGCTTACAGATACATGGCAAATATATGATCAGCATATACAGTATGTCGGCAACTTATACAGGGCAGTAAGGAGCCAACTGGGGGTACAGTAATAGGAGATGCATATTTCAGTGGCAATTAAGATATATGAATTACACGGTTATTGGAGCTGGGGAAGGTAGATTGCCAGTGTCTTAATCGGTGTCAGTCGACAAGGATGAGAAATAGGCACGAAATGAAGACCAAATGTTTCTGGGTCTAGACACTAGTGGTTGCTGGCCTGCACAAGCTTTCTCTGTGTCCGAGGCCCAGGTGACGGCCCGAAGCCACTGAGCGTGTTTGAGGGCCCCAGGGCCGAGCCAAAGCAGTAGAATACAACGGACTGCTAGCAGCATACATAGCCCAGCTAGTTTCCTGGAATCATGCCCGTCTGGGGGAGTTCATGAAAAAGACCTCTCAGTGGGGATGGGGGTAATGGTGTAATCTAGCATTCTAGTCATAGAGCATACCTCCTCCCAGAACAGCATCATCTGAGCCGCACCTACGGCACCTGAGGGGGCGGTCCTTTGGCCTATAATGTAGTCTAATCGGTGAATAGTGGAATCTGTGGCGCACCTTAAATTGGATCCGTTTGAAGCAGGAATTGAATGAGATACAGGCACACATGCGGTCCCAGCGTTGGCCAGTTATTTCAATATCTACATCCTCGCCCCAGGTGCGTCTGAGTTGATCAAAAGGGGAGGTGGCCTTGAACTGAAGGAGGGTATACAATCTATAGACCTTCCCTTTGATTCAGGATTTCAGACAGTATAGGATAATTTTAGGGAATTGTGGGGAAGTCCAGGTACCTGTTCTTAAGGGAACTGCGGAGACCCGCATAATGTAGCCAATGGGAATGGTTCTCCCGCAGGGGCACTGGTAGATCTAGCCCTTCGAGGATGTTACGCTGGTCAAAAACATCTCGGACAGACTCGAAACCTGCATTAGCCCAGAGGCGTGTTGTTGCGGGGGCTACACAAGAAGATTCCGGGAGGAAGTTCCAAAGGGGAAGTTGCTGTGAAAGGGGTGTGAGGTATTAGCCTGTTTCCACAGCTCAGTCAAGGCCAATTTCGTGGAGCCTACAAGGTCGAGGTATTCGAATTTGACATGCTGAGGGGAGAAATAAAGAACTGATATCCCGGCCCACTACAGCTAGGCGTTCGAGCCTAGTATGCAGTGGGGGGGGGGGGGGTCTGTGGATATAAACCAGTGCGAGGCATATTGCGCCAGAGCAACTATCCAAAACCTCGCAAAGTTGGGGGCACCATAGCCACCCCCGGACATGGGGGTAGTTAGTGTTTCTGGTTTTAGGTGTACCACACTGGAATGCCACAGAAGGGTATTTACGATTCTGGTCAGTGACTGAAAGAATTTGCGGGCCAAATTCGTACCCCTGAGTTTCCTACCCTTCTTTGCAGGTCAGCTTCCTTATTTCTTATTTCCCCCTTAAGTTTAACCTCCCGCAAGAGTCTAGTCCTTTTCACAAATGTTCTCTGTGCTATAAGCGGCCCCCTTATTGATGCTTTTGGTGCTTCCCAAACTATGACTCGTGGGGGGTTCCCCTTTGTCATTTCGCTCGAAGAATTCCATAATGTTGGTATCTAGTGAATCCTTGAAAACCTGGTCTTTAAAGAGTGTCATTACAGACCAAACGTTTATCCAGATTAATGCTCATGAGCCTAGTTCAAGGCCAACCAACCCACTGGTTCAGTGGCTGCCCCCTCGATGTTGTACTCTAGTGCCGCCTCTTGGAAGATGTAGTCTATGCGAGTGAATGTTTGGTGGGGGGGCGAGTAAAACGTGTATGCCTTTGTTTGCGGCTGGCGGGATCTCTACTCTTCAAGGGGCTCTCCTCTCCGGAGCGGAACTTGGTTTCTTGCACAAAGAGTACATCTAAACCCAACTGGTTGAATGCCCTCATCAACAATTATCTATTGTGGGGAGTGGGGGGGGGCGGGGGGAGTTTAGAGCCTTAACATTTAGTGTCCCAAGTCGGAGTCATGTGCCATACCCCTGGGTTTTAAATGATCTTGTGAGAGCCCGTAAATTCCACCCCGTTGTGTGTTTGTGCTTGTCTTTCAGAGTTGCTCTGGCCTGGTATTTGTTGTTTCTTCTCCCAAGTATTACCCATATACCTGTGCTACGTGCAAGCTTTGAACTGAGAGATGCTAGCTGAAGCTTCCTTGTGATTGACCACCTCCCCTTCCCCCTCCCCTGAATACTGTCCCCTGTTGGTCCAACTTCTAACCACTTTGTTTTGTCACTGAGGTCAGTGCTCCCCGACCCTAAGCGCATGAGGCTGAGCCCACCACACCATTTCTATCGCTCGTGGTGCAGTCTGACCGTGTACGGGTGTGTCAGTCCAAACGTGTCACCAAGCTTTTCATGAGGTGTTGAATCTCCTGAACTTCCTTGAACCTTTGGCCCTCCGTCTTGGGCCAGGGGCCCCATGGTTTCCTGGACAATTCCGAGGACAACGAAAGTTCCTCCCTCTCACTTCCACTCGCTCCTGCTGTTGGGCCTTGTAGAACCCCATTTGCTTCTTCTGCTGAGACCACTCTGTATTCTTTGTTGCCGTGTTCAAAGGACAAAGCCCCATCTGTAGCGAATGTTCCCTTCTCTTAGCCATGTGGTCAGTTGGCGACAATCCCTTCTTTTAGCGAGAGTGGCTGCTGAAAGATTCTGACCTGAGAGCCCTCAAAGTTAATGTGGTCGTGTTCTCTTGCCTTTGGTAGAATTTCAACCTTGTGCTTGTAATGGTGACATTTAGCTAGAACATACCTCGGAACATTTAGGGGCCTCCCGCCTGGTGCACACTCTCAAATTCTAGGTCCAACGTAATGGGTGGGGGAGGGAGAGAGATTCAGGGATTTCACTTGTCTTTCCAGACTTAATCGGGTATCACTTGGTGTTTCATTGAGGCCTTGTATCCGTATGTTGAATCTCCGATATCTCTGGTCTCGAGATCCTCTACTTTTGTGCCCAGGTCTGCGTTCCTTTGCTCAAGATCCTGAAAGCGACCCTCCGTTTTCATTTCCACCAGCTCTGCCAAAAGCTGGTAATTCTCGAGGGCTTCAACTTTATCCTCAATTCTATCTACTCTTTCTTGCAGGGCATTGACTGTGGTTGCCATTAGCAATCTAATTTCGTCCAAAAGCAGGCGAATATCTGCCTTTTGTGGAGGTGTCATGGTCTGCTCCCGGAATGCTTGGTGGGTCTGTTTGGGGATGAGCCGCCATGGCTGGACTTGTGCAGCGATATTCCTGCAGCTTAAGAACCGTAGCAGGGGCTAATTCCCCTTGCATGAAGTTTTTTAATTGAAGTGTGTCTGACAGGCATTACCGGCTGGTGTGCACCAGTGTTGTTTTCAAACTTTCTCTCACTTTAGCACTCCCCGGAACCTGGCCTGTGGGTGCGTGCACTCGGCGGGGATGGTAAATGTCCTGAAGAGTGTGTCCCAGCCCCGGGTCTGGTTCAGCACCCACAGCCCACTATGTTGAGAGGGCAGGCTGTACTTTGCAGGTTGTGCGGCCTCTGGCCCTGGAGTGGTGTGCAGTCCGGCTCACCGATGATTTCGGTCTACAGTAGTAGAGATGTTACAGCGTGCAGCATGTTCCTTCGCTTCTACACCACTCCTCCGATGCAATTTTTGCTGCCTGCCCGAGGCCTCCAAGAACCACTGGGGGAGATGAGACACGGGCCAGACAATGCTTCTAGGGTGCATGGGCCCCTATGGTTCCTCTTTCCCTCTACTTTACTGGCTTCGCCGGTCCCTGTGGGATGCTGGTGGCTGAGAAGGCAACCGTGCTTGGATTGCGTGAGGAGGCCCGGGTGGGTGCGGCGAAGGACCCGTGGGGGTGGGGCTCCTGAGCCTGAGGCTTACTCCCCTCCGGCGTGTTTTTATTTTAATTTTTTTCTCTACGCAAGCCTTCTCGTCCTTTAGGGGCTTAATGCTGGTCGCATTCTCGGTTTATCCCTCACTGCTGCTTATCTCCTGTTAATGCCACTGCACTGGTTAAGGAGCTGAGCTGTTAGAACGCTCCGGCAGGAGCATCAAGGCCTGGTTGGGACGGGTGTCACATGCCCGCTCCTCTTTCGGGGGGATGCTGCTGCTGCCGATTTTCGCCAGGAAACTGATGACCGAATGTCAACTGCTTTTCCTTATCCCTTAATTGAGTTCTGCTGCTCACGGGCTGATTCTGCATGAACGCGCTGACATTGCAATACGGGTTAACGGAAGGCTCAAGCTGCTCCGTCTGCGCCCCGTGGTGTTCTCTCCAATATGCATTTTGAAAGACTGTGCTTCCCAGTATGCTTTGACCACTACTTCATCCCCTTGTCTGTTCATGACATGTGTCCCCAATCCAAAATGGCCACCTTCTACTTCTAGGGCTGTAGATGCCAATAGAAGCATTTAAGCTGCGTTAATCCAACCCACGATGTGTTGCAAAGCTCCTGATACTGTATATCTAGTTTCTTTGTTTTCCTGAACCATTATTGCTGTTTTCTGCTGCTGTACATTGTCTTTTCCTGCCCGGGTCACTCTTTGCTTCTTCCTGCTCCAGTAGCAGTTTCACGATTGTAATTGTGATCCGTCTGGCTCTCCAGTTGTGCCAGTGTTCCCTAAACTGTTCCAGTTCCAGTCCTCCTCTCCTGCACTGCTGTGTTGACTACTATTCTCCACTCCACATCGCCCTGAAAAGGAACCCCAGTTTTTGAAAGGTTTTTCCCCTTTCAGGGTTGTTTTGCCTTGTGCACTGTCTTCCTACCAGAAGCCCTGCTCCTCTGTTCGGCCTTGGGAATAGCTAGACTAGTATTTCCTGTTTCAAAGTTACAACTGGCCAGGTAAGGACTGTGCTAGTTCAGTTTTTATGACAGTGTTTTCTGGTTAAGAACTGGCAGCCATGGATCAAATTCAAACCCTGTTAACTGGTGTGCAGAAGCCAACAGTAGAAGTACAGAACTTGTAGAACCGGAAAGCTGCACTGAGATGGACGGATGGACAATTGGAGCTTAGCAGATTGTGACCCAATGACCTTGACCCCTATCCCATTGCTGATTAGGGATATACGTGGGGAGCCTTAAACATTGAAAAGCATGACTCCTGTTTAATCCAGTTCACATTCAAGCCCCAGCAATTTGCTACATCCAGTGCCAAGGTTGGGTTATCTTTTGGCAACTTCTACGGCAGTGCTCTCACATGGGCAACATCATTGGTGACTGAATTTGGTCCCCTATTTGATGATTGCAGCACATTTGTTGCCGATTTATGGAAAATGTTTAACCACACTGATCTGGCATATGCTGCCTAGGAAAGGATGAACAGGCAGGTATTCCACACACACAAATTAAAACTGTGAATGTCCGTTTACTATAGATTCAAGGACCAGGGAATTCCAACGAACATATCACAACAGAAATGTCCAGGTTAGAGAAATGATTACAAATTAATTGAAATTATTATTTAAAATAAAAAGGATCAACTCACTTATAGAAATCAACATCTACAGAAGGTATCCCATGCTACAATTCTGTATTTGATTTATTCTGAAACTATTAAAGTTACAGTGCAATCTGTAGCATACAAAACCAATTCTATTTTACATAATCGTCCATCACACTTTATGCATCTCTAGACGACCCGCATTTAAATTCCAATACATTTTATCTTGTAGCACAAACCTTTGTTCATGCATAAAATAATTATTAGCTCATTATTAGTCTGTTTGGTTAATTGCATGTCTTTTTCTTCTGCCTTGTATCTTCTAATACCATTTTCTTATGATTGAGGCCTTGAGCCTAATACTAATCACAATTTCGACAAATAACCTCTAAGTTGATTGATAATTGAGGTCTCATCTTCATCAGAGCCATATTATGAACTCATATCTTTTCTATTATCAGCTATTTGTTTTGCATTTATCAACAATGCTCACATTTTACTCCATTGCCTAGTATTCAAATTCATCACTGCAACAAGTTTTCATTGTGATCTGTAAAATTAGCTTCTTTTCTAAAGGTCTAGACTTCAAGCACAGTGTGGCAATCCAATTTGATGGGGATGTTCCCAAACTGCTCATGGGAAGTGTTTAAAATGCTCACTTGTGAGGGTCCCACTCATCAGCCTATTCCACACCCTGCATCCTTCAGAGTTGGTGACCATGAAAAAAATGAGGAAAGGCTCAGTAGCCACATGTAGTAGAACCCAAGCCTATGCATTTTGGACACATATAGAATTCTAGTTAGGAGAGGAGTGGTCATGCATAAAGACTACATGTACTTTGCAGCTACAAACGCCAATTTGTGATCTAATTCTCCTTTTGGCACCGAACGGAAACTTCCCATGCCTAGAGATTAAATAATGCAGCTAACGCCATCATACTCTGTATATATTCTCCTTGCAGTCCAAAAGCTCAAGATTGCTCGTCATCGGAGTTGAGCTGACCTGGCCATTCCACCTGCCCATACATGCCGGTGCTTTACTCCAGTGCTCTGAGGATGTTTATGGGTGATACACTTTAGATATGACAGCGACATTTAATAAAGTAGATCGAAATTTACTCTCATGGAAAATCCCAATTGTATTATATTCCTTTTAATATTCTGTACAATTAATAGCCTCCAAATCTGCTTGCATATGGGATGTACCTTTTTCTAAGGAGATTAAAGTAAATGTAGGTTTGAGTTGGGGGTATATTCTCGCTCCATGTCTATTCAGGTTGTAAATGGCTGAAATGCAAGAAGCATTAATGAAGACCAATTTTTTCCCACTGAAATAGGCTCCATCCCCGTTGGATAGTTCTATGTGGATGAGAGAGTTGTATTAAATTTAAGTCCGTAGGATTCCAAAGGAGCCTAAATTATTTAGGTGATTTTGTAAAGAATGATTAATTGGAAGTCAACCCTAACAAATATAAAATATTTATGTTCGAGAGGGAGTGGAACAAAATAATGTACTTGGAATTTTAATAAGCTAGAGGAGGTGGATAACAATTTATTTAGGGTACATAATGGCTAATACATTTTTTTTTTTTAAAAAAAACCTGAGGTGGTGAAAGGTAGACTATACACCAAAATGAATGCCTTCATAGTCCAAATAAAAAACGGCTTTTTTTGCTTCTACCTCTAATAGAATTCTTTAAAACAAAAGTTTCCTCAAGAATTTTATGGTTTGGATTAATTAAATGAATTCAATTTGATTTGGCTAAACGTACTGGAAGGCTCTCTGGCATTTTGTATTGTGCCTCCAACCTTCCTTACAGATAGTGATGTACACAGTGTCTTGGAATACGTTAAATCTCTATGTTAAAGGCATAGTTTAGTAAAAAAATTTATTTCAAAAATAGATAGCCCACATTAAAAAAAAAAATACTAGCATCCTCCGTTTTAAAACTTCCTATGTAAAATTTTGAGATATTTAAGCTCAAAAGCAAGCACAAGGGCGCCGCCATTTTGTGAAATGGAGGCCCTCCTGTGCTGGCTTTTGTGGCACTAATGAAGGAAAAGCCAGCCAGCTGTAGTAAACAAAGTCTACCGCTGGGTGGCTTTCCCTTCATTAGTGCCGGGACTCGGAGGACGCGGACCGGAGATCAGAGCAGGAAAGCTGCAGCTGAATCTCGGTAAGTGCTATTTATTTTTTTAACAAAAAATAAGCACTAGCTGCGTTTTTTTTTCTAAGTTTTCCGGGCTGGAGGAGCCCGGAAAACTTAGAAATAAAACCACAGCTTTAAAAACATATTTATGTTTGCGGTCGCTTTTGAAGCGACCGCAAACATAAATAAAACGTTATTGTGTTGGAAAACGCTGCGGTTTTAAAACCGCAGCGTTTTCCAACACAACCGTGTTGTGTCTGCCTGAATCTGCTTTACCATTTGGGGCTCTCGGGCTCCCCGGAGCCCGAGAGCCCCAAATGGAAAAGCAGATTCATGCAGACACAACGCGGCGTTGCGGAAAACAACCGCGTTGTGTCTGCCTGAATCTGCTTTTCCATTTGGGGCTCTCGGGCTCCGGGGAGCCCGAGAGCCCCAAATGGGAAATCAGCTGCAGGTAGAAACACTATGCGGCATGTAAACACAACCGCGTGTGTTTCTGCCTGCTGTGGCTTTCACTTTGGGTCTTCGGTGCTCAGCACCGGAGACCCAAAGTGATAGCCACAGCAGGCAGAAACACACGCGGTTGTGTTGGAAAACGCTGCGGTTTTTCGTTCCAAGTTTCTCAGGCTCCTCCGAGCCAGAGGAGCCTGAGAAACTTGGAACGAAAAACCGCAGCGTTTTCCAACACAATAACGTTTTATTTATGTTTGCGGTCGCTTCAAAAGCGACCGCAAACATAAATACAACGTTTTTAAAGCTGCGGTTTTATTTCTCCAGCCCAGAAAACTTAGGAAAAAAAACGCAGCTAGTGCTTATTTTTTGTAAAAAAAATAAATAGTACTTACCGAGATTCAGCTGCAGCTTTCCTGCTCTGGTCTCCGGTCCGCGTCCTCCGAGTCCCGGCACTAATGAAGGGAAAGCCACCCAGCGGTAGACTTTGTTTACTACAGCTGGCTGGCTTTTCCTTCATTAGTGCCACAAAAGCAAAAGCCAGCACAGGAGGGCCTCCATTTCGCAAAATGGCGGCACCCCTGTGCTTGCTTTTTCGAATTTTGAGCTTGAATAGCTCAAAATTTTATGCTAGTATTTTTTTTTTTTAATGTGGTCTATCTATTTTTGAAATAAAATTTTTTACTAGACTATCCCTTTAAGCTGATAAAGAGAGAAGAAAACACGTTTTTCTCTATTCTAAACTAAGTCGCTAATCATGGTGGGGACCAAGCACTTCAAGAAATCACATTTGAAATCTGAAGCTGAGCGAGTTAAGTGTAGATATCTCAACTGACAGAGAACCCTAGTATTCTAAAAAGGAAATTGGTAGATCATGATAATATGCAAAACTGGGATCATGTAGGAAGAATACAATTGTTTAAAGCTTACTCCGAGAGACTCCCAGGGCTGCACACTTATGGCCTATACAATAACATTTCCATCTTTCTCTCTTGGCTCTCTAGATTTCGATTTTAATCTGCATTGCACACAGCTCTTGCAGGAAAACGAAATTGAAGGATCTGTACATCTATCCAAGAAGAGACTTGAGTGTAATGAGTTTTAATTCAATGTAGTTATAGAAAGGTTTGTTTAGACTATGTAATGTATGATTAATTGTTTTTAATAACCATCATTGTTTTTAATAACCAAATTCTAATGTGTAAATTGTAATGAATTTCATGTGACTTTTGTTATAAACTGAGACACATTAAAAAGTGTTGTGATGCAGACTGTTCAAGACATTACTGCCCTTCCTGAACGTGGCACAGTCTCTGCTCGTGGTGCAGCTATCCTCACTTCCTCTTTCGTACCAGTACTATTCTGAAGTGTTCCTCCAATAGGAATGGGAGGCACTACCTCCACGGTGTGCATTTAACTGTGCAATTGACCTTATTGCTCGGCCCTAGTTGTTAAGATGGATTTCTGAACTCAGACCTGGTTGGCAGAGGTTCAGGGGCCAGCCTAGTTTCCTGGAACAGGGTAACCTTCTGGAAAAGCCAGACCAATCAAGGTAGCATTGGCAGTGACTAGGTCTCAGGAGGGGTGAGGGTGACTGAAATACCTCAATGAGCACACAGAATAAAGGACACTTACATACATACACACCTGACTGGGAGTGATTTGTATGTGTGTATGTGTGTATGTGTGTGTGTGTGTGTGTGTGTGTATATATACAAATAGATGTATTCAAGGCCTTTGAGTTTCAACACAATCGTTAATAACATTAATACCTTTAAACCAACACAATCGTACTAAAATACATATATACAAGACCAAGTGGCCTAAAGGGTTAATGCACGAAATGGGTCCACAAGCTAAAAAAAAAAAGAAAGGAAGCGGGTAGTGCTAAGAGTCTTTGGGCAGTTCTGCAGAAATCACAATCCTAACTCAAAGGCAGTCCAGTACCTAAGAAGAGGTGAGCCTATTGTTCAAATGAACTTGCAATGCTGGTGCACACCGTAGTGCAGATGGGCAAAAACGGGGTCTCTTGTAGGGTCTGGTGCAGCTCAGGAAGTTGTGTGAGGTGTTGCAGAATAAGTTCCCACTATTCGTGGAGGTTCTCCCCAAAATGGCAGGACAGGATGCGCTGGGGGCTACCAGTAAGGGTTGCAAGTACTCACTGACCCCTGTCTTGCTCCGGACCAAGCTTTGGCAATCTAGACCGGTTCAAATGCAGCAATTGTACATTTCTGCGGCTAAGTTACAGTGGCGTTTTCTCTGCTCCTGGTGGATGGATCAGACCAGTTTCACTGTAGCAGGTTTCAGGGCACAGAGGGTCCCAGCTACAAGGCACCTGCAAATTTCGTCACCACGGCTGGGCGACACATTAATCGTGTGTACTCTGGTTCGGGCGCTCTCTTTACTTCAAACCTGGGAACGCCAAGAGTACGAAATTCAGTGTGAGAGTGCCGTGAACACAGAGCTTGCGATGTACCAAGTTTCAAGGGCCTCTTTGAAACAGTGGTGGTATCAGAGCGAAGGTCCTGCACAAGCTGGTCAGGCCACTGGTTGGCCCAGGGACACTTCTGAGAAGACCTATTTGCAGAGACTGATGAAGGTGCCGAGACTAGTTAGTGCCACTATTCCAATGGGTTGAAGCGTCTTTGCACACCTTCTAGTTCGATTGGATGCAGAGGGGTCCAGCGGGACAACAGTGGGCTCAGGGTGCCAAACCTTCCAGCGGTTCCTCGACTCTGCTTTTTAGTTTAAGGATACTTGGATCCTATCCTTCGTTCAGTGAGGACTCCAGAGATCGACATGATATGGGCGTTTGGCACCTTCTCTTATCCAGAATCTCCTTCGTACCAAAATGAAGAGGACCCAATGGGAGATATGCTCACATACAGGCACACCATACGTGGACCAATCATGGACCACGGTGGTCCCAGGCATTCACCGCACACCAGACTCTCTGGCACCCAGGATGTGTATTGGAACTGGACAGTCCAACCCACATCTTGGAAGCACACACTAGGCATGCAGAAGCCCACAAAGCTTGGCGTTTCGCAGGAGAATGCATGCCCAAAGGACTGGCCCGGGATGGCTCGACCTGAGGAAGGTGAAGGGGCAAGATGGCTAAAGGACAAAACAAAAATCTCATGGCATGGCCATTTTGGAGCCAGGCCACCTATTCCTGCCAAACGTGGTAAACGCGGTTTGTCTGGCGGGAAAGGGATAAAAATATATGAAAAGATAAGCTGCGGCCAGTCCTGTCCAAGGCACATCTGCACTTCTCCTAAAAAATCCTTCGAGAGTATCTAGGGCTTTTTGAAATGTCAGGAAGACCCAAGTGCACTGTAAGGTACAGTGTGCACTTGCAACATGTTGCAGAAAAGTTGCAACTTTGACAAGGACTCAGGGAAACAAGTCTCCCAGTACTGACTGACTGTAAGGGCATGTCAGTTTCCCCATAATAAAGTGAGCGAAAAGCCGAGGGGAGTGCAGCAGATGAATGTGCTCCCGTGGTAAAGTCAGGCTATGGTGTAAAACAGCAGCAAAAAGTTGGAGGGGGGTACACAACTGGAGGGGAAACGTCACATAATTGGGAATCTTTCAAAATACTAGTGTTTTCGGCTACTTGCTCTGTCCACAGAAAGGGTCCTACACAAATACATCCAAGATAACTTACAGAATGCCTCATGTGTAGATTTCAAGGTATTGTATGGAGAAACAGTTAAGGACCTTTGAATTCTCCCATTAGTCTAGAATCCCGTTACAGTGCCATAGTATTCACTGAACATGACATCCATGGTGCCTACCAGCTGAGGTGGATTTCACCTGGTGATGAGCAGATGACCGCGTTCAGATTGCTCTTTGGTCATTACCTGTATAGGGTCTTGCCCTTTCGGCTTCATAAAGGATAGCTCAGGGGCAACGCGTTCGTCTTGGTAGCAAGACGACGCAGAGCAAAACAGGTGTGATTCCCCGGGTCCGCGCTTAGAAACCTCTGGGTATTAAGCACATCCTAAATAACCTATTGCATCTTACATTTGGTCTTCGACATAATTTCGTCCCACGTATTTGTTGAGCTCCTAAAATGGTATGTCCTAGTATTCTTTGACAAGATCTTGGTATATTTATCCAGATTTCTGCTACATACCATTCATGCAGAAGTCCTGCAACACCTTTCAAAGCGTCATCTATTTGTCTCAACAAAACCCAGAATCTATATGGTTTCTTAAAATGTTTTGGCTATCCTTGACTATCCCACAGTCATCAATATGTGAGCTACAGTCCTTTCTAGGCATGGTCAACATTCGGCAGTTTTAATTTGGCAAGAACAGGACAATGATGTTGGCAGACCTGGGGTTAGATGCTAATCTACATGTGCCAAATATCTTAGTAGGAGAAACACTTTCTATTGTTGCGAGTATTGGGTGTGTGACGAGTCAGACAACATTGGCACCGAAATAAAGAAAGAAGACTCGGGCCCCCACACCTAATCCCAGAAAGCTACCACAAAGGCAAACAACGCCTTATGAATTTAATTCTGATGTACCCTATTTGGGTATATGTATTGCTGTATGCTGAAACCCATAACTCAAGAGACTCGAACGAGGAGGCTATGGCTAGAAGAAAGAGGAGCAGGATACCATACCCAGGACTTGAGTCCTTTTTGTTTGTCAAGCAACCAGGCAACTCCTAAAAGAGAAGGAATAAGTGGAAAGGTTGATTGGTAGAGCAGCGGCAGCAAGAAAGATTGCTAGAAGCTGTAGCAGCCATTGGGAAAGTGGATGTAAGTCGGAGAACAAGGTGTGGATGGCAGCCAGCTGGAAGAGGGGAGAAGAGGGTCGCGAGTGAGCAGTATAAGGTAAGGTGGGTGAAGACTGTGACGGGTGGGGGTTATGCAATCCGGCCAAGCAGAAGTAAAAGCCGGCGGGCGCGGAAGACACAGGTGTCAAAAGGAGGCGAACGTTGGCTGTGGAAACCGACAACGTTGCTGGCAACCCCTTTCCCACCCGGGAGGAAGACTGCCAGACGGAGGGCCCGTCCGGCATCTGAGCTGGAGGTCTGGTCAGCAGGAGGCTGACCGAGGACACCAGCGGGACATAAATCGGGTCAGCCAAAGAAACTTAAACCCCCGACAAGGCCACCACGGGAAAAATTATCCAGTGACTGGAGGCAGTACCCGCGAAGGCCCTACCTTTACCGGATGTTATGGGCAACGTAGGAGTGGGAATAGGACACTCCAGAAGATGCAACACCCCTAGCGGGAAACGCTGATCGCCTGAGGAGTGAGCCGCTGTACAGGAGGGGGATGATATAACGCTACACTCGTTAAAACGCAACCCCACTCTTCCCAGCCCCATCGATATTGGAATTTGGCAATACTGGGCAGATCAAATTGTCAAGCCTGCCAAAGAGACCTAGGACCAAGGTCAACTAAATTGTTTATGTGGAACAAGGTTGGGGAGCGGTGCTATGCCCATGGCTGCCCTGCTCTGGCCCAGTCATATGGCATGTTACTCTCTGACTCATTACTGGACAGTCTTTCTCTGTGCCTCATCACTGGCCAGTCTTGGTGGCCATGTCTCTTCCCCACTCTACTAGTCCTGTAGGGCAGCACAACCCTGACACTGTTCCAATCCTGAAATGGGGATTTGTTCTGACCTGATGGAGGAAATTAAGCACATAAACTGCCCTTTACTCAACCCAAGCCGAATAACCATAGAAACCTCAAGACCCAAATACATGTTGCTACTTTGAAACACCAGACTCCCTCTTCAACAACTCCCCATTCAATAATGTAACCCCCTTTCCTTCTAATCAGTCCTGTTTGACTTGTTGCTATCACTGCAGATTCCCTTGGTAATGCTGCTGACCCTGTCTTCTCCAGCTACTGTAATGGCCGCTACTGCAGTGCATTTAACAGACCTGAACAAATCTTGCTAATTCTGTTTTGATTATCTTAATTTTGGCCTCAAAAACCACTTGCCTCTATGTGTTTGCAGACCGAAGTGTGCATTCCTTGTGTTCAAGTCCATGGACACTCATCCCCCTCCCCCTCAAAGGTGGTATATATAGGTGGTATTACTGGTGCGACTGTGAGCAGAGTATAGCAGCTAGAGCTCAAGAACCCCCTTTCCTGCCAGTAACCTCCTCCCTGTCTTTAGCACAAGGTGTCTCCCATTCTTGGTGGATTCTGATATGCAAGCAAACCCCCTCTCACCAGGCCACAAGACAGTCTTTCACTCCCCGAGACCTGTATTTGATGTAATTCCCAGCCCAAATAAATATCAGTACCTGGTTATCGCCTCCAGATAAGGTAGGAGGTAGTACATACAAAATGAAGAAGCCTACAACAACTCAGAAGCTTGATTGGAGAATAAAATGCTGGAGGATCATCCCAGACTGCCCAATCTCATGCCATCCTGCCCCAAATTGCTTGGTTTCAGTTTCCTTTAATAGGGCCAAACTTCCAGCATCTTCTGTATTCTTAACTCTGGACACAATCTCTTGGCATGGTTTCTATGGGATGGGCATAATGTTTCATCACAATGCCTCATTGCATCTACAGCAGGCTAATGCTGTGTTATCTTGACCAGGTACAATACCAGACATAGGTTATTTGGTTGGTTCTTTCAATATTCCTCTTCAGAGCAGGGCATTCCAAGCCAACCTCAATGAAGGAACGTATCCACATTTGTACCTCATGAGCAAGAGACTGCGTCGAGGGACATGGATGGATCCCCAATTGCCTTACTTTGATCTTCCTTCCTATCGAATGAGGCACAGTAACCAAGTTCTTGGCCTTCCATTTGGCAAGCAAGAGCTCTTTGCCGTGTCTGCCAATGACCGACTGACCAAATGTATATTTTGGGCTAAAAGAAAAAAAGTCTTTGGCATTGGCAACAACAAAACCTTCTCAATCCACTTGAGGTAGTCTTGCTCATACTGCACTGGCTGATTTTTATATCTGTACAAGTATTTTTTTCAGCTACAAATAAGAGTTCCTTCACTGGCGAGAAGGAATCAACAAAACTATAAAATATTTTGTCAACAACTAGTGCTGATCAATAGAAGATCCTAGAAGAACGTAGGATCTTCTATTTTCCCACATAGGCAGTGTTGCTCTCTATCCTTTTAAAATTGTGCCATCCTACCAATCAGTCCTGGGCCCTGTGGATTCTCTGGTCTGCCATGATTTCAAGTTTTTTCTCTCTCCTTTTTTCCTTCCCTTGCTGCTCAACATCACTATCTATTCGGTATGAACAGAACTTCTAATTAAGATCCAGATTGTTTCAGACCTGAAGTAGGAAAAGCCAGTATCCTTGCACGATGGAATAGAGATTATTCCCTCTCACTCCCGTCCCCACCTTCCTGGGTGACTCTTACGGTGTCACACATCCATTGTACCTTCAAAACATGTCCTTCAAAATGGTGACTATGCACATCCTTTTACAGCTGAAGGAGAGAGTGGTTCATCATTCTTAGGACTGTTGGATTGCACTGTTGTGTTCTAGATCTGCTACTTTCATCACAGACCGTGTAGAACGAGCAGTGCGGTTGTAATGTGTCCCAATATTTTTGTATGTTTGCTTTTTTTTCCTTGCAGCATTTTTTAGGCTTACAGAGTTGGTTACATAAAAAAAGGGCACAGTATATTAGAGTGGGAGGAAAAAAGATCTGAACAGCGGGCCTACAAAACAGTATAATACCAAATACAAAGATAGCTCTGTGTCAGTAGGTGGGGAAGGCAAGCATTAGAAGTATGGTAGCCATGAAACTAGTAACCCCATTGTTCCTCCTTACAAGCCATATCCTTCTGCTGCCCAAATTCCATGCACTGCGGCTCAATAGATCGTCCAGTTTACATGCATGAGCATAATCATCCAAACGTTGCATATATGGTAAACTACTGTGCAATGTTAGTGTTCCCCAAATTGCTGCATATGAAGTCACCTATTCAAGCCATTCGTTTCTGGTGTTTATACGCATTACATCGTATAACGCGTAGTTGATTTTAGAATTCATGTTGCCAGGTGTCCTTGTCTTTTCAAAGCCTACTTAAATGAAATGTTTTCATTATATATTCTCTGTGTTCTAATGTTATGCATTATCACTCTTTATGCATGATTACGTTTCTTGATATATTGGTGTTCTTAAAATGCAACTTTCTTTGCTGATTAATGCAGAGAATTCTACTCTGCTGGTTATATATGAAAAGGTTTCCGGAAAGCCACTAATTTGTCAATCGGTTTTCTTTATTTTTCCTTAACTTAATACCATTAGTTAATTAGTTGATGTTCAATGATGGACAGCAGTCAGTGGAAGTCAGTTTAGTCGTGATTCTGTACATGTGTTATTCTATGGGTCTGATGAAGCTGATAGAATGGTTTAATATACCGAATTCCTAGCCGTTGTCTATATTTTGGGATTGATATCCCGCCAGGCATTGATATTTGGGCATGCCATTGAATCCCTCGACCACCGTTTCTCTGTCTGTTCTCCTCCTTTTGTGCAGAATGGATGGGATTCTGCTCTCTCATGTGGTGTTCTATTTTTTTAGGTGAGCGAGAGAGAAGCCGGATCCCGCATTCCAGCAGCGTCTTATCTGAATAATGGTAACTTCACTCATTCTTCATACCAGTATAAAAAAAGTACTTAAAAAAAAAGTGTGCTAAAATTTTATTACAGTCCAATTACTGTAATGGTCCATTTCAGTTGGAGGATCAATTCTGACTGAAATTCACTGTGTGTGACTTGCAACAAGGCAGCATTGTCTTTTTTTTTTTTCTTTTTTCTTTTCTCCTTCTTTTGTAATACATATAAACTGAGTGATTGGATCCTTGGGAAAATCTGCAGCAGATGTTCCAGGGTAGGGGCATTTGAGTCCATATTTCATTATAGGAGTATGGAGTATGAATAGCAATATTTTCCAAGACACTAGAAATGTTACCGCCGTATGGGAATTTCTGTACAAACCATTCCCTTTGTATTCACTATACAAAATTAATTCTGTTGCGCAAAAAAAAGTAGATTTGTTATGAGACCACCTATCCTCAAAGCTTAAGAATAGGGCTTTAATTCCAGCAGAACGGTCCCAGGATGAGGTTATGCATCAAGAGATTAGACCTGGAGCATATATGTAGGACTGGTTCTAGAACCTCAGACAAGTAGTACTTTAGTATAATTAGCACAGACACTATGGACCAGATCTACAGGGGGCAAGAATTCGTTGCAAGCTATTAGCCACCCAGAAGTCACTCTCCACCTCATTGCTATACATAGCACACATCACACCATTTCTTGGCAAGTGAACATTTTGCTCCTACAATGTAAACAATGTGTGTTCACATAGAATGGGAGTCGCCAGGCTTCTGACTGAACGCTTAATGCTGATAGTAAATGGCATAACTAGTCACACTTGCATGTTCTGCAAAAGTGATTTAAAAACACTGGTGACAACAGCAGTTTATTTCTGCACAGGACAACAGAATAATTGTTATACCATGCTAAAATATATTAAAGGAATTTTTACTATTTGTGAAAGTCATGGGTTCTTCTGCATCTGAAATATACTCGACTACAGTCTATGAACTGTGAGGGGTCAGAAATGGGAGGTTGACACAGTGGTAATATTCTCTGCATGAGCCATTTTATTAACCGAAAGGTGTTTGGATAAAGGCCTGACCTTCCCCATTCTAACCTTAATGTCCCTTCCTATGAAACTAAAACTAAAGCAGGCTGACCTTGTCCAAACTAAAGCTGACCCTCACTTACAATCACATGCAAGAGGTGCAAGTTAAGTGTTTCAAAGTTGAACTCAAACCTATAACTCATTCAAAATAATCCTTGTGCCCAAGGTTCCCTTCCCATGGATTGTCTCGGGGAAACTGTTTAGTGTCAAGACCAGTCTCTTAAAGGTGGTGCAGGCGTCTCTTGTACCTAATACTCTCCTCAGGATGGCAAAACAAATGTTCCTTCCACAACACTGGTTGGAATGTTATGTTTTGTGCATTTGTCTAGCACCTTTTTATATACCATTGGTATGATCTCCAAGCACTGTGGGTTGAATGTCCTTGGGCACCGTAGTCCAGGTCAGTGGAGAGATGGGGATAGTATACAGTGCTTGGGTGCAGATTGCGCATTGAGTAGCTGCATTCTAATGCTAGACGCGGTACAGTGGTTGTGTGAGATCAGTAGAATGTGTGCCGCAAGGTAGTTGACCTTTTCAGTCTGCATTCTGGCAGCGGTATAGCTTGTGTATGAGATTGTGTGCAGCTAGACCGGTTTTTTCCACCACTTTTCCTCCCCCTTCTGCGGTTGGGTAAGTAGCGAGGTCGAATTGTTCGAGGGGTATAGCTGTGTTCTATTGTTTGTTGGTGTAGAGGAGAGAGTGAGTATATCGGTTTGTGTGAGTGTCTGTGCGGATTGGTGAGATAGCCCTTTTCCTGATTACCTCCCAGAGCCCACTGAGCCGACTGTATCTATCCTGGAGGTTCGGAGTATTGGTTCTCAGAAAGAAATTCCCGGTCTAGCGCAGAGTTGGTTCTGATTACCCGGGGTATGCAGCAGGGTTAGTTTGTTCCTGATCCAGTGTCTGGTTAGTGTTGATGACGGGCAGTTGGAGCTCAATGTCACATGCAGGAGCTTGCCTTGCTAGATTCCTTGCATGCTTAAGAGCGTATTTCCTAGAGGTGAAACAGTGTAGCTCCGTTTCTCAAGCTCCGTTATAAATGCTAGTGGGCCCATTTTCCAGGTCCCTGGTAATTGTTTATGGTGGGTGGCTGGATAGTCCTGACCTAGTTTATGGTTGAGTTGTGGAATTAGATCGCATCATTGTCCCTTCTGAGAGCAGGAGTGCTAGAGAGCTCATCTGATTGGAGGGCGTAGTGCATATTCTTAAGAGGCAATGATTGAGTCCAACTAAGAATAGCTGATACCACCACGCCTTGGGTGAGGGAGTTCCTAGGCAGGTTAAGGTAACCTGACTTGATCAGAGACCACCTTGTGTACCTGGATGACATGACCTGGCCCAGTTGTAATGTTTGAAACGTAAGTGCTATTAGGCTCTGCGATTGTGGATCTGCGCATTAATTCCCAGATAAGTAAAGATTGACGCAGGTTAACAAGAACAGGCCCAATCTTATTGATTAAAAAAAGGTGCTATTACGCTCTGGTATTATAGTTCTTCACATTAATTTGCGCATATGTAGGATTGACGGAGGTTATCTCCTGAACAGATAACGCAGTTGCATGCTTGGAGAAAGATCATGATTAGCTAGGGTGGCTGATTAGTTTCCAGGTCGATAGATACAGATAAACCTCTCCTGCTCTTAGAGCGTGGTGCATGTCTGTTTGGGGGACAATGAATGGGCCCGGTCATAGCATATGAGCATAAGTGTGATCTCTCTGGTTTGGAGTTGTGGGAATTACGATTGTAGCGTGGTTACGGGTGGCATGGTCATCTTATTGACGCAAGGGAGCCGCTAGACCTTTGTTGCTGAGCCAGCGGCTACCTAGCGTTGAAACAGACTGATCACTACAGACGGCTTACATGACTTGACTGTTCTTACCTTCCTGTGTTGGAGCCGTTCCAGACAAATTCTGGCCATTGGTGGTTGGTGGAGTGGCCCAAAGCGGGCCCCATACAAGGTTTTGGGGAAAGATCCAGTTTTTCAGTGCTTTCCGGAAAGCCATGTAGTCTTGGCTGTGTCGAATGTGGGAAGACAGTGAGTTCCGCAGTGTTGGGGCCAGAATAAGCGGTTCCTCCAATCCTGGCTAAATTGGTGGCGGGAACCACTAGGAGGAGGCGCTTGACCTTAGGGTGCGAGTTGGGATGTAAGGCATAATCTTTTCTTGTAGGTATATGGGGCCGGCTTTGTGCACAGCTTAGTGAGTAATGCACAGGATTTTAAAAGTGGCTCTTCATTCAGTTGGGAGCCAGTGAAGGGTGCGGAGAGCAGGTTAAATGTGGTCCCTTCGTCCCAGTGCAAAAGGAGTCTGGCAGCCACGTTTTGGACTTTTAAGTTGGTAGGCCAGTGCACTCGGGTAGATGGAGTTTGCATAGTCAAGTGTGGCTTTGACAATGGACAGTCTATTAACGGTAGGTGAGGTAAGGGAAGATGCGTCTCAGAAGCCTAAGGTGGCAGTAACAGGATTTGGATACATTATTGATGTGATGAGTCCGCGTCCATTGTGCAACCAAGTTTTTTTTTTTTGACGGTGGTGAAAGTGGGGGGGCATGGGAATGATTGCAGGAATAAAGCTGTATTGCCACACACCATGATCTTTTTATTTTTCCTGGGTTCGGGAGGTGGCGGTGTCATCCATAAGTCAATATCTGTAAGACCTGCTGCTAGGTCAGGGTGAGGATTGGAGCTCGATTTGGGAATTTTTAGGATAATTTGTGTCGTTGGTGTAGTTCTAGCAGGTGAGGTTGTGTAGGAGGAGGAGGAGGAGGAGGAGGAGGAGGAGGAGCCTTCAGAGTCTGTCAAGGCTTGAGTTAATCCCAGATCGAGATCGGTGTATTTTCTGTTCCATGCACGGACAGATGCCTGATTGCGTGTGGTCTAGGAGGTGGTTGTATTCCACGAAAAGGTTGAGCTGCGAGTATGCAGAGCGGTCTATGAGCTTTGCCGAGAATCAGGTGTTTGAGATGGGCCTATAATTAATTGGTTGAAGACGGTCAAGGCATGCTTTCTTTAGAAGGGCTTTGACATGCAATATTTTGAAGTGTTATGAGAAGATGCCGGAGGTGATGAAGTCATTAAGTAAGGACCTCGCCAGTTCTCCTGCAGAGGTGGAGGTGAAGATTTCTTTGAGGAGAGAGGTGGGACAAGGGTTGAGGCGGGAGCTGGAGGGTCTGCTGCTGCATAGCAGTTTGATGAATTCCTCGCTAGAGATGGGGTTAAAAGAGCAGAAAAGTTGTTTCGGAGGGGAGGAGGGTGGAATCTTGAGGCTCGGGTGGTGAAGTTGGGAAGTTTGGCATGAAGGGTGGGTGTCCTGTCTAGCAATGTATTGTGGAAGTGTTCAGAGAGGGAGTTGCAGAGAGTTTGCGTGGAAGTGGTTGCGGCAGAGGTGCAGGAGGCTTTAGGAATTCTGTGATGATCTTGTGAAGCTCTTTGCTGTTGCATCGGCAAATCAGGATTCTTTTATTGTAATGGGGTTTTATGGCCTTTTGGATCTCAGATTTGTAGTTTTGGTGGTGGTGGGCAAACACTGACTTGCTTTGAGGGGTTCTGGATGCTTGCCATTTGGGCTTGAGGGAGCGATTTTAGGTTTTGAACTCCTTCAGGTGGGGGGTGAACCACTTGGGGCTTGGTCCTTTGGGGGAGTGAGCGGAGCTAGAGGGGGGGGGTGAGAGGAAAGGAGTGAGTTGTTAAGCCAGAAGTCCAAGGACTCAATAGGTATAGGTCTATACCTCAAGCCCAGGGATCGCATCTCTCCAGGACTGAAATCTATGCACTGGCTCCCAGTGGCTGTAAGGATTAAGTTTTAAAAAACCTGCATTGTCCACAAGGCTTTCTGAGGCCTGTGGCCTTAATACCTTGAACTCTCTCTTCCTAAATATCTTCCTTCTCAAGCTCTTCGCTCATCCGCCTCCAACACCCTCGGGGTCAGTTGCTTCTCCAAGCAATGTGTTGGTGGTAGATCTTTCTTTGGCTGGGGCCTCCCTGCCTCCCTGAAACTTGAGAACCATCACCGGTTCCGGAAGCACTTCAAAACTTTTCTCTTTGCCTCTACTTTTTCTTCTCCTCTCCCCTGCTGACCTCTTGGCTGAAACTGAAACTGCACTGGTTACCTGCTCACCCTTTGATCTTGGACCCTTGGCCCTCCCCCACCATTCTCACACACCTGCACTGCCCGTCTGGCAACCCCCCCACTCTGTATCCCTACAGTCCCACTACCAGCACTTGACACCTGATTTCTGCACTTACCTTTGCACTTGCCACCTGCTGGCCGTTACTTTTACTTACTGTTATTATTCTATTCCTGTATACTGCACTCTCACTTTCCCCTTCCCGTGCAGTTGCGCGATCTGAATGACACTTGGCCTAGTAGGATCGTTGTCTGTCCTCCCTTCGTTCCCCCTCCCTTGCCTAGTCGCGCCTTGAAACACCTGTGTATAGGCGCGTTATAAATGCCATATATATCTGTGGCTGGGAGTGCAGGGAGCGTGCGTAGCAGGGCTTCAGCCAGGTGAGGTAATGCCCTGACCTTGTTCCATCATTTGAGATCACGTGGAGGAATGGGGGGGGGGCTTGGGAGGCAAGGGAGGTGTGCGGAGAGTGAAAGGTATGTCCGAGTGGTCTGTCCAGATGAGGGGTTTAGGGTTGGATGCTGAAATCGCATCAATGGTGTGTCCTGTAATGTGGGTCGATCCCGTTGTATGCCGGGAAAGGTTGAGTGCCTCTAGACTGTCAACCCAGGGGTTGAGTCATGGAGTTGTTGGGCAAGTCAAACCAGATATTAAAGTCCCCCAGTAGGGTTGAGAGCTGGGTGGTTAACTAGTTTGGTTGCTAATGAGTCGCAGAGGCTGTTGCCGAAATGTCTGTCATATCCAGGTGGCCTGTGGACGAGAGAGAATCTGTGTGAGAGAGGGCAACAGTTTGACTAGAAGGGATTCACAGATAGCTGTGCACAGCTGAGTTTCGGTGAGTGAGATGGAGATGTGAGGTTTGAGAGGATGTCTATTCCACCTCCTCTTGCAGGTCTGTTGCGGGAGATGAGCGAGTAGTCTGGAGGGAATGCTTCATGTGCGATTGGTTTGAAATAGTGAAAGATGCAGTGTCTGCTTTTGGCCACGGACCGTGCAATGAAACGGAGGCTGATGTCTTGATGGAAAGTGGCAGGGGTAGTAACTCCCTGGGTCTCTGTGGCCGGAAGGACTTGGTTGGCCAGTGGGCAGGTGTGGGTTACGAAGGGGACGGTAGGACCAGATTAGTCGGTGGATTGGATGGATGGCGATGGTTGGGTTGAGGGATTATGTTGGTGGGAGCAGTGTGTGTGGGAGGTGGATCGGGAGTAGGAAGGGAACAGGTGGTGGCCGTCTTGCGCAAGAGGAATGGCAAGGGAGCAGAGTTTGGAGGTTGAGCATTAAGTGGGGCTGGTGTTGTGGGTTGCGTTTGGCTTGGTGCTGAATGGGGTTTTTTCCCAGGGGGAGTGAGAGGTGTAGCTGTAGTGGGGGACAGGCCATGTTCAAAGAGATGGCGGGGGGTAATGGGGTGGCCCGGACAGAGGGTCTAGGAATGGTGAGTTGGGTGTACTGATGCAGGGTGGGGAGGCAGTGACAGTCTATACCTCTGACATTTGTATATTTGCATGCAAGAGGTGTGAGAGTGTGTGTCGTGGGGGGGTTTGAGGGGAAAGGGGTTGAAGCAATAGTTCTGGAAAGGGCAAGACGTGCCATGCTGAGTGAGGGGAAAGAGGAGGTTGAGGTGGTCTGGTGTTGGGATCGGGGGGGTTGCATAGAGGTGGAAGGGCATGAGTGGGAGAGGGTGTGGGCTTGGCAAGTGAAGTGGATGTTAGGCCAGATGGGGCTGATGTGGGTAGTGGTATGGGTGGGTTATGGCTGTCCAAGCAACGCTGGGGTTTCTTGATAGCGGGGTTGGGGGGGTGGGCTGGATCAGAAATGCAAGGGACAGAGGGTATGAGTAGAGGGAGGTGGGGTGTGGGTTTTTGGTATGAAGAGGAGCTCCACTCGTATGAGTGTTTGACGCGGTGTGATGTGCAGAGCTCCTTTTATATTCTGGCTAAGGCAGAGAGGGATGGGTGTGGGGGGACTGAGGTGGAGGGACTGTTCCTGAATGGTAGTGCAGGGTTTGCAGTGGTGGTGGGGTGGTCGTGTTTGGAGCGCCAGAGGGTTCCTCTGGTTTGTGAAGTGGACGCTGGGTGGTGTGTAGAAGTGGGGCGGAGGGGGGGGATGTAAAGTCTTTCTGACGGGTGGGAGAGAATGGGTGTGAGGAGAGGCTGTGTGGAGACGTATGGGTGAGGGGCAGGGAAGGGGAGATTCTTGGTGCGCCACAGAGCTCCTCTGGTCTGGAAGTTGGAAGGGGTGTGCCGAGAGGAGGTGGGGTAGGTTTGAGTGGAAGGTTTGGAGATTAAATGTTTTTGCAGCGTGCAAGGAGGGTTTGTGAAAGAAGGTGCAAGGGTAAGAGGTAGAGTGGATGGGGTGATTCTTGGTCTGCCAGAGGTTGTAGGTTGGAAGGCGTGTAGTGCGTGGCTGTGTTCCAGAGTGTGACTCTGGTGCAGATGGACCAGAGTTGTGAGGGGGTGCCACAGTCTTGGTTGTAGTGGTGTCCAAGTCGGGTTGAAAGTGTCAGTCCTGGTCCTGTAAGGGAACAGTGCAGCAAGTGAGAAACGCTCCAGTCTGAGCCAACAGCAGTAGGTACAGAACAATTGGATTGGAGATACCTGGGCAGTGGGAGAAAACGCCCAAATCTAAGACCCAGCAATCGTTCAAGGCAGATGGGATACCTGGCTAGTAGGAGAAGCGCCCAAACTTGATGAAACGGCAGTAAAAGGCTAGATGTGAGACACTTGGATAGCGGAAAAAGCACCTACATTTGAGGCAGTAGCAGGTAACCATCAGCTAGATGTGAGATACCTGAATAGTGGGAAAAACGTCTACATTTGTGATGTAGCAGTAAATGGATCAGCAACCACAATCGGGACACATCATTGAATCATGTGCTGCGATCTAGCTGGCTGACATGGGTGTGCAATATGTAGAGTGGTAGGATTTTTAATTCAGTATAGTAATTGCTGTACTTCCCACCCTTAACTTATCTGTCACTGCTGGTTGACGGCTGCTACTGGCTTCCCAGGTGAACACGGGCAAACAGACTGGAGCTGTTCAGGAGCTGCTCCTTGCTTTGGGGCCCCTAGCTGATGCGTCAGCCCTGGCAGGGACTGCCCTGGTAATACGTGTAACGTGGGGGCTATGGGTCAATCGGGTGAAGGAGCATGCCGGGATGCTGGAGACAAACGGAGCAAAGCAAGAAACTGGTCAGGGAGGGAGGAAAGGATCGCTCGGAGCGCAGAAAGACAAACCACAACAAAAAAACCCCACAAAAAACACAAAATGATACCAAAGGAGCACCAGACAACGAGGGGAACTACCTCACCTCACGCAAGGGGCCAACCTCTGCTAGAGGGAGGAGGTTGCAGTGGGGTTGGAGAGAAGGTGGCGAGAACAGAGCCGGAAAGGAAGGCTTAATGAAGGAGTATAATAAAGGAAGTCTCTCCTAATCTTATAGAATGGGGAAACAAAATGTCTTTTCCACAACACGGGTTGGAAAATGGCAAAGGAAAGTCTTTACTACTTTTCAGGATGCTAAACAAATGTAATTTCTCCAAGGAAAGGACAAGGTCACAGGCACCTAATGCCAAAGCATTGGCCATCCTCCGACACAACTTGCAACCACTGCCACTGCAGTATAGGAGCAAAACCTCTCCGCCCACACCTAACCCAGTCCTATCTCTATTCCCCTCCTCCTCTCCCCCCACTCTAGCTGTTCCCTCATCTCCACACTCCACACTCCACATCTTACCGTGCCACTTCCTCCGCACAGCCATCCCGCACATTAGACCCTGCTGTCGTCCCTCAACCCTACCCACCCATTAACCATAAGGGCTTCCCACCAAATATCCTGCACCCTCATCAACCCCAGGTCAGTTCCCAAAAATAAATTCCACACCTATGACCTCATCGCAGATGAAAACCTAGACATCCTATTCATTACTGAGACCTGGTTCTCTGACTGCAAACCCTTCGCGCACAAGACCGGTTTACCTGGCTACATTCTCACTGTCCGGAACAGATTCAGAAGGGGAGGGGAGCTCGCAATACTTCACAAAGACCAATTCAAACTAATAACCAAGGACACCTCCAGAACTACAGACTACAAATCCCTCCTGGTAAAACTCCAACTCGCACCCTCCACCTCACACACCTTCCTACTTCCAGACCCGCAAAAACCTTGCAGACACATTTGGTGAAGCTCTGGCCGCCAACCTCATCCTACGGCCAATGCTAACCATCCTAGGGACCTTCAACATTTGGTTCGACTCCCAGTCGAACTCTATGACCAGGTCACTCAGACAATCTAGAAGCATTCATCCTGAAACACCACACATCCACCCCGACTCATACGAAAGGTCACACCCTCGACGCAATATTCAGCACCACACACATCTACCGAGCCCCCGCATCTCCTGTCATGGTCTGGCCACTCAACATTGTATTTCTTCATACCTCTGAGCACTGTGGTCAGCGGCCAAGGCACCACATGACCACCTCCAACTACTTCTGCATACCCTCTATGGAACAAAGTGATAATCACCACAGATCTAGTGCTCTCACTCCGCAACTCACTTTCCCTCCAGGAAGGCCCTCCAGCAATAGAATCATTCGACCTCTGGCTCACAAATGCCCTCCCGCCCCTCAGCCCATCAAAACATATCTTGCAGAGATCTGGACCATTGCCGAGGTGTTTCACCCCCAATCACAAACCACTCAAAGCTCTCAATCACTGCCTGGAAGGGGCTTGGAGAGCCAAGCCTGTCAGCCCAGAACAAAATCGCCCTAACAAAGACAACCAGAATATACAGATCAGAAATCAAAAAATGCAAGAAAACATTTCATGGGAACCAAATCTAAAATGCTTGCAACCCGGGTAAGGAACTACATAGAATCATAGCAGAATCATAGAAGAATTCAAATCGCCTGCATGCTAGCGCCTGCCCACCCCAAGCTCCCAAGCCTTATGCAACACCTCTTGCTCCCATTTCCACAATGCCGCCAACGAAATTTCGCTAAATTAAAAGATTTACCACTGCACCCTCCTCGCCCCACCTACAGACACATTTCTTTGACATGTTCTCTTCCATCACACACCAGGAATTCCTCTCGCGTGTTGTAGTCAGCTGCCCGTCAGGCTCCCCTGAGGACCCCTGCCCACCCTCGGTGCTCAAAAAAAGTTCATACCTCCACCTGTGCAGGTACCGTTGCACGCATAAGCCTTAATTACTCACTCGCATCAGGATTTTTCCCGAAAGCCCTAAAAACATCCTACATCAAACCCTTTCTCAAAAAACCGCCTCTCGACCCACTCCTCCCCCAAAACTACCGACCTATCTCCAACAAGTTTCATCACCAAACTGATGGACCACGCAGCGTACAAACAGCTTGGCCAATTTGCCGAAGCCAACAACCTCCTAGACCCTGCGCAATCGGGTTTCAGACCACTAAGGGGAACAGAATCTTCCCTAGTCTCTATCTGGGGTGACCTAAAAAGAACACTGACGCAGCCGGATGTGCAGTTCTCATCCTGCTAGACTTCTCCACAGCCTTTGATACCATCCATTACTCCATCCTACTACACACACTGCAAACACTAGGAATCTTAAGCACCGCCCTTTCCTGGATCTCTTCCTTTATCTCTTGGTCGCAAATCATTCACCTCAACCAATTCACTCCCCCATCACAGCCAGTAAGTAAAGGTGTCCCCCAAGGAGCATCCACATCACCCCGAATCTTCAACTTCTATAAACAACCCATTCCCACAGTCATCCGCTCTTACCTGCTACAACTATGCAGACAATACCCAGATCATCCTCAAAATCCCAAATTCCGAAGACTCTGGCAGTTCGGACCTGTCATCGTGCCTCTCGGATATTGACCACTGGATGACGACCAACCACCTCCTCCTCAACTCTGGGGAAAAACGGAAATCCTAGTCTGCAGAAAAAACAGCCCTCCTCCCCCAACCAATCCCTTGGCCCAAACCGCTACAACAAACTCTGGCACCCTCAAACGTGGTAAACATTGGATGCACGTTGGTCTCAGACTTATCCCTCACCCAACACACCACCAGCGTATCCAAAAGCTGCTTCTACCACCTACAAATTCTCTGGCAGATTTTCCCCAACCTCACCTTTTCCCACCGTTTCTCGGCAGTCAGTTCCATCATCCTGTCTGGCCTAGATTACACAAACTGCCCCTGCTTGGGAGCCCTGGCATCCCAACTAAGGAAACAACAACAAAGAATCCAAAAAGCTGCTGCACGTCTGTTCATTAACCTGCCTGCCAGAGAACACATCAGCCCTACCACGGAAGTCCTCCACTGGCTCCCGATTGCTCGACGCATCACCTTTAAAGCCATGTGTATCGCCCTCTGCGCAGTCCACAACACCGGACCGGAATTCCTCCGAGACAAAATTGTCCCCTACTGACCCTCCAGGAACCTCAGATCTCGAACAGCATTCAGACTAGTGATCCCACCCCACAGCTCCACAAGGCTTGGCGGTTCCTCCTCCTCAGTCCAAGCACCTGGGGAGCAGGTGTAATCTGATCTAGGTAACCTGGCCCAAGCCCCACCCACCTGGTTCCTTCCTGGTTGCTGCTCCTTTTTTACCACTTAGCAAGCCGTGCCTTCCTGGTTGCCGCTCCTTTTTACCACTTAGCAAGCCCCGTCCACCTGGTACCTTCCTGCTTGCCACTTTTTTCCCTACTTAAGGAGCCCTCCAGCCTCTTTTCCTTTGCAGCTGGGGAGCAGGTTTAAGTGGATCTAGGTCACCTGGCCTAAGCCCCGCCCACCTTCTTAGCCCTACCTCTTCCTTCCTGCTCTTAACTCTTAGATCAAGGGTGTGTCTCGCCTGGGCCTCCAAGTGAAGGGCAGTCAAAGAAAAGGGCAATTCCTGTTTGGACCTTTTAGGACCAGGAGGATCCTGAGTCGGACCCCCTGCTAAAACAGCAGGTAAGCATGCACCAACATGTGTTTACACCCTCAGTCCCCACAGGCCATCCCCACCCTCTCTGGTCCCCCTGTGTTCCCTTGTGCCCCCCCCTTCCTGCACACAGGAGTCTCTCCTGATAGATTCTGGTTTCACCATCACCGTCTTGTGGCCAATGCTGGATTTTACTTTTATGGACTTCATTGATTCACAGTGCGTCACCCTTTCTCAACTCTCAAGCTGGACTTCCTTTGCATCTTGTACTCATGGTGGCCCATATTCATCTTGTATCCAGACTTGCAACATTATGTGTTACTACTGACTTCTGCAATTGTATACGCTCTCCCCTCTTGCTTCTCCATTCTTTTTGACTGCTTACTCTCTGTTCTCTCCTCTTCTCCCCTCCCCTCTACCTTTTCCTCTCTCCTCCCCTTTTCTTCTATGCACTTACTCTAGAATTGTCCCTGGATCTAGTATGATAGCGACCTCGTCTGTCGCTCCCCCATCCCCTTACTGTCCACCCCCTCACTCCTTCCCTCCAGCACTATCTGAAATGTTGTCAGGCCTAGTATGTTAGTCGCTTGTTTTGTTCCTCCCCTTCCTTTCTGCACCCCTCTCCCTCACCTTTTGTTTTCCTCCGGCTCTACCAGAAATGTTGTCAAGTCTAGTACGGTAGTCGCCTATGTCGTCAGGCCGAGTATGATAGTTAATTTCACATCCTTACTGTTCATGGCCTGTAAGAATGTCATTGTATTTTCCCTTGTTCGCTCCCTTGCCTTGAAGCGCTTTGAAACACATTGTGTATAGGCGCTATATAAATAAACTATCATATCATATATCATATCACCAATCATATGGAACCCCCTACTGCTACACATTCCCAACACTGAAAACCACCTGAAATTCAGGAAGGCCCTTAAAACCTGGCTTTTCCCAATACTCCCCCGATCCATGGTACCCCTGAGACTACACCACTGAAAAAGCTTCTGTGCATCGTTAACAACACAGGGGCCAGCAACTCTCACAGCGGTTTCACCTGACACACCACCACCACATCCTCAACAACACTCCCACCCCACAAGTACTCCAGGTAAGCCAGCAGCCTTCATTCTGGCACACCTGAAACACTATCGCACCACCCACAACACTCGCATCCCACAAGTACTCCGGCTAAACCATCAGCCTTCGCTGTGGCTCACCCGGAACATTCTCAAGCGCGCTCCCTGCCCACCAATCCTCTATCCACTAGACATGCCACCATCAATGAGATAAGTAGCCCACAAATGCACCACTAAGGCACAACGCAACATACCCACCCATGCCAGGTGCATCCTAGGACCCTTTTCACTATAGAGAGACAACAAATGATGAGACGACGCTGCCCCTCGGAACGGAGATCGCACCAGCCATACAACTCAGAAGACCACAGTACGTATAACTCCCTGAAGACCTCTGGCACATATACCTACACCACATCCGAGGACCATGGCCGCAGGCACGACCAAGCACCCAGGCACCATAGAATGCAGCTACGGCTATGCTTTCCGGTCTAGCTGTGCACATAACCGTACACACAAACACCAGACGTACCCCAACACCTCTGCCACTAGCATACAGTGACTACCAACAAAAAGAAATCCCGGCCACACATCGAATCTCTCAACAGTAGTTCTCTATTGCAACCGCCAACAGCACCCTCCCATGTGCCATGGACCATTGGGCTGCTTAGTCGAGCCTAGCCAGCCACCCATGCCCTAGACCGGCAAAAAATGCACACACGCATCTCCTAAAACTAAACCTCTAGAACTTTCTCTGACACATTGACTATGGTCACCGAGGGTGTTCCAACCAGGAAAAAGCACATTGAGGCCATACACATGGAGAAAGAGCGCTATATAAATAACCAAATGCAATACAATACAATAGTGATTCAAGTATGACAAAAGGCGAGTCTTTTCAAAGTCTTTGGTTGACAAAATTTTTAAATGAAACAACAACTTAATGACCATGTTTCTCTCTTCAACACACCAGTTCAAAGTGAGTTTCCTGGGACACTCTCCTGCCAGAAAAATCCCCCTTTCAGTTCACATACATCCCTTGGTGTAGTTTCCTGCCAGGTATCTCTGATACCTCTATGCAACATTCACATTCTTCTTAAGTATAGCACAGTTGTACTTCTTGAACAGCACAACTTGGTTTACTTCAGTTGTTACTTGTGCCACTTTCCCCCATACTGACATCACATATATCAGGGTTTGTTCAAGCTGGGTCTGTCAACCTTCCTTTCAATCCCTCTTGGCTTTTGTCAAAGCTGGTTCCTGGTCCCCCCCCCCCCACCCCCGCCCCCAAACTGACTTCTCATGTCCGGGGAGTTGTGCCATATTTGCCTTCTTTGTTAGGTTCTATTTGGTTGGCATTCAAAAAAACTCTTTAACATGCTGCTGCAAGGAGTTTGCGCGGGGCCAGCTGCCCCTTCTTGACGGTCTTATTTGGTTCCTGAATCAGCTTCCAAAACCTTTGCTGCTGGAACCAGTGCAGCGCTGCAGCGTCTTCCTGGGTCCCGCTCCACACTGTTCACCGGAGATACTTTTTGGTCCCGAATGCCACTAATCTGCTGCTGGCAGACGTCTTCTCTGCATGCGGCTCTTCTCCATGGGATTGCCTCTGTGACCACTCTCGCTTCCCGCTATGCCTACTCTGCAAATGGGAAATGCTAAATGCTGCAGTGTTTCTGCCTAAATCTGCTTTCCCATTTGGGGCTCTCGGGGGGGGGGGGGCCCCGTGGGGAGCCCAAAAGCCCCAAATGGGAAATCAGATTTAGGCAGAAACACAACCGCGTTGTTTGTGCCTGCCTTGGCTTTCACTTTGGGTCTCCGGTGCTCCCCTGGGGGAGCACCGGAGACCCAAAGTGATAGCCACAGCAGGCACAAACACAACGCGGTTGTGTTTGAAAACGCTGCGGTTTTTCTTTCCTAGTTTCTCGGGCTCCTCCAGCCCGGAAAACTTAGAAAAAAAAAACGCAGCTAGTGCTTATTTTTTTTTTTTTTAAATAAATAGCACTTACCGAGATGCAGCTGCAGCTTTCCTGCTCTGGTCTCTGGTCCCCGTCCTCCACGTACACACCAATGAAGGAAAAGCCACCCAGCTGTAGCTTTTGTTTACTACAGCTGGCTGGCTTTTCCTTCATTAGTGCCGCAAAAGCCAGCACAGGCGGGCATCCATTTCACAAAATGGATGCGCCCATGTGCTTGCTTTTGCGAATTTTGAGCTTGAATAGCTCAAAATTTTACATAGGAAGTTTAAAAAAAAGTGCTAGTATTTTTTTTTTTTTTAATGTTGCCCATCTATTTTTTTAAATAACATTTTTTACTGGACTATCCCTTTAAGGGATCGTCTTCACAAGACTGAGAAGTATATTGCTTCTCTCCTGTTGGAGTCGCCACTGTCCCCTGACCGCCATCTCCTCCATTGTGAATTCCGCCCCCCCCCCCCAAGAGAATACCACCCCTAGGGTCAGGATCAGGTAGCAGCTGCCTTCCCTTGGCCAAATGGGAGGAGACTTTAGGCAGTGGATTAGTGGATTAGGGATGACTCCTCAGGATTCATCAGACCATTCTCCTCTCACTAAAAACTGTTCATATAAAGAACAGTTTGTTGAATTTCGGCATTATGCATTCACTCTACAGGATCTACGCGATTACTGCTCCTCAGGAAATTGCAAATCAGAAAACGTCGAATTGCAAAATCCCGTTACCCAGTGATCACGTAGAATACTATCCACCCTCCCCCACCCCCCACTTACCTGTTTGGGTGGCACACACAGAAGTGTGCCACCTACTCTCCTGTACCCTTGTAACATGGGTCGTAGCTGGCGCAGCAGGGTGCTTTTTTTTCTTTGTCCCCCGCTTCCACTGTCATGGAAGCGGGGGACACCCCCGCAACGCCTGAAGCCCATAATGCCGAACGCCGCTCCTCCTGTTTGGGATTATGGGCTTCAATTATTTTGGCCAATGCTGAATGCGCTACAAATGCGCATTCAGCATTTTTACTCAACCTTTTGGAATACACCCCACTCTAAACACACGAGTTAACCTAGAATAGAAACCAAAGAAACATTTTAATCTGCATACAAGGGAAAAGCCTAAAAACTAGAACAGTTTAGATTGTGCTATGCAGAACGCTTAGCAAGAGCTATGCATTAATCTTTTTTAATGCTGTCGGACCTACAGCTCTGTAGGGATACATTTGATAAAGCAATCTGGATTTTACTTTTCTACTGCCAAATGTTCTTGCCAGTATTGACAACTTAAATGTATCTAAATTCCCCTCATGCAACGTTCAGAAAACCTACCCATTGTATTTCAAGCCAACACTTTCTAGTTTAGAATACAAAATGCATATTGGTGAAGCTCATCCAAATTGATTGCTTCCATACCTGTGTGGTCACGTCACTAATTTAATTTTCGAGCAGACCACATTCACAACTACAAGGGCTTTTTAACTGGTGTGCTTTTCTGCTATGGACTTGGATATCATTTCCCTGGTATCTCCTTTAGTAAATATTTCCAATAACATTTAATTTCTGAGCAACACCAGAACCAATGCTCCCAACCTTCAATAGTATCTGGGCACCTTGACTAATATGAACTTAGCTTCAAGTTAAACAATGCTACGTTCTAGCAGTGGTAACCTAGGGTCAGTTTTATTTGTGTACTAATACAAATTGTAAAGGTTTTTTAAGGACCAAACCACTTTACATTTAAGTATATTTAACTGAAACGTTTTTCCTAAATCGACTTTCAATCTTCCTTGAAATTCTCTTCTCATTCTTCTCTAAACTGCAACTAGGTGGGATGTTGTTTGGGAACTAATACTGAGCACAACTCTTGTCTTGGTTTAAAAAGAAATGTTTTAAAAAATACATTTTAGCCCTGGCAACATTCCCCTCGAATACACGGAGTTATTTGCAAATATTTCAGACCTTGCTGTAAACTCGAAATATAAGATTTATAATTTGAGAATTACCTACTATATCCCATTGCAATGCTTAGATGTATTATCCTGCAGTATAGCAAACTTCTTTTTTAAAACAAATACTTGGCAGTGTCTCAGTCACAATCATGAATGCCTGACCATTGATCTGCATCCATATATTAAGCATACCATTTATCACTAAAGTTTATTTTATTTCCTCCTCTGGTGGTTAATAAATAACCCAGGATTCTTCCATTACCATCTGGCTTAATATTGGATTTACGTATCTCCAGAGAGAAAGCATTGCAGATTCCCAACAATATTTCTGTAGTTCTCGCAATGCCCACCCTTCTTCTTTAATAGTGCTCCATAGCTTTTGCTGGCTGATTCAAAGGAAGGGTGTTTTCCATATAGTTTATGATGATCCTTTGACAAAAGAAATGCAGTAAGAGTAAACTGTAATAGCTTGGAACAGAAATTGAAACTGCAAGTTCACCATTGGTCCCCAAACTGCTCAATAAAGCCTAGTCTCAATTCTTTAATTGTGGTAAAGCCAAGTAGTGACACTAGATCAATGTGGTTCAAAATGATGGCTTGATTTCGTGTTTTTATAACGCCTATAGGAACAAGGGAAATGTCTATAAATAATGTGGTTTCTAAAATAAACTGTGCCACAGATGGGATAATGCAAAGTGCGGCTTTCTCCAGATTTCCAACCCCTCCAAGAATGAGTGTCCAAATCATAAACCGTTTTAACCTAGTTATAAAAGCCCTTGTCCCTCCAGGGACACCCATGTCTACACAACAATGTCCAATGAAGTGGCTCACAGAATTCCTAATCTTAACATGTTCTTAGCCTTCTGGCTGCCCTATGCTATGGCCGAAAAGTGTTCCAAGGAGTGGCTACCGGAAGAGTTTACTTATCTTATTCATAATGTCCAACCCTGGTCTAACTCATCAAAGCAGAAAAACGTCTTCATGGAAGGCTCTTTCAGCGGTTACTGAGATGGAAGAGCCTTTATCAGGCTTCCTCCTTTCACAAGATCTCTCCCAGGTTTCAAGCATGTCAGGATTTTTTCTTCTTAGGTGCCACCTCTGCCTCATTGCTTTCTTTTATAGGTCTCCCCAGACCTCCAGTTTCCTTAATTCATTTAACAACTCTTCCAGACCTTGAGCTATTCTGCATACACTTTAGCAACAATGTGCATTTCTCCCCCTAATTTGGAGTGTCTTTCAGGCATAGAATATTATGTAACCCTCCTGCCAGGAGATCTCAGCATGCAAATCTTCAGGAAGTTCTTCGCCTTTAGGCTTCTCTTTGGTTTCATTGCTTGGCTCAGGGACCGTTCTCCAGGCCTGTTTCTTTATTTTGCATGCCCCCTTGCTGGTCAGTCCCCTAGTGTTAGGCAGAATCCCGTGCAGTTCCCTTGGGGAACACTGCAAAAAGATTAAGACTACAGGAGCAGCAGTAAACCCAATTGGTAGCAGTCTGCACCACCCAGATTTACCTGGTAGCTGTGGCTGAGCAGTCAGACTTCTCTCAAGAAGAGTAGGGCAGTATATAGAGTATACACAATGGGGTCAAAACACAGTAGAGCAAACAAACACTGACCAGAGCTTTGTATAAAAAGTATATAATTATTTATTTAAAACACACTTTAGGCAATACACTAGCACTCTCAATGAAAAGTAATCTAAAAACACAGTCGGGTAAGTATACACACCTCCCTTGATAACTATCAGACAAGTCAGGGTTAAAGCACAACTATTTGTTACGATAGAAGTGAGTGCTTAACCTAGATGGCACTCCAATAGGTTAGGTTAAAAAGGGAGAGAAAAGGCAGAGCATAAAATAAAACCGTTCCCAACATGAGTTCAGATCAAGGGGAGAAAGGCAGGTTATACTGTAGAGCCAAAGTTCATAGGCCAGGCCCACTTTAAATGGAGCAAAGCGAAATGTGCCCAGGATCACACGGTTTAAAGTGCACTGAAAGTCTTTGCAGAGTGTTCAAAAGAGGGTGGGGTGAGTCAAAAGATATAGTTAGGTCTGGAGCCAACCCAGTTTAGAAGCCAAGGATTTAAGGGTCACCTTTAGCAATCTGTAGAAAGGGAGGTCAGGCAGGACACAGTACCTTAAAGAGAAAGGAAGCTCCAGCGGGGGCAGTTGTTCCTGGCAGTGGTTGAGGTTTGTGGTTCCGACCAGGGGAAGAGAAGATCTCGTCGAGGAGAAAACGCTGAGTCGTTGCACTGCACAGGGATGAAACCAGCCGAGAGTTCCCGATTTAAAAGGTGCAGTCCTTTTATTCACGGTCAAAAGTGGTGAGCTTGGCTATTGTTACGCTCACCTGGTTCCCACAGGAGCGTCGACCGGAACTGGGCCGCTGTTATTTCCACCAGCGTGACGTGTAGCGCCGAGAGGACTGACTGGACTGGCCCGCTCTGCCTAGTTTGTCTGGCTCGCAAGAATATTCTTCTGCAAAGGAGAAGAGGAATTAACCACCCGTGGAATTGAGTGTCAACCCACCTTCCCCACTCCCGTTGTCTTCCCACTGATCACTCTTGATGTCCCCTCCTTAGTCTCATCTGATGGTTTGGAAGGATGAGCTCTCCATCCTGCGTCGACCGCAGGGGCGCGTTGATGACCAGTTACTTCACTGGCGTAGAGGAATTGGTGAGTTCCAGTATTGACTCTAAAGTCCAATTGTTCATAAGAGTTCAAATGTCTGCTCTTCACTCTGTCCGATTCCTTGCAGGTTGCCGATTAATCCACTCGAAGATTTCCAAATGGCACTCGGTAAGATTCAGGTAAGTCTATTGTGTTTTTCCGCTTAGGGGCCGGGGTACGGTGATAAAGCAGAGTTGACTGTGCCGACCCGAGATGAGACACCTGTGGTAAATGAGGTAAGTTTTGTGGGGGGGGTAACTGGTATTGTCCTTGCTTTCTCCCCTTAGGGGCCGAGGTACGGCGATGAAGCAGAGTTGACTGCACCGACCCGAAATGAGGTGAGTACCTCCCGTGGTAAATCAGGTAAGTCCTTGAAGGGTAGCTTGTATGGCCTTAGAGAGTCCCCTTGCTCACCTTGCTGTCTTTGTCTCCTTAGGAGGCGGAGGGTGGCCGCGAGATGAAGAGAGCGTGATGGAATGCTGAAGTACCGCCAAGCAGGTGAGTTCAGCGCAGCGCCGTAGGAATGCGAAGCGATGCTTCAAAGACTTCTGTCTTTCAGTTCCGTGGCGAAATGGATCAGGATTCAGGTAAGGATTAAAGTTAAAACTCCTGTTCTAACCTTTATCCTTTTTGTCTTCTTGTTTCAGGAGTCCCAGGACAAGCGGGCGTGGCTGAAGACTGGAGCTGCTGAAAACACGGTGAGCATTACGCTGCAGCAAGCAGAATAACGTGAAGCACGTGTGGCTGTCCGGGCGTGGTTTAAATAGCCTTGGAAGAAGATCCAGGTAAGTATTCTTCCACAGCCCCACCAAAGTAACAAAATAGTCCCTTCAGTAAAATAGTCCCTCCTAAGCCTCATTTGGCTTGAGTCTTCATGCAGCATGGTCTGCCTCAGGTGAGTATGCAGCATGGTCTGCTTCAGGTAAGTTATCAATAAAGAGCCTGGCGCCCATGGCGCCAGGACTGACTTTATCTTTATGAGCCTGGCGCCATAGGCGCCAGGACTGTACCCAAACAGCCCCTAACTGGGGCTTTTGGGCATGCTCCAAGTGGCATGATGCCTGCTTCCGGGGCTGCTGGGCCTGGTCTGGTCTTCCGGGGGCAGGCATCATGACAGCTATCCGGCCGCCGGGGTGCTTGGCACGGACGATTCGACCAAGTGCCGACTTTGGAAACGAAAAAGGGCAAACTGGTTGGTCCTACCAGCTCAAAGGGAGAAGACTCTCCAGCAGAAGATCTTCTCTTGTCGTTGGAAAAGTGGTGAGTTTGTTGCAGCAGGGCTTCACCGGTGGTGTCATCGGTTCCAGGTGGCTCAGCTTCTTCCCTCTTCGGATTCTTAGGTCCTGTGGCGACTTCTGAAGTTCCAGTCCCAAAGGCCCTGCTTTTATGCAGGAAAAACCCCCCATTCATCAGCCTAGCTGTCAATCACACATGCTGGGCCAATCAGAGTAGAGTGCGACTTGGGTTGCTAAGGCAACGCAGTCCAGGGTGCCAATTCCCCCCGCCACCCTTCCTGTGGAACCCAGACAGAGTGGCACCATTTGGAGGACTTCTGTGGAGAAGCCCACCAAAATAGTGGAACAAAGGGCTCGACCTTGGTCAGAGTTACAGAGACCGACACAAACGCCATTTTAGAATCGAGTTCTGGCAAAAAGACCCAACCAGGGATTTAATATTCAATAAATAAACCGGCGGTATCTTTTAACATTGCACCAAAAAGTGGTGCGTTTAAAATCAATGGGAAAATCCCATAGAGTATATTCCGGAGGAATATTTTGCGTGGTAACCACTGCCACCAGCCAGAAACTCGACGAGGGGGGACGGGACGGTGCCCCCTCGAAAACAGACCCAGCGGCAAACGAATTACCCCTTACCAGTACTTCCACAATATGATGGTTTGTACTGGTCTGTTCACAATTTTGGACTAGTAAAGCCAATGGGGACTTTACATGCCCTGAGAGACGGTAGTCAGTCCCAGGGTATGGAGTCTGTTTGGGGGTTACTGTGACACCCCTGTGGTACTGCACTGAGGGTGCTGTGTACCACACATACAGAAAAACAGATAATACCCTATGGAGTAAAAAAGAAACCCCATAGCCCATAAGCACATAACAAGTCATGGACATACCTCAAATCATGTCTAAGAGTGGGAGTAAAAGAGTCTCACTCTTAGCAGGAGAACCCCCCCCCCCCCCACCCCTCCAAAAAAAATCCAGTAAAGCTGCTGGGGGACTCACTAGGTTTGGGAAATTAGCCTTATCAGAGAATTCTCCCTAACACCTAGTGCAGCCTTTTCCATAGTAACTGCTGCATGGCGTCTAAAACGTATACTACCTCTTCCCGAATAGCGGTTGCCTCATTATCCAGCTACCAACGGGAAGCTCACCAGCTTCTTTCCAAACTTCATCTCTCCCCCCTACAGTCCCTCAGGGTTCATATTAACTTTCTCGGGCATGGCATTGGCTGAAGCTTACTTCGGTTTGTTTTAGGATTTTGGGTTTACTCATGGTTTGTGCTTTGCCTAATGGATTTTCAAATTATATTGAGTTTCTCCCCATTGGATAATGAGGCGATTCCTGTTGCCTGCTTTTTTGACATCTTTGTATGCAGCTCGTTGAATCACTGCAATATTTGAATCCATGCTGCAAGAGTTTGGGGTTTTCCATGGCTGCTGGAACAAAACCCGCTAAATGCTGGAATCCGTTTTTCCATTTTGTTCTTCATTGAGTTCGGGGACTTCTTTTAATGTGGGCCGAACTTGTAGTAAAGTCTGCTATAGACCTTCCGAATGTTAGTCACCGTTCTCATACAAGGGTGCATGGTAGTTTTGTACCAGGGGTGCTTCTGGTAATCCCTGATGTGATATTTGAGCGGCTTTGAGGAAAGGATCTGCAACACGCATGAGGATGGAATATTGCTTCTTGTTGGGGGTGGCAAGCCTGCAATTCCCCACTCCTTCCACCTGCCTGGATGTGCCATGGGTAGCCTCTGGCTAGCCCAGTGCTCTCCGGCTTCCTCCCCCTCCCATAGAAAAAGATCGGAGTTGCTTTAACTTGCCATATATTCTTTTTTTTTTCGTCTTTTTTTTAACCTGGTCCTGGCCATTTTGTTTTTAGAAATTTCTTTAAGTCCTGGTCTCTGTGGCCCATGAGGCATGGCCAAATTGGCAGTTTTGCTCACTTGGACTCATCTGCATGCAATTTGGGAAGGCAAGTATGTTTGGTGGTTTTTACTGCCAAAATCTTTTTGTGCTCGTTGGTGATGTGATTGGAGGGCTGGGTTAGGCCATTGCCTAGGTGTAAGACCCTGTGAGTTCCCTAGATACGGTACCCGAGATGCTGGAAAACTGCCCCTGAAGATTGCTTTATGCTGATCAGCAGCTGTGGCCATACTGGCTGGACTGGACGCTGGCTCCCATGTTGCTGGTGGAATCCCACCCAGGGCTGTTCTCTAATTACCTGCATTTATCCTTGCAAGCTTTACTGGCTGTTCCTTTGTCCGAAATGTTCCTGGACTTTGCTGTCCTACCTTAAGGTGGGGGACTCCTTCTGGCCTGGAAGTCGGTAGCTTGCTTCTTCATATTGCGCCTCTGCTACATTTTGGGACATGCTCAAATGTCCCCTGCCACTGCTCCCATCGTGGAACACTTTTTGTGATCTGGCTTGACCCTTCATGCTCTCCTGAGCTGTACTGAAATGTTTGTAGGTTTTTCCATGCTGCTCTCTCTGCCTTTGTGGATGCTGGTGCTTTACCTTGTGGGTTGTGCACTTAGGTTTGTTGCACCTCTGGATCCTTGCTTTGTTGTGGGTACGCGTTCCTTCCATTCAGTGGTCCCAACCTAAATTTGGTGCCCAAACTGTGTTCCTGCCATTTCTTAGCCAAATTGGCCACATTAGTACTGGCAGTATTGGCCCCTGTGTTCTGATATATTGTTTGGATCCATCATCCGGAGTCCCCTAGACTCGGAAGTACTGTTTCTTTTCTTTTTTTTTCTTTTCTTTTTTTTTTTGGACCTCTCCTTCTACCTATTGCGAGTTTCATTGACTGGAGTGGGCTTGTGCTCCTTATGCAACCAGCTCTCCCTGGCATGCTGGTTCTCGAAACTTGGGCTGGCAAATATTTTGGGATCCCCCTCTGTGGTTCCCTCTGGCTGATTGACACTTCTGCTGCACTTTTGTGGTCAAAAGAGAATTTATCATGGCTAGCCTATTGTTTGTTTTGGTAGACTCGATGGTTAAGCCTTTGGGAACCCTGGAAACTCACCTAAAGGGACTCTTACAGGTACTTACCTGGACAGTTGCATACACTATTGAGTGCCGTAACTTCACCAGTGTGAGGTTACTGCTCTGATGTAGTTGTGGAGACGTTTTGTAGCCAGTTGTCATTGTTGTGCCTTTTACATTTTCCTGGGCTGAACTGAGGTAAGATTTTTAATACTGTGTTCTGGCGGACCTGAAGTTGGTGCCGCAAGCATGTATCGTTTGAGAAGTAAAAACTGCAACCCTAGCAGCATCTGGGCATCCAACATCTTGAATGAACCTTCTAAAGACTCTGCTCAAATGGAGGCTAGCACCCATAATGCCACAGACGATAATGATCCCAGTGTTACTTGCAGCCTATTCCTGCCAGTGACACTCTACCAAACTCCCTTGGCCTTGTTCATGTTTTTTCTCCTCCCTGACCCATTGAGCCCACTCGGATTAATATGGCTCCCTCAAATGTGCTGGCTCAGGTCTCCATGCAAAACATCAGCTCGTCTGCCAGAATGGCGGTGAGATGTAGGAAAAAAGGTTTTTTCTACAATAGGAAGACATTCTTTTTTTCTTCTGGAGAATCCGGGTCAGCCGACCTTTTGGAAGGGGGAGGCCCTGCCAATAAATAACATGGCATAACATCTGAAAGTGACTTGCATTTAGAGCCCAAATCTCAAGAGTTTGAGACTGGTCCTACTGAATCTATAAAACCCAAACAGACCGGCTTGTTATCGATCTGTCCCATTTTTGCTGAACTATCGTCAATGTTCATTAAACTCTTCATATCTGTCATCTTCAGCTAAAAACAACCAGCCTATAAACCCGCAAGGTGATTAGCGGAGCCTTAACTACGTACCAGCTTCTATATCGGCACGAAACATGGCCCTCACCTCTGTTTGATTTATATGACATTTATTCTGGCTGTGATGAAACAACATGCTGTTCTCCTGCAGAATTTCTACCAACACCTAGAGGCTTGGGATCCTCAATCAAACTTAGACCCTCGTGACAAGGTACCCTAGATCCTCAAACATGTACTAGTCCTGTTCCTTTAGAAAAGGGATTGCTTTGCATGTTAATACATGAAATTAGTTTGTCAAAAGAGGTTCTTACGGCCATGCTGATAAATGATCTGTGGGGCCAGGAGGGATGATCTTTTGCCTACAAGAAATCCAAGATCTCCTAACCTAGTATTTGAGGATTAGGTGGAAGTTTAAAAAAACAAGAAAAAACTCTCACCATGCATTTAGAAGACTGTGCTGTTCCCTCCCCTAAACCTATGATCCAAACAAAAATCGCAGATTGCATATCGAATAAATCAAAAAAGAATAAAAGGAAGGCCTGTCCACAAACATTTGGAAGTTGAAGCTTCCATGTGTTAGTTGCAAGGGCATTTTCAGGAATTACCGTCGGTTCCTGCTTTTGAATCTGCTGTTCAGAGATCTGTGGGAGCTGACTCACCAATATGAGTCAATGGCTATTGCAAGATCACAGGACTTGCTGCCTTTTAACTTATATAAAAAAAAAGCGACTGTTTCAGGACAAACTGATGTTGTTTTGGTCTCTTAATGGAGGACTAGACTACAAAAAATAAAATAAGTGCTCTAGTAAACCTAATAGACTTACTCTCAAATTCATATTATCCGATGGATACTGACTGCTTCTTAATAGAACTTATATTCTCTCTTTAATGAAATCCAGAAGTTGAGAATTATAAAAACTAAAGATATCGAACTGGTGAAATTTCATGACCTTTTTGACCTTGTTTTTGAAGACCTTTCAAGAGTGATTCAGGACAGAGAAAATGTCGGATCAATGGGTTATTCTATTGCCCCTCTGCAACATGAAAATCACGCATGAATCAGTTATCTATTATTAGAACTCTGTTACCCGCCCCTCCGAAGAACTATTAATTACATGTCGGAAAAGTCAAGGATCTGAAGGTCTGGGGAGAACTGTGAAGATAAAAAATCCACCTTTGGGAAACCACTCAGACTTGGCTGCCCTCATGAGAACACTGCTACCCCGTCCTTTGCTGTCTTCTAGTCTTTAACTCAGTTAATTAGCTAAAAGTTACCTCATGGAATGCCAGAGGACATCATAACCTTCTGTCAAATGATAATCTGTGACTCATTCACAATTCCATAATCCTATTACAAGAGACGTGGTGGTTATAATCTGTAATTATGGACGGATTTCACATTTCTTTCCAACTGGCAATTTGTGTTTCGAAAGGGTGTTTTTCTGGTGGCTTGTTTAATAGCTACACAAACATTCTCCAGCATGGGGTCTGGCATGGATTCACATGCTCATGAATATTCCCCGTCGTCAGGCTGGGAATCCTTGGTAAAGAAAAAACCAGTATCAGTTTCGTTTCTGATCTGTCTTTCGTAGTAATAACCAATCACTGGTCTCTGCGTCATACTGACCACAGCCAATGACTGCCCTCTACCTAAGCACCGCCTCTGGCAGCCATCTTCAGATTTTTACCGCACGTTCATGTGTTGGGATCCTCGTGCTATTGCTCTCGAGCGTTAGTGCTATTTTTTTTCACGTTTTTCTCAAAAACTTCGTTTTTTCGGTCAAAAGAGCCTCAAGCTCCACCGACTCTCCATCCGATCAACGGGGCCCCGTGTCGGATTCGTCTGCGCCCCTCAAGGGTGAAGATCTCGTCGAGCCACGCTTTTGGAGGATTCCAGAAGTTTCTCAGGCCCGGTCAGGGCCCAGGAGAAGGGAAGCTCGACGCCCGGAAAGCTGTTCAGGGTCTGCCCTGGATGCCAGCTGCAGAACGTCTTCAAGGAGGATGAACACTCTTTTTGCCTTTACTGCCTACATGAGGACAAGACGCACGTGGAGAAGGACTGTGCGTTTTGCGGCAACATGTCGGAGCGGACCATGAAGGACCGCCATCAACGTCTCGCCAACTGGCTGGAAGGGAAGAGCCCGTCCGGCGAGAAGAAGAGGAAGAAATCCGAGCGGTCTTCTAAGACCTTTGAGGACGCCCCGGCAACGGGGGTCCAACATAAGGCCAAGCACCGCGAGTCCACTGGCACCGGGAGCGCCGAACGGTCAGGCTCTACGGGCGCCAGGCTGGGCGCACCCTCCCCGGCACCATCAACCACGAGCCAACGCTCTGGGTCGGGTAAGAGGAAGGCCGAGCACCCGGCGAGGCTCCTAGAGAGGCCCCGGTCGAGCTCGAAGGCGGAGGGGGAGCGAGGCACTGTCCCCCCTCAAGGATAAGGCGGTGAGCGCACCTAAGGTGGTGAAGGCCTTAATCCATCCGGCCAAGCCCTCTATCGATACTGTCGCGGCGGCCCTGGCTCAACCTGTGGAGGCTACGCCAGTGGTGGCGACCTCGGGGCTCAGAGTCTCCCTGCCACCTCGGAGGGAGTCCTCTTTTGTGCCCATCGATAGGACCCCCGTGAAATTCCCCGTGGGGAGGAAAAAGGGGGGGCAGGGCGTCGTCGTAGATTCGGCCTCAACCTCGGAGGAGGAGCTGGTCGAAGTCTTAAGCCACGGCCTCGGCGTGGAAGAAGACCGGCCGGTCGGGATGGATCCCGACGCAGGTGACGACGCCCGTCGGATTCCCCTCTGCCAGCGCCGCGAGACAGCTGGGCGGCCATTTTGTTGGCTATACAGTCCTTATGCTCAGAGATAAGGACGAGACTACCGTTGCCGACGGAACCTCTCCCGTCGGGGGACCCAGAACCGGGACCTTCTGGGTTCCCCCTACCAAAAAAAGAAGGATCCACCCTCCTCCTCCTTTTCAGCTGTCGCGCCCCTTCCAGCCCTCCTCCCCGTCCACCCGAGGGGATGATACAGGGACTGACACGGCAGCGACGGGTACGGACGACGAGGTATATGACGAGGATGTACCGTCGTCGCCTCCCACCAGGGCTTCTCCGCCCGACGAGATTGGATCGTTCCACTCCATGATCGCCAGGGCATCCGAGCTTTTCCAACTCTGCCCTGAGGAGAAGAAGAAGGAAGGTTTCCTTTATCAGCGGCGCGAGGCCAAGAGGAAGACGGTCCTCGCAGTGCCTCTATTGGATGACATTTGGGATGAGGGCCTCACCCTCCTCAAGAACCCTTCCACGACGCCAGCTAGAAGAGACCGGTACGAGAAAAAGTACCCGGTCCCGGACACGGCCCCCCTGTGCCTCCGGGCGCAGCCTACCCCGGACTCCGTCGTCTCCGCGGCAGCCAGAAAAAAAGCGCGGGGAGGGGTGCGGCCTCCACATCCCCACCGGGAAAGAAATTGGACGCTATGGGACGCAGAGTCATCTCGTCTGCAGCGACGACGATTAAAGCTGCCAACGCCTTGGCTATCGTGGCCCGATACGACAGGGAGCTCTGGTACAAACTGGCTCCCCTGCTGGACTTCTTGCCGGACGACAAGAGGGCAGAGGCCCTGGAGATCCTGCAGGAAGGTGAGGTGGCTTCGGACCACGCCATTACCGTTGCGACGGACATCGCCGACACTGGGTTCCGCCAGTTGGGCAACGGCGTTTGCCTTAGGCGGCGTGGATGGCTCAAGGCTACGGACTTCCGTCAAGACGTTCAGACCAGAGTCCTGGACATGCCCTTCGATGGGAACAACCTGTTTGGGAAAACAGTGGACGATTCCCTTCAGGCCATTAAAGCGGACACCGAGACGGCCCGGGCCCTTGGAGTTCTGCAACAACGACGGACGCCCTTTCGGAGCAGCGGAGGCAAGGGCGCCTCCAAAGGTTCCGGCGGCGGTTTCTCCTCCTACCGTCAAGCGGCCCGCTCGTCGTCTCAGGAGGCCTACAGAGGACGAGGCAAGTCTGGCGGACCCCGCCGTCGTCGCCAAGGACAAGGCGGCAAAGCCTCGTCGAAGCAGGATTGAACCGGCTGTGGGGTCGGGCCCCCACCGAAGCACCCCGGTGGGAGGCCGGCTGGCGAGCTCCGTCAGCGTGTGGGAGTCCATCTCCACCGACCGTTGGGTGCTGGACGCCTTGGCCCGGGGCCACGCGCTCGAGTTTCAAAGAAAGTGTCCGCGCGTCCCCCCCGTGGCCAGGAAAGAACTTCACGTCCCTCAACTTCTCCTGGAGGTAAAGGCGATGCTCAGGAAGGGCGCCATCGAACTCGTCCCAAAGAGGCTTCGGGGCTCCGGCGTTTACTCGAGATACTTCCTCGTGAAGAAGAAGACGGGGGGATGGCGCCCCATCCTGGACCTGCGACGTCTGAACAAGTTCATCAAGGCGCAAAAGTTCCGGATGGTCACCCTCCAGCACGTCCTGGGTCAGCTGGAGGAAGGAGACTTCCTGTCGTCGTTGGATTTGGAGGATGCCTACTTCCATATTCCCATCCTAAAGGGGCACCGAAAATTCCTCAGGTTTGTGGTCCAAGGGCGTCATTACCAGTTCAAAGCCCTCCCCTTCGGACTACGGTCGGCACCCAGGGTGTTCACCAAGTGCCTCGCACCGGTGGCGGCGCAGCTGCGCCGCGAAGGGATCCACGTCTACCCCTACCTGGACGACTGGCTCATCCGAGCCAAGACAAGGGAGCTCGCCGTGGTTCACACGGCAAGGACCGTCCAACTTCTCACGGACCTGGGATTCTCCGTGAACTACGCCAAATCCCACCTGGTACCCGCGCAAGACGCTCTGTTTCTGGGAGCGAGGCTCAACAGTGTCCCTTCTGGCCTCCCCGTCGGAGGAGAGGACCAGGACCATCCCGGGCAAGGTGCAGCGGATGTTGGTGGCCGACGCGGCCAAGGTGAGGTCCATCAAGTCCCTCCTCGGAATGATGTCTTCCTGCATCTACCTCATTCCCATGTGCAGGCTCCGGATGCGCCCGTTGCAGGAGTTCCTGGACGCGCGCTGGATCCAAACGACGGGCAGCTTCGAGGAAAGGATCACACTCGACGAGAGTTTCCGACGAGCGATCCGGTGGTGGGGCACCCGCGCGCATCTGACGGCGGGCATGGACTTCCAGACCCCAGCCCACCAGGAGACAGTGACCACGGATGCCTCCCTGGAAGGGTGGGGAGCGCACACCGAAAATCTGCACGCAAGAGGCCTTTGGCTCCCGACGGAGAAATCCTTACGTATCAACGTCCTGGAGCTCCGTGCAGTGTTTTGGGCCCTCACGTCCTTCCTTCCGTCCCTCAAGGGCAAGGTGGTGAGGATCTTCACCGACAACACCACCACCATGTTTTACATCAGGAAACAGGGCGGAACCAGGTCCCCAGCACTGTCCAAGGAGGCGCAGGACCTGTGGCATTGGGCAGTCGCCCAAGGGATGTTTCTGGTGCCGTGTCATCTGGCAGGGATAAAAAACACCATCGCCGACTCACTCAGCAGGGAGCTGCGCTCGTGCCACGAGTGGGAACTACGGCAGGATCTAGTGGATCGCCTCTTCCGACGGTGGGGCACACCCCAGATCGACCTGTTCGCGACGGCGACGAACTCCAAATGCCGGAGGTTCGCCAGCAGGTTTCCCCAGGCGAGGGGCATGGGCGATGCTTTCTCGTTCCCCTGGGAGGGCCTGTTCCTCTACGCGTTCCCTCCTTTGCCACTGCTAATCCGGCTCGTCAACCAGCTCAAGAGGTCACGGTGCAGGATGATCCTCGTCGCACCTGCGTGGCCGAGGCAGATATGGTTCCCGGACCTTCTGGACTTGTCAGCGTCCCCGCCAATCAAGCTGCCGGTGGACGCGGATCTGCTCTCCAGGGAAGGAGGCGCCATCCTCCACCACGACCCGAAATCGCTGAACTTGCAGGCCTGGCTCCTGGAGCGCTAGAGTTTGGAGGATACGACATACCGGCCGACTGCAGAGAGGTTCTTGCAAAGGCCAGGGCGTCCTCGACTCTTAAATGCTACGGACACAAATGGAAGAGGTTCTCTGTCTGGTGCCACGCACAGAAGATTAACCCTCTACGGATTACGGCTCCCCAAGTACTGCCGTACCTGCTGACGCTGGCCAAAGCTGGACTGGCACACGCGTCCATCAAGATTCATCTTGCTGCGATCTCCCGATGCACCAGAACCACGGGGCGGACGTCCTTGTGGTCTCATCGTCTGGTGAAAGAGTTCATGAAGGGACTGTTCAGATCGTTCCCGCCGGTGAAGGCTCCGGCCCCGGCGTGGGAGCTCAACGTGGTGCTGACCAAGCTCATGGGACCTCCGTTCGAGCCTCTGCACTCGGCCCCGTTGAAGTTTCTGTCAGGACAACAGCGTTTCTTGTGGCCATCACCTCCGCACAACGGGTGGGAGAGATCCAGGCCCTTTCCTGCAAGGCCCCGTACTTGACTTTTCACGACACGAGGGTAGTGCTCAGGACGCACCCCTCCTTCATGCCCAAGGTACCGTCGGACATCCACCTCAACGAACCCTTGGTGTTGCCTGTATTCTTCCCGTCGCCTTCGTCGCCGGCTGAGAGGACTTTGCACTCGCTGGATGTGGCTAGAGCGCTGAAGTTCTACGTGGACCGCACGAAGTGTTTTCGGAAGACATCACAACTCTTTGTGAACTTTGGACCTGTCAATCGGGGGAAGGCTCTCTCGAAGGCTTCCATTTCCAGATGGCTCTCCGGCTGTATCATGTACTGTCATCGGTTGGCAAACCGACCGCTGCCTGGCCGTCCGAGAGCCCATTCCACCAGAGCGATCGCAGCTACCACGGCGTTCCTTTCTGGTGTGCCCCTGCTGGACATATGCAGGGCTGCTACGTGGAGGTCGACGCACACCTTCACGAAATTCTACTGCGTTGATCGGGATTCCAGGGAGGAGTCCAGGGTCGGCCAAGCAGTGCTGCGCAACCTGTTCGCCTGAGGTGAGCCTGGTGAGGAGGTAAGATGCTTAATGTTGAGTTTGATGTAATGCTTAATGTTGAGCCTTTGCCACCTCCCGTGGTTGTGCATGTGTGTACTGCTATGTATTCTTTATTCATGAGCATGTGAATCCATGCCAGACCCCATGCTGGAGAAGGAACAAGTTACTTACCTGTAACTGTTGTTCTCCAGCATGGGTCTGGCATGGATTCACATGCGAACCCTCCCGCCTACCCCTCTGCGGCTCTTCACTTGGTCATACTGCCACTTCACGTGCTTCCAAATCTGAAGATGGCCGCCAGAGGCAGTGCTTAGGTAGAGGGCAGTCATTGGCTGTGGTCAGTATGACGCAGAGACCAGTGATTGGTTATTACTACGAAAGACAGATCAGAAACGAAACTGATACTGGTTTTTTCTTTACCGAGGATTCCCAGCCTGACGACGGGGAATATTCATGAGCATGTGAATCCATGCCAGACCCATGCTGGAGAACAACAGTTACAGGTAAGTAACTTGTTCTTTCTCTGGGGTGATTTATTGGTAAATCCTATTCCTCACAGGATGGCCTGTTAGCCACTGAATTTCATTTAATTGAGTAGTGAATTCAGTCTTTTAGCAACATTTACTGTGATCCGGTGAAAAGTGAGCTCTGCTCTTTTCTCAAAGATATATGGTGAGAATTCTGGTGCGAAATAAAGTTTTATTTAAGTTAGCTTGGTGACCATACAAGAACAAATTCACTGGGAAGTTGGACACTTTGCATAGCGCAAACAATATAGTCTCAAATGAGGTTATCTGCTAGACTGCAACAGATGACTCCCATTATCTTCACTACAGATTTGTGTGCACTCCCCATGGTCCTTATTGGGGGAAGTCTGACCAAATGCCTTTGGGCCTGCCACTTAAATGGACAACGGTTCCATACATCTGTTCCATGTCAGTAGCCCACATTACATCCTATGTAGCCATTCATCTACCAACGGCGGTCGGTGGTGTGGGCAATCCATCAAAATGCGATGTTAAGCCAACAATAGGCCTTGATTTAGAAATCTTCTCTGCAAACCAAGAGGGGTATACAGAGTTCCTGGCCAACCGTTTCCTTTAACACATTACAGGCCCCTTCCCAGTATACTGATAATCGCGGGCAAGTATATAACTTGTGCAGTAAGCTCGTTCATCGACGGCACACCCGGGGCACTTGCCCATACAATCAGTGCAATCTAATAAATAATGAACTGGATGAAGCGAAACTTCAAGTTGGTATAAGGAACTTTTTTGGTTGGACTGCAATTATCCGAATGCTCCTGATAAGAGAACTCCATATTGAACTCCTGTTCCCATTTTGCCTTATTGTTGGGCCTTTAATCTCACCTACAGTCGTTTATAAAACACAGATATACATTTTGCTTTTCCCCAACCCTGGCCCCATGGATGTAGGACTCCAAAAGGCTGATCATCGGCTCTTTCAGGGAAACAGTCACTTGGCCCTGAAAGCTTCCCTCATTCTCCAATATAGTATATTTCTGTAATGGCGAATTACCTACGTACTCCTTGAACACCTCAAATTCAATTGAAGTTCCTTGCTACTACATCCAACCCAGAGCGTCTATCCCGGCCGGCCACCAGCTCGGTTCCATCAAGGGGTTTAGAGTTGGAGCTAGGTTGGTTTGTCCCCAAATAGGAGCCCATCTATCATATGGGGCCACCACTTTAGGCATCTTGCAAAGCCTGACCCAGGCTTTCTTAGTTGCTTTGAGTGGATAAAGTGGTCCTCTCGGTTTATTTTCAGCCCCATATGTTATGGTTCGAAGGGCACTGCACCCACTGCGCTCCTTTCAACCAAACGTGTGGTGGGGGGAGGTCATCTACTTCTTCCCAAAATTCTGCATACAGCCCTTGTGCTGCTAAGCATTATAACTCAGTGGTGTGCCCTCAGCCCGCCCGCTTCCCATGACTGGGTCATAGGTGTCCATACCATGTGGATCCCGCAGTTACCCCAAAGGAACGATGTACACATCGATTTTTAGCTCTCGAAATAACTATCTGCCCGGCCAAACTGGGCTATTATTAAACAAATATAGCAACTTCGGGAGCACTATCATTTTGAGTAGCGATAGTCTACACATTAACGACATCAGGAATTTTCCCCAGTGTGATATCTTAGTTTTAAACAGTGTTATGTAGTTAGTGTAGTTCAATGCTACCGTCTCAGCCGTCCCTCTGTGGACCGCTATAAGCAGATATTTTAAGGTGGTTTTCGCAATACTTAACCCATGCATTCCATCAAATTTAGATTGGAGTCAGTCAGTGGGAATACCTCTGACTTATCTTTATTTAGGTGTAATCCAGGATACCTTGCGAATTTCTCCACCATTCCTATGATTGAGCCCGCGTCCCTGGAAGGGTCACAGATAAAGAATAGGTTGTTCGCATATACAGCACCAGGTCTGCCAATGGTTCGATCACCAAAGCAAACAACGGGGACGCCTGTCTCATACTAGCCTGTAGTCTAATGCCCTCAGATAGGGTCCCATTAATGTTGACCGTGGGCGTCGGTGTTGTATACAACAGACCAACCCACAAAACGCATCTAGGGCCAAAACCAGCGTTTTCCAATACCTGAAACGGGAAGGGCCAGAACAGTGCTTTTTGTATGTGTAGGGCTATAGCTACTGCATTGGAGTCTGGAGGGCCAAGGGTTATTACATTGTATGCGCTCCTTAAATATAAGGCTGTGCTCTTCCAGGTATAAAACCGGACTGGTTCCTATGGATTAAATGCAGCATTAGTGGCAGGAGTCTGTTTGCCCTACCGTTTGCAACAGTTTTTGCAACAACATTGATTAAACAGCGAGGACGGTACGAGGCACAGTCACTGGAAGCCTTGTCTGGATTCAATAAGTCAATGATAACAGCCTCCCGTTCTGACTCAGGAAGACATTCATTCCTCAATGCCTCTTCTCACATCTGAAGTAGGTATGGGATCAGCAGATCACAATATTCTTTATAAAATGTTGCCACTGGACTGTCCGTCCCAGGAGCCTTCCTGTTTCGGCAGTCCCATGATTGCCCCTTTCATTTCTTCCAGAGTCAGTGGGGCCTTGATGGACTCTGAAGCCTCCCTAGACGACAGCGAAGTAGGTATTGCTTCCAGGTATCTTTTAATTTCAGCCTCAGATGCATTTCCTTTTGCTTGATATAGACTTGAGTAAATGGCATGGAATACCACATTTATATCTGTCGGAATATACTCTTGTTCCCAGTGCATCATCTATATACATAATATAGGTCCTACTCGTTTCCTGCTTTACCATCCAACAATCACCCTGGCCTGTCTGCCTCTCTGTATGTGCGTGCCATCACTGGCCTATCCAAACATCTAACATCCCTCTCTGCCAGGTCTCAGAAGTCATCAAGAAGGGGCTAAGTCTCAGCTAGTAGTGTTGGTATGGGGTCCCTAGCATAGCGATCCTGCATTCCCCTCAATCTCATTTCTACATTTAGCTCATGCCTAATGGACTTTAGGAGTGCAAACTAGGAAAGCCATGGCCACTCCATGTACATACACCTTGAATGCTTGCCACAATGTTGCGATGAAAGATACTGAACCTACATTTTCAGAGAAATGTAATTCAATGTTGTCCTAAGTGCGAAGGCCGGATCCCGGAATGCCGCGCCGTAGTTCGTGGCCGTCCTTCTGATGACCAACTTAGCACAAGTAATGAGGGGCAGTGATCAGAAAGTTTTTGGGTAGATCATCTACTGCCTGGAACAAGAAGTCTGAGATAAACCACAAATCTATTCGGGAATACATCACATGCACTGTCGAGTAATAAGTAAACTCTTATTTTTTTTTTCCGCCTGATGTTGCACTCTCCACGCCTCCACCATGCCCAGCCTTGTCCCCTTAATTATCGTGCGTGATGCCTTAACAGTGTGTGGGCTTGTGCCTGACCTCTCTAAGGCGACATCATTATCGTATTAAAATCTCCTACCTGTAAAAGCGCAGCCTTGGTGAAACCAGCAAGTCGGTTGGGAACATCCATGTAAAAGTCGGGGTCATTGTTGGTTGTTGGTGGGGCCATAGCTGTTAACAAGTACTAGCTCTTTTTTTACACAAGTACCCATGCACAAATACAAACCTCCCCCACCCCCCATCTACAATTGTCTGCAGAGAAGTGAACTGCAAAGCTTTATGTATTAAAATCATCACCCCTCATGCTCTATTGTAATATGAGGTATAGTACCGGTATCCTCCCCTACTCGGGGCAACCCGCGAGGCAACCTGTAGGAAGAGTACCTTGGCACCCAGGCGATTAGCGTGTGCGACAATCTTGCGGGTCTTTACACAATTGACCAACCCCCTAACATTCTAGCTCAAAGGTTGATTCATTCCTTCTCATGTCCCCAGTATAGCATAGCATATATACATTTAATAGGTAATTCATAGAATTTCGCAGAAAAGTGTCGCTGGCGCAGAGTGTCCGCGTGCGATTGACTGCGCCAGGCACGTGCGCTAAAACCGATTTCCGCGCACAGCGTATTCATGGATTTCAGGCTCCCAAACCAGCCGTGGCGCAGAGTATCGCAGCGACCCTGCAGCAGCGCCAGTAACGCCCCCAAGAACGCCCTCGCGCAAGGAAAAGCCATCAAAATCGCTAAATCATCGCAAAGGGCAGCGCTAACCCTGGACCAGTCCACAGGGCTGCCAAACAAGGAACGCAAAGCGGGTAACGTGCATATCAGGGGTACGCGTGAAGTTTTACACGCGATTAGCCAGGGCACGTGTATCACAGGGGTACGCAGGAATTATCACACGCGATTTGGCTGGGTACGTATATTACAGGGGTGCGCGGGAATTATCACACGCGATTTGGCTGGGTACGTGTATTCCAGGGGTGCGCGGGAATTATCACACGCGATTTGGCTGGGTACGTGTATTCCAGGGGTGCGCGGGAATTATCACACGCGATTTGGCTGGGTAGGTGTATTACAGGGGTACACGGGAAGTTCTACACGCGATTCGGCTGGGTACGTGTATTACAGGGGTGCGCGGGAATTCTCACATGCGATTTGGCCAGGTACGTGTATTACAGGGGTGCGTGGGAATTATCACACGCGATTTGGCTTGGTACGTGTATTACAGGGGTGCGTGGAAAGTTGTACACGCGATTGGCCAGGGTACGTGTATTACAGGGGTATGTGGGAATTATCACACGCGATTTGGCTGGGTACGTGTATTACAGGGGTACACGGGAAGTTCTACACGCGATTCGGCTGGGTACGTGTATTACAGGGGTGCGCGGGAATTCTCACATGCGATTTGGCCAGGTACGTGTATTACAGGGGTGCGTGGGAATTATCACACGCGATTTGGCTTGGTACGTGTATTACAGGGGTGCGTGGGAAGTTCTACACGCGATTGGCCAGGGTACGTGTATTACAGGGGTATGTGGGAATGATCACACGCGATTTGGCTGGGTACGTGTATTACAGGGGTACACAGGAAGTTCTACACGCGATTCGGCTGGGTACGTGTATTACAGGGGTGCGCGGGAATTCTCACATGCGATTTGGCCAGGTACGTGTATTACAGGGGTGTGCGGGAATTATCACACGCAATTAGGCTGGGTGGGTCCTCACAGGTGTTCCCTGTACACCCTCCACAGCCCCTGCAGGCAGCCCACAAAACAGGGGACTACCCTGCACACCTGCTCATGTCCCCCTGCACCCCCACCCCCCAGCAGTGCAGGGGCAGCCTCCACCAGGCCCCCACTCATGTCACCCACCAATCCCACCCCCCAGCCACCAGGGACACCCTCCACCAGGCCCCCACTCATGTCTCCCACCACCCCCACCCCCCAGCAGTGCAGGGTCACCCTCCACCAGGCCCCCACTCATGTCACCCACCACCCCCACCCCCCAGCCACCAGGGACACCCTCCACCAGGCCCCCACTCATGTCACCCACCACCCCCACCCCCCAGCAGTGCAGGGTCACCCTCCACCAGGCCCCCACTCATGTCCCCCTGCACCCCCACCCCCCAGCAGTGCAGGGGCAGCCTCCACCAGGCCCCCACTCATGTCACCCACCACCCCCACCCCCCAGCCACCAGGGACACCCTCCACCAGGCCCCCACTCATGTCTCCCACCACCCCCACCCCCCAGCAGTGCAGGGGCAGCCTCCACCAGGCCCCCACTCATGTCACCCACCACCCCCACCCCCCAGCCACCAGGGTCACCCTCCACCAGGCCCCCACTCATGTCACCCACCACCCCCACCCCCCAGCCACCAGGGTCACCCTCCACCAGGCCCCCACTCATGTCTCCCACCACCCCCACCCCCCAGCAGTGCAGGGGCAGCCTCCACCAGGCCCCCACTCATGTCACCCACCACCCCCACCCCCCAGCCACCAGGGTCACCCTCCACCAGGCCCCCACTCATGTCACCCACCACCCCCACCCCCCAGCAGTGCAGGGTCACCCTCCACCAGGCCCCCACTCATGTCCCCCTGCACCCCCACCCCCCAGCAGTGCAGGGGCAGCCTCCACCAGGCCCCCACTCATGTCACCCACCACCCCCACCCCCCAACCACCAGGGACACCCTCCACCAGGCCCCCACTCATGTCTCCCACCACCCCCACCCCCCCAGCCACCAGGGTCACCCTCCACCAGGCCCCCACTCATGACTCCCACCACCCCCAGCCACCAGGGTCACCCTCCACCAGGCCCCCACTCATGTCTCCCACCACCCCCACCCCCCAGCCACCAGGGTCACCCTCCACCAGGCCCCCACTCATGTCTCCCACCACCCCCACCCCCCAGCAGTGCAGGGGCAGCCTCCACCAGGCCCCCACTCATGTCTCCCACCACCCCCACCCCCCAGCAGTGCAGGGTCACCCTCCACCAGGCCCCCACTCATGTCACCCACCACCCCCACCCCCCAGCCACCAGGGTCACCCTCCACCAGGCCCCCACTCATGTCACCCACCACCCCCACCCCCCAGCCACCAGGGTCACCCTCCACCAGGCCCCCACTCATGTCCCCCTGCACCCCCACCCCCCAGCAGTGCAGGGGCAGCCTCCACCAGGCCCCCACTCATGTCACCCACCACCCCCACCCCCCAGCCACCAGGGACACCCTCCACCAGGCCCCCACTCATGTCTCCCACCACCCCCACCCCCCAGCAGTGCAGGGGCAGCCTCCACCAGGCCCCCACTCATGTCACCCACCACCCCCACCCCCCAGCCACCAGGGTCACCCTCCACCAGGCCCCCACTCATGTCACCCACCACCCCCACCCCCCAGCCACCAGGGTCACCCTCCACCAGGCCCCCACTCATGTCTCCCACCACCCCCACCCCCCAGCAGTGCAGGGGCAGCCTCCACCAGGCCCCCACTCATGTCCCCTATCACCCCCACCCCCCAGCCACCAGGGTCACCCTCCACCAGGCCCCCACTCATGTCTCCCACCACCCCCACCCCCCAGCAGTGCAGGGGCAGCCTCCACCAGGCCCCCACTCATGTCACCCACCACCCCCACCCCCCAGCCACCAGGGTCACCCTCCACCAGGCCCCCACTCATGTCACCCACCACCCCCACCCCCCAGCAGTGCAGGGTCACCCTCCACCAGGCCCCCACTCATGTCCCCCTGCACCCCCACCCCCCAGCAGTGCAGGGGCAGCCTCCACCAGGCCCCCACTCATGTCACCCACCACCCCCACCCCCCAGCCACCAGGGACACCCTCCACCAGGCCCCCACTCATGTCTCCCACCACCCCCACCCCCCAGCCACCAGGGTCACCCTCCACCAGGCCCCCACTCATGACTCCCACCACCCCCACCCCCCAGCCACCAGGGTCACCCTCCACCAGGCCCCCACTCATGTCTCCCACCACCCCCACCCCCCAGCCACCAGGGTCACCCTCCACCAGGCCCCCACTCATGTCTCCCACCACCCCCACCCCCCAGCAGTGCAGGGGCAGCCTCCACCAGGCCCCCACTCATGTCTCCCACCACCCCCACCCCCCAGCAGTGCAGGGGCAGCCTCCACCAGGCCCCCACTCATGTCACCCACCACCCCCACCCCCCAGCCACCAGGGTCACCCTCCACCAGGCCCCCACTCATGTCACCCACCACCCCCACCCCCCAGCCACCAGGGTCACCCTCCACCAGGCCCCCACTCATGTCTCCCACCACCCCCACCCCCCAGCAGTGCAGGGGCAGCCTCCACCAGGCCCCCACTCATGTCACCCACCACCCCCACCCCCCAGCCACCAGGGTCACCCTCCACCAGGCCCCCACTCATGTCACCCACCACCCCCACCCCCCAGCCACCAGGGTCACCCTCCACCAGGCACCCACTCATGTCTCCCACCACCCCCACCCCCCAGCCACCAGGGTCACCCTCCACCAGGCCCCCACTCATGTCACCCACCACCCCCACCCCCCAGCAGTGCAGGGTCACCCTCCACCAGGCCCCCACTCATGTCCCCCTGCACCCCCACCCCCCAGCAGTGCAGGGGCAGCCTCCACCAGGCCCCCACTCATGTCACCCACCACCCCCACCCCCCAGCCACCAGGGACACCCTCCACCAGGCCCCCACTCATGTCTCCCACCACCCCCACCCCCCAGCAGTGCAGGGGCAGCCTCCACCAGGCCCCCACTCATGTCACCCACCACCCCCACCCCCCAGCCACCAGGGTCACCCTCCACCAGGCCCCCACTCATGTCACCCACCACCCCCACCCCCCAGCCACCAGGGTCACCCTCCACCAGGCCCCCACTCATGTCTCCCACCACCCCCACCCCCCAGCAGTGCAGGGGCAGCCTCCACCAGGCCCCCACTCATGTCCCCTATCACCCCCACCCCCCAGCCACCAGGGTCACCCTCCACCAGGCCCCCACTCATGTCTCCCACCACCCCCACCCCCCAGCAGTGCAGGGGCAGCCTCCACCAGGCCCCCACTCATGTCACCCACCACCCCCACCCCCCAGCCACCAGGGTCACCCTCCACCAGGCCCCCACTCACGTCACCCACCACCCCCACCCCCCAGCAGTGCAGGGTCACCCTCCACCAGGCCCCCACTCATGTCCCCCTGCACCCCCACCCCCCAGCAGTGCAGGGGCAGCCTCCACCAGGCCCCCACTCATGTCTCCCACCACCCCCACCCCCCAGCAGTGCAGGGGCAGCCTCCACCAGGCCCCCACTCATGTCACCCACCACCCCCACCCCCCAGCCACCAGGGTCACCCTCCACCAGGCCCCCACTCATGTCTCCCACCACCCCCACCCCCCAGCAGTGCAGGGGCAGCCTCCACCAGGCCCCCACTCATGTCTCCCACCACCCCCACCCCCCAGCCACCAGGGTCACCCTCCACCAGGCCCCCACTCATGTCTCCCACCACCCCCACCCCCCAGCAGTGCAGGGGCAGCCTCCACCAGGCCCCCACTCATGTCTCCCACCACCCCCACCCCCCAGCCACCAGGGTCACCCTCCACCAGGCCCCCACTCATGTCACCCACCACCCCCACCCCCAGCCACCAGGGTCACCCTCCACCAGGCCCCCACTCATGTCACCCACCACCCCCACCCCCCAGCCACCAGGGTCACCCTCCACCAGGCCCCCACTCATGTCTCCCACCACCCCCACCCCCCAGCAGTGCAGGGGCAGCCTCCACCAGGCCCCCACTCATGTCTCCCACCACCCCCACCCCCCAGCCACCAGGGTCACCCTCCACCAGGCCCCCACTCATGTCACCCACCACCCCCACCCCCCAGCCACCAGGGTCACCCTCCACCAGGCCCCCACTCATGTCTCCCACCACCCCCACCCCCCAGCAGTGCAGGGGCAGCCTCCACCAGGCCCCCACTCATGTCCCCTATCACCCCCACCCCCCAGCCACCAGGGTCACCCTCCACCAGGCCCCCACTCATGTCTCCCACCACCCCCACCCCCCAGCCACCAGGGTCACCCTCCACCAGGCCCCCACTCATGTCACCCACCACCCCCACCCCCCAGCCACCAGGGTCACCCTCCACCAGGCCCCCACTCATGTCTCCCACCACCCCCACCCCCCAGCAGTGCAGGGGCAGCCTCCACCAGGCCCCCACTCATGTCTCCCACCACCCCCACCCCCCAGCAGTGCAGGGGCAGCCTCCACCAGGCCCCCACTCATGTCTCCCACCACCCCCACCCCCCTGCCACCATGTGCAGCCCCCACCAGGTCCTCACAATGTGCGTAATGGTCAGCCTCCACAGCCAAAAAGCCCTACCAAGTAACCCATTCACCCACATGGAAATGGAAATCACATGTTACACCCCCAATGTTCATGAAGCAAATGAACCCATGTCCGTCACACACATATTTTCCAATTGAATGGGAAAACACACAACATGACATGCATGAAACCAATGAGATGAAACCACACAGTGAACAATGTAAAAAAAAATGTATTAGAAAAAAATACGAATGCTAAAGAAAGAAAACTAACTACAATGTAAATGTGAAAAAAGAAGCTGCATGTCCGCATAAAAACACAAAACTAGAAAATCTAATCCAAAAAATTTTGTCCAAAGTGAAATGTCAAAACTCTCCGTGCAACAAAGAACTATGTACAAAAATAACAAGGGTCCATTATCACAACAGAACTAAGGAAACCTCCTAAAAAACCTACCTAAATATCAACTATATACAAAAAGTGGAGCAGTGTCCGTCGACTCCAAATCATAAGAAAAAACAAAGGAAACCTAAAACTAAAGAACTATATACAAAGCCGGCGGGCAAGTCCAGCGGCTCACTCTGTGGTGTTCCGGGCCAGGGCATCATCGAACTCCTGTTCGATGTCCCGGAGGCGGTCCAGTTCCATGGCCCCGAGGGTCCGCAGGGACGACGCCGTGTCCTCCTCCAACCCCCTGCGGATTGCCTCGAGGCACTCGGCCCGCCTTTCTCCGCCCTGACCATTGTGAGCCGCGCCTCTTCCGCCCGCCGCCGCTCCGCACCTATGGCGTGGCCCAACCGCTGCCACACGGAAGACACTCTCTGTCCTGGGTCCTCCTGCCCTCCGGCCGATGCCTGCCCCTCCGATGTCGAAGGCCCCGAGCCTTCATGGCTCCCACCATCTTGCTGCTGCTGCTGCTCTGCCTCTGCCCGTGCACTGCCTCCTGCTGCCTGCACATCCTCCGCCGGCTGGGGTGCACCTGTTGATGTGGCCACCCCTGCTGGACGTCCGACTCCCGACTGTGGCAGGGATGCCTCCTCCACCAGCCTGGCCGCACTGTCAGAGGCAGCTCCACAGGGCACCCAGGTGACTGATGGGTGGGAAGATGGCACAGAGGACGACTGGCGCGTAGGCGGTCCAGTTGAGGAGGGGGTCGGAACAAGCCCCATCAGACGGAGGAATCCGGTCTGGGTGACCTGTCCCAGCAGGCTGACGTGGTCAACGAGCCATTCGAGATGACGTGCAGTCTCTCCATGAAAAGACTGCAGGTCACCTCGCATGGCCCGTTGACGCAACGCCACACCAGCCAGGACAGGCTCAACCCGGACCTGGATAGCCACGTCCGCAGGCAGAGGAAGGCCAGTTGACGTCAGCTCATCCCCTGCCTGAAAACGGGTCTGGACGTAGGCATCCCTGCTGGTGCAAGATGATGCAGGGACAGGATCGGGGACAGGATTGCACACAGGCACCGCCGCGGCCGCCTGTGCTGCCTCCTGTCCCTGGTCCTGGACTGCACCACTAGCACCAGTGGGATCCCCACCTCCAGACCCCGTCTCTGGTGCTTGCACGGCCTCCTCCTCCACCAGACCCCCCACCAACCTGGATGACTCTGTGCCATCTTCCCCTGTTGGGCCCTGTGGGGTCCCAGCTGCCCCTTCTGCTGCCGAGGAGTCCAACTGCAACCTCCGCCTCTTGGACCTCCCCCCGGCAGCTGCGGCCTGGGACGCGGCACCGGACTCCTCACTCCCCGACGAGATGACAACACGGGAGGGGAGCCGGGCCTTGCGTCTCCGGCTGGCGGTCGGATCCCCGCCGCTGTGCTCCACAGCACCTTCTCCGCCCTCTTCATCAGTTGACGCTGCAGACAGGGAGAAACAAAACACAGGCATCAGGGCACTGTACAATGGACACATACACGCATGACAGTTGCACATGAGTGGCATTGGCAAACCTCAGACATGTCATCACAATCCCCAACACACATGTCATTGCAACTGGCACACATGAGCCATACCACAGCCATATCGCAACTGCCACCACCATCCCTACACATACAACAGCATCAGCAGCCAAAGGGGAGCCATACATCACATGCAACAGAGGAAGTGCACCACACATGTACACACACCACCACACTTGCATGCATGTCTACACCTCTGCCAAGTGTCGCACTGTTCAGACGGGCATCCATGTCACATCTGCCAATCAGGCTTCCACATACCGCTGTCACATGCATCCATGTAGCATCACTGTTGCACCTTTGACAAATACACACACATGCACATGTACACAGTGCTCATACATGCAGCCGAAAACAACATACATGCCTGACATCACGGACATGTCTACTTACATACACATTCATCCAAACATGTGTGCACGCACAACTGCATTTGCCATGCAAGCCCACACACACAAGCACCATCCATGTCTCACACATTACAGCCCTCGCATGTGTCAGCCCCACGGCCCTGTACACCCCCACCCATACTCCACCCCATACAAACAGATGTGCAACCGGCACAATGGGGAATGATCACCACACGCCCTGCTCACAACCAGGATGCATGTACACTCACCGCTCGACTCCAGACGGCTCTGCTTCTCTAGGACCTGGACGTGGAGCGCTGGGGATATGCGTTCCAGGACCCCCATCTGTTCTTCCGACAAGTGGCCCCGGCGCCCCTTGGCATCCGCTGCCTTCAAGAGGCGCCGGGCCTTGTTCAGGGTCCTGGACCTGAAGTCCTCCCAGCGCTTCCTGACATGTTGTAAGTCCCGGACTGCCACCCCCTCCGCGTTGATGGCAGTCACGATGTCTGTCCAGATCCGAGTCCGTCCTTCCTTGTCGGCGCGGGAACTTCCAAAGAGGGCATCATACTGCCCCAGGACTTGCTCCACCAGGACACCAACTTCGGTGGCACTGAAGCTGGTGCCCCTCTGCCTCTCTGGCCGGGGGTTGTCAGTGGTCACAGATGGTGTTAGCCCCGACATGACAACCCCAGAGGCAGGAGTGGGTGGGCAACTGGGTCCTGGGGCTGGGCTGTGGAGCGATGGAATTCCAGTCGGGAGTCTTCTGTTCCAGCAGGGGTGGTCACAGCAACAGCACCCCTGGCTGATGTGCAGGCAGCAAATGGCAGTGCACGTGGGCAGCAGGCAGTCAGGCAGCAGCAGATAGCAGGTGGGAGCGTGCTCGGGGCTCTGGGGGGCAGTAATTCGGCCTTCTGGGCAGGAGCGTGGTCTCCCGTGTGCTCACGCGTGGCCAGCTTGGTACGGAGTGAATTGGCACGTGAAAATCCTGCACGTCAGCGTGAAAACCGAGGAAAGGCCCTTAGCGCGTAAGCGCGTCAGCACGCATACGCGATTCCATTGGACCAAAGGCCCTCAGCGCGTAAGCGCATCTGTGACGTGACCCGCACGGGTGTTTCCCACACAGCACGTGATGACAGAGCACACGTGGAAAGACTGCACGTCAGAGTCTCATCGCGTGTAATTGGACAAAAGTGCGTGTACACGCGATTGGCCTATGTACGTGTATATGAGGTGTGCGCGGACACTTACACACGCAAGTACGTCAGCGCACCTGTATCCCGGTGTACGGCCATTTCCACCAATCACACGCAATGAGACTCTGACGTGCAGTCTTTCCACGTGTGCTCTGTCATCACGTGCTGTGTGGGAAACACCCGTGCGGGTCACGTCACAGACGCGCTTACGCGCTGAGGGCCTTTGGTCCAATGGAATCGCGTATGCGTGCTGACGCGCTTACGCGCTAAGGGCCTTTCCTCGGTTTTTCACGCTGACGTGCAGGATTTTCACGTGCCAATTCACTCCGTACCAAGCTGGCCACGCGTGAGCACACGGGAGACCACGCTCCTGCCCAGAAGGCCGAATTACTGCCCCCCAGAGCCCCGAGCACGCTCCCACCTGCTATCTGCTGCTGCCTGACTGCCTGCTGCCCACGTGCACTGCCATTTGCTGCCTGCACATCAGCCAGGGGTGCTGTTGCTGTGACCACCCCTGCTGGAACAGAAGACTCCCGACTGGAATTCCATCGCTCCACAGCCCAGCCCCAGGACCCAGTTGCCCACCCACTCCTGCCTCTGGGGTTGTCATGTCGGGGCTAACACCATCTGTGACCACTGACAACCCCCGGCCAGAGAGGCAGAGGGGCACCAGCTTCAGTGCCACCGAAGTTGGTGTCCTGGTGGAGCAAGTCCTGGGGCAGTATGATGCCCTCTTTGGAAGTTCCCGCGCCGACAAGGAAGGACGGACTCGGATCTGGACAGACATCGTGACTGCCATCAACGCGGAGGGGGTGGCAGTCCGGGACTTACAACATGTCAGGAAGCGCTGGGAGGACTTCAGGTCCAGGACCCTGAACAAGGCCCGGCGCCTCTTGAAGGCAGCGGATGCCAAGGGGCGCCGGGGCCACTTGTCGGAAGAACAGATGGGGGTCCTGGAACGCATATCCCCAGCGCTCCACGTCCAGGTCCTAGAGAAGCAGAGCCGTCTGGAGTCGAGCGGTGAGTGTACATGCATCCTGGTTGTGAGCAGGGCGTGTGGTGATCATTCCCCTTGTGCCGGTTGCACATCTGTTTGTATGGGGTGGAGTATGGGTGGGGGTGTACAGGGCCGTGGGGCTGACACATGCGAGGGCTGTAATGTGTGAGACATGGATGGTGCTTGTGTGTGTGGGCTTGCATGGCAAATGCAGTTGTGCGTGCACACATGTTTGGATGAATGTGTATGTAAGTAGACATGTCCGTGATGTCAGGCATGTATGTTGTTTTCGGCTGCATGTATGAGCACTGTGTGCATGTGTGTGTATTTGTCAAAGGTGCAACAGTGATGCTACATGGATGCATGTGACAGCGGTATGTGGAAGCCTGATTGGCAGATGTGACATGGATGCCCGTCTGAACAGTGCGACACTTGGCAGAGGTGTAGACATGCATGCAAGTGTGGTGGTGTGTGTACATGTGTGGTGCACTTCCTGTGTTGCATGTGATGTATGGCTCCCCTTTGGCTGCTGATGCTGTTGTATGTGTAGGGATGGTGGTGGCAGTTGCGATATGGCTGTGGTATGGCTCATGTGTGCCAGTTGCAATGACATGTGTGTTGGGGATTGTGATGACATGTCTGAGGTTTGCCAATGCCACTCATGTGCAACTGTCATGCGTGTATGTGTCCATTGTACAGTGCCCTGATGCCTGTGTTTTGTTTCTCCCTGTCTCCAGCGTCAACTGATGAAGAGGGCGGAGAAGGTGCTGTTGAGCACAGCGGCGGGGATCCGACCGCCAGCCGGAGACGCAAGGCCCGGCTCCCCTCCCGTGTTGTCATCTCGTCGGGGAGTGAGGAGTCCGGTGCCGCGTCCCAGGCCGCAGCTGCCGGGGGGAGGTCCAAGAGGCGGAGGTTGCAGTTGGACTCCTCGGCAGCAGAAGGGGCAGCTGGGACCCCACAGGGCCCAACAGGGGAAGATGGCACAGAGTCATCCAGGTTGGTGGGGGGTTTGGTGGAGGAGGGGGCCGCGCAAGCACCAGAGACGGGGTCTGGAGGTGGGGATCCCACTGGTGCTAGTGGTGCAGTGCAGGACCAGGGACAGGAGGCAGCACAGGCGGCCGCGGAGGTGCCTGTGTGCAATCCTGTCCCCGATCCTGTCCCTGCATCATCTTGCACCAGCAGGTATGCCTACGTCCAGACCCGTTTTCAGGCAGGGGATGAGCTGACGTCAACTGGCCTTCCTCTGCCTGCGGACGTGGCCATCCAGGACCGGGTTGAGCCTGTCCTGGCTGGTGTGGCGTTGCGTCAACGGGCCATGCGAGGTGACCTGCAGTCTTTTCATGGAGAGACTGCACGTCATCTCGAATGGCTCGTTGACCACGTCAGCCTGCTGGGACAGGTCACCCAGGCCGGATTCCGCTGTCTGATGGGGCTTGCTCCGACCCCCTCCTCAACTGGACCCCCTACGCGCCAGTCGTCCTCTGTGCCATCTTCCCACCCATCAGTCACCTGGGTGCCCTGTGGAGCTGCCTCTGACAGTGCGGCCAGGCTGGTGGAGGAGGCATCCCTGCCACAGTCGGGAGTCGGACGTCCAGCAGGGGTGGCCACATCAACAGGTGCACCCCAGCCGGCGGAGGATGTGCAGGCAGCAGGAGGCAGTGCACGGGCAGAGGCAGAGCAGCAGCAAGATGGTGGGAGCCATGAAGGCTCGGGGCCTTCGACATCGGAGGGGCAGGCATCGGCCGGAGGGCAGGAGGACCCAGGACAGAGAGTGTCTTCCGTGTGGCAGCGGTTGGGCCACGCCATAGGTGCGGAGCGGCGGCGGGCGGAAGAGGCGCGGCTCACAATGGTCAGGGCGGAGAACTCCATGCGGAGGGCCCTGAGGCGGGCCGAGTGCCTCGAGGCAATCCGCAGGGGGTTGGAGGAGGACACGGCGTCGTCCCTGCGGACCCTCGGGGCCATGGAACTGGACCGCCTCCGGGACATCGAACAGGAGTTCGATGATGCCCTGGCCCGGAACACCACAGAGTGAGCCGCTGGACTTGCCCGCCGCCTTTGTATATAGTTCTTTAGTTTTAGGTTTCCTTTCGTTCTTATTATTATTTGGAGTCGACGGACACTGCTCCACTTTTTGTATATAGTTGATATTTAGGTAGGTTTTTTAGGAGGTTTCCTTAGTTCAGTTGTGATGATGGACCCTTGTTATTTTTGTACATAGTTCTTTGTTGCATGGAGAGTTTTTACATTTCACTTTGGACATCATTTTTTTGATTTGATTTTCTAGTTTTGTGTTTTTATGCGGACATGCAGCTTATTTTTTCACATTTACATTGTAGTTAGTTTTCTTTCTTTGGCATTTGAATTTTTTTCAATACATTTTTTTTTCCATTGTTCACTGTGTGGTTTCATCTCATTGGTTTCATGCATGTCATGTTGTGTGTTTTCCCATTCAATTTGAAAATATGTGTGTGACGGACATGGGTTAATTTGCTTCATGTACATTGGGGGTGTAACATGTGATTTCCATTTCCATGTGGGTGAATGGGTTACTTGGTAGGTCTTTTTGGCTGTGGAGGCTGACCATTACGCACATGATTGGGGATTGTGAGGACCTGGTGGGGGCTGCACATGGTGGCAGGGGGGTGGGGGTGCAGGGGGACATGAGTGGGGGCCTGGTGGAGGTTGAGCCTGCACTGCTGGGGGGTGGGGGTGGTGGGAGACATGAGTGGGGGCCTGGTGGAGGGTGACCCTGCACTGCTGGGGTGTGGGGGTGATGGGAGACATGAGTGGGGGCCTGGTGGAGGGTGCCCCTGGTGGCTGGGGGGTGGGGGTGGTGGGAGACATGAGTGGGGCCCTGGTGGAGGGTGACCCTGGTGGCTGGGGGGTGGGGGTGGTGGGAGACATGAGTTGGACATGGGTGGGGGCCTACTGGCAGGTGCCCCACAGTGCTGGGGGGTGGGGGTGGTGGGAGACATGAGTTGGACATGGGTGGGGGCCTGCTGGCAGGTTCCCCACAGTGCTGGGGGGTGGGGGTGGTGGGAGACATGAGTGGGGCCCTGGTGGAGGGTGACCCTGGTGGCTGGGGGGTGGGGGTGGTGGGAGACATGAGTTGGACATGGGTGGGGGCCTACTGGCAGGTGCCCCACAGTGCTGGGGGGTGGGGGTGGTGGGGGACATGAGTTGGACATGGGTGGGGGCCTGCTGGCAGGTGCCCCACAGTGCTGGGGGGTGGGGGTGGTGGGAGACATGAGTGGGGCCCTGGTGGAGGGTGACCCTGCACTGCTGGGGGGTGGGGGTGGTGGGAGACATGAGTGGGGCCCTGGTGGAGGGTGACCCTGGTGGCTAGGGGGTGGGGGTGCTGGGAGACATGAGTTGGACATGGGTGGGGGCCTGCTGGCAGGTGCCCCACAGTGCTGGGGTGTGGGGGTGGTGGGAGACATGAGTTGGACATGGGTGGGGGCCTGCTGGCAGGTGCCCCACAGTGCTGGGGGGTGGGGGTGGTGGGAGACATGAGTTGGACATGGGTGGGGGCCTACTGGCAGGTGCCCCACAGTGCTGGGGGGTGGGGGTGGTGGGAGACATGAGTTGGACATGGGTGGGGGCCTGCTGGCAGGTGCCCCACAGTGCTGGGGGGTGGGGGTGGTGGGAGACATGAGTGGGGCCCTGGTGGAGGGTGACCCTGGTGGCTGGGGGGTGGGGGTGGTGGGAGACATGAGTTGGACATGGGTGGGGGCCTACTGGCAGGTGCCCCACAGTGCTGGGGGGTGGGGGTGGTGGGGGACATGAGTTGGACATGGGTGGGGGCCTGCTGGCAGGTGCCCCACAGTGCTGGGGGGTGGGGGTGGTGGGAGACATGAGTGGGTCCCTGGTGGAGGGTGACCCTGCACTGCTGGGGGGTGGGGGTGGTGGGAGACATGAGTGGGGCCCTGGTGGAGGGTGACCCTGGTGGCTGGGGGCTGGGGGGTGGGGGTGGTGGGAGACATGAGTTGGACATGGGTGGGGGCCTACTGGCAGGTGCCCCACAGTGCTGGGGGGTGGGGGTGGTGGGGGACATGAGTTGGACATGGGTGGGGGACTGCTGGCATGTGCCCCACAGTGCTGGGGGGTGGGGGTGCAAGGGGACATGTGTTGGTGTTCATTAGTTCAAGGAGACATGTGCCTTTGCTGGGGGGCATGCCCATGTTGGGTGGGCTGCCTGCGGGACATGACCAGGGATGCAGGGTAGTCCCCTGTGGTGTGGGCTGCCTGCAGGGGCCGTGGAGGGTGTACAGGGTACACCTGGGAGGACCCACACTGTCAAATCACATGTGGGACTCCCCGGCACCCCTGAAATACACGTACCGTGCAGAAATCGCGTGTAAAACTTCCCGCGCACCCCTGAAATACACGCGCCCAGGCTATTCGCGTGTAAAACTTCCCGCGCACCCCTGAAATACACTCGCCCAGGCTATTCGCGTGTGGAACTTCCCGCGCACCCCTGAAATACACGCGCCCAGGCTATTCGCGTGTGGAACTCCCCGCGCACCCCTGAAATACACGCGCCCAGGCTATTCGCGTGTGGAACTTCCTGCGCACCCCTGAAATACACGCGCCCCCAGGCTATTCGCGTGTGGAACTTCCCGCGCACCCCTGAAATACACGCGCCCAGGCTATTCGCGTGTGGAACTTCCCGCGCACCCCTCAAATTCAGGCGCCCAGGCTATTCGCGTGTGGAACTTCCCGCGAACCCCTGAAATACACGCGCCCAGGCTATTCGCGTGTGGAACTTCCCGCGCACCCCTGAAATACACGCGCCCAGGCTATTCGCGTGTGGAACTTCCCGCAAACCCCTGAAATACACGCGCCCAGGCTATTCGCGTGTGGAACTTCCCGCGAACCCCTGTAATACACGTAGCCCGCTCCCCCAGGCCCGATCGCGTGAGGAACTTCCCGCGCACCCCTCAAATTCACGCGCCCAGCCTATTCGCGTGTGAAACTTCACGCGAACCCCTGAAATACACGTAGCACACTCCCCCAGGCCCGATCGCGTGAGGAACTTCACGCGAACCCCTGTAATACACGTAGCCCGCTCCCCCAGGCCCGATCGCGTGTGGAACTTCCCGCGCACCCCTCAAATTCACGCGCCCAGGTTATTCGCGTGTGAAACTTCACGCGAACCCCTGAAATACACGTAGCACGCTCCCCCAGGCCCGATCGCGTGTGGAACTTCCCGCGCACCCCTCAAATTCACGCGCCCAGGCTATTCGCGTGTGAAACTTCACGCGAACCCCTGAAATACACGTAGCACGCTCCCCCAGGCCCGATCGCGTGAGGAACTTCACGCGAACCCCTGTAATACACGTAGCCCGCTCCCCCAGGCCCGATCGCGTGAGGAACTTCACGCGAACCCCTGTAATACACGTAGCCCGCTCCCCCAGGCCCGATCGCGTGAGGAACTTCACGCGAACCCCTGTAATACACGTAGCCCGCTCCCCCAGGCCCGATCGCGTGAATAACTTCACGCGAACCCCTGTGATGCACGTACCCTGCAAATCGCGTGTGACACTTCCCGCGCACCCCGGTATACATGCACACGTATTTTTTGTCAGCGGGTGTCCGTGTTTGTGGGTACCCCTTTGCACGTCATTTTTCCTGGAGAGCCACAGTATGGGACATTCATCATGGCAGTATATAGGTGCTATTTATTGGTGCACCGTTTGACGCACATTTCTTACAGCCGCAGAGACGCTACCGCCTCCTTTCTTGTGGCGGTCGTGTTTGTGCCTGTGCGCTGGTTTGAGCGTGCGCTTTTTTCCCCTATTCTATTCCATGAATACGTGTTGTAGGCGAGCGTGTGGGCGTTCCGCGCACTTGTGCCCTGTACTTCCCCCGTGACGCCCACGTTTTGGCAAGTTGTTCCCCATTCCGAGTGTTACGCCGGTGTTCCGCCTACTTTTATTGCGTGCGCCGCGCTATGTGCGAATTTCGCTGTGGCCTGTGCGATTTTCGCTGTGACCTGGCGCACGCTGTTAGATGGCCTGTGCGCCAACGTGCGCCAACGTGCGCCGCGCACTTTTTTATCGCACATCCGCTGGTTTTCTCGCGCACGGCTTCCATGAATCGACGTGCGCTGCTTTTCGTGCGATTTTCGCACTTGCACTGCGATTTTCGCTATTCCACTGCGATTCGCACGTTTTTGCCCACTTGCGCCGCGCTAATTATTCCATGAATCGGCCTCATAGTCTTGCAAATTGACCGATGCATTCCCCAAAGTTAAAACATTGTTCAGCCACCAAGCATTTTTAAACTGTAAACCCCAACTTTTCCCCTTACAATGCTCCCCCCACCTTCTCTTCCCTCCCACAACTCGCAGTGTTGGCATACCCTACCCATCTCATCTCATCCCGTAACTGTGTAGCAATCGCTTAGCAACAAGCTGTTGCCACTCAAGCATCTTGCTGTCATAAATTGCTGGTTACTTCATAAAAAAGTAACATCTTCTTAGCATAATACATTACCATTTACAATATTGCTTTGCAACCATTTGAGTACTTCAGTGATCAGTCCCATTTTAAATCTGAAGAGATCCAGCAGGCGACCCAGATTTCGGGAGCAGTACTTTTGCTTTGACCTTTACTGCATCCGCAGGTACTGTGGAAAAAGTAAATTTTCCCTTGGAATTGGAAGCAAAGATGGGTGGGATGCAGCATTGCATATTGATTTTCTTTTTTAAAAGAAAAAAAAATGTATTTAACACACGGTGGGAAGCAGCAAATGGAAATGCATGACATCTACAATTCAACAGCAGCAGGTGACAGTCCATCATAATACCAATCTTGGTCATAGGGGATACACATTACAATTTTCGCCGCCTCTCACCCCACCCATTGAATTAACCTAAATGTTACTCCAAGCTCAAACAGTTCTACAGCAGCGAGAAGTGCAGCATCAAAAGAGGCATATCAACCATAGCAGGTTAGTTCTCGGCGAAGTCAATAAATGGTTTCTAAACAGTGACATATTTGCTGTATTGGCCTTCACACAGTGCCGTAATCTTGTCCGCAAACAGGGTGTCCCATATTTTGACCCACCACATTTGGATCACAAGGCCATCAGCGGATTTTCAATTCTGGGCGATAGTCTGCTTTGCAGAAAAAGGAACTGCCCCAATTTAAAATGGCAACGGGGCCCATAAGGGAGAACGACCCAGCCCTTGCATCCCCCAGCACTACCGCTCGCTGGTACATCGTAGCGATAACCCTGTGATGTCCTTGATTTTGGAAAGCCCCCTCTTCCAGAAAAAATTCACCTTACCACACAGCCACACCATATAAAAGAGTTTACAGCATCACAATCCCGTCAACAAGAAGCTGAGTAATCCGCTGATATGATGCAACCTTTCCGTGGTGAGGTACAACTTATAACTAAATTTATAGTAACACTCCCCATCAGTGACACACCTGGAGGACTTGAGCATCCTGCCCCATATTCTCAGCCATGCATCGTTGTCTATAAGCTTGCCCAAATCGGTTTCCCACTTTTCCATATATGGTAGGCATACCACAGAAGCCCCCTTGTCCAGCAGCTTATATAACTTTGAAGCCTGGCGATAAGCCCCCTTGTAATGTCAACTCAAGAGCATTTAGTGGCCTACTGGCTCCCTGCGTTGCTGTAGGATGCGAGACCCATTGCCGAAGTTGGGTGTAACGGAACCACTCTTTTTCCGGTAGTGTAAAGGCGAGCTTGCACTCGTTAACAGTCATGGGACTGTTTTCCTTATATAACTGGTACAGGCAAGTCGACCACCCCTGCTACCCCTCTGCCAAAGCTCCCACGGTCGTATCCGGGCCGGAAACCCAGGTTCTTTCAAACCGGCGTAAGAGGACCCAACCCCATAGTCGCTCCCCATCTACGCAGCGCACTTCCCATATAATAAAGTGTGCGCTTAGTTGTGGGCAATAACGAGAATCCCCATTTCCGTCCCAGAGAGCCCTAGTCAACATAGGTCAGCTGATGGAGACTAACCGCCGACTGGGTCTGTTCAATTTCCTACCACTTCGCCTGCAAAGTAGTGTCCCCCGAGGTGACCACGTGAGAGAGCTGCAAAGCTAAGTTATAGCGAAAGACATCGGGAACCCAAACGTCCCCCACCCTAGTCTGCCCCAGGAGCACCTTGCCAGCAATCCTAGCTCGCTTATTCCCCCAATTGAATAAAAGAAGTTACCCTGAAGCGCGCAAAAGTCTGATTTAGTGATCCTCACTGGGAGCACCGTAGAAAGGTAAAGGAGACTCGGAATAAGATTCATCTTGATGCTGCAGTGCGGCCAAACCACAAGATCTCTTGCCGGCCCCACCTAGTTAAGGCATCAGACGGTTCTTGAAACAGCCGCAGAAAGTTAGATCGATAGGTCTCTGGCATTGCTAGGAATGCACACACCCACATAAGGGATAGACTCCCAAGACCATTGTACCAGACATCATAGCATATTGTAAATTTTGGTCCCGCAGTAATTTTTTCGCTCTCAGAAATTGGTGATGTTCCTATTGGACTGCTACTGAGAAGTCTGGTAAATTCAGATTATTTGAGATCCCAGGCGTAGTTCCTGTTTGTCTCTCGCAAGCCTCAATAGTACGTCCTTGTCACAATAACTCAGGATCTTGGGTATGATCAGCCTGCAGTAGTGTGAGGGGTCCAAAATGTGAAGTGGACAACTTTGTGAAGATTTTTCAAAAGATGCCATTTTATTAATGCCTCACTATCCCTACCCTGACAAGGATTACCCTGCCTAAAATAAACTAAAGGAAACGGTCTAACACTGTACATACAAAAAGTTAATTGGGTAATACATGGCAAATCAAAATGACAAATATAGCAGTTATATGCACAACATGATGACTGTTTTCCTTTTCCTTCCAATCTGGGTGAATACCCCTTCTACAGATTCAAACAGGATTCTATTCAATAGTTCCAAAGGAAAAGGAAATCCTGTCTTATGATGAAGTTCTAACTCTGTTCTTTTGGTTCCAACTTGATGACAAAAACTCCAATATAGTTCCACTTGTTTCAACTTGAACTCCACCAACAGTTCCAAAATATTCCACAAGGTTTTTCATCTTTTCACTTTGACAAAAAGACCTCCAAAGCATTTGTTCTCCTAGACCAATAATGCTTTCTTGTTTCATTTTAATCAACAAAAATCTCTTCAAGATTTGTTCTGCAATAGTTCACACAACTCATTAATATCGGATATTTATGCAGTTGTTTATACAAAACTTACCTCAGTGTTATACGTTGTCAGGATGGTGCTGTAATAATTGATACAACCATCTTATTGGTTCTGCCACTTCTTCTTTGCTACATTTCACCACCACATTACTTAAATCAACTTCACGAGTTTGTCACGGGACGCCCATCCAATCTGACAACCAATACTGCGGGAAACTGTAGTCTGTGGAATATAAATAAAATAGCAATTTTTAACAGGCTAATTGGTATGTACTCTTAACCTGGATAGCAACTGGCTTTTTTTCTCCCATAAACATTAACTCTTGTTTAAGGCAAAAAAATTGATATTGTACACAATAATACAACTAGAAAGGAAATACATACGCATGTGTTTCATCTCTTGTTACAAATGAGGAAAAGATATGAGGCTTAATATTAAACTCATTCAGTTGGGCTATGAACCTCGACCTGTGAAAGATTCATTAAGGTGCGCCAAAGCTTTAAAAATTGGCTCAAACAGCACAAATATCAAATTCTGTAGCATGATGTGGAACTGATGCTAAACATACTATCTGCCAAACAAGATGGAGAATTTTGGTTATTACTTAATGTCCTAGAATGCCATTTTGAAGCATTTCAAATGAACCACATTTTGTAATCCCCTGGACTGATATTTTCTTGACCCTCTACACAAAATAGGTGACACCCAATGGACTGAGATTTTGATATCCTATAAGCACAATGGGTCTTACATTTTGAGTGAGGACATTCTACTACTTCTTAAAGTCAGCAATTCTCAGGCCCTGGTTTTAATGGCTTAACCAACCAAATTTTAAAAAAGGTCCCAGAGCTATGGGCTTTGATTTTGTTTACTCTATTTTTAAATATCATTGCAGAGAGAGTCTGACCTCCATTGTTGTACCGATTCATTAAAAAAGGAAATCGAGCTGGCCCTTTAAATTATGGGCCTTTTAAATTATTGTCCCATCAAACATTTAGGTGTAAATAGAAACTTTCTTGCGTCTCTTCTATTGAGAACTTGAAGAATGAGCTATTGTATCGGGTCGTATTAATCAATATCAAATGGTTTCGTAAACATATCGGCATGTCATTTAAATGGGACAATATTGAACCTAATACCGATAAAGGCATATGAGGTAAACTCCTAATTGTTTGGAGTTTAGTTGATTTTAGCTCTGCTTTCGACCTTGTAAACCGCAGACGGCTGTGGGGAAAGCTTGCAAAATGGGGTCTTCATTTGGGCGTTTTGCATATATTGGTGTGCTTGCACTCAGACACTAACATTAGAGTGCGGCTGGACCTCAAGAGCAATCTCTCTAACAGTACAGATACAGGACTCTAGCAGGGTTGCATTCTTGCTCCTAGCCTTTTTAAGATTTGTGTCCGATTTAGGAGATTACTTGGCAGTCTTTGCCCCTCATCCACTTAACCAGTGCTGTTTTCTGGTTTACATATGCAGAAGATGTCCTTTATCAGATCATACGCAAGTTGGTCTGCAGCAACTTGATAACCTAAGAATTTATAAATTAAAGGCGAAGGTCCTGAGATTGTCATCCTCTAATAAACACATTAGTTACAGGTGGACAATCAACAAAATAGTGCTAGAGATAAAGGAACATTTTATGTACTTTGGCACGTGAATATTAGCTTTTGCCACACTAAGATAGACTTGTGAATATTAGCCTGCATCACATCCATAGAGGATTGTGAATATTACCTCGAGTCACACCCAGAGAGGACTGCAATTAATATCCTATGCCACACTTGGATAGAACTGTGAATATTAGCCTGCGTCGAATCCAGAGAGGATTGTGAATATTATCTTGAGTCGCACCAAAAGAGGTCCCACAAAATTAGTGTGCGTCTCTTCAGACAATACTAATAACCAAGCCTACTAAAACCTCACCCCTCTGCATACACCACTCTAACTAAACACAACCATATCTCTAAAACCACAGCAAATCTCACGCACTTCACTACACTGCAACAACAAACAAACCACACATAGCCTTACACAACAACACACGACGGATGCCGAACGGATACCACACCAAAAAGCTCAGCGAACGGTGTTATACCGAACTGAAGTTGCCAACAGCACATCACAGCTCCCTTGCTCTTTCTCCAAACTTTGTCCTACTAAGGTACCCCAACCGACCGCCTTTTTTTCAGATCCGCCAGAGCACCATGGGACCACTGCGCTGGTGATAGCGTGCGGCATAAATATCCTTTAACATTAACATCTAAAAGTTCAGTCGTTTGAATAAAATGACAACCACTTATCTACAAGTGGAGATAATAAAACCAAGTTGAGGAAACTCCTTGCTAAATCTGGCAGATGCTCAACTGTCCCGTTGATTAAATATTAGAAAATGAAGGCATTCCATAAAATAATTTATGGCATCGATTCTATTCTGTGGAATGACTGGAATAAAATAGACTTGCTCGATTCCGGCAATGACGTGCTGTGCTACGCCTACCAAATTGTTTACCACTTGTTATGACACGAGCTGGGTCTCTTATCTCTTAAAGCTATTCTTATATGGAATTCTCTTCTTTTTTTATAATAAGATTTTATACTTTATATGTTGATCTACACAATGCAATTCAATGTAATAGGAACACTTTTGTTTAGAGATGGTGTGCAAACTAGTGAAATCTTGCTAACCTCAAAAGCTCACAGGTACAGGCGCCTGACCTAGTCAAACGGCATCTTTGGCAGTGGGACTGTATCAGCACTCATGAGGCATTAGCAAAATAAGTTACTCCTGGACCTGGCAAAAGAGCATAAAAGGATGCGTCAGTTGTCGCCATATTTAACAAAATCTCCAAACCTGGAATGGCAGCAAATATTTCTTAGATTTCGATTTAGTTTCGTTTTAACAAGGGAAATGATGAGTATCAGGAAGACATTGAACTATACTTGTACCTTCTGTCGTTCTTGTAAGCAAGATCAGAGGAATAAGACAGTAAAGAATATACTCATTTCGTGTCCCTCACTTATAGTCATCACCAATTCTTTGGTAAATTTACTACTGCTATGAGCGTTTCTGATGGCTAACTATTTTGGCAACATTTGTTTTCTGGCACTTCTATTTCACTTACCATTGCGATTTTTTTAAGAGATTTTTTAATCCTCATAAATTGATCAATTTGAAATGATTGCCTGTATCTTGACTAATATGTATCGGGTTTCTCAAATTGTTTTAAGAACTTTTCTTTTTGTTTATTTTTATTTTTTTGCATTTTATGGTTTGCAATTAATTCTTTCCAGATTGCTGCTTGTGAAAGGTTTTAATATAAACCAGGTCACAATAAATAAATAAAAATGTATTACATTTTCCCAGGCTTTCTCTTTTCAGGACAGGTAGGGATTTTTAGAAGGAATAAGTGATTTTATATTAAGTTCTGAAAAATAAACCACTGCATCTCATTTTGCCATTGAGTAACATTGTGTATAATGTAACAATTGCAGAACTAGGTTTCTGTTTGGGTTTTTGAGTGCACAGACCCGTTATCTTGTTTCTAATGACATTACTGACTATTATAACCAGTACATGTGTTTGTACTTTTTTTCCTCCTGTATCTACCTTTTATGTGGAAATTATTCAGATTATGGTCTATAGACTGCTAAATGGCAGCGCGATTTACACAAGAGCACCGGAAAAAGCCTGGTGCACGGTGTGTGCTTCGCCCTAGCAGATTATGGAGATGTATAGAGCCTGGGCAGTCTGGAGACATGTATGTTTCATGAGGTGGATGTGATGAAATGGAGCCAGGTGTGGGAGAACAGGCTGCGGAGTGAAACTTGCGGGCCCCCGCCCTCACTGAAAAGAGACGAGAGAGGCCAGGCTTCACCAGTTGGCCCTCTTCAATGTCACTATTTTGTGAGCTATGTATGCTTTTAGATCCAATCATTCCTTGTTAAAATTGTTGTGAAAGACTAGGTGTTGGGTAGGACAAGAATACTGTTGATCCAATGATTTGGTTAATTTCATGACTGTGGATGCATCCCACATGTGTCAAGAAATCCCGTTTCTCCACCCTCTTTTAGCATACTTTCTTGGGGTATTCTACCATGTAGTTGTCCTGATACTTACTTTAGAGGTGAGCAGGGTCTTGCCTAAGGTCCTTATACATTTTTATCATATAATGTCTAGTGTGTTTATTGCATAGTATTTAACTTTGTGTTACTCATCTGTAAAACTATAATGAAGAGGGTATATATTTTACAGTAAATCCACAAGTTATCCTCTCTTGTGAACTGTGTTGGGCCTTAGAGTGCTTAGCTGCCTGCCCTTGCACTCTGTGAAGCTTGGCCTCTCTGTTAACCACTGAGAAAGGTTTGGTCCAACGTGGTGGACACCCTTTTCCCTGTAGGATGGGTCTTGTCACATACCCCACCAAAGGAAAAGGGCAGTGAAACAATACCCCAAATTGTATTCAAGTTGGTTTCAGGTCCTCTGTTTTGAGGAAATATTTCTAGTGTCTTATGAATAGAAAGTGGCACTCGGGGCTATCCTTTCTTTTCTGACTAAAATAGTAACAGAGTTTCACATTAACCAGAAAGCGTTTCCACCCTGCATGCCTCCTCACCTCCCAACCCAATGGAGGAGGCAGAAAATCCTTCACACCCTGGATATATAAGCAAGTTTCTAAAGTTTTTCCTTTAATGTAAAAAAGATGTTCAATCTTATTTTTCACATACTGTTGACGGTCTGCAAGGAAACGAGCATCCATATCCTCCATTGCACAATAGATGGTATGTGTGTATTTCTAAATGCTACACTCTTTAAGACCTGCGACCCCCCCCCCCAAAGTAAGTTCAAAAGCAGCTTTTGGTTCAAAGGGCTGTTCCTCTGGAAGATATTTGCTAAGTGCCAACTGGGTCACCCTCTCATACATTGAGCACAATTAATTTGGGTTCAAGTCCAAGAGTGGATGTTCAGTTTGGGCTGTCAAATCACTCCATTTCCCATTGCCACATTCGACAGATCTAGTTTGCTTTTAGGGTCTTAATGAGATTTGATAGTTTTAGGTTCTTATTTGAACATTCCTTGAAGGTAAAGTGGGAATCCTACTTATCTAGGTGAACAATATATATAAGCCCTACATAGGCTCTTTTTCCGAATGCCAGTACGGCTTGTTTTCCATATGCCATCACTCCTGCTGAATTTAAATCCACCCATAATCACTCATATTCATATTGCAAGTGGCAGGGAGTCCGCAGTATAGCTTGATGCTCCATTTATTTTGGTGACCGATATTTAGTAGGAAATTGATAGCTCGCTGATGACTACAGAGGCTCTGGGCCTGAGATATCAGAAAAAAATCATAAAAGATAGAGGAGCCTCTTTTAAGCCCTGTACCAAGTATAGGCACAGAAATGTCTTGGAGACCGATCCAAACTAGGAAAATAGACCTTCAGATTAGACGGACAAGCTCTGGGGCCAAACCACAGAAATCAAATCTATGCAATCTACTCCGATAATAAATCTTTCGGCACATATTCCCCCCCCTCCCCCTCTCCAGAAAGCCCTTTAGGTTTAAATTTCTGTCACATCACCACTTTTGATTATGTGCAGCAGTCGCGCCTTGACTTTGACACATTTGTTTTGTCAAATTAAGGTTAGTTTTTAACCATTAATCCGGCGAAATCTAGAACTTTGTCACGCTGCACTGGAAACTCTGCTCTATGCATTGCAGACATCGCTTCCTTGTCTGACCTGGCCTGTTTAGATGATGTGTCTTTTGATCCTGAGAACATACATTTTTCTGATTTTTGACATTGATCCTGACTGGTCAGTCTCTACATCGTTGAAAAATAAGTCCAGATTTAATCCACCAATACCTGCAGGCTGCTGTATCGAGGCATTTCATGATTTATGCATGGAGGACCTCTGGTAACTTTGTACACCTATTTCTAGTCAGTCATAATTTGACCTTATGTCAACGGCAAGCCATGTTGGAACTACAAAATCTGTCCAATATAGTGATCAAACCGGCGGATAAGGGCTCTAATATTGTGATCCAGGATCACTGAAATTGTAATGGAAGCGAATAGACAATGCGGGGATCGCACATGCTTTCTGGTGCTTTTTACTAATCCCTTTGTGGATATACAGCTTGAACTTACATCTTTGTGTACTAAATAGTTGGAAAGAGGTCTACTTGATGATGACATGTCCACATTTTGGGTTATCACTAGTTACACTATACCCACTATTGACTTTTTTGCACCAAAATACATACATACATCTTTGGTTCATCCTCCTGGCAGACCCATTGTTACCCTTTCAGAGTCTTTGTTATAACATCTGGCCCGGTTTGTTGATGAAACTTTGATTGTGTTTGTGTCAGTTCTGCCATCATATCTAAAAAATACCAAGCACTTTCAATATATCAACAAGGTACCATGGGAAGAGGGACTCATTTTGCCCCCCCCCTTGATGTTGTCTCTCTTTATACTTCGATTGATCATCATGTTGCGATTTAATGCCTGCAAGTATTTTTTGGATACACGTTCTCTTAATTTTCTTGGGCACAGTTCTATGATTTTGGAATTGTTTTAGTTTTGTTTAACTAACACTGTATTTCTGTTTGAAGGAACCTTTTTTTTCGCCAGGTCAGAGGGACTGCTATGGGCAGTATGTTTGCTCCATCCTATGCTAACCTTACTATCTGGTGGTGGCAAGATATTTTTTTTTGTCTAATCTTCTTGTTGATAATTTTCAGACACCGATTGTTTCTTGGTGGTGGTATATTGATGATGTTTTATTATTTAGAATGGTGCTGATGTGGAGAGGTTATCTTTTGTTAGGAGTATTAACCTCAATCCAGACAATCTTAGGTTCAATGAAAATAACAGCAGTACATAAATTGTTTATTTAGATGGCACTGTCCCTCTGGACATTGATGGTCTACATAATGCCATGTACAAAAAATCCACCAACACTGGGCTCACCTTGCATGCAACGAGTAATCATCCGCCCATTTGCAAGAAGAGCATTCTGTTCGGTGAGCTTATTCGCTACCGTTGGAATTGTACAGATGTCGTCCATTTTGATCGAAGCTGTGTTTGGCTGCTTCTGACCTCTTCAACAAGGTTATGCCAAAAGCATAATTTGAAAATGCCTGTATCAAGGCAAGAACATTAGAGGGATGTACTTCTACATGGTGTCAGGCCTAGTAAATTCACTTTCAGCAAAGATCCACTCCTCATCACTTTTGACAGTTCTTCAAGGGTCAGACAAATTGTATAAAATCATTGGCATGTCCTGATCATGGATAAGGACTTATCTTCACTACTTTCCATGCGTCCCATTTTGACTTATAAACAGTCGCCATCCCTTAAGGACATGTTGGTGTCTAGCTTCCTTCCCCATTGGTGAAAAATCTTGCTGCTACCAATTGGCTTGGAGGATCTATATCCGGCTTTACCAAGTGTTCAAAATGTAAAGTATGTGTCCATGCGCATATTCAAAAGACGTATATTCATCCCATCACTGCCACAGTATGTACGATCAAACAATTGATTAACTGCAAAACCTCCTTTGTGGTTTATGTCCTCTGCTGCCTGTGTCAGAAATTGTATGTTGGTAGTACTTCCTGCAAACTGAAGTTGCAAATACTTCAACATTTAAGGGCAATAAAAAATGTGGATCCCTCATACGCTATGGCAAAACAAATCAAGGAAGAACATGACAATAATTTCTACTGAGCGTCTTTGCAGTAGCACACATTTCTAAACATCCTAGAGGTGGTGATGTGTTGAAATTGCGGTTGTTGGAAACTAAGGATATCATTGATTTTGGCACGAAGGTCCCCAGGGGGCATAATATTGATGAGGAACTGTATACATTTTTTGAGAGCCTAATCAATTGATGCATTTCTTCTTACAGGTTATCCATGTATGTTGCTTGTGTGTGGTTTCATGTTGGTTGGTTGGGTGTCTATTGTGTGTAATTTTTCTGTTCACTGTGTGCAGAATTTCAGCTTGCATCAGGCTTCCTTTGCATTATATTGGCAGCTGCCTTGTTGTGTTAGGCATGATATAATGAGCTTTTAATGTATTTGCTTGTTGATAATGTGGTGGTAGACAATGTTAATAGCATAGGGGGCATTTTATCTGTATGGAGGAGATGTTCTGGGGTTTGTTCATCTTCCTCTTTGGTCATTTTTAATGTGTTTTTTGCTAATCTGCCTTCAAGTGGCACAGCGAGTAGAGCAGGTTCGAATCCCGGCGGGGCCAAACTCAGCCTTTCATCCTTCCGAGGTCGATAAATGAGCACCACACACCGTGAGTAATAATAAGCAGCGCTCAGATACCTGAGGGTTCGTAGCGCTATATAAATGCCTAATAATTATTATTATTATTGCTTCCTGTGGCTATAAATGCCTATTATTATTATTATTATTATTATTATTATTATTATTACTTCCCGTGGCTACATCTGTCTATAGTGTGTCTGTTTACATTGCAATTGGGTTTTTTCAGTGTTATATCTTTGACGTATTTGCACTTTATCTTGCTGGTACAGCACAAATTCCCTTTATTATCCTCTTTGGATTTTGCATCAATTTCCCAAACATCCACCAGCTGTAGCTATTTTAGATCATCCAGTTTTTGCACTAGCATTACTATATGCACTTGCACTTCATTTTGCTGTGATCCAAACATTACTGTACCATTTTGGTCAGATTTGGCACCATCATCGACATAGCTGCTAGCATTTGCGCTTTATTCTTAATTGTTTGCTATCCATTCTTGCATTTAATCTTTGATTGCTGCTATCTGCACATGCATGCACTATATATACCCTGTTCAGACACGGTGACATCTATGACTCCATCAGGCAGCACTGTGACCTTTTGATGTATTGTTTGGACACTCACTCTAACCTTTTGGAGTCTTCCCATTTTGGGTTTACTCAGGTTTGTTCGATCTGTCCTCCCTTTTTGTCCTACTGCTCCCTTGTCATCCACCAGTCACTGTAGTCTTTCACTGTGCTATTTTGAGTACTTGATTCCGAGTATATATTTTTTTTGATTTGCCGGTTTAGTGCTGCTGTTCTAGGTAGTGGCACACTATGTATTCCACTAATAATAGTTCCTGACTTAGCCGACGCACTCCTCCAGTCTCCTCCACCTACCTGCCAACTCAATAAACAACTTAACCCCGACGCCTTTGACTCATAGCTCAACACCTCACTAATGCGGCTCACACCCTCTTGCAAACCATCAGCCCGCCGTGGCCGGTTCCCTAGATGGTTCACACCTGAATTGAACACCCCTAAACAACTATATAAATACCTAGAACGCAAATGGCAGAAAGGCAAAACCCAAAAGAGCAGAACCACCTTTGCGCGACACCTTCATCAGTACAAGGCCGAAATACGGAAAGCAAAAAAAGCCCACTACAACTCTTGAATCCTAAACTGCAAAAACCCCAGCAAAGAACTTCACAAAATCATCTCCAAATTCACCAAACCGGCATGCACTATCACCGTCCCGACCCCATCACAATCACTGTGCGACTCGCTCTCTCTCCACTTTTACGCCACGGCTCTCGAAAGAACAAATGCGCTAACCACCAAACAGGCTCTTACATCCACCAGGCAACACTAACCCCTCCCCACCCCTCCATACCGGCCAACCCACCGCCTGCGACCACTGCGCAACCAACGTTCAACTCCTTTTAGTCCAATATCACCTGACCGATTTCTCCAAGTTCTCTCTGCCCGCAAACCATCCGGCTCTCTGCTAGACCCTTGCCCGGCCACAACCCTCAAAGAAATTTTCGCTTCGACCTGCGCAGGAGAACACGCAAGATCCATCATAAATGACTCCCTTTCCTCTGGTATTTTTCCCCGACGCATTCAAAACAGTTCATGTCAAACCTCTAATAAAAAAACCTTCCCTCGACCCTCTCAAGCCCAAAAACTACTGACCCATCTCGAACACCAGGTTCCTTGCCAAACTCATTGACCGAACCGCCTACTCCCAACTAAATGCCTTTGTCGAAGCCAACAATCTCCTAGACCCTGCTCAGACGGTTTCAGAGCCCGCCATGGAACTGAAACCACCCTAACCTCAATCTGGGATGACCTTAAAATCACAGCAGACTCTGCGTGATGCGCCACATTAATCCTTCTTGACCTATCGGCTGCCTTCGACACAATCAATCACTCAATCCTCCTTGACCGCCTCCACTCTCTAGGAATTCGCAGAACCGCTCTCAAATGGATAGCTTCATTCCTCAAAGATGGGTACCAAATAACGATACTCTCCACCTTTTCCTCCCAAGCCCGACCAGTTGACACGGGAGCTCCTCAAGGAGCATGCCTATCTGCCCTCCTGTTCAATTTCTACTTGATCACCCTCCCACCAATAATTCGTTCACACAACATCCTGTGTTACAACTACGCTGATGACCCTCAGCTAATTCTAAAACTCTTGAACTCAAAACCCAACCACCGACCTGATCTCGCCTCCTGCCTCCTCGCCATAGAGCTCTGGATGACACAAAGCCACCTCTTGTTAAATCCCTCCAAAACTGAAATCCTGGTGTGTGGCAACTCTGAACTTCTTCCACACCCACTACCCTGGGCAACTCACTGACTCCCTCTAACTCAGTAAAAAACCTTGGATGCACCCTTGACTCTGACCTAACACTCTTGCGTCAAGTCAACAACGTCTCAAAGTCCTGCCACTACCACCTTAAAACTCTTAATCGCATCTTTCCATATCTCTCCTTTCCGAACAGACTCTCCGCGGTCCAATCAATTGTTATATCAAGACTGGACTACGCTAACCCCCTCTACCTCTGAGTCCACGCTTACCAACTGAATAAACTTCAAAGAACACAAAACTCTGCAGCTAACCTGCTACTTGCGCTCGGCCCGAGAGACCACATCGCCCCAGCCCTTAAAACTGTGCACTGGCTTCCAGTGGCCCGAAGGGTGACCTTCAAAACCTTATGCATCTCTCATCGAGCATTGCATAAAACCGGACCTCAATATCTTCAAGACAAACTAAAACCCGATCACCCTACACGTACTCTAAGATCAAGCTCAGCCGGCCTTCTAGTCGTACCTAAAGCAAACTCAGTCAGATTAGGCGGATCATCATTCTCAGCCTTGGCTCCCACGCTGTGGAACGCACTCCCACTCCACATCCGCCTAACTGAAGATCTAATGTCTTTCCGCAAACTACTGAAAACTTCCCCTAAAACCACCCTGTACGCAAACTAACCCAAACTGATTAACTGCATCTCAATGACACTAACCCAACAAACTACTAGATCTTGAATAACAATAAGACAAATAACAACATCAATATCCATGCGAGACAACCAATAGCCGCTTATGTAAACTAAAAGGACAAACAGAATAGAAAGAGTAAGTTGGATCAAAGCAGTGAAGCGGATAAAAAGAATAAATCGTACGCAAACAATAATGAGGTTTAAATTAATAAAATGGATATAAAAAGTGCAATGGACAAAATTAACAAAATGGGCGAAAAGAATAAAGAGAAGAGGATGGAAAGATGAATTCAAGAGACTAATTGAATACACAGACAGTTGACACCGACGGTGTGAGTGCATGGCATAAATAGAAAGTACAGAAGAGACGATTCAAGTACATGAGACGAGCGTAGTGCATGAAACAGATAGAGAACACGGAACAGTTGACAAGTGAAATGGCCTGAAATCGATAATGCATGTCGAAGGAACAAAGTGAATGGAGCGGATGAAATCGTTAGAGTGGATGAAGCGCGTGGAACGGATGAGTGTGCAGAGTGGATGAATGAGTCGAACAGATGAGTGTGTTGAGCGGATGGGGTGTAGAGCGGATGAGCATGTTGAGCAGATGGGGTGTAGAGCGGACAAGTATGTGGAGCGGATGATTGCGTAAGCATGGAGAAGTATGTAGAACACAAGAGAGCACAGAGCAGATGAATGTGCAGAAGGGATGAGTGTGGAGCAGATGAGTGTGTAGAAGAGACGAGTGTGTAGAGCGGATGAATGCGTAAGTGCGGAGGAATGTATAGAACACGAGTGCATAGAACAGATGAATGTGCATAGCGGAGGAGTGTGTACGAGCGAACGTCTGTGTAGAGCAGATGAGTACATATACCAAATGAGTGCGTGGAGCGGATGAGTGCGTGGAGCACGCAGAACGTGATGGGTGCACAGAGTGGAAGAGTGCCAAGAATGGAGGAGTATGTAGAGTGGATGAATGGGTAAAACAGACTAGTGGGTAGATCGGACGAGTGTATGGAGCAGACGAGTGCATAGAAGCGGATGAGTGCGTAGAGCAGTTGAATGCGTAGAGCATGTAGAGCGGAGGAGTGCCTAGAGCTGACGGAACGGGTGAAGTACGTGGATAGATCAGGTGACATATGTGGACGAAACGGGTGACGTATGTAGATGGAACGGGTGACGTATGTAGATGGAACGGGTGACGTATGTAGATGGAACGGGTGACGTATATGGGTGGAACGGGTGACGTATGTGGATAGGATGGATTGGAGTGCATGGAACGGAAGGGAGTGCATGGAGCAGACTGAAGTACACAGAACGGACCGGAGTGCATGGAATAGCGTGACTTACATGGAATGCATGGAGCATTTGAAAGGGCATGTAACCCATCGTATCACATCACCACGCTTACTCTCTCCTTTACACCACCACTCAACTAGAACAGAGATACTATGACACCATTCGGTATAGCTGTTCTCATACCAACATCCGCCTCATACTCTCAATCACTCTAATTAAACACTGCTGGTTACACACCCCCCAGCCAGGCGTTCTCCTCACGCCTAACGCAGCCACAGTCGGTCTGGATAAATCCTGCCAGGACGAACACATACTCTTGATCTCTCAACCACCACACCTACCGCTAAGAAGCAGCTTTTACACGAATGGCACATCAGCTGCACACACATCCGGTGCTCACACGCACCTTTGATTCACTCTACTCTCTCTGACTTGAACTTCGGTTCCCAAGGGCGTTCAACCTTCCAGCACCTTCAGACCATACCAATGGTACATAAGGCGCTATATAAATGCAGTAACATAACATAACAACATGTCTGCCATGTTAGTCCCCCTGCTACTAGCAGCCTCTGTCTCATCGTCAACACAGTGAGAGGACTATGAGCATGCTCTTAACCCCCTGTTTGTCCCGCCCCCCTGTATGTGAACAAGCGCTTAGTACAGCCTGATATGCGCCTTACAGCACGTCTTTACTGGTGTCCTGTTTTGCTATCTGAGGTCATTATTTTTATTATATTTTAAACATTCTACTTGTCATTGCGACGCTCAGCAGACAAACTGAAAAATGCAGGGCTACTAAAACCACCCAAAAAGCTTTAGAATCAGTCACTTCTCTACTACAATCCAAACCCCCGAATGGGTTTGATTCCCTGGAGTGAAGCTCGGAGCACTGTGGGTACCATCTCTGGCACCCTGTTCGACTGTCTTATAACCCAGACACATAAAGGATTGAATGCATGGAGATGTATCACAATCTGATCGTGTGTCCTCTCGCCCTATGCTAAGACAATCACTGGCATTGCCACATCAATGTCGAGAGCGTCAGCCTCTGTATATCTTCAAAATCAAGGCCATCGTTGGTAATGTGCTTGTTTGCTCTCTATCAGCCTTGAAGCCCATGTCTGCAAAAAACATATTGGCGCATTCAGGGACTCCACCAGCAAAGGAAGAGAAACCACAATTTATGACCTATGACTCCGCTTTGTGAAAAAGCACCTAAACATGAAGCCCAAGAACATTTGAACACAATTGAAGACAGGCTAGGAGAGAAGGCAAGAGCGAAAATGAGTCCATCTCGGCAAAGGGAGCAAGAACAATATGAAAAGGAAAAGCGGGTGTAAAAGGAAATTGAACGCTCTACAACACCCACGGAATCGGTCTGATGGGAACATTGCCTCAATGTGACCCATATTAGCAGACTACAATGCGTTGGTAGAAGGTATGCATATAACATCCTAAACGGGCTGTCCTGGATATTTATGGTGGAATAATACCTTTTTTGCTATTTAAAAAAATAAAAAAGCAAGGCATGTAAGTGCACCCCTATTTTATATAATTTATAAAGTCTTGCTAGAAAGGAGAAGAACTTGGACCTTCCTGCCAGAGGAGCGACCCATCAGAACTCCAAAAATGGTCCCATTGCAAAGCCTCATAGAGATGCGTCATTTGAAGTTTATAGCTTACATCTATATGCATAGGGTCACAAGGGTACGTGGGCTTCACATCCACAGAGATCCAAGAGCGTGGCTATTTGTTATGCACTTGATGGGGAAGAAAAGTAGTTTTGTCACTCTCGATTTGCCCAATATTTGGACAGGGGCCTTTTGTACATTCAAGAATCCTGGCTTCGTGCTTCCAACACATGAATGCTTGGAGAAAAAAATACCAAGCCATAGTAGGTTTGCCTGTTTTTGAGGGGTCCTTACTATGCCAGGCTACATTTGTACCTGCTACAGCTCGCCGACTGTTGCATCCATTCACAATAAATTTGGCACCTCCTGTGCACCACATTCACATGTACACTCAATGCATGCTCGACAGAGGAGTCCAGGAAATGTTTCATAAAGATGCAGTTGAACACGTTCCCCGGGAACAAAAATGACTCTGAATCCATTCATGTTATTTCCTGGGAGAGTTTTCTTCTCCATGGCGTGAGACTGTTCGTAGTCCTTGGATACCTCAGTCATCAAATGCCAGTAAGTCAAAATGCTTACACTGGCAGAAGCTGAACTAAAAAAACAAGCAGTGGGGTACTTTTCTCCCACGACCTGCAGGAAGCATATTTTCATGTTTCAGTTCATTACAGGCATTGGTGATGCCTCTGGTTCTTGGTGGGAAAGGAGCATTGGTAATGCCGTGCTGTTCTGATTTCACTCTGAGCCCAAAGTGATCATCAAAGTTCTGATAACTGGGACAGCACAAACACGCGGGGGAAGGGTTTCATGTCTTCCCTTAAATGGACAATTGGCCATTCAGAGACTCTAGTGAGCAATGTTTGCGTCAAGCCATCAGTCGTCATACCCGTCCTAGAGACTGGATCATGCAGTGTACAGAGGCTGGTTCTCCTTGACCCTACAAAATCATTTTATATTTCTGTCAGCAGGATTGAATGCAGCAATGAAAACTGACATATGGGTGGCCTGTACGATCACACGCAATGGTAGGCTGGCCAAATGAACAGTATTTATCAATCAGTTAAAGGCAATTCTGTGTACGGTTTCCCTTCCACTTGCATCTGTTTTGCAGTCTAAAATGATGACGCTGTGTGAAGAACTTCACTTGCATCTGGTGCTGGGCGATGGGATGTTATCCTAATTACTGGCAGTATGAGCCAAGCATGGTTGACAAAAAGAGCCAATATCACTGAAGATGTGCTTGTCTGCAGGCCCGAATCAGATGTGGTACTGGTGATCAATGAATTTCTAGACGGCTGAGGTCCCCACCCCAGGTCCTGGTCAACCAGGTCTGATAGTCTGCTGTAGAAAGGTTTTTATAGCATTGTCTTGGAACTGTGACCTGCGACAGTGGCCCTAGGACGTTTTTGCCACAGGTGGAACAAAAGCATTTGTTGGTCCAGACAAATAGAACTACTGCCATATATAATGTAAATTAGTAAAGAGGAACAAGGATGTGCACACATTCTAGAGAAGGGCAGCATATATGCATGTGAGCTGACAAACATTGTGTTGTGTGCTGAACACTTACTGTAGAGGTTCCAAACATTCAAGCAAACCACCTTGTCAGAACACTCGTATAAACTTTTGATTAGGAGCTGGATCAGGCCATAGCGGAGTAGCTGTTTTTACATTGGGAGATGTTGAATGTAGACCATTTTGTGGCTGTGACTGATATCAAATGCATACGATCACAAGTCCCTCAGAAAGGGCTGGTCAGGGAAATGTTTGGGATGGACTGTAACAGTGAGTTTTTTTTAAACTTTGCAGCTACACCTTTTTACTGCTGGTAGAATGAGTCACTCGCAAGTTGAAGGCCTCAATTTGCAAAATGATCTTGATAGTCCAGAAGTGGTCAACATAGTTCTGATAGTTTGGCCTTGTAGCATTGTACATAATGAACAACCTTCTGCTCAGTTATGTTAATGGGCTTTTATAATGTAACAAATCACCACCGTAGTAGTTCCAGTGTGCCTTGCCTTCTCTCTGGAGTGACATACAGGCCTCTGCCAGGGTTATCCAGACCTTAGTCTGCTTTATGAAAGAAACTTAGGAAGGGCAAGATAAGATGACGAAAAATTAGGAAATTGATGCTATAAGCAAAGGGAGAGCGGGAAGCAGTAGAGGAAGAATTGTTAGTGATAGCATGGGTGCATGTTAGTCCTGTTAGGTGGTCCTAAGTTCTTCAAAAGAGAGGAGAAGAAGGAGGAGGAGGATGGGTCCTTAAGTTTTTTGGTAATTGGGTTGCTTTTCTACAGCATGTTTCGGGATTCATAATTGCACAATGTGATCTTAGCTGCTTTAAGGTGCTTAAAAATAAGGTTAGGGAATGGAGAAGGGGGTCAAACTAATATGGTAAAAAGGAAAAAGCTTGGTGATTCCATGTCATAAAGGGGACTATAAAGAGCTTGTTCGGTTTCATGTCATGATTCCTTGGGAGTAAGCTGTCAATGTAGCCCACACTTAAGGGCACACACAGTGTGTGCTGCGAGGAAATTTACCAGAAGTTCATTCCTGCTTTCACTGAGCCGGGCTGCCCGTAACCAAACCCCCCACGGCCCCTAGATTTAAAACTGCTTGAGGAAACCTGCACGCAAGGGAATACGCAGTGTTGAGTGCCACAAGGTGTTTGGCGTTGTGAGGTGTTTGTTGCTGAGTCGACAATACAGCAATTTAAAGTATCCCCAGGTGCTGATGTGCAGCATTTCCGGGTGGTTGATGGTAATTGTAGTGGTACCTAGGACCCTTTGCTGCTGAACCATATTAACGTGCTGTAATGATGAGGCAGGAAGGCAGGGATGAAGAAAATTAAAATCCTTTATTCAGGTGAAAGAGAGAAAAAAAAAAACGAGTTCAGTCTTCGGTATGGATGAGTCCTCCTTTCAATCTTCATAGGCCCAGAGCCTCTCTGGTGTGACTCTCTCTAACTCAGGTCGAATGTTCTGAAAGAGCGTGGAAGAAACGCACACAGTCCCTTGTCAGTTTCACTCTTAATATAGGGACAAAACACTAATCAACCAATCGGAGGCATCTTTGTTGTCACGTCTATAAATATTCCCCGAAGCCCCGGCCCCTTTCTCTCTGGACAAGGCTTGCTCCGCTACACTCTCCCATGTCCCTTCTGTCTGGTTCTGACTGTTGCTGGGAAAAACTTCAGGTGAGTGTAGTAACAGGCCCGGGGAGCAGGTATTATTGCTGCCTCATCGTCTGGGTCCGTGCTATCTGACCAACCCCAAGTCCGTGTGGCCATATTGGGTGTGCTGTTTCTTATCGGTTTCATCCGACACGTTGTATAAGTGTGATCCGTGGTCGGATTCCGCACCGTGGCTGCCGTCTGCTTCCTTGTCAAGTTCTGACATGCGGTCAATTTCTGAACAATGGACGCCGTTCCTTCCCGAGTCTCGGCCAGGGTTGGATGTCTGGCGGTCTCGTTCAAGCAATTTGCGACCGCGGCCGCATTTGGGTACTGACTTGTGACCGCTCTCGTTATTCGGCTGCCGGTTGTTGTGAGCTAGAGGTCCTTCCTCTTCACAAACCCTCCCCGAAGAATCGAGCCGTTCGGGACGATCAACACTTCTGGATAGATAGTCTGGGACCACTTGGAAGGCAGCGGGTTTATGAATGGTTTTGAAACAAAACTCTTGTAGAGTTAAGAACCACGGCAGAACACACTGATTTGAATCTTTTTGAACTGCTAGCCACTGTGAGGGTGCGTGGTCCGTAAAAACTGAATGTTCGACCCAGTAGATAATATCTAAAAGTCTCCACTGCCCATTTGATGGCTAGACACTCTTTTTCGATTGTAGAGTAAGTCTCTTCATGTCTCAGGAGTTTTCGGCTTATGAAAGCAATGGGATATAAGTCCTCATCAGTGCTCTGGGAAAGTACTGCTCCTAGACCAGAACCCGAGGCATCTGTTTGTAAAAAGAACTCATCTTTAAAGTTGGGGCACCTGAGAACCAGGAACACTGAAATGGCTTGTTTCAACTGTTGAAAAGCTTGGAGCGCTTTAGGATCGGAGTGAACGTCCCGTTTGTAGGATGATTTCAAGGCTTCTGTTAAGGGTGTTGCTATTGATGAAAACATGGGAATAAACCTCTGGTAATAGCCTATGAATCCTAGGAAGGCACGTATCTGTTTGCGATTGTTCGGTACAGGAAGCTTCAGGATGGCATCCACTTTGTCCAACTGTGGTCTAATTTGGCCTCCCCCTACCAGGTACCCTAGATACCTAGTACGTTGTGCCCCTATTGTTTTCTTGGGATTGATTTTCAACCCTGCCACATCGAGGTCTGTTATTACTTTCTGAAAGTGTATGAGATGGTCATTCCAACAAGTATTATATACAATTATATCATCCAAGTAGGCTGAACAATATTCTCCATGTGGTGCTAATATTTGATTCATAAGGGATTGGAATGTAGCCGGTGCTCCATGCAGCCCAAACGGAAAGACCGTGAACTGGTACAATCCTGATGGTGTTGAAAAGGCAGTTTTGATTTTATCCTCTGGCCTTAAAGGGATCTGCCAGTAACCTTTGGTAAGGTCTATTGTAGTCAGATAATGTGCAGCGCCCAGCTTTTCTAACAACTCCTCTACGCGGGGCATAGGGTAGGCTTGGTATGTTGACATGCTGTTCAATTTTCTGTAGTCCATACAAAACCAAGTGGATCTGTCCGGTTTTGGAACTAAAACGATTGGGGATGACCAGTGACTCGTGGATCGTTCAATGATTCCCATTTTCAACATTTCGTCCACCTCTTTCTGGACCGCCTCTCTTTTGCTTTCGGGTAACCTATATGGTCGTACCCTCACGAACTGGTTTGGGAGGGTCTCTATTTTATGTTCTATTAGGTGGGTTTTTCCAGGTACATAGGAAAATACATTTTCTACCGGGGTAAGTATCTCCAGCAGTTCCATCCTTTTCTTTTCTGTCAATTCAGACCCCCATTGTACTGGCTGAAGGGCTGTTTGATTGTGCATATTACTGGCCTGCGTCACGTTCATGATTTTGACGTTGATAGGGTTGTCCGAGGCTTCTTAACAGATTTATGTGGTAGTTTTTTTTATTTCTCCTTTCTGTCAGGTAGTTCGATCAGGTAGTTCACTGGGCCCAAGACGTCTAATACTTTATAAGGTCCTCTCCATTGGGCCAACATTTTGTTGTAGGATGTAGGTAACAACACCAGCACCTTGTCTCCCTTTTTAGAAGACCGTACTCTGGAGTTGCGGTTGTAGTATTTCTCCTGGGTTATCTGGGCTTTACTCTAAGACCTAATCGGTAAGTGGTATTTCCTCTTCCTGGTCTTCCCACTCACTTCTTGCTATGTCTAACACTGTTCTGGGTTTGTGTCCAAAGAACAGTTTGAACGGAGAAAACCCTGTGGAGGATTGGGGAGTGTCTCTGAGCACCATGAGTACCCACGGTAGAACTCTATCCCAGTTTGCACCTGTTGGTTCAGTGATCTTCTTTAACATATGTTTAATAGTTTTGTTATATCTCTCTACGAGACCATCTGTTTGAGGATGGTATACCGACGTTCTGAGTTGCCATATTTTCAGTTGTTTACATACAGCCTGCATGACCCCAGAGACGAAATTCCTTCCTTGGTCAGTGATGATTTCTGCCGGTAATCCAACTCGGGCGAAGGAAGGTACCAAGACGTTGCACACATTAGTTGCACTGATGCCTCTCATTGGGAAGGCTTCGGGGTACCTCGTGGCATAGTCTACAAGGACTAGGATGTTCTTATGGCCGTGACTGTTAGGTTGCAGAGGTCCCACGATATCAATCCCAATCCTATAGAAGGGTTCCTTTATCAACGGCATAGGTTGTAACGGGGCCTTAGGAGGTAGCCTGGGATCGGTCTTCTGACATACTGTACATTCTTCACAATACCGCCCAATGTCCCTATAGAGTCCTGGCCAGTAAAACCTTTTTAACACTTTCTCCAAGGTTTTTTCTCTGGCCAGATGGCCTCCCGTAGTGTCGTCATGGGCCAGTTTTATTACGGTCTTTCGGTAACTCGGGGGCACTAATAATTGTTAAAGTTCGCTATCTGGTTGATCCTTAGTCACTCGATACAATAAACCCTTTGCGGATTTGAACCAGTGATAGGTTAGTCCCTTCTCGGGATAGGGAATAGATTGCTCCCATGCCACTTTCAAGGTAGGGTTGGTTCTTAATTCACTGCGGTATGTGGGACACTTAGCCTCTGGCATCCATTCTGTGAACCCTGTATATTTGGTTCCTTCACTCCACTCCCTTTTCCCTCGTCTGACTTTACTCCTGCTTTTCTTGGGTCTGTAGGTTGCGTTACCCCCGATGTCTACATGGGAGAAGGGAGCATTTTGTAACCATTCAACTTCTTGAAAACACTCTTGGAAAGAAGGGAGGTCTGTTCCTAATAAAACAGGGGTGGGTAAGTGGGGCATGACTGCAACCTTCATCTTGTTTTCAACCCCCTTTACCTCTGACTACCTCTTTCGAGGGGTAGGTCTTAATATCCCCATGTACACATTTGATTGGGATTTGCGACATAGCCCCTCCCCCTGACCCACTTACTTCTGGTCGGACTGCTGTCTGTTCACTTCCGCTGTCAAGGAGGGCTTGTCTGTTTGTTCCGTTTACTCTCACATCTAGGAAGTAGGGATCTCGACTTCTGCAATACTCTTTCCCTTGTAGGAACCCAATCTCCATAGGTTCAGCCGGCTTGACCTTCCTGGGGCAAAACCTTGCAATATGTCCCCAGTCGCCACAATCGAAGCACTGTGGTTGTCGGTTTATGTTAGGCCAGGACACAGTGTTTGGATCTCCCCTAGCGGTTTTTAGTTTTCGGACTCTTGTCGCCTACATGGGCGTAGCTATGGATATTTCTGGAGGACCACCCCTGGGAGTACCGGCCTTCTGGAAGGCGGAGGCGATATCTGTAGCTTCTGGTAGGGTAGGTCGATGGTGTTGCTTTACCCATCGTTGCATGGGAGGTGTAACGCTCACCTGGTTCCCACGGGGGCGCTGGTCTAGTCTGGATTGCTGTGGCCACTTCTAGCGTGATGCGCAGCACCCGGAACACCGATTGGACAGGACCACCAAATCGTGCTTGCCTGGCCCGTAGGAATATCCTTCTTATGGTTTGGAAGGATGAACTCTCCATCCTGCTTCTGGTGCAGGGGCGCGCGTTCGTCCAGTTACTTCACTGGTTTTCAGAATGGCGCTGGCAAAATCCACTTGACTTTCCTGAGCGATGCGCCGTAAGTATGAAAGTTCAAAGTTCAAGTGAGGCCCCCTTTAAGTTGTCTTTCTAACCTGTGATCTGTCCTTTATTTCAGGTGCAGAATGAAGGCGATGCGTCGAGGGTTTAAACTGCTGAGGTGAGTAGTGATGAGGGCGATCCCTCTAAATGTCCTTATCATTCCCCAGAAATGTCTCTTGTCCTTTCCCCATAGGGGCTGGGGTACGGTACCTGCCAACGGGGCGGCGCCGACCCGAAATGTGGAAGAAAAGGCGGTAAGTATTATGGCTGTTAATCAGGCTTTCCTTCTGTGTTCCTTCTGCTCACCTTTTTTCTTCCTCTCTCCCCTAGGTGCAGAGATGTGGCGTCCGATGCTGACAGCCGCGATGGAGCCGGGAGATGTCTCGAGGACAGGTGAGTGAAGCGTGGCGCTGCAGCGAGCAACGCAATGCTTTTAAATGGAAGTCTTTCTTCAGGGATGCTGGTGAGAAGATTCCGGATGCAGGTAAGAAGTTTGAAATAGTCCTTGGTTTTCACCTTTCTCTTCTCTTCCTTCCTTGCAGGTCTTCCAGGTTCGAGGCGGGCGTGGCTGGAGTCCAGGAGCAGGAGCAGACACGGTGAGCGTTAAGCTGCAGGAAGCAGAACAACGCGAAGCATGAGCTGCTGTCTGGGCGTGGCTTAAATAGCCTCCAAAGAAGTCCCAGGTATGTATCCTTCCCTGGCCACGCCCGAGTGAAAAAATAGTCGCTATGAAAAAATAGTCCCTTTCAGGTCTCAGGGGGCCTGAAGCGTGCAGCATGGTCTGCATCAGGTAAGTGCACAAAACACCTCCCTTTATGAGCCTGGCGCCAGGACTGATGTCCAAAGAGCCCCTATAAGGGGTCGCTGGGCTTTTACCCGAGGGCATGATGCCTGCTTCCGGGGGTGCTGGGCGTGGCCTGGTGCTCCGGGGGTAGGCATCATGACAGGAGGTGGAAGTGCCTGGGTAAACTGTTCCAGTTTTATTTTGTCTACTACCTCTTGCACACTACTACTGGTGGGTTTCAACCATCTGTCGGTTATGTCATGGATGCGGTAGTAGAGTTGTCTGGGGGTTTCCCCCGGCTTAAGCTTGGTCTCCCGTAGTTTTATCTGATAAGCTTCATCATCCATTTCCATTCTTTCTAGGATTGTCCTTTTTATCTCTGTGTAAGATGTATCTCCGGCTGGGTTGGCTGCCTGATAGGCCCCTTGCATGCTTCCGGTTAGCAATGGCGCTATGAAGTGTCCCCACTTCTCCACTGGCCACTGAGCATTCCTGGTAACCCTCTCAAAGTTAGTAAAAAAAAATAGCAGGGGTCCTCGCCAGGTTGGAATTTTTGTAAGACTGCTGTTGGTGCCGTGGGGTTTCCTCTAGCAACCACCGCTTCCGTCACTTTTTCTAAGACATCTTGTTTGGCGACTTGTAATTGCAAAGCCTGCTGCAACGCCTGGCGATCAGTTTGGGCTTGGTGAGAATGCACTTGTATTGCCTGCTGCAGTTGTTGTTGTCCTTCCGCCAGCGCCTTTATATTAGCCTCCATTGCGTTGCCTTATCCCACCGCTGCCACCAAATTTGTAATGATGAGGCAGGAAGGCAGGGATGAAGAAAATTAAAATCCTTTATTCAGATGAAAGAGAGGAAAAAAAAAATAGTTCAGTCTTCTTCGGTATGGATGAGTCTTCAAATTCCTCCTTTCAATCTTCATAGGTCCAGAGCCTCTCTGGTGTGACTCTCTCTCCCTCAGGTCCAATGTTCTGTAAGAGCGTGGAAGAAACACACACAGTCCCTTGTCAGTTTCACTCTTCTATAGGGACAAAACACTAATCAACCAATCGGAGACATCTTTATTGTCACGTCTATAAATATTCCCCGAAGCCCCGCCCCCTTTCTCTCTGGTTGAGGGTTGCTCCGCTACACTCTCCCATGTCCCTCCTATCTGGTTCTGACTGTTGCTGGGAAAAACTTCAGGTGACTGTAGTAAGTAACAGCCGCGGGGAGCGGGTATTATTGCTGCCTCATGGTCGGAGTCCGTGCTATCCGACCAACCCCAAGTCCGTGTGGCCGTATTGGGTGTGCTGTGTTTCTTATCGGTTTCATCCGACACGTTGTATAAGTGTGATCCATGGTCGGATTCCGCACCGCGGCCACCGTTTGCTTCCTTGTCAAGTTCTGACATGCGGTCAATTTCTGAACCGCGGACACCGGTCCTTCCCGAGTCTCGGCCAGGGTTGGATGTCTGGCGGTCTCGTTGAAGCAATTTGCGACCGCGACCGCATTTGGGTACTGACTCGTGACCGCTCTCGTTAACCGGCTGCCGGTTGTTGTGAGCTAGAGGTCCTTCCTCTTCACACGCGCCTTCTTCACTTTCAACCTTTCGCATCTGTTGACCTAGTTTTCTTGTCCATCCGGTTGTACCATGACATCGGATAACGAAAGCATTCTTTTGTGTATCCTGGCCTGCCTCTATCAACTTTAACAATTTGCGCTTCCTGCTTGCTCTGGTTTTAGTTGGATATTTATTAAATTTTTACATTGATTGTGCAGCAGGGGAGGGTTGACTGACTCAGGCGGCCCTTCAAGCGAGTCAGCCGTACCCTGCTCCCGTTCTCCTCTGTGTTTTAGTGCCTTGCCTTAAGTGTCATCTGCTATCTGCACGAGATTGCCGCCATGACGAAGCGGAAGGCCAATATCACAACCCTCCCGGAAGATCAACAAAATAAACTTTTTTTAAGCTGTTCAAACCCATTAACGGGGTCAATATATTGATTTCTGAAATACAAGACATTGTCTGTTTGGGTGATAATGGACAAATAGGGAGGGATGGGGTCTGTGAAAGAGAGTCGGTGTAATAGTGTGAATTTAGGTGTGAGCGCAGGGGGCAATTTTGTGGTGGTGGGTGGTGCTGGCGGGGGTTATAGAGCCGATGGGAGCTGCCCAAGTCTCCACCCCTCCACCCCCCAACCATGGGGCCAAAACTGGCTAACCCCTTTTTTGTCTATTCATTTGATGAAAAAGAAGGCCAGGAGCGGGCAGGAGACCTTTCAACTGCCAGTGGGTTGTGTTTATCCTAATGTTGCTAATAAAGCTACTGGGGAAATATGTAGACATTCATACCCCACTGTTGGTAGAAAACAATGTAGAGGCTGTTGTAGCCCAGGATTCTCACCTAATCTTTGGCAAAGCCATATTTGATGTAGAGTATGAACTGGAGAGGGATGTTGTTGCAATCAACCCTCTTTCCCCATGTCAACAGATGTGCCCCACTAATAGTAGAGGGATCTTCACAATTAGGCCTGAACAAGAGAAAAGGGAAAACTGAAAGCCCAGTCAAAGGGCCCACTAAAATCCCCCAAAGTAGACTGACAAGTGCTAAGCAGACACCAATAGTGGATCAGTGAGGGGCTAAATCCATTAAACCCAAAGCCTGCTGCTGTGAAGCAATCATAATTGATTTGGCAAATAAGGTCAAATTCCTCAAGGACTCCTTTTTTGCCAACACTCTGACCGATCTAGTTAGGGAAATGGGGGTCTTAAGGGATTCTATACAATTGTTGACTCCACCTTTAGTTCAACAAGCTCAACTTGGGCCTGATGCAACATCCTCTCGTGCAAGGCCCTTGCTGGGGAATGAGAACAATTTAAGACGAGTTGCGGCTTCTAATGGAGGTGAAAAAGTCGCTGTGTTCTAATCCATCAACACACCCGGCAGCCTTCTGTTTGGCCTTCAGGGAAACCAGGATCCCCCCCACCCCCAATGAAGGAGTGAACGCCTGTGAGACCTTCCCTTAGCTGAATATGGCCCAATATTTAATAGCATTAACAGTTATGTGCAAATCCTCCCTCAACGGTTTATATGAGAATCTCCTTTGATGCCCCTGCGATAGGTACAGGAGGGATAAAAATAGAAGGTAATAAATCTAGTGCAAAACTGGGGTCCACTGCACCATCGGTAGCATGTGCAATGTGCCCAGGTTGTCCTCAACAGCAGTTGAGCCCCGAGCATATTAATCAACAAATGTATGCATTGGATAAGGACAGTGAAGAGGTGCACCTCCATCATCAGAGAGGATATTGTTGGGTGCAATTGGACGAAAATGGCAATTACGATTGCATGCAAATTTGTTTGTTAATACATCTTTGGTGGATGGGCTCTTGGCAATTGATTTCCGGATGTATTCTCCCCTGGGCTCTAGTATAATCCTGAAAGCCTACCCACCTAAGCAGGATAGTACTTTTTATCATTGTGCTCACGGCCAGAACAGGCATTGTCCCGCCCCAAGAACTGATATTATTCTATCAGTAGGTCAAAGTAGAACAGATGGTCCTGCTGTAAGTTCTGAACGGGGTCTCGAGGGAGTAGATTGACTCGCCCAGAGCACCAATGATACTATCTTGGCAAAAGCCTACAGGTTACTCTCACGGAATATTGCAGGTGTTTCTAAAAAATTGCAAGTACTGAGCTGGTGTGAGTACATTAGGAAATTCTAATTGTTCTTCAAGAAACCTGGCCGACACATTGGGTAGATTTAAAAGGGTTTCAGTCGTTTCAGATTCCAGCATTGAAGGGTACCAAGGGAAGACCAAGTGGAGGTCTAATTACATGGGTTGAGCTCATTTTGAACTGGCACGTAACCTCATTGAATGCTGGCTCAGCAGATTTACAATGCCCAATGGTTTCAACTCCCAAAGGAAATCAATTTCTGTTGTTGAACATCTATAATGGGTCGGATTCCATGGCCACTGTGGACAAATTCCTCTCTATTGCTGGACCAGGGGAAGGTCTGGCCTTGATCAACACCCATACTGAGGTTGCTGGTGACTTAAACCTGCAAATGAACCCCTGTTAGAGCTTCAAGGACTTTGTGAGGATCAGGATGCAGCCTGGAATATCACCTTATGTGACTCGCCACAAGTTAAGACCAGCAGATACACAGTTGATGTAGCCTGTTCCGTTTATGCGCTTGAACTCTGGGCATGTAATGGGCAACTTGAGGATTGCCAACCATCCAGGAAGATGTTTTTTGGACCAAAAGTGTCCACCCTCATCTACTATTTTCATCTCTGCCAAGGACTGGCAAGGGTTACCAAGTTCGAAGTGTTCCAGAGATATGATAGCAAGCACATCCCTTTCTCACCAGTGTAGTTCTTTCAGGGTTGATAAGGATCAAATAAGTACCCAGTCAATTTCTGTTGTGGCCCATGCAGCCAGAACCGTCAAATGGACCAAATTCGTGGAGCACGATAATAAGCCTGCTCTTTAGGAGGCCATTGTACCATATATAGAAAGTATTTGTAGTGATGGAGTCTTGGATGCAACATCCCTTGAGTTGTTCTGGTGAAGGCTAGTTTCCCTTTTGTAACAAGTGCCCAGCCAGTGGTAAAAGAGCATGCTGTAGTCGTTCCTAAATGGCATGACGAGGAATGATGTTCTCAAGAGGAACAACGCCTGCTGTCTATATTATCGACTGGGACACTAGTTGACCGGGTGCTTGTGCATTGAAGTGGATCCGATTTATAAGAAATGAATTGAGGTAAAGAAAGGATGAGTTCTTAAAACTTGAATGGAATTGCTTTATCAGTGCCCATGTGTGGGGATAGTGTGAACTGCTAGAAAATGTTTTCTGGTGCCCAGGTCACAGGGGAAGACGCTCTTAAAAGTAGTGTCACCCCAGATCAATGGTGTAACCATTTTGCAGAACTGGATTTGGTTAATGGATCATTGGTTAACCCTGATGTTGAACCCAGCCTCGATGGGTCTAGGGATGGTGGTCTCCTACAACTGGGACTCAGACATTTTTATTTATTTTTATTTGATTTGTCTTTCATTGAACGCTTTAAACCAAAAAAGAAGCACAGTACAATAAAAGTGAATAAAGCAAGATTGAAACAAAATTGCAATTAACTCTTAACAATGGGCAAAGACCCTGGGCCCTGAAAGAGTACCTGCTGACTTATGTAAAGACGAGCCAGCAATTTGTGCCCCAGTGCTTTGGAAAAATGTTACAGTATGCATGAACTTGAATACTGTCCCTTGGCGACAAGCTGATATCCCAATATATAAAAAAAAGGGGGGCGAGAGACCACCTGGGCCAATTATCGGCCAATTAGACAGCACTGGTATAATCTTTCGCCAAAGTCATTTTAAAACGTATTCAGGAGTGGGTTGACAAACGATATCATCCATACAGTCAACTGGGGCACTGAGGGTAAAAGCTATCGCTTGTATGATCATGCAGAAGTATACTGTACTGAAGAAGGCAAATTTGTATGCCATTTTCGTCGACCATATGACCACGTTTGACCGTTCCGCTCAAAGGTGGAAAGATGCCCCCCAATCTCATGTTGATTGTTCAATAACTTTACATAGGTAATAAAACTGGTCTGCTATGGGCTGGCAGGGGAGGTAACGCTGCATCCCTGCCCCTCTTGTTTTGCATTTATATTGGGAAAGTTGTCGCAACCCTGCTTAAGGAGTGCTAGAACCCATCTAACCTAGGCACAGAGAGATATCTGGCACTTTTCCTCGCGGATGACTTTGTTGTGTTTCATGAGAATGGGTCCTGGACCTCGCAGGTTACAAAAGCACAAACAACCCTGGAAAAATACAGTGCTGGGGTTTGTTCCAGATTTTACTTAGCCATTCATGTTCTGTAGGAACATCCCTATTTTTCAAATTCCTGCCCAACATCCTGGACACCACTAGGACAGCTGCCAGTACTAAAATCATGCATGTTTTAAATTGTGATCTCATTTGTGGCGCTGTTTCCTTTTCCCAAAGACCCAACAGGCAAGTCTCCATTCCTAAAGGATAATTCACTTTCTTCATTTTGATTGAAGACCTCGCCTGTTTCCAAAAGGATTCAATTATCAGACATGTCTACCAAATGTGGGCTCTGTCTCCTCTTCCTTTGCAAGCACTCGAACACTCAACCGATACATCTGGGAACATCGTCTGGAGCCTCACCACGGTGTTGTGCTATTGAAGCAGAACTATGTTTCAAATTTCGTGTATTTGGATGGATCTGGTCAATTTAGGGATACTACCCTAGCTATATTCCCAGTCTCCTTGGCCCACAGTGTGGCCCAACGTCCCTTCCCACTTACCCGTATAGGGCCATGTCACGAAACCAGGGTTTTCAGAAAAGATTTTGTATAATGCAGATACCAGATGTTAATTCCCACGATTGGATAGGAATATATTTTTCAAATAGTCAGTTATCCGTTTGCAGCCAATAAATTGTGTGGATGAAATACCCAGTGACACAGCTGGACGTAACTAAGTGCATCTCTTTCTCTCAAATCAAACGTTTGTTTGCGTTGTTCAAACATTACTTCTTGTTCGCACATAATATACCTCAACTGCAAACACCCCGCTTCCCTCCAAGCATTCCCTTCCATTACCGGGGAGAACTGAGGATTGCTAAATGGAGCCTGAAAGGGGCTGGGATTGACTTAATCCTTTTGGTTTTTCACAATCTCATCCCATATATTTTCCATCAGTGCCGTAATTTGAGATACATGCCAGTCAGGTTGCACAGTGATTAGACCGCTCGCTTTGACATCTGTGCAGAGCCTGCTGACGCAGGTTCGAATCCCGGCAGGGCCAATCCTTCTGAGGTCGATACATGAGCACCACACACCGTGGGAAATGAGCAGCGCTCAGATACCTGAGGGTTCATTGCGCTATATAAATGCCCAAACAAACAAACTTTCCGGTCTGTCCGCTTTTGCAAGCTATAGAACTTCTAGTAATGGGGAACCCACTACTGCTTTATCCATGTTAACCCACTGTTATCATCACATTGCACGCAAACCAATGTTTGATCACCCTCATTTGTGCTGCTTGGAAGTAGATTTAAAAATGTGGGACTGCTAAGCTCCCTTTAGATTTTGGAGCCATCAATAATTGGAGGGCCACCCTGTGCCTTTATTATTCCAATTGTATGCCGATAGTAGCTTATTTAGTGTTAAATAAAGGTTTTAGGATGAGGAATCAGTAGGTCTTGAAAAACCTAAATAAACCCTGGGAGAGTAAACCTTTTAATAGAGGCCATCCTGCCCATCCAGGAAATGTTCAGCGGGCTCCATTTTTCTAGATCGATTTTCGTGTTCAACAGGTGTTGTGTGTATGTAGTTTGTTCCATATAGAGAATCCAGTGACTTCGGGACTTTCACACCCAAATGCTTAATCCCAATTTCTGCCCACTGAAACGGCGAGCAATCGGCACCTCCTCTAGAAAATCCCTGAATAAAGACAAATTCTGACATTTTTAATTTATTTATATTCATTCTTAACCCTGGCACCTTGCCAAAAGCCTCCAACTCTGCCATTACTTAGTCAGCGAGGTTACCATATCCAAAAGAGCCAGCCAACATATAATCGGCGAAGACCATCACCTTGTGCTCAACCCCCCCCAAACATTATACCCTTCACTTTAGTAGCTTTCCTCAATCGCTGCGAAAATGACTCCAGATAGATGGCGTACAATAACAGTGAAAGGGAATAGCCCTGTTTGATCCCCCCTTTCTAAATGGATCTGTGCCAACAATTGTCCACTAACCACCAATCTGATACTGGAAGAGTGATAATTAGCATGAACCATCTGCGAGAACCTGCCCCCGAATCCCATACGGGCCATAGTGCTGAAATGAAATTACCACTCAACCCTATCAAACTCATTTTTAGCATCTAAGGAAAGCAATAGGGCATCTTGCATTTCATTTGTTTTGATTTTTTTTCAAGAAGGTGACACACTCCGGATGTTGTCGAAGGTTTGACGTGATTTAATACATCTGTATTGGTCAGGATGGATGAGATCCGGGACTAGGGCCTCCAACCTTGTTGCCAATATGTTGATCCTGGTTTATTGAACAAGGCAATGCCTGGCGTGAAGGGGTACAACATGCTTTGGCAAGACAAACTAGAGAATATCAGAGCAGATGTTTAAAATCAGCTCGATATGGCTAACTCCAAGAAGCCGGCCCACCTCACTCAAGGCACATTGAATCAAGGCAGGCACCTGTTTGCTGCCTGTTCGCGCATGGGTGCGCAGCGTGGCCACCCCCGTTGCCGCCCTGACAAATTACTCTGGCTACCCGCGGCACCTGCTAACGGACTCTCATCTACAGACTACTTCTCCAACTAACCTGAATCACCACTCTGCAGCAGTTCGGACTGAACATTTATTGAGTAACTACACGTATTGCGCGAGCTACTGTAAGTACATGTGCACATTTGTATTACCTCGAGTCCCAATTGTCCCGATTGCAATCGTCCTACTCATTACAATTGTTCGTACCACCTTTACTTCAGCCCAGTGTATTATACCTGATGTACTATACGTCCATACCTGCTTTCAGCTCCGCGCCACTAATAGTGCCTTACCGCAGGGGAGAGAAAGTATAAATGCTGCATACCCTTAACCCCAAAAATTGCGCCTAATAGTCGCAGGCCACATTTGCCCGCCTGATTGCACATTATAGCTGCTCTATGCCACCTATGACTCTTTGATTGCCCCCTAGTGTGTCTCACAGCCATTAACAGACTTCATTTGATTGTGTTGTGCCCTATGGTCATTAACAGACCACATTTGATTGTGCCGTGCCCTATGGTCATTAACAGACCACATTTGATTGTGTTGTGCCTTATGGTTGATTACAGACCACTTTGATTGTGTTGTGCCCTGTGGTCATTAACAGACCACATTTGATTGTGCTGTGCCCTATGGTCATTAACAGACAATTCTGATTGTGTTGTGCCTTATGGTCATTAACAGACCATCCTGATTGTGTTGTGCCTTATAGTCAAACACCTAGCCTATAGTTGTCGCATGTGTATCATTGATATCTAGCCTAGCCTGTGCCCTACCTAGGATCACCGTTTCTAGTCCAATGCTGTCCCATGTGCTTTAACGACACTTAGCCTAGCATGTGTCCCTCTAAAGATTACGTTTGTTAGCCCACCACTACCTTATTCTTGACTACTGTATCAAGCCTAATTGGTGTAAACAAAAAGTGAGCCTAACCTCAGTACACCCCACCCCCACATCCCCAGCTATGATAAGTTGGATCGTGTGCATCATGTTCCCCTTCAGCCTTGTCCAAGCGGACACCCCATGTTCTGGCAACCACTTCATCGCCCTTAGTAATGGGCTTACCAAACTAGCCTGCCCTAGGCACCATCCCATCCCCTGTCCTAACCCCTTCCTCCCCACCACACCTCCCTTCCCATCCTCCTCCACTCACCCCTAGCCCTAAGGTCCCCCACACAACTAGTAAGGAACACTTTCCCATCCCAGCCTTCACCAACGATCCACATGCACCCCCCAATCCATCAAGTAATGGTAAAACACACCCTATCCTAGGACATGAGAGAACAGCCCGACTAAGTATACGCACAAGGTTTCCACACCACTACCCCACCACCAGGGCCCAGCCACCCAGTTCACCCAAACCCACGGCCCTTATAACCAATATTAAACATACTCAGCCTTCAGCAACCAAAACGACTCCACTAAGCTGCCCAGTAACTAAAAATACTCCCACTAAGGAACCCAACCGTCCCATTAGCCTCAAAAATGCACTCATCAACGCCCGCTCCCTTGGAGCCCACGCCATTGAAATTCATGACCTCATCACCGAACTTGACCTAGATCTGTTAGTCATCACAGAAACCTGGCTTCACCAAGCCTCGGGTCCCCTGCTAGCATTGGCCATCCCACCAGACTACACCATTCTCAGATCTGATAGAACCACCACTCCAGGAGGCGGTGTTGCCATCATTGCAAAAAATACCATCAAATTAAGATCAAGCTCCAGTGAATTTATCGCAGGGTACAAACTATTGCTCGCCAAACTCACGTTGAATGAAAAAACCACAATTAATATAGTGGTCATATATCGATCTCCTAGCACAAACAGCCACCCAGAAACAGACATCCCACTAATACTAGCGCCCTTCCTTAAACCCAAAACAAAATGTATCATCATTGGCGACTTGAATCTCGGTTTTAATGACAACCAAGACACTAAAGCAACCGCCCTTCTCCTGGCACTAAATGACATGAATTTCTGTCAACACGTCAATGCCCCTACCCATTCCAAAGGCAGAACTCTTGATTGGATCCTCACCCTCAATACCAATATCACTGTAGGCCCGATTACCCCACTCAGCTGGACAGACCACCACTGCATAGAATTCACGATCACGAGTGACGACTCCTGCATACCCAAGAATATAATCATGGATACCATTGAAAGCAGAAACCCTAAAAAGCTCACAGCTGAAAACCTCAACCCCACCCTGAACAAACTGCTAGATACCCACTCAATCCACAGCAATGACCCAACCACCATCGCTGAGTACTACCACAAATGCCTCTCCACAGCGATTGACACCATAGCTCCGATCACATCCAAATTAAAACGCATCAATAAAAAATCTAACTTCTGGTTCAACGAGGAACTAATCGCCCTTAGAAGGAAAAACGCTCCCTCAAGCATGCCCACAACAAACATCCTTCCCCGGACTCAGCCAAAGCATTCAAAGACGCCAATACACTCTATAAATCAGCTATCATCACCCATAAAGCTAACACTTACAATGTTCGCATTAGCAATGCAGCATCACACTCTAAAGAGCTCTTCTCTATCCTTAGAGAACTTGAAAATCCACTTCCGTGCGACACACCTACTAACACAAGCAAAGAATGGTGTACCACCATACAGGATGCTCTTGCTTCCAAAATTATCATGCTGCAAAATAAAATCAACATCCAAAAAACTACTCCTAGCAACCAAGAACTCCCCCACCCTACCCCGCGCACCCCAGCCAATGACAATTCCAAACCCCCCTTTCAGTTCACACCAGTCACCCACAAACTCATATTGGACACTATATCCAAACTAAAAGCATCCAACTGCAAAGGAGATACTGTCCCAGCCAAACTAGTCAAAGCCTGTGCACCCACCCTGACCCCCCTCATCACTAAATTTGTCAATGCCTCTTTCAACTCCAACACAGTCCCAACCTGCATCAAAGAAGCCTGGGTTACCCCGCTTAAAAAAAAAAAACAAATCTAGACCCCACCATTCCAACCAATTATCGCCCCTTAACCACTGTCCCATTTTTACTTAAAATTATTGACTAGCCTATAACCAAATTCAAACCCACTTAGAATCTAACCAGCTCCTCGGTACCAGGCAATCAGGATTCAGACCCAATCACAGCACTGAAACAGCTCTTTTGGACCTCAAAATCCAGATGGATGCCATCAGAGACACTCTGCATTCTCCTGCTGTTGGACCTCTCAGCCGCGTTCGACCTGGTGGACCATGACAAACTCTGTAACTCACTTGCCCGGGAGTTCAATTTCTCCAGTGCAGCTACTACCTGGGTGAAATCATTCTTAACCGACTGCACCTCGAGTGTCCATAGGCAAAGAAGCAGCCAACCCCATCTCAGTCCCCATAGGAGTACCTCAAGGCTCCTGCCTTTCTCCCACACTTTACAACGCTTATACCAAGCTCCTGTTCTCAGCTCTTGACGATATGGGTGTCATATACACAAATTTTGCAGATGACACCCAGATCCTCATACCTCTTACAGGCAACTATGACCAGGATACATTAACAATCAACAAAATCTACGTCATCATACAAAATTGGATGGCACTAAACAGTTTGTCTTAACGACGAGAAGACTGAAATCCTCATCGTAGGATCTCCAGCCAAAATAGCAACCCTCCAGCCACAATATTCAACCATCAACATCGACGGTACCAATATCCCAGTATCGAATCAAGTAAAAACACTGGGAGTGTACATCGATGCTAGCATGACTATGACTAAACAGATCAATGTACTTTCATCCTCAACGGCCTACACCTCCAAACTAATTGCGTTCAGCCGACAATTTCTGACTCCAGCAAATTGTCTTACCCTAGCCAGAGCTCTGGTCCTATCGAAATTGGACTACTGCAATGTATTACTACTGGGTACCTCCAACACTAACCTAGCCAAAATGCAACTATTGCAAAATAAAGTCCTGAGGGCAGCCCTAGGCTTAAAAAAATCAGACCATATATCCAAGACCAGGAAAGATGCCCATTGGCTCCCTATCAAAGCCCAAATTATATTTAAAACATTATGCATCACCCACAAATGCCTCACCAAAAAAGGACCGATCTACCTCAATAATACTCTGCATCCCAAAACCGACATGAGATTACTTAGATCCAATGACAAACTCCTCCTGGACCCCCCCCCCCCCCCCTGATTCAAAACCACTAGAGCAGGGGGCAGCAGTTTCACCACTTTAGCCCCCAAACACTGGAACTCACTACCCATCAACATCAAAAAGCTCCCTCATTCACTGTCTTCAAGAAACAGTTAAAAATATGGTTATTCAACCAATATTGGCACCTAACGACAGGACCCCGTCCATCTTATACGGGTGTGAATATTTAGTCCATTGTATACTACTGTGATTACTCTGCAATTGCGAATACTCTGTAACTCACAGAATGTAATGTTTTGAATTTTGCTAACTCCTAAGTTGTCTTATATTGTTGTTTATATTCTGTATATCATGTAATGTTTTGAATTTTACTAATTGCTAAGCTGTCTTATAACCACGCCGTGACACCCGAGGGTCTGGGCGTGTAACAAATATATAAAATAAAAAATAAATTAAAAGCCTCAGACTGGGTGTTTGAGAGATGTAAATTGATCCCTCCTTTTAACTTCTCCCCCATTACAGTAGATGAACTGGCCTGTATCATTATACATTTAAAAACCACCAAATGTAAAAAATGAGGCCTCAGCTGCCATGATCATTAAGACATGCCCTCCCCTCCTACACTGCTTGTGGACATTTGTCGGTTTGTTAATGCTTCTCTTATCAGTGGGGCGGTGCCATTGGATCTGAAAAAGGCATGGGTTTCTCTGATATTAAAAAAGCCTAATCTAGCTGCTGATTCTCCTAATAATCTTAGACTCATCACAAATACCACACTTCTTCTCAAAGTTGTTTTGGATCAAGTAGCCTATGAACAGATATAAGAGCACCTGAGGAAATATCCAATTTTATATGAACATCGGGATTTAGGGCCGGGTTCGGTACGGAGACAGCCTTGCTGGAACTCAAATCTAGGCTCCTAAACCGTATGGATACAAGCAAGCCTCTCTATTGATTTTATTGGACTTATCTGCTGCATTCGACCTGGTGGACCATAACATCCTGGACACCAGCTTGAAGGAGGTAGCTAACGTTTCTCCTGGAACAGTCCAGTAGACTTCTTCTTTTCTTAAAAATCGGGTGAGTAGGAGGGGCGCTGTTGCGCGGCACCGTCAATGGCCGTCTGAGACTATGGAATCCTGTTACAAATTGGCCACCACATAGCAGTTGGAGACCTAGAACTTTTATATACCTGTGTTGGAACACTGCGGGAACACTTGGTACCAGTCCCGGCATCCATTGACTCTTTGTGGCGCGGAGCTAGTGTGCTGCGTTGGGGCCTGTGGAGACTGCGCCCCGGCGCCCATCACCCTGCTGTCGAGGACTTCGGAGCTGGGAGATCCACGTACGTGGCACCGGCGGCCTGCTGTCGTTGAGCACTCTTGGATGGACCCTCGCCGGGGCACATCGGGTGGCGTCCAAATCATGTGGTTGGCATCTCTGCCAGTCCCCCGGTCGGTCTCAGGACATTGGGTGGAGAGCCGGGCCTCCCTCGGTGACAGATAGGAGTCTGGCGGTTGTGCCCGGGCCGGCGGGCGGTTCTGAAACACATCAGCGCGAAGAGCGGGCGGAGGAGGGGAAGCCTGCAGACTCCGCGGCGAGACACAGTAGTGAGTGGGGACAGCAGGAGGGGCCCTGCGGGGAGGTTCAAGCCCTGCCCCAGCACCAAAACCTCTGTACCCCCTCCTCCATAACTGAGCTGGGCTGCCGCTGGGATCATCTGGGCTGCAAGCTCTTGGCTCACGGCGGGCGGGGTCTCGTCCTCACCACACCCATGTTGTGCGCTGGACTGATCGACCAGGGTCTTGCAGCTGATATTAGGCCCCTGCAAGCATCATTGCATACACCATTTGCTCCTGATCTGCAACGCTTTCTAGGACATAGACCTGTGGTGCACTGTTTATGCCAAGGTGCCATCGCACAGTCTCTTGTTGTGAGGGACATCTTGGGGATCTCAGCCGAAATGAAAGGACTCAAATGATGACATGGTATTTTTGAACAGTTTGGTTGCACCTCCTACGTCCCTTTGAGCCCTAAAATAGCGGTCCCTGCTTGCAATACATAGAGACCCGGAGATCTCGGACCCGTGGCATAGCGAGTCATCCGGATATGTAGCTCTGTCCCTGACCCTCTCCTGGACTGAGGGTGGTCATTGCTCCCTGCCACTCTGGCTCATTGGGCTCTGCCAATGTGAGTCTTGCTATATAGACACCACGAAACTGAGGGTTCAAACACTTGGGGAGTAAACGACGATCCTTCACTACCACGTTTGGAACTTCTGGAATGGGTAACCAGAAACGGCAGTGAAAAATGGAACAATTCGCCAAGACAGATCGAGATCAACCTGCACAGGAATCACCGGGCGCTACCCATCTCGCCTTCAACCACTCTATTGGCCCCCAAGAGTAGCACGGAGGGGGGGGGATAAGATCGCTGTACTGCAAAGAGAGGTGGCCACCCTGCAACAAACAGTTAAGAGTGGCAGCTATAGGGACTCACCACCAGGGGGCGCCGAATGAAGTCCTAGCTTCACGTCGCTCCGCCAGGGCCGCCTAAATCCTCCATAATCCTGCTGTTCCTTCGACCCTTCTGTTGACCAGCACCTCGCACCACGGTAGGGGAATGCACCGGCATCCCCTCCGAAAAATCCAGAGGAAAATCGGGCCTGCCAGAGCCTCCCGCACCGTGTGAAAGCCCGGCCGGGGCCGCGGGGCCACGCGGCGGGCCGCGCGAGTGAGCCGGCGCGAACACCAGCCGCGACCAACGCGGCTCCGCCAAGGACACATTGGGCACTTCGGAGATCGCTGCGGGTTCACCGCCCCAGGCCGCGGGACTGCTGCTGGAGGATCGGAATCATCGGCCAGCGAGGCGTGAGGTGAGGACCCTCCCCCCCCGCCTCCCCCTCCCCCCCTGGGCCTCCGTTACAGCCATAACCGCCGGTGCCGAGGGACTGGGGCTGCCTCCTCCCCCCCCGGTACGGCAACCGTGCGGGCTCTCCCTCCCCGGCCCCCGCTGTGTGCGGGCCGCCTGGGTCGAGGGAGAACACTGAGTGCGGGGGGGGGCACGCGCGACAGCTGGGGGAGGGGAGGTGAAATTACCAGCGGATCGAAGCGGACCTGCTGGGGGACTGCACCAGGTACTGCAAACTGGGGCCCCCTGCCGTCGGGCAGCCCAAAAAGCACCCGCCACGTATTGAAGAAACGAGGGATTCGCCCCCCCCGGGGCTCGGGCTTGCCGGCCCGGCACTCAAGTCCAACACCACCCTCTGCCGGCATAATCACCCCCGGAACCACACGACAAAGCAGGCCCTGCGCTAGGCCATACGGGACATAGCACCAGATTGTGCAGGCCAAGGCCAGATGAGGGCCTAAGCAGTGCGGCGCAAACAGTGATAAGGCCACCAGCCAGCGACACACAGGGGACCACAGGGGCGGAGCGGAGGGCGGAAGACCATCCAGGAGGGAACCTCAACCCAAGGAGACACACCCGCACCTAGAGTCGCCCCACAGGGTCAGGATGGGCAAGGATCAGCCCCGTAGGGGAGCGACCCAGAACAAAATAGACAAATACACGATGAGCACCCCGGTGGCTCCCCCGGACCCAATTAGTGGGGTGGAAAATGAGACTATTAAGGGGGGTGCGGCCCAAACGCTGTCCCTCACCGACATCATGGCAGCAATTAACGACTCCAGAACCTCGGTAGAGGCCAAAATAGACGGGTTGGCCTCCGAGGTGTCCTTTGTGAGGCAAGACTTAAGGAACCTCACTACCAGGGTTGGGGAAGCAGAACAACGAATATCAGACACCGAGGACACGGTTAAAAACCTGGGAAGCCGCCTTGAGCAAATGGAACGGAAAATCACCACACTTGAAAACAGAGCCGAAGATAGTGAGGGTAGGTCCCGCCGGAACAACCTCCGCATACTCGGCCTTCCCGAGAAAGAGGAAGGGCCCTCTATGGAGCTCTTTCTGGAACACTGGCTAGCGGACTTGATGGCTCCCAAGCAGCTCTCTGAATTCTTCTCAACAGAAAGAGCACACAGAGTTCCGACGGGCAGACCAGTTCCGGGGGCCCCCCAAAGAACGGTGATCGCAAAACTCATGAACTACAGGGACCGGGACACACTACTGCACATGGCAAGGGCGACCGGCCCCATCACCTACAATGGTCACCGAATCGGGCTCTTCCCCGACTACACGAGGGAGGTCCAGAAGTCGCGACAGTCCTACGACTCTATCAAAAAGAAACTGTCCCCCCTGGGCATCAAATATGCACTCTTCTTCCCGGCAACATTCAAAGTATACCACAACGGCAAGGTCCAAGTGTTCTACACTCCCCGCGAGGCCTGGGACTGGTTGGAAACACAGGTCCTCTCTACTCCACGCCCGAATAGACCGGATGGAAACACACCCCGCAGGAAAGATGGAGACAACAACCGCCCTACTGGACAGGTCACCCCACCACGTGGGGAGGTGGGAGAACCCGGCCCCCCGATAGACACAGGACACACCTGAAAACGTGCAGCTGCTGTGGGACAGGAATAAGGAAACAGGAAGAGATCCTTGCGACCGGCGGCCCTGGCCGGCTACCACCTCTTCACCCCCGGAGGGGGACTCTTCACGGCTAGCTGTACTTTAAGTTCAGTGGTTATTTTGAACCACACAAGTTGCGGGGTAGGGTCCTCCTGACCCCCCCACCCCGCCTCCGAGTTGGGGCCTTCGCCTCTTTAGTAGTTTAAATGGTTAGGGAAACATGTACTTCAGGTTGGGGGGAAGTGCGGGGTGGGGGGAGTTTGGGGTTTTTGGAGAAAGAAGAGACTGGCCTCATGGCACAACCGCTAGCAACAGTGGGCTGCAAAACAGAAGTTCACAGAAAGTCTTGTACTAGATATGAGTGGGACCGACACGTCCCCCCCACTGGCCAGCACATATCCACCTGCACGGAAGGGACCTATGGTTCACAGGATGAGGTTCTAGAGTTTGCACATGAAGTACACAAAGTAGATCACCAAATTAGCAAGGCAGAAGGGCTCAGGCGTCAGTTACACCTTAGAACGACAGGCAAAAGAAGAAAATGGGAACCACCCCGCATCCTTACATATGACACCAAACCAAATCCCACGCTGATATAACACAAAAGAAACAGATTTCCCTGTTGACTTGGAACGTGAACGGCCTGGGGTCGGGCATAAAGCGTAAACTGGTACTCCAGTACCTTAACCGCCATTCCCCGGACATTGCATTCATAACAGAAACCCACCTGATCGGTACTAACAGTGGGCTCTTTAGGAAATCAAATTACCCGCACACATACCTCGCTGGGTTCTCCAGAGGCTCTAGGGGAGTAATGATCCTCTTGCATAAAAGATTTCCGTTTACTACAAGGAAAGTCAAAGCAGACCCTCGGGGCAGGTTTGTGATGGTGCTGGGTGAACTGAAGGGGGAGACGTGGGGCCTCGTGGCAGTGTATGCACCTCCCACACTTACAGCAGAACTCCTTGCCGAGCTCCAGGACATAATACTAGAAGAACAGGCAGACTCATGGGCGATTGGGGGGGATTTCAATGAGGTCATGGAGACAGCTCGGGACAGAACACGCGTGGGCAACAGAGCTGTAGGCATCCCGACCAGACTCCACACCTTTGCAGAAACTATGGGGCTATCTGACACATGGAGGGCAGCCCACCCAATGGACCGGGGCTACTCGTTCTATTCCAATGCACACCGGTCCCTGTCCAGACTTGATTATACCCTCACCCCAAGGAATATGGGCCATCGACTATTGTCCGCAGAATTCCTGGCGAGAGGGATCTCCGACCACTCCCCCCTATTGGTAAAACTCAAGGGCCTATAAGCAAAACAAGAACCCACCTGGCGCCTAAACACCTATTACTTAGGGATACCTGAAATACTGGAAGGGCTCGAGAATAAAACATCGGAATATTTCGACCTAAACGTGGAGGCAGTGGACTGCCCAATAATAAGGTGGGAGGCATACAAAACCGTCATACGGGGGGGAAGCAATATCCTTGGTGGCAGCTCACCGCAAACAACATAGCGAGGCAATCTCCGAAGCAGAAGCCCAGGTAACTAGGCGGGAGGAGCAATTCCTCGAAGAGGGAACCCAGGAGGCACATGAAGCCTTGGTAACAGCCCAAATAATCCTGAAAGACAGGGCCTTAGATAATGCCCGAACCGCCCACTGGCTGGCCCGGAGCCATATATACGAGAGAGGAGACAAGGCTACCAAAACACTAGCCTGGCTGGAACGTAGGGAGCAGAACAAAGGACAAGTACGGGCCATCCAAACCCAGGGCGGGAACTTATTAACCGGGGACGCTGAGATCGCGGGGGAATTTGCAAACTACTATAGAGAACTATACTCCCCACAAATACGAGACCCCACAATATACGTCCCAAACTTCCTGGACGAGATCACGATCCCCCGCCTTTCTGAACTTCAGACAGAACAGCTAGACACTGCCATCACTGAAGAGGAGGTAGGGGAAGCCCTTTCACAACTACAGACGGGGAAGACCCCAGGCCCCAACGGGTTCCCCGTAGAACTGTGGAAAAAACTGAGCGCAACGACAACGAAACACATGCACGACATGTTCCTCCGTAGCAGAGAACTGGGCACCCTCCCCCCAGACCTCCGAAAAACGACAATAGTGGTGATCCCCAAAGCAGGGAAACCCCCGGAGCACTGCGCCTCCTACAGGCCCATTTCTTTAATAAACGGGGAGGCAAAAGTGCTAGCCAGAGTCCTCGCCAATAGACTGCTGGGGGTGATTGGATCTCTAACTCACCCAGATCAGTGTGGATTTATGCCCGGCAAGTCCACCCGAATGAATCTCCGCAGGGTCCAGATTGCCCTCGACAGAGCTGACGAAATCCGGTCTCCACTGGCCCTCCTGGCGGTGGACTTTGAGAAGGCTTTCGATACAGTGGGATGGGATGCCCTGTGGGACATAATGGAACGCATGGGCTTTGGACAATACTTCATGTCATGGGTTAAACTCCTTTACTCCCTCCCCGAGGCCTCTGTAAGAGTCAATGGGAAATCATCTGCCACGTTTCAGCTGAGTAGGGGGACCAGGCAGGGATGCCCCTTCTCCCCCCTGCTGTTTATCCTCGCCATTGAACCTTTGGCAATCCGGTTGAGAACTGATACACGATGGACAGGATTCGCCTGGCCACGGGGCGGGGAGGAACGGGTCTCGCTGTACGCGGATGACCTGTTGATATATTTGAGCAACCCAATAATCTCCTGCCCGATTGTGACTAGAACCCTGGAGGAATACCAACACTTCATGGGACTACGGGTCAACACACAGAAAACAATCTACTTCCCGGTACAGGGAGGGGAGGAAGCAATCCCAGATCCCTGTCCATACTCCGTTTCAATCCTGGGCTTCACCTATCTAGGTATACGAATTAACCAAACACAGGAGGACTTCCCCAAACTGAACTTACACCCGATTATGGAAAAACTGGAGAACGATGTCACCCACTGGCACTCCCTCCCACTTTCATTACTCGGGAGGGCGGCACTTTTTAAGATGCTGGCTCTCCCGAGATTTCTGTATGTCCTCCAAAATGCCCCGCTCCCTATCCCGGCCACAATATTTGCAGATATAAACAGGACTCTCCGCACACTTCTCTGGGGAGGGAAACAGCCGCGCATTGCCCTGAAAACGCTCTATCGCTCTGTGTGGGATGGGGTTATAGGACTGCCCAACATTCGTACATATTATTGGGCGGCACAAGCGGGAGTGGCAAATGAATGGCTACACGGAGACCCGCGGCTACCACATATCCGCGTGGAGACAGGGGACACTGGCTTGCCATCCCCCCTGCACGTACTATATGATAGCCCAAGGAACCTAAGAGCAGCGCCGACAGGGTCCCGTCACATACAGCGAGTTTGGAGGGAGATACATAGATACTTAGGCTGGGCAGACAGACCAACCCTGATCCAACCCCTCTGGCGTAATGCACACCTTCCCGAAATACAAAAAATGGGCCATTTCGAAACCTGGGAGAGGAAAGGGATAACCACACTGGCGGACATAGTCCAGGAGGGGCGAATGATGGACTTTGAAACCCTGCGAACGAGACACGGGCTGTCACCCATGGACCGCTTCAGATACCTCCAGCTCACACACGCCATTAACACCCAACTCCCGAACCTGGCCGATATACCTGCCTGCTCTCCCCTGGAAACAAACATACTCCCGCACCCCATCCCCTATAAGGTAACCTCCACCCTCTATCGGGCAATTAACTCCTTTGGATCCAGGGAACTTGACAATCTCAGGGCTAAATGGGAACAGGACCTAGGACCACTAGAGGCGGAGGAGTGGGTGGAGGCCCTGATGTCCCCGAGGGAAATAGGGATAGATGCCAAACTCCGGCTGATTCAGCTCCGAATTCTGCACAGGCCCTACTACTCCAGAACGCAAATGGCCAGTTGGGATGGGGATGTAACCGCAGAATGTAGTCGATGCAAGAGGGCAGAGGGCACCTTCTACCATTTGTTATGGGAGTGTGGGGTACTACAGGAGTTTTGGACTGCGTGTTTACTCCGCCTCTCCAGAATACTTGGCTCCACAATCCCGAGAGACCCTAAGCTTATCCTACTGGGTATAGGGGGCGAAACTGACCTTAACAAGTATGAAAGATTGTTTCTAGGAGTAGCACTTGGTGCTGGAAAGAGACTCACGGCAGCCACGTGGGGCTCGGGGGACAGGATAACCATTGACAGATGGTCCAATGAAATGGACAGATGCGCCTCCCTGGAGAGGCGAATTTATAATGCAAGGGGCTCCCCCCGTAAGTTCCAGAAAATATGGGGAAAATGGGAACTATAAATGCTAAGACCAAAACAAGGGACAGCGGCGACGCCCTACGCAGCTGCCGGGTGGAGGGTGCGGATTTCCGAATTCGAACCCCAGTCCACCCCCCCCCCCCCCCCCCCGCAGAACCACACAACTGTCAAGGAATATGTTGAGCACCCTGTCTATTGCGATCTTGATGATAGGTCTCCTAATGTCTTTTGTGTACTCATGCTGAAAGTGCTACTTTTCCTTTTCTTCTTTTTGTTCTCTGTTTAACAAACCAATAAAAAAAGATTTATTAAAAAAAAAAAAAAAGAGGCAGCTATAAACGACAATCTCGAGGGGAGATCTAGGAGGAATAACATTTGAATTACAGGGGTGGCCGAGGGCACTCATATCGAAAAGATGGAACTGTTTGTTGAAAAACTCCTCAAGGAGGTACTAAACGACCCGCCAGTCGTGAATATGTTCATGGTTGAAAGGGCCCATCGCTTGCTAGCAACTAGACCACCACCAGGCTCCCCCGAAAGAGCCATCGTAGCTTGGATTTTTAATTAGAGACTGCGACATCCTGTTGTGAGTAGCGAGAGAAAGGAAATCTCTGCAATGGGGTTCTTTGATACGCTTATTCCCAGACTTCAGTCAGCAAGTACAGGACCAGAGGAAAACATTCCAAAATGTTAAGAATATCCTGAGGAAAAAAGGGATACGCTACTCAATGATGTACCCAGCAAAGCTTAGGGTGGTGCATGATGGCAAGGTCTCTTTCTTCATTAACCCTGAGGAAGTTGAAAGATATGCTATGAATATCTCCGGTCTTGGACAATTGGGTCTTCCTATGCCACTCACTCTCGAGGGGGAGAGAGGTCGAAATTTACATAAATCAGTCGCTGGAATTTAGACTGCATAGACAGGTTTCGGATGATGATGGCCAGTTTGTTTTCGTGGCTGGAGAAATTGCAGCATAGCATGTCCTTTTCATAAACATAAATGGTCCTAATTACGATTCTGATTGATTTAATAAAAAAAAATAATAAAAAACATGTTCTGAACAAATACGCTCATTCCCGAGGTATGAAGTGGTATGGGCGGGGGACTTCAATTTGGCCTTTCCTTCTCAAATGGACAGGTCCACATCAGCTCAGAGGCCACTCGCCTGAGCGGCTCAAAAATGGCAATCCATAGCAGAGGATTATACCTTGATCGATGTTGGCGATTGCATCATCCTAACGATCTGGAATTCACATTCCACTGTAGCGTACATGGTAGTTCTTCCAGGATAGATTACATTCACATGACTCCTGGGTTGGCCCGTGAGTCCAGCAGGGCGGTGATACTTCCACGTACCCTGTCGGACCACTCCCCAGTACTAGTACAATTTGCGGGACCGTCTTCCTGTCCTGGGCACCTTAGATGGAGGTTTCGGGCACGGGCACTTGAAGCTGTGGTGTTGCGCAAAGCCATCTCAAAATTCTTCCAGCTGAATAAGGATTCAGTCCAAAGTTGGGGGGTGGGGGGAGGGGTTGGTGTATAGCACAGGAGGGGGGTGTCTTGAAAAGTATTTGCACTGCCATCGCATCTAAGGAGAAGGAAATAAAAAGTATGGAGTTAATTCAAGCCGGTCTGGACTCCTCCAGGCTGAATTGGTGGCTAAAAGGCATGAGGTCCGTTTACTAATGGAGAGCGAGGATAGATTATTGGGTGACCCCATCGCAGCTGCCAGATATGGGGAGAGTGACTGTCCGAGTAGGACTCTAGCTTGGGCCATTCGTCAGGACCGACATTTGGAACCCATTATAGAAGTTGAATCCCCTGAGGGAGTTCCCATTGGGGAAACTGGAGGGATTAACTATGTCTTCCGGCAATATTATGAGAGGTTGTATGCTACTCAAAGCTCCGCAGGGCATGATGATGTAGCCCAATATCTTTATAGGATTGCTCTGGGTTGGCTGGATCCAGAGCTTGGTGCGCTTCTCAATAATCCCCCCCACGGAGGAGGAACTCCTCAAGGTAATTAATTTGCTCCCGATTGGTAAGGCCCCAGGTACGGACGGCATCTCGGCAGAACTGTATAAAACTTTCCCGGATCTGCTTATTCCCCATCTACGTGGTATGTTTGAAGAGGCGGCCTCCTCAGGAGTTCTCCCGGAATCTGTTAGGACGGCCCTTGTTTCGGTGCTGCGTAAACCTAAGAAAGACCCTAAGAAGTGTTCATCTTATCGGCCACTGTCGCTGATGAACACTGACAATAAGATTTTGGCGAAATTGCAAGCCGACTGGCTCCTCCCCCACATGCCTGCTCTGATCCTTTCTGACCAGGCAGGGTTTATACCAGGTCGTTCTACTCAAAATAATCTGTGTAGATTGTTCATCCTGATGGAGAATGTAAATCCTGAAGTCCCTATTGCGGTGGTGGCCTTGGATGTGGAAAAGGCGTTTGACTCAGTCGATTGGCCTTTTCTATTTGAGGTTCTCCGAAACTCGGGCGTCGGCATCCAGTTCCTATATTGGATTTGTCTCCTCTACACGACCCCACGTGCTCTGATCTACACCAACAGGATTCAATCTGCTCCTATCTATCCGACTCGTGTTACTAGGCAGGGTTGCCCATTCTCCCCTCTCTTGTTTGCTTTGTCAATTGAACCTGTGGCATGCGCCCTGAGGGAGTTTCATTCCCATCATGGAGTGACTATATGGTCGCATACATCCGTCTTTTCTCTCTACGCGGATGATATGTTGCTATATGTCAAAAACCCTCAGATCAATTTGCGCCCCATGGTGGAAGAGATCTCTACATTTGTTGACTTATCGGGCCTTCAGATAAACTGGACCAAATCCGAAGTGCTCCCGCACACGGCGGGGTTATCCCCACAGGATGTGGGGGAAGCATTTGCTTGGTGCCTGCAAGGAATTCGCTACTTGGGTTTTAGGGTGTCCATGTCCCCATCTAAGCTATATGAAGACAACTACGTTGCTGCCATACAGCACTTGGAACATAGAGTAGATACCTGGATGTGCCTTCCTATATCTCAGGCAGCCTGCATTTCCTTATCCAAAATGGTGATCCTACCGAAATTATTATATTCTTATTAATGTCACTATCTGGCCACCCGCGACCTTTTGGAATCGCATAAAATCCATGACCAAGCTGATTTGGGCCGGGAAACAACTCTGTATATCTCTGGGTGTAATGTGCAGCCTATGCTCTCAGGGAGGGCGGGACGTACCCAACCTTTTTGTATACTATTTAGTAGCTCGGATACAATCTTCCATCTGGTGGTGGTCCCCCACGAGTAATCTCCCTCGCTCACATCTTGAGCGCTCCATCACCCAGCCTGATGACCTTCGAGGCCTCCTGTGGGCTGTCTGCGGGTGTCATTTGAGGGCGGAGGTGCAACCCTTAGAGGTAACCCTTAGGGCATGGGATCAGATGGCAAAGTGGGCGGGGTTGGGACCCTGGTATTCACCATCGATGGCCATATACAGAGTTTGTGACATCCCCCTTAACACATGAACATATTTTCATTCAGCACTTTCAAAACCTTCAGATCCACACTCTGGAAGACGTGGCCCCTGGCTGCAAGTTTATAGCATGGAACGAGCTTAAGGTTACGGACGAATACTCCCCAGTCACCCTGCTGTTCTACTTCCACCTCCGGGAGGTATTAAGAGCTAAATGGCCCGATTTTCCAAACGCCCCCCATGTGTCCCCCGTGATGGAATTCGCTATAGCGCCAACATCCTCTAGAAAGGGGATATCGACTTTCTATGGCTTGTCACGGTCAATAGCACCCAGACCCCAACCTCAGTACAAAGTTAAATGGGAGAGTTGCCTGACAAAGTTATTATCAGAGGCTCAATGGTGTTTTATCCTCGCCCAGACCAAAAAGGTTTCCATAAACAGGTTTTGCCTAATTCACTTTAAATTTATATATCAGGTATATTACTCTCCTTTTGTATTTGCACAATTTGTTCTTCTTAAGTCTTTGACCTGCAGGAGATGCCACCAAGCCTCGGCTGACTTTTATCATGTGGCTGTCGCACTCACTTGTGTCTCTGCAGGAGGGATGGACGAGCCTCCCTTGACCCCGAGTCTACACTTCCCCTGTTTCTCCCGGAGGAATACCTGTCAAATACAAGGTGTACACTCAGACCTGAATTCACTCGATTCCCCTGGGCCCTTCCCTTCTCTTTACTGTGTGATGTGATGTCCCCCTATGGGCTTACCTTGATCTTTAGTAGGGTGTGCACTCCATCCTTCATTCGCAGGGGCGAGATTCACTCATGTGATTGGTGCCAATGTCTGTAGGCTGAGTCGAGAGGCCAAACGCAGTTTTATGCCTTCACAGCGAATCCGAGAGTTCAAGGTGCCAGTTTCTTCACCGGCCAGAAAGTCCTTCCCACAAGTGAACGTTGCGCAGAGAATATTGAGTGTCCAAAATTGTACGTATTGTCTTGGTTTGCCGGTATTTTTGTGGGTGAGTAGCGCTGCGTGTAGAAGCTAGCTGCTGGTAGGTTTGCGCATCGCCTTCAAATCGAGCGCTCCTGGTAATGTCTCCCTTTCCCTTGCAGGAGAAATTATGTGGTATAAGCGCATCAAGTCCGGGTTCAGCGCTACTGGAGACTTGGTGGTTAGTTAAGTTTGCACGCAGCCTTTTGGTAAGTATGCACCGCGTAGAGAGAGGGAGTGCAGTGAAATAAGTGTCCGCGTTATTGGAGCGAGCGCAATGAATAATGTCTCTTCTTTCTTTTATAGGGGTTTGTGCACTCGTATAACTAACCTGGATTCCAGTGTTGCGGGAAGATTCGGTGAGTATGCACAGCGTTACTGATGCGCGCATGTTAACGCTGTTCTTCTTTGTTCTTACAGGTGCCGGTGTAGAAGTCCCCTCTTGACTGGAAATAGCTGCGGCGTGGAATAAGAACCAGGTAAGCTGAAGCAGGATGATCCGGAGCGGGTAAGCTGAAGCAGGATGATCCGGAGCGGGTAAGCTGAAGCAGGATGATCCGGAGCGGGTAAGCTGAAGCAGGATGATCCGGAGCAGGTAAGCAGAAGCTGGCTGATCCGAGCAGGTAAGCAGAAGCTGGCTGATACAGCTCACAGTAAGCAACACGAAGCACTGGAAGAATCTTGGGTGTGGCTTATATAGCCAGCCACATCCAAACACTAGAGAGCTCATGAGTTATCACACACACTTCCTGTTTGGCAACAGGAAGTGGTAACCAGGAAGTTACTACAAACACTAGGAAGGAATGAAAGGAGGGATTTGTTATGGGTTCTTTGTGTGCCTATGCCAGGCCTGCCAAGCCTCCACCCATCTTGCCCCAACTACCTGCCTGATCCCCATGACAGTGGCATGGGTCTGTCCTCGGATTCAATCTTATTGGTCAGCTGTGGCAGAAGTCATGGAGAGGATTGTGGAGGACCTGATCCCATTTACACCTGACACATGGTTACTGGCATTGATTGAACTGGATTCCCGTTGCAAAAAATACTTGGTTGGTATGGCTTCTGTTGTTGCTAGATCATTGGTGTTGCGTGCCTGGGGGGCGGCTGCAGCTCCTACAGTACAACTCTGGCTCAATAATGTCGATCTGTGAGCGAAGGGAGACACAGTACAATCAAATGCTCCCACCTGGCAGTAGACCCAGAGACTACTGGGTGGCTTTCAGAAGTTAGATGAACAATGAGTCGGACCGTGTGAGTGTATCCCCGACACGGGACAGTGTGGAGGTCACTCTCACAACTCTCAGGGGTTATAATTCACCAGGAACTGTCTGTGAACACCGTCAAGGTGTGGTTGTGGTGGGGTCTTCAGTATTCTGAAGATTGGGTTGAGGGAAAAACAAAATACACTGGGTCCGAAAGCATTTGGTCATTGTATGGGTCACAAGGGAATAGAGATGACTATGGTACATTGATGTGCAAAGTACACTGTATTCATATTGCGGAAGAAGGTTGAGGGGGCTGTTGCCCTATGTTGGGGCTTGGATTAGTATTTGGGTATGTGGTCGTTTTTTTTTTTTTTTTTTTTCTTCTGGTTGTATTGTAAAAGTTAATTTAAAAACAAAAACTGTTTTTAAAAAAAACAACAAATCGGGTGAGTAGTTTTCTACCAAGAAGCGTAGGCAAAATCTATTGACAATAATTTTGTAGTCCCACAGGGATCCTGTACCTCGCAATGTATATATACATTTTACAAATTACGCTGATGATACTCCATGTTTGATCCCATTGTCTGGCAGGTGACTAACACGCTTGTATTGAATAAGGGTAAAACAGAGCTGCTGGTGGTTGGCTCACCTCATACGATCCAGAAATTAGGCCCCATGTATGACAGTTTTGAGATTGATGGGATAAAAATTATCCTGTCAAAACGCTGGGGGTCACCTTTCATCATCTTACTATGGAACCGCATGTCACTGGGATTGTCTTCATGTGTGTATTATACAGAATTACTTGCACACACAGGCCTTTTGTTTCACAAGCCAATGCAGAGACCTTGGTTAGAGCAATTGTTGGCTCAAGAATAGATTATTGCTCCAGCCTACTAATGGGTATCAATAAATTGCTCTGCAAAATACTGCAGGTTTCGCAAAATGGGCCTTTCTAGAAGAGATCATGTCTCCTCCGCTAGAAGGGCTCCTCATTGGCTGCCGATTGAAGCAAGAATTTGCTTGCGCCTCCCGGTCCTCACGCAAAAGTGTAGACGGGGGAATATGCCGGGTTACCTCCAAGCCTTGCTTGTGAGTAAAAACCACAGTAGAACATTAAGGTCAAGCAAGCAGGATCAGTTGATGATCCCTAAGTGTAGAACAGAGAAAGCCATTAATGGAGCCTTCTAGCCTGTGCGCCGAGGGCATTGAATGATTTTGGCGATAAGAAGCACATAAGCTATCGAGGTCTTCAAAAAGAAACTAAAGACATTTCTGTTCTCCTAATGTCTGTTATAGAGGACTGCAGTTACTCCTGACTAGCTGATACACCCCCCTGAATTTGTTTGTGTCTTGTTTTGTCAAGAGCCCTTAAGCCTCAGGGTCCATGCACTATAGAAATTGAATAAAGTAAAGTATAGATCTTAGCATATATGTTAATCAGGGTAATAGGGACGATAACTACACTACGTGGTGTCCTTATCAGCCTTTGCGAATAAGACCACTTTTGTGTTGTCCATAGACACTGAAGCCGTCCCAAAAGAATTAAACAATACAGTTAACTTTGGGGCTGGAATCGACCAATATTTCTTGTAAAATGTCTGAAAAGCCACCTGGACCCGGCGCTTTGTGGAGGGGAAACTTCCTAATGGCATTAACTTCTTTGAGAATGTCCCCTTCTAGAGATATCTATCTTCGTCTGATTAGATCTTCAATGAATCTGCATCTAGATATTCCCCTTGGGGCCCTTCCAGAGGGTGATCAGGTGAAAATACGGACTCTTAAAAACGTAATCATTTCCCCATTCTCTGTCGCTTCTTCCCCCGAGCTATTGTGTAATTTGAAAATGGTCTGTGCTGCTACCTGTTTTCTAAGTTCCCTGGCCAATACAATTTGCTCTATTACCTCTTAGAAAGCTTGTGTCATGTTCAGCAGACTCTTTTCCGCCCTTTTAGCCCTCATCAGATCTAATTGACCCTGGTTTTCTCTATTGTTTCAACGTAGCCTACTTGGTAGAGCCCACCCCCCCCCATTATATTGCGTAATATTTCAATTGCATCTCCCAATCAAGTTCCAGCACTCTGTCCCTAGAGGCCCTCAAGGCGATCAACCCCCACCCCCCTGTATCACTGCCTTAAATGAATCCCACCATTTCCCCGGGGACCTGTGTGATTCACAATTGTCTCTAAATTAACCCTTAATCTTATCCCTCACTGCCTCAGAAAGAACCCTATCCTTAGTAACATCATCCAGACAATATCAAGCGATGCAGCTAATGGGCCATGTTTGGAAAGAGCAATGGAGTTTACTGTAACCACCTTCACTTTACCCACCAATTGTGCCGACACCCAGATATAATCTATGCGCAAGTGATCTGTGCACGCCAGAATAAAAGGTATAACCCACCTCTGAGCCCCTAAACTCCCACCAAGTATCAATTGTCTCCAAATGGTAAAATCTGTCTTTGAGCCCTTGAGTTGGCACCTTGTCCCTGCAGCCTAGAACCCACTACAGTCCATTTCCAGGACATGATACTTGCCTCTGCCATATTAAACTGACCGTAGAAATCTACCTTGCCCCGCATTTGGTGCACGGACAGTAGCTATAGTATACCTGTGAACTCCAATTCTAACTTTAACGAAAAGATATCCGCCTTGCTTGTCCTCCCACATGCCCAATATTATAAGGTTGGGGATATTTTTTTAAAGCAATCATTACCCCTGCAGTTTTAGCTTGAAAGAAATGTGGATAAGCACGAAGGTGGTACCTATGTTTGTTCGCATTTAGGTATGTTTCAAATGGATTGTGTCCTCCCACGTATTGCTCATCATTTGAGATCTCCAATATCCACCTTCAGCTGCTTCGGAAAACATTTTCGGCAAAGGGCGTTGTGCTTCGATGCAGTCAACTTGATGTCCCCGGGGGGCCTCATTCTCGAGGATGATGTTATCGAAGGTGTGTGTATATATAGCATGTTCAGCGCCAGTTGACTTCAGTTCTGTTTTTCCGAGTAAGCTTTTGATTCCTGAACTACAGCACGCTTTCAGATTTTCTTCTAAAATTGTCAATGTCTTAGTCATCGGCTCCAACAACCCCAAAAACCAGGTGTAAAAAATGCCAAGACTGCGACGCCAAGATGTCGCTTACAAACACACATTGAGTGTGCTTGTAGTGTCTTGTTGTGGAGTACAAGGCCACGGCCTGTTAGAAGTGTCAGTCGATGACCAGAAAAGCTCATAAGGAGCGTAAAGGGAAATTGGAGCTAGGTAGACTTCCCCCAAAAAATCCCCTTCGACTACCCTGTGGAAAAAACATTCTTCTGATGAAGCGAGGGGCGACTCTCCTCGACGCAAGTCTAAACGGTCCAGGTCACGAAGTGGCTCTCACCACGCCACGTCGAAGAAAAGGCATCATAAATCGCCTACTTCGTCTTCCTTGACTGGCTACTCCCCAGAGAGCACTATATCTTGCCCCAATAAGGACTCTACTGCAGCTGAATGGGAATCAATCAGGTAGGAAATGCTAAAGATTTTTGAGAGACAGAAACCCTCGAAGCAAGTAGGCCATGCTCCTACCACGCCTTCTGAAGCCGGTACGGAAAGGGCTCAAGCCAAATACTGTGCACCCTTGAACCTGGGGACAAAGCCCTGAATCTCATCGAGAGCCGTTGTGGCCTCGACACAATGAAAAAATCATCAAAGAATCCTTCGAGCTATCGAAGTCCGTCACGGACAAGTCGACGTCACTGCCGCCAGCAGTGCTGATGATATCGACAACCAAGGCGTCTTCATCAAAGACATTGACTCCATCGGCATCTGGCTCGAAGCCATAACCGGCCAGTAATTTAGAAAACCTACACGCCTTTCCCTAGGAAGGATTTCTAGAAGTCGCTCACATACTTTTATGAGGATGATGAACCTTCTGATGACAATGATACACCCTTTGGATTGCAATATGGCACTCCTCATGTTCCTGATAGCTTTAGATCAGAAGAATCTAGGTTGCAGGACCTGTGTGAAAATGTAGACTGCCAGTGGAGTTGACACTTCACCAGAGTTGGATTTTGGTAAGCCAGAGGCAGATGAACACGCATATGCCTCTTACAGGCAATTAATGAGCAAGGTCATTGATTATCTGGGATGGAGCAGGCCTGCTCTCCCATTCGAGCAGGATGACCTCATGGATATCCTGGATAAAGGTCCTTAAAGGGATCCTATCCTACTCTTTCATGTCGCACTACAAAAGAGAGTAAGAGTTTGCAAATTCGGAAGCACCGGAATCAAGTCCAGCAGTCAATACAAATTTGACAAAATATAGGCCGTCAAGTAGTGACCCCAGCTACTTGTCAAAACATCCTATCCCAGAAAGTCTGGTGCAAGCAGCAACCACTACCTCCAAGCAGGCTGCCTATCGGACCATCCCACAAGATCGGGATGATAAACGTATAGACGCCTGGTCAAGGAAAGTCTTTTCTGCTGAGAGCATGGCTCCCAAATCAGCCAACTCTGCATGTGCCCTTGGGAAATTCACCTACCCCCTATGGAACGGTGTATCCATGGCTGCTGAACATATTCCCGAAGGGGAAGAAAGAGACTGCTTCTTGGCCATTGTAAAAGATGGCAAAGAGGCCATGTGTGAGTTTTTCAGTCAGGTTTGGATTCTGCTGACAGTGTCAGCAGAACCTTGGTGGCAAGCACACTCATACGCAGGTGTGCATGGTTAATGAAGTCTGGATTAGCACCGTCCATGCAGTCTAGACTGATTTATATGCCCTTTGCTAGGTCTCATCTTTTTGACAGCAAGGGTGATGAAAGCCTTGAGAAGCTGCAGACCTCAAAGGTGGCAATCAAGTCCCCAAATGCCGCTATTAGGCAGCCTCAGCCCTTTCACCCAAGTGGACCGTCTTGCGTGTGGGGGTGACGGTGGGGCTAGATCCTTTTGCTACTATTCCTCTGTTGGAAGAGGGAAGGAATGGCTGGTCAAAGAGGCCAATGAAGATTCCCTCGTGGTGGACCAGGGAGAGGTGCAAAGGCAGTCTACTCAGCAGCATCTTTACCACAACCACTGCTTCAGCCACCTCAAAACCTCTTGGTCTTGACTCACGATACCCCAGGAGGAGGCAGACTGTCTCAGCATCTGAAAGAATGGTGAGGTGTTACTTCAGATGCTTGGACACTAGAAACCATCGCCCAAGGTTACTACCTCCCCTTCATACATAGACCTCAGGATCATCCACTGGGGAGCCATTCGCTAAAGGTTCCAGATATGTTCCTTGTGCAGGAAATGTTGACCCTGCCGGAGAAAAGTTCTATAGAACTAGTACCTGTAACAGAGAGGAACCAAAGGATGGTATTCTCCATATTTCCTAATACCCAAAAAGGACAGAGGACTGAGACCCATCTTGGACTTCAGATACTTGAACAAGTTCCTCAGGAAGGACAAGTTCAAGATGTTCACACTTCCTCAGATCCTTCAGGCCCTCCAACTCAAGGATTGGGTGGTATCATTGGACCTTCAGGATGCTTATTTTCATGTGCCAATCCACCTCAAGCACTGAAAGTACCTGAGGTTCGCTGTTCGTAGTTCTCATGATCGGTTTCGGGGGGGCTGACCTCCGCCCGAGGGTTTTCACCAAACTGAAGGCAGTAGTGGCAGTGAGTCTCGAAGGGGATTCATGGCTACCACTACCTGAACGATTGGCTGATCAGGGTGCGTTCTCCCGAACAAGTCCTGGGTCATCTCAGGGTGACCTGCCACTCTCTCCACAGACTGGGCTTCTCCCTCAATTGCAAGAAGTCCCATATGATGCCATCTTGTACTGGGTCAATCTTGGGAAAGACCTTGCCACCTGAGATGAGGGCTCAAGACAATCTTGCAGATGGCCACCAAATTTTAGAGTGCCCAGCGTCTCCCGGCCTTCGACTTCTTGAGGTTGCTTGGCCTCATGGCATCCTGCATTTTCCTGGTGCTCGAGGCTCGTCTGAGAATGAGATCCCTTTAATGGGATCTCGGGACACAATAGTCTCAGTTCTCAGGCAACATGTCAGACCTACTTCGGGTTCCAAACAGGGTTTCACAGGATCTCCTGTGGTGAACCTGCGAGTACAACATTCAGAAGCGAGAACATTTTTGGTAACCATGGCCGGAGATAACCGTAGTGATGGACGCCTCACTCATGGGGTGGGGAGCCCACACTAACAATCTGACAATCGGCGGTTATTGGTCTCTATTGGAGTCCAAACTACACATCAATCTTTTGAAGCTGAGAGCAATCAGACTTGCGCTGAAGGCATTTCTGCCCTCTGTACGTGGGTAGGAACATCCTGATGATGACGGACTACACAGTGGCCATGTACTACCTCATCAAGAGGTGTTGGGTCACTAACACTGTGCAGAGGCAATGCAGCTCTGTTTCCGGGCAATACAAGAAGGAATCTCTCTATCGGCAGTGCACCTAGCCGGAGAGGAGAACATGGTGGTGGACGCTCTGAGCATGCAGAGCAGTCTGAGTGGGAACTAGCTGAGGAAGTCCTTAAAGAGATCTTCACCCTTTGGGCAACCCCCCCCAAGTGGATCTGTTCGCGAGCAGTGTCAACCGGAAGTGTGAACTGTACTGCTCCAGGGAATTTCCCCCATTAGGAGCTCTAGGAGATGCTTTCATAGTGGACTGGGAGTTTCCACTCCTGTAACTGTTTCCTCCAGTCCCTGTCATTCCTCACGTGATTAGGAGGTTGAGAACGTTTGGGAAATCCATGATCCTAATTGCTAATTGCCACGGTTGGGCCAGGAGGATGTGGTACCGGATCTTCTGGACATGTCTATCTGCCCTCCAATACGTCTTCCACAAAGAGAGGACCTTCTCTTGCGAGAGGAGGGTCAGGTTCTCCATCCAGAGGTCAAGACACTCAGCCGTCATACATGGTTTTGGAGAGGCTGAGGTGCAAGAATTGGGACTTCGCGGATGAGGTAATGTAACTTGCTTTCGGCCAGAAGGCCAGCAACAAACTCTCTGTACCGCTGCCATTGGAATACATTTGGCAGCTGTTGTAGGGATATGAATGTAGATCCTTTTCTATGCAAAACACTGGAGGTGTTATCTTTTATGCTGTATTTGGCCAATCTGAGGCTCCAGGTTGGGGCCATTAAAAGGTTATTTGGCAGCGCTTTCCATCTTCAAGCGCTCGTCTGAGGAAACGTCATATTTAAAAATTCCTTTGGTGATACTGTTTCTAAAGGGACTCGGTGTTCCCTCCATCTCCGTTTCAGGTTCCTATTTGGGACCTTAATCTTGTTTTTAAAGTTTCTCATGAGTGCACCATTTAGACTGCTCCATTTGTTTCCCTTAAGACTACTAACATTAAAAACGATCCTGTTCGCATCAGCCCATGGGGTGAGTGAGTTGCAGGCACTATCTTCTAAACCAGCTTTTACGGTCTTTCATAAGGACAAGGTCGTCCTTGGGGGGTCAAACCTTCATTCCTACCTAAGGTCCTATCACATTTTCATTTGGGACAAAAGATTGTATTACCTACTTTTCACCCTCCATCTCATCCTGGCAGGGAAGAGGAGAGACTACACAGACTTGACCCACGGAGGGCTCGAAGTTTCTACATTTCAAGGATGTCAAGGATTCGTCTGGATTACCAACTGTTTATATGATACACTGGTTATAGGTTGGGACAGGCTGTAACAAAACCGACCTTGTCAGGATGGATGATTTTAGCCATTACTAAATGCTATAGGCTTGCTGGGAAAGATCCCCCAGAAAGCTTGAAAGCACATTCCATTAGGGGCATGGCTGCTTCTTCTGCTCTGCAAAGAGGTGTTCCAATAAACATTTGCGAGGCAGCCACTTGGTCTACAATTCACACTTTTTTTTACAAAGCATTACTGCCTTGATTCCATCTTAAGTCAGGAGTCCTTCATTCGATTCACAACAACCCTTGATGACAAAATTCATACTCCCGCCTCCAAAACAAACACGGCTTTGGGAGTCAAAATAGGAGTAATACGTGGGACCAGCCCTCCAGATAAGGGGAGTATTGGGCCTTTTTACGTATTTAATTCTTGCCATTACGCCACATTTCACTTTTAAATGCACCGTTTACGCAGGATTGTCACTGTAATTCTTTATTTTGAAAAGTCCTCTTTCTACCAGTAGATGGCACTGCAGTATGAACCATTAGTATATGCACACGCGAGCTTCGTTAGAAGACTCTGCAGTGCCCCTCGCGAAATTCCTTTCGACTTGGTGGGCTGCGTATAAATGAGCAGCATTTTCTAAAGGTAGGTTACAAGCCCTAATGTAGGTTACTCTGCCCTGGTAGTACCCAACCCCCTTTTATTTTGGACTTGTCAGCATTTGTCAAGGAATACATGGTGATCTGAACTTGAAGCCTACCAACAACCATAATTATCTATAATCCGCTCATTCAGACTTTTTTTTTTATTTTAACCATTAGTGGCAAGATAATCTACTGGGTCCATGGCCCATTCACTCCCAATTGAAATGGCACATTTTTAAAATTTAAATTTCTATGCCAGCAGACTGAAAGGATATCGGAGCTGCAGCACTTAGATCTTCTACTCTCCTGTACAGGACACTATGCAGGGCCAAGTCATCTGTGTGCTGATCCTCTGCCGTTTATTGACATTTTTAAACCTGTTTGTCAGAGCGATTTCAAAACATCAATTTGTAGTAACCGGCAGTGGTCTGAAAACAGGTGTGTGGATGCAAGGTTGTGTAAGAGAAGTATAGGTAATAAAAAGCAAGTGTGCAAGCGTGCCCAGGTGTGCAGATGTGAGGCTATGTGAGACCTAGCATAAGTGTGATAATGAGCAAGGGTGTGCGTGTGTGCAGGCTTGTAAGTGCGAGCAAAGGATGTGAAAGTGCAAGGATACATGCAAGTGAAGGTGCAACAGGGAGCAGGGAGAAGCGCTGGTGTGGAGGACAGCGGGTGAAAGAGGGCGATGGCTGCAAGGGTAGAACTGAAGATTGAATCAAATTGTTGTGCAGAATGGGCAGTAGCCTGCACTTAGGGCAGGAGATTATGCCACCATAGGAGCAAATGTCTGAGTGGTGCCTGAAGAGAGGCTTAGGGAAAGGGGCAGCATGCATGTTCTTACTGAGGCAAATAACGGCACTATGGGCTCACACAGCACGTTTTCTTATAGTAAGTAGAATGTGCAGCCCATATGCAGCTCATCCAGCAGAAGTGTTCACACAGTGGGATAGGCGAGGTTGGTGGTACATACAATGTCCTTTCAATAGGGTATCCTTTATAGTGTCAGTAATGGCGCAATTGGGCTCACAAAGCATTGCTGTTCCTGCATTGGGAAATACTGGCCTTACCTGACTGGCAATGGCATCTTCAGTGTTCTTACATTGCATAATGCACTGTGCAAATATATATACCAAGTTCGAAAACTGGCCAAACTGTGCTCCAGAAGAAGTCTGAGTTCAGTAGACAGCCAGACACCTGGGGCCATGGAGGTAACAGGAGATGCCTGGACTCCCTGTATACCCTTAGGGAGGCTCCCTCACTGGAGGAGTGCATTCCCCAGGCTCTGTACAAGAGGCAATTTAGTATTTTCTACAAGTACGCGCCATCATTTGTTTGCCCTTGTATTTCCATTGTATTGTATTGCTCTTAGTTTTCACTGTGTATCCGCTGATCATTCACACAACCTGATGAGAAAAGTATAAGCGGGGGAGGTGTGACTGGATTTTGCTTCAAGGTTCGGGTCTCGCAATGCCATGAGTGAGCTCATGTTCTGCAGTGCTTTTGCCAGTTGTTGCTGGACACGAGACGACTGCATCTTTTCAGGATTTAAGCAGATTTGCCCCATTGTACAGCATTGCTCTCGAAAGCAAAATGTATTTTTAGAATCCTGCACCTGTTGGTAATGCAATAAGACAGCTAAATGGGTTTAGCGCCACCTGCATGTATCCTATAGGGGGTAGGGTCTAGGGTCTAGGCCCTCAATGCTGGCTCAGCCTTTCATCTTTCTAATCTTTGATTATTCCTATACCACGCGTTGTTAAAACATCAGGTGAGACATTAAGTACGGAAGTGCAATGGGATTCCTATATTAAGTGAAGCCAGCAGATAGCAGGGCTTCGTTATAAAGTCCACTTTCAGGCAGTTAGTACGACTTGGAGACCAGACAAATATGTACACTGGCAAGTGCATGTATATTTGGGTATGCGTGTGTCTGTCTAGAATGGTATTGCATGCACCCTGAATACTGAAGCAGGGTACGCGTTAAACCAACTGGGATAATGCACCTGCTGCATAGATCGTTTTATCGGAGGTTCGTGAGTTTGAAACTTAGCAAGGATGAGTTTGCTTTTTATTTCCTGTCCTTAAAACCACTAGCTTCCTCTCTGTATTGGGAAACCTCGCCCTGGTAACATTTACACAATAATTCAAAATGAGAATCCAATCTGGTTAGTTAGTTTTCCTTCCTCATTGGAGCTTTGCACCACACTAAAAATTGACCACAAACTGTAGCTTAAGTCTGTGTGCACAGCTGGTAGGTACAAGGTGCCAAAGCTGCACACTGCATTTCCCTGATTTCAGGCATACTGTTGGTGCAGGAACCATTCCACTGTGCATCTTACCACACCTCACCCCTCACCCCACACTCCTTGGTCCAGTTACCATCTCAGTGTTGACTGATTGGTTAGTCAAGGCCTGTAATCATGCCTTAAGTCCTCATTTCTATCACTGGCTGAATGCATGGACTGAAGTTTTATCCCCCAAATGTCTGAACATTTCAGATACTTTTTACTCGCTTGAAATTGCATTTACTCTCCAATTGTAAAATCAGGGAGTAAAATAGTCCATCCTCAAAATCTTATCTGGAGCACTGGGTAGAGATGTCCTGTCAACGTGTACAAATATCAGGCTTGCTAAAAAGAACATGTTCTATCAATATGTGAAAACAATGTCTGCCATTAGCATATGCATAGAGATGTGCTGTTAGCATGCGCACAGTGTAAAGGTGCAATGTATACATGCAAATGACACAAATTTGCTCTTCAAATGCTAACAGCGCATCTCTGAAAATGCTGAAAGTAGATGTGCCTTTATCATGCGCACAGAGTATGTGGCATACTCGTTAGGATGTGTCAAGATGAGATGCGTAGCTAGCATGTTCAGGGAGGAATTATGCCATTATCAAGTGGAGTAATGTGCTGTTACTATGTGCCCAGACGGGATGTGCTGTTTGCATGTGGAGTGAATGGCTCTGCACAAGCCAGAAAACTTTGATCTACAACGCTTTTGGTCTATGGGTCTGATTTTACGTATGCATTGGGTGTATGTGTTAAGTTTTACTCTCTTGCAGAGGAGACAACTCATTTTTACTCTCTTGAAATTGCATTTACTCTCTCATTTGAAAAATCATGCGTAAAATACTCCCACCTCAAACTCTTATCTGTAGCACTGCACCTAATCATCTACAACAGCACATGGGATTCCTTGAACCGATTGAAAAGCACACTTAATGACACGTACCAGATTACTGCGAGACAACTTTGAAAATGCCACAACAGAAGTTGAAAACAAAATACGGAGATGGCAATCTCTCCCGCTCTCCACTGTCGCTAAACTTTCCCTTATCAAAATTACACTGTTGCCCAAGTTACTGTACATTTTACCTAGTTGCACTCCTCCCTCAATTCTTGTGGCACTCCGGTGTGGTTCACAAGAAGTGGTTGGAACGAACATTCTCATATGAGAAGGGTGGATTCTCGGCACCTCATCTAGTACTCCATTTGGTGACATCCCAGGCGCAATTCACCTCATACTGGTATATTTTGGAGCGACCGCCCGCCCCCACATGTCAAGTTGGAATCACTTGCCGCGGGAGGCACTGACCTGAAGACACTAGTGCTTGACCGGCAGATGAGAAATGATTATCCAATGGACCCAGTCTCCACTACACTTGGAGGATGGCGCTTAATCTTTACCCTTATAGGGGCCGACCACCCATTCTACCGGTGGCTTCCACTCTGGAACTTCCCCGGGCTAAAACCACTGCGGAGCAAGGCAATCCAAGTAAGATGGGAGGGGCTAGGATACAGGGCACTGGCAGAGCTGTTCCCGAGTGGGAAATTCATCACACCGGAGACCTTGCGGCACGGACATGAGGGTACGGGAGGAGAAAGGCTCCGATACTACAGAATCCACTCATCAGTGTCGTCCAGATGGCCGGATTACCCCAGTGTACCTGCCGAGACACCCATACTGGCGTACATAGCAAACTCAGGTTAATGTAGACATGTTCTATCTATCCTATACAGAATATTGGATAATATGACCCCCCCCCCTCTCATGTGCCTGCGGGTTCAGAGATATGGAAGTGGAACTTACGGACACCCAATTGTCACACATGTGCACTCACACTAAAAGGGTCTCTTAACCTCGGGTTTAAATGTATGCAGTTTAAAATACTACACAGACTATACTGTTACAACCGCTAGACTTGCCAAAATGTCCCCTCCAACTGAGCAATACTGCCCCAGATGCCAGTATGCTGCAGCAGATCACCTACACATGCTTTGGGGGTGCCCTCAACTGGAAATTTTCTGGAGTAGAATACTCAACACCATGTCTGAGGTGATGGCCACCACGCTGGAGAAACAACCGCTCGGAGCACTATTTGGGTGGTGGTCTAACATTCTGAGCAAAAGTCATAGAGCATTTGTTAACATGGGGATGCATGATTGCTAAAAGAACCATACTTCTGAACTGGAAAAATAGGAATCCCAAAGGGAGAAAGAATGGCTGCTTACATTGACCTGGGCGCAGGAAAACGAGGAACCAATGCGTCCACACCCTCACGGTCGCAGCCAGATCCCCGTGCCATCTGGGTGGACTACCACTCTTATCCAGCCCGAAATGAAACTGGGAAGTAAATGTACAACTGCTGTAACCCACAACTGTCTTTTCAATAACAAAGTTTGTTGAATCATATATGTGGTGTACACTGGTAGAAGATGTCAATGTGATTGTTATGTATATTACCTGCGAGAAGTTATCCAATCTGTTGTACTCATTGAATTGCCAACTAAAATAAATGTTTTTATAAAAATAAAAGTGCCCTTAAGCTCAGCGAACGGTGCAAACCGAACTGAAGCAGCCAACAGGACATCGCAACACTCACTTTCCTACTCCCACTACATCTACAACCCACCCCTCCCCCCCACCCCCCGCCCCAGATCCACTCTCCCCTCCCCATAACACCGTCCTTTTCAGATCCGCCAGAGCTCCTTGGGACCACAGCAGTGGTGATGGAGCGTGTTACTAATACCTTTTTAACATTAATTTGTGCAATTTTGTCGTCTTGGTTTCTCCAAATTGGTGCAGTGTTTGGATTTCATGAGGGTTTTCACTAAGTGTCTTTCAATTGAACTAAGTGCTTAAGGAAATGATGCATGTTTCCCTTTTGTGGCTTTTCCTCAACTATGGTGGCTTGTCACCAGACGCAGCAGAAGTCCTGGTTCTCTGGGCTTTCTTATTCTAGAGTACACCACAATTGAGGACGTCACTCCTCCAAAGTCTCTTAACACTTAAAAAATGTTTTAAAGCACAATCCTTTAGCCTTGCATTTTTGTAGCACTATAAATGATGGGTATCCCCATTATCCATCCTATTGGAGCTCAAATGGACCAACCGTTGCAGACTAAAATGCTTAGTTGGCTCAGTCGAGAGTCAAACTTGAAACCTGCAGGACGACCAGAAATCTCAACCACTTAATTCGGTAATTTGTAAAGTCAATGCAGTAAAGCATCCCTTCTCCTCGTGCTTATTGCGAACCTTTCATCTCTTACTGTTCGTTGTAGGCCGGATGGGCAGTTTGGTCAAGTCTTGTTAACCTGTTTGAGAAAGTTATTGGAGACATTACAACAGTTAATCATAGATGTTTTTTTATTGCTTCTATCAATTCAATGATTTTGCAAAAACAGGACGAACAAGTCAATCAAAATGTCTTTTCTGTTCTTTCTTCGCAAGCTTAATTCGACTTGAAGTTAGAGTTTGGGCTTTGCAGTTACCCTTTTGAACTTAAAAGTCTGATTGGAATTCTTGCTCGACTTGTACCTTTCGGTAAACTGGAATTTGCTCCTTCTGGCCCCTCTGCTTTGCGCAGACAAGACTCTAAGGCATTCTTTAATATTTTGGAAGTTGCCAAAGCCCAAGTTGTCCTCGATCCACTCAGTCGATTCCACCAGGTTTTTTCTTCATACAAGGAGTCACTGTCTATTAGTGGTCTCAAGTAAGCTCTTCTCCACTTTGTTTCGGGGCAATTCAGAAGAAGATGTTTTATGGTTTCTGGCTCACGTGTCGTTCCACACAATCGACGGAGGTTTGTTTGAGATTGGCCTCTAATAGCCCTTATTTCATTTGTCGGCAGTAAATTAAGTCGAGAACGCAAGAAGACGGATCTTAACAACTTGTCTGGAAATCTCTTCAGAACTTTGTTCGGTGTATGTAGTTTTTTTGGTTCAAAGTTCACGTGACAGAGGAGTTTGTTTTTTCCAGCCAGTGTTAAGGTCTCTATCCAATCAAGTTGGTCCATCTTGCGTTTTATTCTCGTAGGATTTTGAATTAGGTCTTCTTCGCTGCAACCATTATTGGCCAGAGATTCTCGCTGTTTTGCTGCCCAGCAGGAAATGGCCTTGCTTCGTCCTTCAGTGATTTCAGAGTTTATTATTTTTTTGTATAGCGGAGGAGATTCTAGCATTATTATTATTTTTCTGAAAAGTGCCATTTCTCCAGCTTCGATTGTTGCTTTTAAGGAGAGAGTTCCCAGTTCTCTTCTGATGATCGAGATTCCTGTGGAATTCGGGAGTTGAAGGACTAGATCTTCATAGATGTTTTACCATAAGTTACAGTTTTGCAATACTGTGAAATAGTTGCAGGAGTTTGGAGGGTGTGGCACCTGGACATTATAGTATGTGAATTGTGCTTATGCTAATCACTCGTGTACATCTTATTTTAAATCCTTCTTTCTCGGTGACCACGCCCAGAGGAGTAGACAGGGTAGGGCCTGAGCGGGCAAGGCCCACCCAAAATCTGTAAATGCCCACTCTGCAGCGCTATGTGGGCATTTACAGATATTAATGTCACTGTGGTGGACCCAACTACATTGGTTTCAGGCCCCACTTGCTAGACAATCCTGGCTACGCCTCTGACCACGCCCCCTCTGGTATGACTGGAGATGGAAATTGACGACTGGCGGGTGAAAAACTTTGGGACTATTCCCAGTGAGTACTTGTTCAGTCGTTCGAAGAGCACAGGGTGTGTGTATCCTTCATATTAGCTATAGAGATTGTGTACATCCATCTCCTTGGACATATGTATGGCGGAGGTTGTATCGATGATGTCCAGGGTGTGTGTTTTGCATACTGTCCTAGAGCGGACGGTATTTGGCTTCTCCCAGGTGTGAATAGCGTGTGTATGCATACATATAGCAGGAGGAGGTTGCGTGTGTGTTGGTAGGACAAATGAGGGCGCATCAAGCAGAAAATGTGTGCAGATGAGTCGGTGACTGACTGGGCGTTGGATGTGTAGAGCCCAATTGGGGACCACTAATGATGTTTACGTGCAGGAAAAGGGGGTGTGCATGGGAAGCAGTTTAGGTGCTCGAATGTACGTGTACAGGTAGCGTTGAAAGCGGAGTCGGTGGCGATGTATGTACATCAGTGGCAGTAATGTATATCCTAGTGGCTGGCAGCAGACGGTGTGCATGCAGTTCATCCGTCAAAGCCGAGGGTCCTCTCCTTGCTTGTGGGTGGAGCCCACACTCCCCCCTAATGTTAACTCCCTCTCCTCCCTACTCCTCCTCCATTGTGTGTGGCTGTGGCAGCCGATGCACCTGCTGGGGCCGGTTGCAGATGGCCAGCTCCCATCGCTCCGCTGGAGACGGGGAGTTGGCACTGTGCTGGCTCCGGTGCGGGCAGCGGCTGCTGCAGCACCAGGCGCCGCTGAGAGGGGAACCATGAAGGTCGTCGCAGCGCCGCTCCCACCGCCCCACCCTGCGGCCGCTCCTTTCTGGATCGCACCATGACACTCTCGGTCCGCGTCTCCTGCTCCATGCTAAGCTGCTTTGTGAGTGCCTCTTGCTGATGAGTGATGTTATTTTAGTACAGATAGTAATCAAAAATGTTATATTTTTTACTTTACGAAGCCTAATGGCGTTGTGTTTCTCTTGTCGTTTAAAATTCTTAGGTGCTCCTACCCCCCTCCTCCACCCCCCAATAAAAGCAGCCCTTGGAGTCGTCACCAGTCTGGTCCTCATTGAATTTGTTTACCAATCCCAACTTGATAAACGCGGTGTTTTAACGGGCTCCTTTTAGGTGGTCTAAGGCGGTAAGAGATTGGAATCCGGCTTGTTTGCTCATGCATGGACGGGGATACATGTGATGTCTGATCAGCGCGGTTCGCCTGGGCTGTTCTCGGCCTGCTGTGGTTCCTCCCCCAAACAGCCCACTGGGCCCGGGTCTCTTCCTCCCTCTTTATTCACTCTAGTAGTTTTCGGTCTTGGCACTTGTCTGGGATGTAGGGGATTCGATTCTGTTCCGCCTAGCCGTGCTTTTCTGAAGGCGAGTTGTTGCTGTGTCATGCCGCGTTCAGCTGCCACGGTCCTGTTTTGTTGTGCCTGAAGGTGGTCTGTGCTTTCCGTGGTGCTGAACTTGAAAAGATGTGCACTGCGATGTTCCCGTTACAGCCGGTACAAACTGGCCTTTGAGCTCCTGTTTTGGAGACTAGTTTTGTTTTTCTTTGCCTTCGCACCCACATACTCGTTTCCGTGCAGAGGGAGTGTTGCTATGCATTCGTTCGCAAAGGACAGACCCTGTAACATGCCCCGCGCAGTGCAGAAGATCGCCGAAAGGCATCTATTTGTAACGGAGGGCCGCACACAGACCAGTTTGGGGTTGTCTGGATGTAGGGGGACTTGAGTTAACTTACAGTGGTCTCTTAAGGAGGAGAGAGTTGCTGGCGTTAGTTACCTTAAGGACTGGTTCCCAGCGCTAGGCTCCTAGGAGGGGAAAGGCTTTTGAAGGTGGTGGGTACATTGTCGTAGTGGCGTAGCCTCCTAAAGGGCTACCGAATGGCGATTTGCTTGGACGTTACTCCGCTGCAGTCGCATGATGCATGGTTATCTTTATGGTGTCATTTGAGAAGGGCTGCTCCTGTGGAGGGAGTCGCTGTCCTCCTGCCATCAGATATGAAGCCAGATTTGCCGCTCAGTGTGCGTGCATTGTCATACGTGTATGTTTATTTGTAAGTGTGTCGTGTGCCCACACCACGCTAGCAGGGTCGTAGCTTGCGATATAATATTGGGGGTGTGGGGGCGGCTGGGAGATTGCACAACAAGCAGTGAGGCGTCATCCACTAAAGTACAAAACGACCTGTTGGTAAATGGCCTTTTTCTAATTTACTTCTAAATTACATATTCGCACCTGGGGCCGGGGAGCAGACAATCGGGTTCCTTGGATCACTGGCTGAAACTGCTGATCTGAGCCCCGTTCCATGGAACCCGATTGCTGCTCCCCCCTCCCCGCAGCGCCATCTTATTCCCACCCTCCTGTTCCCTTAATTTTTTTAGAAACCCAAACTTTCCCTTCCCCACTTAACTTGTTTTGGCGGTGGCGATGCCTGCCGCAGCTTCTGTCTCCCTTTGCTGGCCACCATGGAGCCCCGCATTCTAGATACATGGGGGCCATATTGTGCCAGTATGTTCATTCAAGGAAACGGTCACGCGCTGCGTTCCATTCATTGAATGAAAATACATTTTTCCAAACACCCTGGTTTTCCGGATCGGAAACTCTGGGTGCTAATAGCCTTAACACCTTAGTGGGCTGAATTGGGTTTTAACAGCCCACAGACCGTCTTTAACACGGGCCCCGGGCAGATGGCACCCATGCGGCCTGCCGGATCGGGTGTTCACATCCTATGTCGATTGCTGTGCCTTCAGAACTTCCATGATATTGCTCTACATTTGCACGATGTATCTTGGTTTTATATATTCATTCTTGAACTAGTTTGAGGGAATGCCAAACAACTTGAATTTCAGGTGGTTTGAGATTCCTGGAACTATACAACGTTTTCAGCAATTTATGGTTTAAAAACTTGAAGGGTCCAAAATGTACAACGGCCCTGCAGAGGGGGGCAGGCTGTTGTCACTCGCAAGACTTTGTTTTTGTTCTATTTCAGCATAAGCACGAGCAAGCCCCATCGCACTGGAAATATAATACAGGGATCGAAATTAAAGCAGCTCCTTGGTATCCAGCATTAACCAGTGAGAAGGATCTGCCACTGGCGAACGAGGACAGTACATGGTGTTCTGCAAATCTAACTTCCACATAAGATGCAAACATATAATGTTGTCCATTATTAATGACCTCTTATGCTTTTGATGTCGTACAGATGTGCCCTAATATTTGTAGATTGTCCCAAATTCAGCGTTAAGTCAGATAGGTATGCAAAAGGATCTCTTGGTAGCTGTTGGTGTCAAGCTAAGCAGGCTCTTCTAGGCTAAAAGCAGGTGCTAAATAGCACCCAGCTTGCCTCAATATCGAACCCTGGAATACATTGTTTTTATGTTAACAGCGCAAGCATCCCCCTGTGCTACAATTTTCCAGCGCTCACCCATGCTGGAAATGGAAAAGGTATTTCTGGCTCAGACTTCTTTCTATTTCGAACAAATTGTGTCAATTGGCGTGAGAAGTATGTTTTTATTTGTGATCGGAAGTCAGCACTGGGATGGGTCTCTCCCTCTGCGAGTGATTTACAAATATTTGTGGGCTACTGGTTTTACAAAGGAGTAGACTGTGAATATTTGCGTGTCATTTTCGTTGCGGTTCTAACACCCCTAGACATGATTTCATTCCTTCATGCTTCTGCACAGAATTCAGACTGTGACCTACCAAGCCCCACATACCCCCCTCACCATACATTGCAGAATTGTTAAATTTACTTATGTGGTGAGAAAGGCATGACTAGCGATCTTCTGTGAGTGAGCACAGAAACAATTCAGCCCATTTGTCCTTTATTAACGGTCAATATTTTAATATATGTAGCAACACTGTGTGCTTGAAGAGTCTTTTTCTACGATGCACATTTAAGAAAATGACTTCTAGCTGACCCCTTTTTTGGGAGCTAAGGGAAATAAGTCTGAGCAATATAAAGTGAGTTAAGACAAGGAAAACAGGCTGAATAATCCTGCATTGTGTGTGGGAGATAACCGGGGCCCTCCTGCGCCAAGAATCAAGACCGGAACAGTCACCAGCCACTGTGGTACTGTCCTTGGCTCCAAGAACAATGCTGCGCCCGTGAAACCAACACAGGCGGTGAGTTGGGGGAGACGGATAAAAGACCGGTCTGTGTTGAAGCCAAGGTTGCAAGCAGCAGCGTTGTATGGCGAGCGCTGGAATGAACATTGGTAAAACATGTGTAATAAAAGACGCAAGTGAAGTTAAACTGCTAATGAGTGATTGAACTTTAATGTGAACTGCAATACCTTTGACAGGGTAGTCTGGCACCGCGTGGGTGCTCAATCAAAGGTCTCTCTAAGGTATCCAACTGAGGAATAACGAAAGTAGATACATTTGATCAAAGCCTGGTGGAGGGAGATCATTTGAAAGTGAACAAATGCATGTGAATCGAAGTGGTCTTGCAATGGGGAAAGCAAAATCCAGTGCACAGTTGAAAGTCTTCGATTTTGATAAAATAGAGAATGTTTGACAAAATACATGAATCTGGTCTGAGCCCGGCAGAGAGGGACCCGGGGTGAATTGAAAATCACCCGAGAAGTTGTACATGAGGAGAAAGGAACTTTTGAATGTGTTTCTCGAATCAGGCCTCCTGAAGTAAGTCTTTGAATGGCAAAGAGACTTTGGTACAGAGTACCCTAATGCTGAGATTTGAACTGCACCCTCATGCGAGAAAAGACAGAGACTGTGCTAAGCTAGAGTATGCTGCTTTGTCCGGTGTTGAAAACGTGGGGAAGGGAAGCCAATGGCTTGAATATCATGACCTATAATTTCTTGAACACTTTTCTTTTGCATAACATTGTTTCCCACACTATTTGTATTTAGTAGGAAGGATTGGTAAAAGGTTTTAGTGTATAGGCCCTTTTAATTTGACAAGACTCCACTAGGACTGCATTGTTATTGTTTGGTCCGAGCTTGCTCCCACCTTGATTTAGGATTAGATGGGTGTTTTTTCAAACCCAACTGAAGTTCAATAAACACCCTTGAACTGTGGTCACTTGTCTGTCTTCACTGTTTGATACCATGCCTTCCTTACAGTACTGAGCGCAAACTTTCTCCTGCTTGAGGATACTGCTCCGGGTTACATGTCAGTTATATGGAGCCCAATCTCATCTATATCTACCCACCTCATTTTTGGGGTCGGATGGGGCTGTGGTGACTATTACAGGGGGATCAATAATTTGCTCTATTCTCACCATGCAGGGCTTATTCTGTTTGTACCTGCCCATCTTTTGCACTATTAGGGATCTCCTTAACACAGCATTGAAGTCCCAACTGACGCATTCAAAAAATCACCAGCACAAACGCCACCACTCTCACTAGTATCTTGATGATCTCTCCCAGCCAGGATGGTACCCATGAGAAGAGATCATCCAGCCAGTCACTCTTCCGGATCTCAGTTTCTGTCTTCATATGTTCTGCGAGGTTGTGCAGGGCCTCTATTTGCATGAGAGCCATTTGCTGCTTCATTGGGGGCACGTAAGTGCAGCAGGATTCTCCAATTTGTTTGCAAACTCCTCCTTGCCTGGCTGTGAGCAGATCAAGCACATACCGGTTCTGCAGCGTCATTAACCAAATTGCTCTGTGTCATTCCCCAGCTGTATCAGTTTGTATGTAACTATTTGCACCCATTTGGCATTGGCTGCTGCTTGTATGCCTGGCACTAACAGAGAAGCAAAGCATGTCTCTATTATACAGTCTGGATCGATCAGGTATTTCTTTGAGTAATTGATGCCGAGTTTTATGGTAAATGGACCTTTTCTTCCTCAAGTATGTTTCCATTAATCGCTGTCAGATTTCGGAAGAAAAGGAGGCTGCAGTTGGGATACAGAAGCAGTGGGCTTTGATGATGTGGGGGGGGTACACAAGCTTCTCGATTTCATAATTCGATGCGCTTCTGGAATCACAAGGACCGCTTAGTGTTGGGTAGTCAGCAAGCATATGCCCCTCCTTGACGGTGGGAGGTGCAAGAAAGCCTGCTGGCCTCAGGCCCAGTAGGTATCCATAACTGCGGCTGCTTCTTTCTTGATCTTTTGAATGTTTGTCACATTGAACTTTATTGTACTCACTGTCCCCGGGGACAAACCTGCCCTCTCAAATTCCAACCCTAGGGCTAGACTAGCGAGGGAGGATCACCTGGGTTTGGGAACCCAGGATTATGCTGGAGGAGGTGTGGGGGGGATGCACGAAGGGAGACGCAGTATTATACAGAGGGAGAAGATGTGGGGGACAAAGTCCCAGCGTTATTATTTTTTTTGGTTATTCCACTTCTACCTCCCTTCCACCCAAAGAAACTCCCTTAATAATATCCAGTCACCCTTACACCTCTGGTAAACCAACTAGGAACCTAAACCCTGTTACCGTCGGAAACCTGCCTCTCCCAGAATCCCTGTTTTCCTATGTCCTACCCGAATACTCCCAGTCATTCTCCTTCCTGTCCCTCTGATTATATCCCTGCACTCCCAATCTTCTCAGATAAAACCCTACCGTTCCCACAATCCCCCTTATTTATTCCATGATAATAATCCTGGTCATTCCAGTTTGCTTCACACACCCTACCAATCTCACCCTTCTGCATTTACCAATCCCCTTAGGACAAAGAATGATTTCCCATGACAAATGCCCCCCCCCCCTTGACACACACACTTTCTTACCCTGTGTAAAACAGTAGACTACCTTGACATGTCCCGACACAAGGGTTAGGCAGAGTCGGGCAATTAACCAAGATCGCACACACCTGATGATCCTTTCCCTTCCCCACAGGGATAAAAGGTGGAGCAAGAAAGCAAAATATAAGCAAAGCCGACTGCACGAGAGAGCTAACTCAGCACGGCAGTTCAAGAGGAAGAGAAAGACAGCGTGAATGGAGAGGGTTCCAAGGAGAGAAGTGACCTTGTCCTTTCCGACCAAGGCCCGTGAAACATCTGCAAAAGGAATCATAAGGCCGCGAGCAATAACCAACGTGTGCTGCAGCAGATGTCAGCGGTACAGAGGGTCCTCCTCTGCTGACAACCAAGCCGGGGAGAGACGCTTGGTACCATGGTACCGGCCTTAACTCCAGAGACAAGAAAAGCCAAGCAGTTCATCACAGCCGGTGAGTCGAGTGGAGAGCCGATAAGAAACCAAACAGTGTTAAACAAAAGCAGCAAGCTGCTGATTAAAGAAAGTACAAGGAAATGTTGATACACAAGGGGAAAGCTAGCATGGAACAGTGGGTGCTCACTCGGTAAACTCTGGGCGATTACCCTGTTGAACTACCGTAACCAGAAGACCTTGGGAGAAGGGGGTCAAAGAGGTCTAGAAAAATCCTCTGTACAGTCGAAAGCCTTTGACCGACAGATGATTGTGAAGCAATGAATAGTGCAATGAATAGTGTGTTGACCAGAGTGAACCCGGCAGAGGGATGTCCAGAGTCCACTCAGGAGTGATCCAACTGAAACCTGTCCACAAGCATGAACCCTGCAAAACATGCACGTCCTTTCCTTCCAAAATCCTCATTTGAATGGTGCTGTGGACTGCTTCTCTCCACCTGGCAGAAACATTAACTTTCTTAAGTCGAACCTGCACAGATTGCTCCAGCATTCCCAACCAGAGTCGCGTAATAATTCAGCTGGCGCCTCACACGTGGAGAGCCCCTACATGATACTGAATACCTCTTCCTAAGAAGGTGACGTTGAAATCTAAAGAGATGTTCCAAACTTGTCCAGCATGTTGGCCTTAGCCCAAGGCTGCTGTGCACTCTTGACGAAGGCCCACCAATGTAATAAAAGATCCCGTTAACTGGGGAGTTCACTATGAGAGAGCCCTGTTAGTGAGTATGTCTATGGCAGCTTCGCAGACAAGAGATTTATAAATCCTCCATGAGTCTTGCGCCGTCAACTATCTGATCTAATTGGGTAACCTTGTCCACTAGCTCCTCTTCAACAATACCCCAGTCTATATGAATTTCCTCAAAGCACCCATTGCTGGAATTGCTGTCTCTGCTGAGATCTCAATCTGAAACGGTTCTCTTTTAAATGCATTGTTACTCACAATCTACAACATATGATACTGTTATTCTCACCTTCTATATAAACCAATATTTAATCCAGCATTGCTATCGGTGTAAACAATTTGGCATATTTACTGCGTTTATGTGTTAATGTCAACTTGGACAATCTGAAAAATACATTCTACTTTCAAAGCTGGTTCTAATTCCACACTGAACTCGAGGTCTGATTGGATGGCTATTTATATTTTAGCGCATCTGGAGTACAAAGAAAACCGACTATTTGTTGCCCTTTGGTACCAGAATGTGAACAAATAACATTTTGACACTTTGCAATTAGCTATGCGAGGCACTTTATCATTTTGTATAACTCCCAATTCAAAATGATTCATTCCCTCTGTGTTCTATTCCTTGGCCTCGTCTGGGACAGCCTCTTGCCGTCATTATCAGTCAGTGGATTCTTCCTCCCCAATCTGAACTCTTGCCTCCCCCACTCTCACAGCCAGGTCAGGCTTTTCCAATAACTGCTCTGCCCAGAATAGACCTCCAACTGTCTTTTGTGAAGTCCCTTCCCCAAGAGCAATCTTGGTGTCGCAGCTTCAGCAGGCTGAGGGCTCAAAAACCCTCGCCCCACATTAAATTCCTGTCTCGTTTAGCCTTTTTTTTCCCTCCTTTGTCTCTATCCGCTCATCTGTACATTATTCTTTTATTTGGTCCAACCGTTTCTGTGTGTTGTCACGTGCTAATTTGTGGTAGCTTTCCCAATGCTCCAAATAAGATTTGGAAGTGGTAGTATTTTACAACCTATTTTTTAAAGTTGGGAGTAAAATTATTTTTTGTGAGTAAAAATGTAATTCAATTCTCAATGGGAGTATTTTATAAGCGAGTAAAAATGTTTTAACTGGAAAACGGAAATGTTTCTTTGCACCTACTTATTTATGCACATTAAAAGATACAGGTTTACTTCTTCCGACCAGGAAGTAATAGTTTCTTCCCGTGTTACTACATGCACTACAGGTCCTAACATATCCATGGATCTGTATGGGTGTAAGCAGAGGCGTAATGTTCTGTGTCCAATTCCTATTTTTGTTGGTAGTATTTCTACTCCCCGAGTATTTGCCTATTTTTAGTGAGCAAAAGGGGCCGATACACCCCTTATCTGTAGGGCTGAGGTTTCCTTTTCTCCCTTGCTCAATGATTTTTTAACAGAATTCCATTTGGCAGCAATCTCTCGCTGCCTGTGGAACTCTTCAATACATTTCCCCTTGTTTCATCTGTTCTATTCATACAAACAATTGAGCTCTCTTGGTACAGAACTGCTTTGCTTCTCTCGAGGTTTACCTGGCTCAGGCCACATTTCCCCAATACTCTGACTCTATCTTCACAATTCACAAAGTGCTGACATTTTCCCTTTTTCTTTTCATGTTCACATTTAATTTTCACTTAATTTCACTGCACAATCCCTGCTGTGTTCATGCACCTACAGCTATGCTAGCTCTTTTGTGGCCTATATAAATCTTACTCTACTCTTCTAATTGTGTTAATGCACCTGCAGTGCAGATTATGTATTACACCATACATTTTCTAACAATCCATTATGTGGTCTCTTAATGGCACCTTTGTCCCCTGAGTGGGAATCACTGCAACCCATCTTTTTAGACGCTTATCCTCATCCTCAACCCTCTAACGTCTCCCAACAGGACCCGTGGATCTGCATACAGGGATCAATAAGCCCTTTAGCCCTATGTTATTGTGATCCATGAAATGTTATGCATGAATTCTAGAGGTGTCAATGCCTGAAACTCTCTGCTGTCCCTAATATCTCGAGGACAGGTTCGTATTTCAGGGCCTTCTGAAGTTTGCCCACCATCTTGTATCTCGACACAATAGACTGCCTCCAAATATGACTGTATGACTATGGATTTGGTTTAAGAGAATATCAAGAATGGGCGGGGGTGTTATACTCCTTCTCAGGGGAGCAAATTATATTTTGATGAACCTGGCCAAGGAGTGAGCCACTTGCTTACTAATTCAGCGCCTTCTGATGGCATTACCTTTTATCGCATACATTTCTGAGCAGTAGCCCTCTTCAAGCCAATGATCAATGCAAATGAAAATAAGTTTTCTTTTCTATGATATGCATGTCCGGCTGAGAAAAGCCATGCCATCCATCCTGCTCTTAGAGAACATTTGTGAACTGCACAAGCCCATATTTAAGGCTCTGCTTTGTATTCCTCCCTTAACCTATCGGATGGGACAACCAATACAAATGCCGTAATCGGCAAAGCTGTGCCTCCATGGGCATCTAAGACCGTACTTGGTTATCACTCTTGCTGCCAGCTACCACTTAGTCAACCTGGCTACAGTGCTGCCGTTCCTCTGGAGAAAGACCGTAAATTGGACACTTTTGGCTAGCAGATCTCATCTACTGAATCCCTGACGGAGCTGCCAACACAATAGCCATCGCTAAGGTAAAGCAAGGTGTGTAATATGTTCAATAAGGGGCAAAGGCTGTTTGTGCATATAAGGGATTCTCGACATTTTGAGCGTATGTAACTTTTTACTCCCAACACATTTATATTCACAGGATGTGCTAAATAGAAAAGCAAACATTACCAAATGAAGGAGGGCTGCAGGGGTGAACTTTTACCTGAAGCGGCTTTGATGGACTCCCTAAAGTGGCAAAATTAGTTGACCTTATGGTGAGCATCCACCTTCTCTGAGCTCCTAGAATATCTCCTGGAGGAGAAACCAGAGAAAGCCAAAGCTGTGCTGTAAGAAGGCACGCTGTCTGAGGAGCATGCATCAATTAGGCTGTGGACGTGACCAATGGCAGCTTTAGGCAGCTAAACCATGGAGCTTTTTTGTGCCACCAGGGATGGATGTGAGCTACTAACTTCCAATCGGAAGTCCAGGCCCACCATGCTGTACAGTGGTCTTGAACTTGGTAAAGAAATGGCTGACACCCTGAAGGGCATCGAAGCAGACGCTTCCAAGGCCATGAGCTCTCTGAGGAAAAGGCTCTTTTTCGTTTATCTCTGGGATTTTGTTTGTTTTTGTTTGTTTTCGAGGCCGGTGTTCAGCTGGGCCTGCCCAGCACCTGCTAGATCTTTTCTATCCTGCTCCTCTGGCAAATACCGGCAGCACTTGCCCTATCATCATGCCTACCAGTAGTCCACTGGCAGCAGAGACTGGTGAAGCAGTAGCCAGTCCCACTCAGAGCCCTCCAAATGGCTCCTTTGAACCCTCTCCCTGCTTGTTTTGTAGCCCGGTTGTTTGGGGGTGGAGGATGGTAAGGTTCTTGTCGCACATTCAGGCATGGCACCAGATCATCAAGGACAAGCTGGTTCTTCAACCTCTACAGTGGCGCCTGGCCCTAGGGCTTGTTCATAAACCTCTAGCTCATCTAGCTCGACAGGATGTCCCTGGCTCTGAAAATATCCATCAAGAGCAGGAAGAGGTATTCATGCAATTAAAGTGGGCAGTGGAATTGGTCTTTCCACCACAAAGAGGGCCCCGTTTCTACTCTAGGTATTTCCTTTTGCCTACAATAAATGGTGAGCTGCTCCAGATTAAGTCAGTGCCTCCTGGACGTATACATAAGTGCAAGGTCAAAACGACAGCCCTGCAGCAGGCTTATATTGGCTGTAGATTACCTGGCCACAATAGGCCTCAAGGAGGCTTAATTTCATGTCCCCATTCTTTCAACTGACGCGTGTTTATTCATGAATTCCCTGATGGTTAACCTGAACAGTTTCACATGCATAAGCGGCTTCTTCTCAGTACAAGTCTTCAGAGTGTCTGTCCCCAGTAGCCAGGTACATTCTGAGGCAAGGGAAACATGTTTTTCGCCTACCTAGACTTGCTGGTGTGTGGGCCCACTTCATAATCTGCATCATACAACAATGAGTTCAGGGTGACCCTGCTCGGCAGACTGGGGCTCGCAGTCATTGTTCCCCAATTCCCTTCCCAAGCTGATCTTTTCCTGGGTGCAAGTTTCGTTATGTAGCAGGGACTGGCTCATCTGTCTGACGGGCTTATCCACAACCAAAGACTGACAACCTACACAGTGAACAGCTTCAAATCCCTGCTGGGACTAGGGTCTTCCTGCCAGAGCCTTGGCCTGCAAAGCAGGTGGTGGATGCGCAGAAGTAAATCGACAAACAGTGGATTCAGTTGGCAGGTGCCTGGGATTATACCCTCTCCCTAAACATGCAGTTGATGGTCGCTCAAGTGTCGGGCCAAGGTGAACTAACTCTGAGGAGCTGCACTTCTGCCAATTGGTGGCAGGCAATGTCCTTATCACTGCCGCCCCACCAGGGGACTATGGTCCGCGACAGTGACCTCTTCACACAAATATCTTTGAGCTGCGGGGCTACTACCCGCTTTCGCCAATTTTCTTTTCTGCGTTTTCTCCACTTTTTGTTTTTACTGAAAAAATTCAGATTATGATGATGGGTAAGGTGGTTAAAAACTGTAAAAATCGGCGCAAGGGTAATTCGGCCCAAAAATAAACAGTAAACCTTCATAGATCTGCGTGCCATCCAGTTAACCCTCAAGGACCTCCTGCTCTCCATCCCGCTAGACACTCATCAAGACTGACAATGCAACCTCTGTGCATTATGTGAACAAGCAGTGAGAACCAGGTCAGCACTGCTCCTGACAGAGGCAAAATTATTAATATATACTTCCAATTACATTAGACAAAGCTTGTGAAAAACGCTGGATAAATCTTCATGCTTAAAACAAATGAACAGATATTGTGAATCTCTTGGTACGCTATGTCATGGAAACTATTCTTTTCTGTCACCTATATGTACACCTTAAGCCATACTAAAGGGCTTTTGTCCCAAACAGACAGCTTGATGTAGAGAATAGTTGTTCAACTAATCTTCAGTTCCCTCTTTGCAGTTGGTCCATCTAGGGATCGTTCGTCCATCAGCAACATGAACCAGCCTAACCTGCTTTGTTCTTTTTTTGGCAGTGATGGAACTTTCTCAAAGGTAGTCGAATAGGAGTGGTCAAGTAACTAGAAATAAAACACAAAGTATAGTGTGGGTAAGAATATTCCATGGAATGTCTAAACAAATGATCTATCTATTTAAGACAAGGTAGAGAAGAATAAATGAATCCTACCTGTTTGGCATGGTCTATATCTTGAACCTGAATCTATAAATCGGAATTAATCCTATTCCTCAATTTCTTTCCTTGGATGTCTATTGTGAGGCGTGTGATCAATTCACTTTTGAAATAAGGCAAATATGATAAGCTAACTGAGCATCACTCAAAACGGACCTTCTATTTGTTACAAGTTAAGTGTTCACTGACCTTGGTTGAGGACCCTGTTGAAATGGTACTATGCTTGATGTGACGTTGTGTCCTATGTTTTGTTATTGTAAGGCGGCTCAATGCTATTGTAAGTGCCAGAACATCTTATGTTGAGATGAAGGGAGTTGGACTTCTATGTGAACCATTTAACATTATTACATTTTTTTGAGATTAACTGGTTGTGCGCTAATGTATCACATGATATGGCATTTATAATGTGCCTGTACACAAGTGTTTCACGCCGCCACAAGACGAGTGAGGGAAGACGGTGGGAAACAAAAGACAAACTGCTAGTAGTCCTTCTGTCATTCGGATCTTGCAAGTGCGACAACGCAAGGTGCATGGGGAAAGGGTGGGGGTATGAGGAGTGCAGGGTAGAAGGAAGGGAGGGACAGTGAGATCAGGGCAGCACGCTCTGAATAAGTGTAGCACAGCTCTGGGTAAGTGTGCCTGCAGGAGGCAGGGGGTCTGTAGCGATTATAGTTTCAGCCCCTAAGTGCACGGTAGGCCCAAAGACAGTGCAGGGGAGACTGGTCATGGAGGAGCCTGGTACACAGTGATCTCTGAAGATACCCAGCAACCAGTCAGCGGAGCAGAACAGGGAATTTAACAAGAAAGTGAGAAAGAGGAGCAGAGGAAAAAAGGAAGGTCTTGAGCTGCTTCTGGAAAATGTGGTCAGGCTCGAGTCTTGAGGGGCAGTGAGGCCATTCCAGAGAGAGGCACCTGCAGAGGAGAGGGATCTCCCTCCCCACCCCTCTCTGCTTGGAGAAGAATCTGACCTATAGAGAGTTGGAGGTAGCTGAGCGAAGGGCTCTAGAAGGAAGGCATTTCGGAAGAGCGAGTTGGATGTAGTGCGGGCCCTGGCTCCAGAAAGCCTTATGGATAATGCAGAGGGTCTTGAACTTGATCTTTGCAGTCACTCTGAGCCAGTGGAGAGATTTCAGGGCTGGAGAGATACGGTCCCTGGGCTTGAGGCCAAGGATAAGTCTTGCAGTCCTGTTCTGGATTAGTTGCAGAAGGTGAAGAGTAGAGGTAGGCAGATTGAGAAAGAGGCTGTTGCAGTAGTCCAGCCTGGAGAGAAACTGGGCTCTGGAGACAGTAAGCTTCTGTGAGAAAAGGTGGAGTTCATCTGAGGAGGTGCAGCTGGAAGTGGGCCTTCTTGGCAAGGTCTGTGATGTCAGGAGAGAAGATAGTGGAGTTGAAGATGACACCAAGGTGTTTTGCCTCGCACAAAGGCGAAGGTAGAGGGACCAAGGAGGGGGCAGGCAGTGAGACGGAAAGTGGGAGCAAGGGTCCCAATGAGAAGGATCTCTCTTACTGGCATTAAGGCAGAGATCGTTGGAGGCACACCAGTCCAGAATCGTTGATACAGTCAGGAATGAGCGAGGGAGGAGAGGCTGAGGGAAGCCTGAATCTGCATAACGCTGAAGGATGGAGGAGAAGGTGGAGATGGTGGGCCAAAGGGGCTTGTGGGATGTTGAAGCCCTGCATCAATTGGCCTATGAATAGGCATTCTATTTTAGCATTTCCTCGAAACACAACATATTACGAACATACACCATCCATAGCCCATCTAGTGGGACTGCAATTATTACATTTGAGTTAGTTTGCTTAAATTCAAAGCCATTATTCAATTTTAGTGGGCACATTGCACTGACCTGCCTGGTTCTTAAAATGGTGCAGACATGGATTTTTGGCTTCAATGCGACAAATGTATCTCTCAGGGGGCGGATTGTCTATCCAGTTGTACCACCTAAACTGATACAGGACCCAACAAGAGAGAAAGCAGATCAAGACCATATTAGAACAATGGTCTCATCCATAGCCATAATGTAACTACAGGCTTTAGAAATCTTAGTGCCACTCAGATCATATATCTGTGTGTCCGTGGTGGCAACTTTGGACCTCACAATGCCGAGTTAGTATGCACGTGGAGAATTTAACTCTTGCGTTTGTGCTACTTGAGAGTAGAAAGGATTCCTATTCCATATTATGCGGCCCACGTTGTATCAATCTTCTTTCAGCGGGTGTCGCCAATGTGCTAAGTTACAATGTATCCCGTATTTGTATTGTATAGGGAAATTGAAGTCACATGATTCCACTCCGCCGGAATGGCTACCAGGCGACTTGTGGGACATCTCGTTCCAGCGCAAGTTGAAATCGCATTGCGGAGTCACTAGCCACGTGTTTAATGCAATGTTCCGGATAGGTTGAGCCGGTTAGGCAGGTCAGGCATATTCAGTATGCCATATACATAGGGTTTACTAAAGTAGTAGGGCTTCATCCTACGATATCAATGTTACTCATCTTTAGTTCTTTCTTACATTGCATGCATGTAAATACCACATTTCTGTCAATACAAATAGCGAGAGAATGTTTGTATTGTTTGCAAAGGGTTGCTTTCTACTTTTTTAATTTTATACATTTATAAATGTATACAAAGCCAGCACAGCATCCAAGGTACACCTTAAGGATCACTGTAATGTGGTACTATATCATATCATGCCCCAGATTCTCATAGTGGTTGAGTTGCCTGCCTCTTCTTTGTCCTACCTATGCATAGGAGAACAGAGCGATATGGGTAAATGCTGGATTTTCCATGAACATTCTTATTGTAGCATAGAGAATACCAGCCAAGGTATGGCTTCATTAAGACCATATTTATCCATTATTGGGCGAAATCTCCAGTTTTTTCTTTTGAGTAACATAGTGTGGATATCTCCTCGGTTATTCAGTGCAATTAAACACTCAAATTCTGTGAAGACTGTCCTGAAGAAAGTAGTTTCACTCGCATTACACCACTGAAACTTGTAGACAGTAGTTGCTGCATCTGGGAGGCAAGTATAACCCTTAATAAGCCTGAGCAGCCATTACTCCCAGCTTCCTGTTGTTCAACACTAACAATACACAGAGGGTTGAGAGTTGTTTGTCTTCATCTTTTTAATAATGGGTGCATTTGGTTGTATCACAATCACCAATTTCTTGAACCCATGGGAAATCCAGTTAGTCTATAGGCCAATAGAAAAGTTTTGTATCCTGAAATATACTGATCGTTTGCCATAGGTATCACTCATTTACTGTCTTCATTTAAATCTATGTGAATGAAATAACGTGGTCTAGGAGGCAAAGGTGGAACATGTGCATGTAAGACCAAGTGAAACTTGTTATCTAGTTGACAAGCCATACAGACCTTACTCTTCCTATACTGTCCACTTTTAGATAAGCGGCACATCAGCGCTTTCTAGTACTAGCCCCCGATTAGGCAGTTTTAGATAGAAAAATCGCTCTATCCATGTGTCTTTCTGAATAGCTGTTAGTCCCTTCTATGACCACAGGGTGACTGAGAAGCATGTTGCAGCGAATTTTGATACAGTTGTGTTCTGCCCCTTTGTGCTAAAAACCTGATGAGATGGGGCAAAACCCTGTTCACCGATAAACTGCTCCTCTTTAGTGTTTTTGTGCTCCCATTTATTAGCACATTAGGAAAAGGATCATAGGGCCATAATGAGGTTGAAAGGCTGCAAGTTGAATCTTTTTTGTGCATTCATGGTTTACTGATGATTCCAAGCCTAAATGGTTATTATTTTAACATGAGAACCTATGAAAGATGCCAATGCCAGCGATTTAGTTACAGGTAACTAAATCTATATAAAGAACAGCAGAAAGCAGATCTACAGCTGGCCGTGTCTTCTGCATGCCACGGTTTATTATATCGTATCTGATGTAATGCCACAGGGGGCGGGGGCGAGGGGGGCTCTGAGATTTATTCAGTCTTCTGTATTTCTACCTTGAAAGACTCCCTCTGTACCTGCTATTCTGAAAGTCCAAGCGAGTAGAGGTCTAGGCAGATGGGCAGCAACCCTGAATCAGAACTTGACCTGTTGCCAGCCTACCTTCTCTAGCAAGTTCCTGTTTCTTGTGCTCTTTGTGCCTTTCAGTCCACAGGGAATATGTGGCTTGGTGCAGCTTATCACCGAAAGATGTACAGTACTAACTACTGGGGGAACAATATGCATTGCTTTCTCACCTGCGTGCTAACGGAAATAAATATTTGGTTGCTCGATTTTCTGTTTTTTGCAAAGGGTTTGGGTATGGAAGGCTGATGCATGTGTCCGGGAAGGGCTTAACTGAGGTATTCTTTTTTTTTTTTTGTGGTCTAAGTTGATCGATTTGGTGATGGGAGCGAAGTAGCTTACGTGGATGACTGGTGTTTTTTTTTTCACAATTTTGGTCTTATATTGGAAACTGCTTTTGATCTTGTAGGGCGATGAAGGGCCTCCCAGTCTGGAGTACATCCAAGCCAAGGACCTTTTTCCCCAGAAGGAGTTGCTGAAGGAAGAAGAGGAATTGCAAGTAAGGGTGGAGGGTGGCAGAGGGCAGGTCTGCTTAATGTGGTTTGACATTTACCTGGATTCAAGCGTACAGGTTGGGTAAAGCACCATTCTATATTTGATTTGGGAGTCGCTTTTATGATATAGGCAGATCATTGGCATGTAGAGTTACGTGGACTGATATTTTTGTGAATTGCATGGAGTGGTTCGAACTGGTAAAAATTGAACTTGCAGTCGCCCACTTCATATGCGCCTTTGTTGTAACTAACTCATGTAAGAGTAATTCATGTGCAAACTTTTGCAGAGGGTGAAAAACATGCTGTTCTTTGAAGCGGTTTTGCTACATTATGGCGCCTAAGAAAACAGAAAATATATAATTTTAAATATATAAGTGCTTGGGACGCTGCGTATGTAAAGCACTGACCAGTGCAGCTTCCCACCTTTTTATGTGCAGGCCGTTTAGTTAGAAAAACAAAATTACCTTGCCTGAGGCCTACTATATGTAATGGGCATTGATAATGGGAAGAACTTTCTATATTGGAGTGCTTGATTTTCTAGTTTGGTGCCTTTCTTCCTCATGCTACACTTTGACGCTATTTCACATTCCCAAATTTTGCCACCTGACTGATTTAGACCCAGGATCTAATGTGACGAAGTCAGCCAGGGTAAGCATCCACTGCCCTGCAAGTTACTTTAGTAGAAATCCTCAAGCGTACACTTGGCCAAAGAGCAGCTAATCTTTACATCAGTTTGATGCCCAGCTTTTCAAGGGCCAATATTGAGGAGTTTCCCTGCGGGATACCAATTTAGTTTTTGGAAGACACAAAACCTTTGTTGTATAGGTCCAAAGCCTTGGCTTGATGGTCTGTTAGCAACACCAAAAGCCAAATAACAGCCATGCTATTACGTAATTATTATGAATGTCCTTTGTATCTGTGTTTAGCGCCTATATGCCTCCGGGTCAACTTGTGCGCTATATAAATAAAATCAAAAGCAAATTTGTAAGCAGGTGTCTCCCCCCCTCCTCTTGTTTAAAAAGGCTTTTGCTTCTAAGCAGCTGCTTACACCAAAACCTGATACAGAAAAGCAAATGCCAAAATAGTGAGATCACGGCTCACGCGAAAGTGATCCCCCATTTACGAGTTGGTCCTTTCTAGGAAGCTGTGTCTGTATATCAAACGTCCGTCTTAATCCTGATCTGCTCCGATAAACTGGTGACAGCCTTTGGAGAAAATTTGGAAATGGGGTGGAACTGAGATCACCAGGAATGCAGCGACCTCTTCTACAGAGCAGCGCATCATGGCCACAGAACCCAGACAGGATACAGAGTGATCCATGTGGTGAAACAGTTGATTTCAAGTCGTAACACTGCTTGAAGGAACGTTAAGGGGTTGCTCTCAACGTAAGTGTATCCTAACTCTTAATACACTGTAAAAAAAATACCAAGTTATTTTTGTTGTGATAAAATGCACAAGATGAAGAATTCAAACACATTTTAGAAGGCAAGCATACTCTTTAAACACATTGAAATAGCACTGAATGATACATGTTGGGAAGTGGTCTGCGCCTCATCTGTCATAAATGCCAGATCATATCTGTCAAAACGTCCAGTCTGCCAAATAGAAAGAAGGCAATTATCTGATGCAAACTAAATACAATACAGTTTTCCGTTTTAACATTCAGGAATGTCATGTGTCTATTAAATCATGAGGCAAGTATTATGCGCTGCCTCTTCTTCACATCATCTCAGATGAGGAAAGTATGCAAACATTCCAAGAACTGTGCGTCTGGTTCATTAGTGGTCTCCATTTCAATGTCCTCTTTATAAGGAAAATATTGGTGATGAAATTGCCTTTGCAAGAGTCGTTAACGCTTCTGTTAAGGATTAAATCCCTGACTTGCTTATTTACTGACTGCTTTTCTGAAGGGAAAATTAAAAAGACGAGGCAACCTTACATTTCAGAAGTGCACATAAAGAATTTGAGCAAGCTTTTGCCTAAGCACAGTACTGTCCTACCTTTACCTAGTGGCTCATTGCTGTACTGCTCACTCGTGTAAAACCTTAGCCTGATTTCGAGCTGATCTCCAGCCCTTCTGTTTCCTTTTTACCCCTGGTGGGGAAGAACGGATGTGCTCTTGAGTTTCTTTTGTATTACACACTCCATCTTTCTCACAGCAGTGGTCCCTTCAGGTGCAATCTATTTCTTTCTTGTGACTCTGCTGCCCCTCCCCACACACGCACACCCCTTTCCCAGCCACAACTGGAATGGCAATGGTAGGATAACCCTGGTATATTCTTTTTTTTAACTTGATTTTTATTTGCATTTCTCATTATCGCAACAATCAACAGAACACAAGAATGAGAAAAAGAACAACATTTTCAACTAGTAGAAAACTCACCCACCCCCCTCATCCTCCCTTACCCCTCCTCCCCCCGATCCAGGAGATAGTATCCAGCTTGTTATCAACTCCGACGCGGTCCCTGAACGCTACGCTTACAGATCTGACTCTTCCTCGGGTTCCACCATTCCCGGCAGCGTCATCAACTTCGGGCACCAAGCTCTGCGTGCTCCCTCCTTTAGATAGTGTAGCAAGTCTGCCCAATCCGCTCTAAACTTCATATGTTCCCCTTGTAAAGAGTAGGTGAGCCACTCCATAGTTAGCACAGACCACATTTTGGTCACCCATTCATGTTCTTGTGGTGGGTCGCTCGACCTCCAACGACGCGCCAACACAACAACAGGGCTGCCAACATCATCATCATCATTATAACATAAACCTTGCGACGGGACTTGGTGGGGATGTCACTCATAACTCTGCCCAGGCCTATCAAATCGAGTCCTCGATTCTTACCTCCCACATTCCCCAGAGTGTGAACCACCGCCTGTCGTATTTGCCCCCAGACATATCCAACTTAGGGCATTCCCACCATATATGAGCCCATGTGCCAATTCCTCCATCTCTCCAGCATCCTCGGGATGATGGCAGATAGATCTTATTTAACCTGACAGGGGTTAAAGGCCACTGTACCATTAGCTTTAACCAAATCTCCCAGATCTGTAGGGACCTTGTTAATTTCGGTATTTGGTCCCTCAGATGTTGCCATTCTGGATCCCCGATAACTGCCCCTGTATCCAACTGCCATGTCTGCATATATTTCCTGAGCGGAAGGTCTTCCCACTCCTTTATGTGCTTGTAAATGGACGCCATTAACCCCCTGTCCCCCAAGTGCGTATCCAAGTACCTCTCAAAGGGCGTCAGCGGTCGTGAGCCTGCTAGCCATACGTCTGAATGGGACAGCCTATGTCGCAATTGCATATACCCATTTCGAATGGATTGTGTCCTCCCACGTATTCCTCATCTTATGATAACTCGTTGTCTCCAGCTTCGCTGCTTCGGAAAAATAATTCTCTCGGCAGAGGGCGCTGTGCTCGAGGTCGTGGCGTCGATTGTCCCTCGACGGACTCCGTACTCTGTCGACGTCACCGATGGTATAAATAGCTTGAGCCGCGCCCGTTGCTTCAGTTCCGTTTTTCCGATCGCTTCGCTATCGAAAACGGCGCGCTTCAGATTTTCTGTGAAGAAAATGTCGTCATCTTCGACTCCTTCGACACCCAAGACTGGGTTCAAGAAGTGTGTAGATTGTGGATCAAAAATGTCAATCACGGATCCCCACCGGGTTTGTCTCTGGTGTCTCGGTTCCAGTCACCGAACCGATGACTGCAGTTCCTGCCAAACCATGACCGAGAAAGCTCTTCATGAGAGGAGAGGTAAATTGTTGGTGGGGAGGGAAGCCTCATAAGAAGGCTATGTCTAAAAAACATAAGAAAGCGACTGATTCGAAGGAATCGGATCGCCATAGGCACTCCAAGAGATCTCGATCTAGGAGTGGATCGAGACACTCTTCGTCGTCTAAAAAAATGAAGAGGAGACATAGATCTCCCTCATCTTCTTCAGTCAACCAAAGAAATTCGATGTCCGACAAAATCGGATTCTCCCAGTAAATGGGAATAATTCCGTAAAAAGATGATGGTTTTCGAGAACGCGGCCCCGACCCCCTCGAAAAAGCTATAACCCTAAGGTCGCTCCATTGGACGACAAAGGGAAGTCCAAGACTACCATGGTAAAAACCAGTAGTGTCGAGGATACTAAAAAAACTCTAGTCGACGCCAAGCCGTTGAAGACTCTTCGAGAGTTGAGCACTTCTCCGGTGCCATACAAAAAACACAAGTCGTCGAAGGCTTCTACGACTTCGATGGCGTCGACCGATTCGGCACCAAAAACATCCTCGACGCCCTTGTGGAAGTCATCTTCGAAGTCATCGAAGACTCCTTCGACAACTTCGAAGGATTTATCAATCCCTTAGACGCGTATGGTAGAAGAAAGGAGGTTCACTCCGTTGCCCAGGTCAGACTTTTTTAAGTCCATGTCCTGAATTTATGAGGAATCTGGCTCAGAAGAAGACAAAGTTACTCCTTTTGGAGTTTCTTATGGCACAAAGCAAGTTCCTGAGTGTTGGGGAGAATTCTCTCTTTAGGCTGAATTTCCTAATCTAGTGAGTCCCCCAGCAGTTTTGCTGGATTTCTGGAGTTTGTTTTTTTTCTCCTGCCAAGAGTGAGACTCTTTTTCTCCCACTCTTGGACATGATTTATGGTGTTCCTTTGACTGTTAATGGGCCTCATTCCGAGTATGGCGGTAAGGGATAGCGGCCACCGGTAACGAGACCGGTGGCGGTGATCCCTTACCGCCATACTCCGAGTTCCCTTTGCGCCCTCGCCCTTAACGCCTGCTTTGAGCAGGTGTTAAAGTCGAGGGCGCAAAGGGGCCTCCAAGCCAATAACGGTCACCGTTATTTGCATCTTCCCCATTCCCATTGAGCCCTATGGGGGCTCATTTGGGAATGGGGAAGAGCCTTGGTGAATGGGGAATTACCGCCCCGCCAACCTTGGAATGGGGCGGTAATTCCGCCATCCACCAAGGCGCTGCCGGTCCGGGTACGGCGTCAACCAAGGCGTTAACAGCGCCATTGGTTAGCGCCGTACTCGGAATGAGGCCCAATGTGCTTTATGGGCTATGGGGTCCTTTACTCCATAGGTGCTCATGTGTTTTTACTATGTGTGTTACACAGCACCCTCCGTGCAGTAACACAGGGGTGTCATAGAGACACTCCACCATAGACTCCATACCCTGGGACTGACTACTGTCTCCCAGGGCATGTAAAGTCACCATTGGCTTTACTAGTCCCAAATTATTAACAGACACCGGTACAAACCATCATATTGTGGAAGTACTGGTCGGGGCAATTCGATTGCCCCGGGGTCTGTTAGTCGAGAGGGCACGTCTCCGTCCCCCCTGATCGTGTTTTGGCTGGTAGCAGTGGATACTACTTTTTATATATTCGACCGCGAATATTTCCCTATGGGATTTTCCCATTGTTCGAGGCTACCAACTTTCATTATTTAATTCTCATAGCCTCAAACATTCCGCCGGTTTATTTAATTAATATTAATTCATCGGTTGGTATTTTTTGCCAGGACTCGATTCGAAAATGGAGTTTGTGTTCTCTTCTGTGACTCCAACCCAAGTCGAGCCCTTTGTTCCACGTTTTGGCGGGCTTCTCCACAGAATCCTTCAAAAGTGGTGCCACTCTGTCTGGGTACCACAGGGGGTGTGGGAGGGGGTTTAGGCACCCTGGACTGAGTTACCTTGGTAACTCAAGTCGCGCTCTTGTGTGATTGGCCCAAGTGGTGAGCCGGCCGGCTCACCACTTAGCATGTTTGATTGACAGCTAGGCTAAGTGAATGGGGGTATGCTGCATAAAAGCAGGGCTTTTGGGACTGGAACTTCAGAAGTCATCGCAGGACCTGAGAATCCGACGAGGGAGAAGCTGAGCCGACCTACCACGACGACACCACCGGTGGAGCCCTGCGCGACCGACTCACCACTTCCCGACGACAGAAAAGATCTCCCGACTGGAGAGGCTTCTTCCCCTGACTGGTGGGCACAACCAGTTGACCTTCTTCTCTTCGCACCCCAGACCGGTTTGTGGTCGAACTGCCCGTGCCAAGCACCCCGGCAGCCGGATAGCCACTTACCACTGAACCGCGAATCAACGGACCGCTCCTTGTACCTGAGAAACTCCGCGGCTGGTTTCTTCCCTGGCAGTGCAACGGACTCCTGTGTCTTCCTCCCCGACGAGATCCTCTCTTCCCCCGGATGAAGCACCGACCTGCATCCGCTGCCAGGAACAACTGCCCCCGCTGGAGTGTTCTCACCACTTTAAGGTACCGTGTCCGCCAGGCCTCCCTTTCTAAAGATTGCTACAAGGTAATAATAACCCCTTAACCTTCTGGTCTGGGCTGGCCGCCTTGACCCTCTAACTGGTCCCTTTCTTTGGTCCAACTCCTTTTTGAACCGTTACAAGACTCTTGTGCACTGCAACCGTGTGACTTTGGGCACATTTCGTTTTGATCCTCTTAAAGCGGATCCGGCCTACTGACTCTGAATTCACGGTGTTACTGTGCCTTCCTCTCTTGTGGTGTTCGTGAAAAAGTGTTGGGATCTGTTTCAATTTATTCTCTGCTTTTCTCTCCCTTTTTAAACTGAATTATTAGAGTGCCATCTACGTTAAGCGCTTACCGCTGTCTGAAAATAAGTGGGGCTTTACTTAAGACTTGTCTAATATTCTTTAAAGGGAGTGTATATCTTTTAGTGATCATGTTTTTGAATTGCTTACTATTAGTGCCTGTGTGTTTTTCTAGATGTGGTTTTAAATAAATAATTATATCTCTTATACACAAAACCCTGGTCAGTGTTTACTTGTTCTATTGTGTTCTCTTGACCTATTGTGAATACCCTGTATACTGCCTAACTCTTCTTGAGGGAAGTCTGACTGCTCAGCCACAGCTACCAAGTGAATCTGTGTGGTACAGACTGCTACCAAGTGGGTTTACTGCCAAACACCTGTAGTCCTAAATCTTTTGCAGTGGTCCCAGAGGGAACTACACAGGTTTCTGCCTAACACTGAGGAACTTATTGACCAGGAATCTAGAATGAGAGACCCGAGTGATACTCTACATTCTGCCAGTGGAATTGACACCTCCCCAGAATTGGAGTTTGCCAGACCTGATCCTGCAGAGCATGCAGATGCTGGGTACAGGGGTCTTAGGACCAGAGTAGTAATGTATGGGTTGGGGCAACACTTCACCCGTTTTTGAAAAGGATGACATGACGGATATAATTGTCAGAGGGCCTCAAAAAGATCCAGTTCTCCCCTTTCACAGGGCTCTTCAGAGGACGGTGGAGAAAAGCTGGGATAGACCTGAGAGTATTGCTGCTGCAGATAGCACTTTTCCAAAAAAATATAGACCGGCTGGAACGGATCCTGAATACTTAAATAAGCATCCGACTCCAGAAAGTCTAGTCATTCAGGCAGCATCTACATCAAAAGAAACTGCATATCCCACTATTCCTCAGATAGAGAGGATAAAAAAAGTTGTCGCATGGGCACGTAAAGTTTTCACGTCAGGCAGTATGGCTCTTAAATCGACAAATGTCACCTGTACCCTGGCCATACCCTGTGGGACTGTATTTCGGCGCCGGCTGATCATATTCCGGAAGGCGAGGAAAGGAAAGGCTTCCTGAATATAGTCAAAGACGGGAAGGAGGCAATGGGGGAAATGTCTCCAGTCTGGACTGGATACTGCTGATAGTATCAGCAGGTCCATGGCTGCAAGCGTTGTGCTACGGAGATTTGCGTGGTTGAGGAAGTCGGGGTTTGCACCAGATGTGCAAGCCAGACTCCTTAACATGCCCTTTGATGGCTCGAGGCTGTTTGGCAGCAAGGCCGATGAAAACCTAGAAAAACTTGACACCTCGAAAGCGCAGCTTAATCTCTTAGCGCCTCTGTGCGCCAGCCTCTAAAACCCTATTCCGGCTCATCTTCTTGGAGGGGTCGTTCTTTTCGATACTACTCTTCTTTTGGTAGAGGAAGAGGACAGGCTTCTCAAAGGGGCAAAAGAAACTTCCCTCGTGGAGCACAAGGAAAAGGTGCAAAATCAGCCTCAGAAGCAGCATCTGTACCCTTAGCTACTCCTGCAGCCACCTCCAAATCCCTCAGACCTTGTTGCACAAAACACCAGTGGGAGGTAGGATTTCTCAGCATCTGAAGGAATGTCGGGCCATTATCTCAGATGCTTGGGCACTGCAAACAGTAGCCCAAGGTTACTGTCTCCCCTTTCTAAAAAGGCCTCGGAATCATCCACCGGGAGCCAACTCCGTCAAAATTCCAAATTTCCTGTTGCAGGAAATTTTAACCCTGCTAGAGAAAGGTGCCGTAGAACTGGTACCTGTAGCAGAGAGGGACAGGGGTTGGTACTCCCCATATTTTCTCACTCCAAAAAAGGACAGAGGACTGAGACCCATCTTGGACTTGAGAAACTTGAAAGTTCCTCAGGAAGGACAAGTTCAAGATGGTGACTCTTTCTCAGATCCTTCAGGCTCTTCAACTCCAAGATTAGTTGGTATCATTGGACCTTCAGGATGCTTACTTTCATGTGCCAATCCATCCAAAGCACAGAAAGTACCTGAGGTTCGCGATTGGCAATTCACATTATCAGTTTCGAGTTCTGCCATTCGGGTTGTCCTCCGCCCGAGGGATTTCACCAAACTGTTGGCGGTTGTGGCAGCAAGTCTCAGGAGAGGAGGTATTCACATATATCCCTACCTGGATGACTGGTTGATCAGAGCAAGTTCTCCAGAACAAGCTCGGGAACATCTTTCGATCACCTGCCACTTCCTCCACAAATTGGGCTTCTCCCTCAATTTCAAGAAGTCTCACATGATACCATCCCAGAAGCTCCAGTTTATCGGAGCAGTCTTGAACACTTCCTCGGGGAAAAGCCTCGCCTCCCGAAGTGAGAGCTCTCCACATCCAGCAGATGGTAACAAAATTCCAGAATGCCCAACGTCTACCGGCCTTCGATTTTCTCAGGTTGCTCGGCCTCATGGCATCCTGCATTTTCCTAGTGCCAGAGGCCAGGTTGAGAATGAGATCCCTTCAGTGGGCACTCAGAACTCAGTGGTCCCAGTTCTCAGGGAATATGACGGATCTTCTGCAAGTCCCTCGCGCAGTGTTAGGGAGAATTCTCTGTATAGGCTAATTTCCCAAACCTAGTGAGTCCCCCAGCAGCTTTGCTGGATTTTTGGGGTTTATTTATTTCTCCTGCTAAGAGTGAGACTCTTTTCCTCCCACTCTTAGGCATGATTTGAGAATGTCCTTTGACTTTGTAATGTGTTTTATGGGCTATGGGGTCTTTTACTCCATAGGGTTGGATGTGATTTTGGTAAGTGTTACACATCACCCTCAGTGCAGTAACACAGGGGTGTCATAGTGACCCCCAAACATAGACTCCATACCCTCGGACTGACCACTGTCTCCCAGGGCATGTAAAGTCACCATTGACTTTACTAGTCTTAAATTGTGAACAGAACCAGTACAAACCATCATATTGTGGAAGTACTGGTAGGAGTAATTAGATTGCCCCTGGGTCTGTTTTTCGAGGGGGCACTGTGCAGTCCCCCCTTGTCGAGTTTCTGGCTGGTGGCAGTGGTTACCACGCGAAATATTCCACCAGAATATTTCCTATGGGATTATCCCATTAATTTTAAATGCACCACTTTTTTGGTGCAATGTTAAAGATACCGCCGGGTTATTTATTTAATATTTATTCCCCGGTTGGGTCTTTTTGCCAGGACTCGGTTTTAAAATGTCATTTGTGTTCGCCTCTAACGCCAACCCAAGTCGAGCCCTTTGTTCCACTTGGCGGGCTTCTGCACAGAAGCCTCCAAAAGTGGTGCCACTCTGTCTGGGTCTACAGGATGTGTGGGAAGGGGGAATAGGCACCCTGGACTGAGTTGCCTCGGCAACTCAAGTCGCACTCTTGTGTGATTGGCCCAGTGGTGAGCCGCACGGCTCACCACTTGGCATGTTTGAGTGACAGCTAGGATTGGTGAATGGGGGTTTTCTGCATAAAAGCAGGGCTTTGGGGACTGGAAATTCAGAAGTCGCCACAGGACCTAAAGAATCCGAAGAGGAAGAAGCTGAGCCGACCTGCAACGACGACACCACCGGTGGAGCCCTGCTGAACCACCTCACCACTTCCCGACGACAGAGAAGATCTTCATCTTGGAGAGCTTTCTTCCTTTGAACTGGTGGGGTTAACCAGTTTGCCCTCCTTTTCGCCTTTCTGGATCGTCTCGTGGTCGAATTGCCCGTGCCAAGCACCCCGGCGGCCGGATAACCACGCTTCACCACTACCGCGAATAAAAGGGTAGTACCTTTTTAACCGAGAAACTTTGCGGCTGGTTTCTTCCCTGGCAGTGCAACGACCTCCAGCTTTCCTCCACGTCGAGACCTTCTCTTCCCCTGGACGAAGCACCGACTTGCACCCGCTGCCAGGAACAACTGCCCCTGCTGGAGCTTTCTCACCATTTCAGGTACTGTGTCCCGCCTGGTCTCCCTTGCAACAGACTGTTCAAGGTGTCCCGTAAATCCTTGACTCTCTATCCTGGGGTGACCTGGGACCTGTTAACTAACTTTTCTGAACTGATCCAACTCCTTTTGAACTATCTGCAAAGACTTTTAAAGCGTACTTGAACTGTGTGATCTTGGGCACATTCCGCCTTGCTCTCTCCAAGAGTGGGCCTGGCCTATGAACTTTCTTGCTCTACAGTAGACTGTCTTTCTTGACTCGCTGTTGCTCTTTTAAATGTGTTGGTATTGTGTGCTTTTCTAATTCTGCCTTTTCCCTCCCTTTTTTTAAATAATTATTGGAGTGCCATCTTGGTTAAGCGCTCACCTTTGTATTTGGTAAGTGGTGTTCTTTTCCTAAGACTTGTCGAATAATTAATCAGGGAGGTGTATATATTTCTTTTTTTTTTTAAATTTCACTTTTATTGGTTTTTGAAAGCTTTACAATCACATAAATGCAGCTTACATCTCTTGTTTACAAAGAAAGCGAGCATGTAAGTAGAGTTACAATCTCTTATTTCGCATAACAAGAAAACCGAACCTTTGTTTCTAATTATATCCCACCCCTCAACTCCCACCCCCCGCACAGGATATCAGACCTGGAACTAAAGAGAGCGTTAAACAAAACCATTAAACCGCCATTTTAGTCATGGCATTGGGCATAGAAGTCATGTATTGATTCAGCTGACACGCACTCGAGTCATTTCAGGCACTAAACCATAATAACCTTAGGTAAAGCGTAATTCAGGCACGTTTCACGAAGCATATGCGGAGCGAAACTCCAACCAGGTGTTCTCTACAGTGGCACGGTCCCCGTGCAATGCTGCAGTCAAGCATTCCATTCTGTATATGCTCAATGCGACTGCTCGCCATTCACTCTTGCTGGGGAGCGTGGGCCATTTCCATGTCATGGTAAGGCATGCTCGAGCAGCCATCAGTAGGCCCTGCACCATTTTGCACGCCACCACCATCCTATCCCCAGTTTCAGTTAAGGAAAACAAAACGAGTAGTGGGTGCTTCTCTTTCCTCTCTGTCAAGGTCCCTGATCCAGCTAAGGACTTCTGACCAGTAGATCTGGACCTGTGCGCATCCCCACCACATATGCCAGTAATCGTCCGGGCTCCCACATCCCGTCCAACAATTCAGGCTTACTCCCTGGTACATTTTGGCCAGCCGGGCAGGGTCGTATTGCCACCTGTATAGTAGTTTGATAGCATGTAATTTGTATTGACACGATAGGGATGATTTCGCCGTTCGTCTGCACATTTGTAACCATAGCTTTGGGGAGATTTGCCTGCCCATATCTACTTCCCATTTGCCCTTGAGTGTCAAGGAGGGTTTAATATCAATTTCAATGAGTGCAAGGTACATAGCACTGATCAGGCCTTTGGAGCTTGTGCATGAATCAAGGATCTTTTCAAACGGTGTGAGGTCTCTCTGTAACTGTTGTTTCCATATTGATCTAGTCATTACCCCCTTGAGTCTAAGATACAGGAAGACCGAGAGGTTACCTATGCCTAGGGCTTCCTGCAACTCCTGAATGGTAATGAAGGAGTCATTTCGGCGCAATTGGCCTGCCCTTTCTAGCCCTGCCTGGTACCATGTTTCAAAACTTCCTGGCTCGGGAATTGCGTCGCGGATCCCAGGTGACCAGAGATGTCCCAGTGGGGCGGGCCATGTTGTGACACCCACCATTTTCCTCCCTGGTTTCCATATTGACCATATCGTGCCTATGATGGGGTGAGATTTGACAGTATTACGTAGTTGTGGTCCGGGCACCCATAGCCATTCACACATGATGAAGGGACGAAGGTGATAATTATCAAGTGCTATCCATTGGGGCTCAGACTGCTGCCTGAAATGTGGGACAAGGACTCTAAGCTGAGTGGCTCTATAATATGTCTCAATATCTGGAAGACCCACCCCAGCGTTATCTTTGAAGGAGGGATCTCGGGATTCTTGGCTTTTGGCCGTGCCATAGAAAGTTTAATATCAATTTCCTCGTATCTGTAAAGTATTCTGGGGCATTTTAATAGGGAGCATTTGAAAGAGATATAGTATCTTAGGGAGCAGGACCATTTTTATAGCATTTAAACGCCCTAGCCATGAAATGGTAAGTTTGGACCACCTTTGGACATCTTTCTGAAGAGCAAGAGACATTGGGGGAAAGTTGGCCCCATATAAGGATCCAAGGTCACGGGTGACATTAATGCCCAGGTATCGGAGCGTAGTGAGGCTGACTTTTACTCCCAAAGGGGCGAAGCGCTTGGCATCCGAGTCTCTCGTTTATCTATTGGAAGGAGGACAGATTTCCCTGTATTGATTTTCAGTCCCGCAAGCTCTCCATATTCCTCAATAATACTAAATGCTGCCGGGATCGAGTCTAAGGGGTCAGTCACATGTAGCAAAATATCATCAGCGTATAGGCCCAATTTATATTCCCGGTCGCCCACTGTGATACCCCTAACTCTGGTGTCATTTCTCAGCTTTTGTGCCAGTGGCTCCAGAGACATCACAAATAGGATTGCTGACAGTGGGCAACCTTGCATTGTGCCTCTCTCAAGGGGAAACCAACAAGAGTATCCCCCGTTCACCGCCACTGACGTCATGGGGGAGCTATAGAGTGCTTTAATGGCACGGGAGAGCTGTGGTCCTAGCCCATATGAACTCAGTACCCTCTCCAGGAATTCCCATGAGACCCGATCAAAGGCCTTCTCGGCATCCAGAGACAGAAGGGACGGGTCTCCTTCCATCTCCTGCGCTTCATGGATTAAATGCAGCGTTTTCCTCATCGTATCCGCGCCTTGTCTGCCAAGGACGAATCCAACTTGGTCGGAATTTATCAATCTAGGGAGGAATGTTTCTAACTGGGCCGCAATCACTCTAGCTTATATCTTTGCATCGATGTTAAGTAAGGGGATGGGGCGGTATGAGCTACAGTGCCTGGGGTCACTGCCTTCTTTTGGAATGACAGCAAGGAGGGCTTGTGAGAAGGATGGAGGTGCTTGGCCTGTGACAAAGATGTGGTTAAACAATGATGTAAGGAAAGGGGCAATAAAGGGGGAAAACGTTTTGGAAAACCCAGGTGTGAATCCATCGTCCCCCGGGGCTTTCCCCGTCTTCAACCTCTTGATGGCCTCTATGACTTCCTCTTCAAGGACGGGCAAGTCTAAGGAATCCGCTTCAGTGGGTGTTAGTGTGGGGATCCGCAAATCCTTCAGATATATGTGTTCCCTACCGGGGGGGGGGGGCGGGTCGCACATATATAAGTCTTCATAAAAGTTGGCAAATGCTTCCTGTATATCTTCGGGGGCTGTGACTACCGTGTCCGTGAGAGTGCCATCCAGTCTCTCGATCGTTTCAACCCATCTCTCCGCTTTTTGCGCGCGAAGGCGGGCAGCCAAGAGAGCATCGGCCCTGTCGCCCTTCTCATAGTATTTTTGCTTGAGATATTGCAGGGTCTGGGCCGTCTTACCGGCAATGAGTATTTTCAACTCTTCCCTGAGACGGGGGACTTCAGCAATATATACAGACCTCCCGGATGGAGATGACTGTGCCATATCCTGGGCCTTCCCAAGCCTTCCCCCTATATCTGCCTCTACCAGGGCACGTTCACGTTTTTTATCGGCTCCCTCCTTTATTAGTATTCCCCTCAGCGTTGCTTTGGCGGCCTGCCAAACGTATGTCTTCCTCACCTCCCCTGTATCATTGATAAGGAAAAACTGCTTGATTTCAGTCTCGAGGTTTTCCCTGAAGACCGAGTCAGCCCATAAGGAATCATTACATCTCCATTTGGAGTTTCGTGGGGCTAGATCGTGCCAGGGTATATCCACCATCACCATGTCGTGGTCCGTCCATGCGGAGATTTGTATACTAGCTGCCTGCAAGATGCCCAAGAAGTGCTCTGAGAGGAAAATGTAATCAATGCGCGTAAGTGTGTCATGGGGGAGGGAATGGAAAGTGAAGCCTCTCTCCAACGGGTGTAAGTGGCGCCAGGAATCGGTGAGGTCAAGGGACAGTTTGATGCTTGCCTCGTTTTTGGTACCGGGCGGGTCTACTGTATCTGCTTTAGATTGTCTGTCTAAGGAGCTGTCCATCCATGTGTTAAAATCCCCGCCGAGGACCGTGTGTCCTCTGGCCATTCCAAAGACCTTCTCACTGATTCTATGCAGAAATCTGTTTTGCCCCTGATTAGGTGCGTGAAGTGTAGCAAGGGTGACTATCGTGCCCCTTATGTTAGCAATGACTATGAGAGCCCTCCCCTCCTGATCTATCCATGTCTCCATGATTGTGCTCCGCAGGCTTTTGAGGATTATGATCCCCACTCCCGCTTTCTTCAAAGTGCCCGAGCTCCAAAAGGTGGGTCCAACTTCCCGGGATGGGATCGTTCTCTCCTCACCCTTTCGATATTGCGTTTCCTGAAGGAAAAGAATGTCAATTTTCGATCTCCTAAATTCCCTGGCCACCATGGATCTTTTGGTAGGGGAGTTCAGTCCCTTGACATTAAGTGTGCAGATACGTATCGTGTCCGTGCAGAGTGTATGTGCCATTTTAAGTTATGTACGTGTATGTGCACCTCGAGTACGCCTGTCTCCATGCCATTTTCGTGTGTGGAGCCCTCACATTTACGCGTATTGTGTTGTTCCTCTCTTCAAGTCTGAGTTGTGCTCGATGAAATATCCCCCCCCTCCCCCCCTATCCTCTTTATGATCGGCGCCCGATCCGTCTGGGTTAACCTCACCCAGTCGAACTCGGACCATCAGTGGTGACCGCAAGAACAAGCGGTCCCATCTTACTACAAGCATATATAACAGTGAGCCCCCAACAGACAACTCATACAAAAACTTTAACAATCCGCAGCTTCGGAATAGTACTATCAACTCCCCCCAGGGTGTCTTTACTGCGTGGATATTACTTCATATCCTTCGCCAAGTTTCTCATGCATACAGAGTCGAGTGCTCCATGCGCTCGGGCAGGTTAACATATTGCAGTCGAGGAGCGCATCGAGGGAGACATAAGGAACAATGATCTTCAGTATGCGAGTACCATCCCAGTCGACACTGCGACCTGGTTACGCGCCACCCCGGGCGGGGTCCTAAGTGGCATGGTCGGGCAAAAGTGCCCATCAGAAGAAGCTATTATCCTCAGCAATTGTGCACACAAGTCCTCTGTCCAAGTTAATGTTCCATATCTTGCGAGTTATTCATCCTCCGAAATTTCCTGGACCCTTGGATCCGCCTCCGACGGGGACCCTTGATATGCCATTCAGCTCCCTTTTTGTTTGGATCTCCCTGGGAGGAGTCCTCTGCTTGGTCGCCCAGGAGATCAGCTGTGCAGTCTGTAATTTCCTTTTCCGAAGCGAGCTTTATTGTCGAGCCTTGCCACTCAAAGGTGAGAGAGAACGGGTAACCCCAGCGATATCTGTTTCCCTTGTCCTTCAACATCTTTGTAATTGGGATACATTTCCTCCTCCGGGCAAGCGTGAGTGATAAGTCCTGATAAAGAGAGACAGTTGTTTCACCCATGGTGAGTGGCGGGGCATTTCTAGCTTTTTCCAAGATGCGGGTCCTATCAGCGTAGTTATGGAATCTGACTAGGACTGAACGTAGGCCCCCTGCCCTGCCTCCTGCTCTGTGAATGCGATCAATTTTGGGTTCGTCTATCAGATCGTCTTTAAAGAGGAGTTTTAAGATGCTGTGAATGGTTTGTTTCAAATCAAGGTCAGTTTCTCCTTCTCCAGGAATACCGTGGACCCGTATGTTGTTGCGGCGTTCTCTGTTTTCAAGATCGTCCACTTTCAGCTTTATTTCTTCTTCCCTGTCCTCTAACTGTGCAATACGAAGGTCCATCTGGGCTTCCAGCGTGTTTAAGGAGGTCTGATTGTGTTCGAGCTGCTCCACTCTGTCATCCATTTTATCCATCCTTTGCGTAATCTTGTCAATCCGACCCCCTATGTCTGCCCTCATACTTCTCATTTCTTTGAGTAGGTCAGCTACGTCCCCTTTGGTTGCTGCGGCCTCAGACCCTTGGGAAGCCATCGTTTGCTCGTCGGGGCCCTGGGGGTCTTCCTGCGATGGGGCAAACTTATACTTTGCCAGTTTGTCCTTAGGGTCCATGAGTAGTGGGGTCACAACCATACAGTGGGGTGCTCTCAGGTCAACGTCTGCACAGAGTTCCAGTAGTGCAGTGCGTCTTGCGGTCCAGATAGATTCAGTTGAGACCTGTTGAGGTAGGTCAAATCTCTTATATGTCCAATAGATGGTGTATTGGAACGCTGTATGAGGGCGGGGGCCTCTGTAAAAGAGCAACCTCCAAGGGGTACCTGCAGCTGTGTCTGGAGGTCCCCGCAGGAAAAGTCCTGGCCAGGCGGGGTGTTAGTTCAATGGGACCAGCAGGTGCTAGGGTCGCGATGGGGGCCGAGGAGGGCACACGCCCTGGACACCAGGGACCCAACCCTCAGCCCACTGAAGCCTGGGGAAAGTGGAAATATGAAGCGCCGTGCTGCGCAACGCGCGTAGTCCCAGTACCCCGGAATCGGGCTGTGGTTGCCCCACGTTGAGTGTGTCTTTCCTCAGTTGAGCCCACAGGAGAGCTGAAAGTTCGGGGGAGGGTTTGGTAGATCCACATTGAAAGGGCCTTCCTCCGCCGCCGCCCGGGCGGGAACCCGCGCACCGGTCACCGGGGCTCGGCGCGCAAGACGCGGCCCGGAGTCCGGGGGAGGTCCACTATGGGCGCGTATGTGGTCTCCACCTGCGTGAGGCCACCGCAACGTGGGGGTTGCGGCGGTCTGGCCACTGATTTTGAGGTGGGTCGCGTGGCTCAGGAGGGGCCACAGCCTAGAGTCGGGGACCGAGTCTCCCGCGTTCAAGCCCGTGGCTGGCTCACTCCCTGTAAACCTCCTGCAGGTCTGTGCGTCTTTTTGCTTGCACGTACCTTCTCGTGGGGGTTCAGCCGAACCGGGAGTCCGCGTCGCAGCAGGCTCCGTGGAATCGTGTCGATGCGACGTGTGCTGGAAGCCTCCAGGCCTCATCTGTCCCCCTTCGATGCGACGCGGGAGAGTATTTCTCCAGAATGCAAGGTCCGATTTCGATCGGAGTTGGAACCTGACGGTGCCTGGGTGGTTCCGACACCAGGTTCCGACGCTATTTCAGCCGGCGGGGGGTCTCGTGGTGGGGGCTCAACCCACTTTCCGGGACCCTTGCGCAGAGCTCACACGGGGAACGTCTCCATCCGTGCGCCCCCTGGTGGCCGACCCCGATGTATATATTTCAAATGACTGTTTGAACCTGCTTGACATATTAGTTCCAGTGTATTTTTACAAGTGTGTTTTTAAATAATTATATACTTTTATACCAAAGCTCTGGTCAGTGTTTGCTTGTGCTACTGTATTTTTGTACCTAATGTGTATACTCTATATACTGCCTAACTCTTCTTGAGAGACGTCTGACTGCTCAGCCACAGCTACCAGGTAAATCTGGGTAGTACAGACTGCTACCAATTGGGTTTACTGCTAACACCTGTAGTCTTAAACTTCTTGCAGTGGTCCCTAAGGGAACTGCACAGGTTTCTGCCTAACACGCAGTTGCTCAGGATCTTCTATGGTGGGCTTGCAACGACAACATTCTCAAGGGAGAGTCTTTTTGGCAACCATGGCCGGAGATAACCGTAGTGACGGACGCCTCACTCACATTGTGGGGAGCACACACCAACGATCTGACAATCAGCGGTCGTTGGTCTCCATCGCAGTCCAAAATACACATCAACCTTTTGGAGCTGAGGGCCATCAGACTAGCGCTGAAGGCCTTTCTGCCCTCTGCACAGGGAAAGAATGTCCTGATAATGACGGACAACACGGTGGCCATGTACTACCTCAATAAAAGAGGAGTAGGGTCACTACCACTGTGCAGAGAGGCTATGCAGCTATGGTTGTGGGCAATACGAGAAGGAATCTCTCTATCGGCAATTCACCTAGCCAGAGAGAAGAACACAGCGGCAGACACACTGAGCAGGCACAGCACGGTCTCTCACGAGTGGGATCTGGCTCAGGAAGTCCTTCTGGAGATTTTTGCCCTTTGGGGAACCCCTCAAGTGGATCTGTTCGCCACCGCGATCAACCGGAAGTTCAATCAGTACTGCTCAAGGGAATTTCCTCAAAGAGGAGCTCTGGGAGACACATTCGTAGTGGAGTGGAAGTTTCCACTGCTGTACGCGTTTCTCCCAGTCCCCGTGATTCCACAAGTAATCAGGAGGTTGAGAAAGTTCAGGAAAACCATGATCCTAATTGCGCCGGATTGGACCTTCTAGACATGTCCATCTGCCCTCCAATACGTCTTCTGCAAAGAGAGGATCTTCTCTCGCAAGAGGAAGGTCGGTTTCTCCATCCAGAGGTCAAGACACTCAACCTTCATGCATGGTTTCTGAGAGGTTGAGATCCAAGGATTGGGATGTTCCAGGTGATGTCATGGAAGTCTTGATTTGGGCCAGAAGGCCAGCAACAAAATCTTTCTATCGATGTCGCTGGAACAGATTTAGTAACTGGTGCAAAGATAAGGATGTGGACCCTTTTCAATGTGGCACTCCAGTAGTGCTCTCTTTTCTATTACATCTAGCCAATCTGGGGCTCCAGATAGGAACAATCAAAGGATACCTTGCTGCGCTGTCCATTTTCAAGCGCACCTCGGAAGAGGTTTCATATTTCAAAATACCACTAATAATTCAATTCTTAAAAGGACTTACTAACGTATACCCTCCAATACCTTTTCATGTCCCAACTTGGGACTTAAATTTAGTATTAAAATTCTTGACTTGCATACCTTTTTGAGCCCCTGCACTCATGTCCATTGAGGCTTTTAACACTAAAAACTGTAATTCTTGTGGCCCTATCATCAGCCCGCAGGGTTAGTGAACCTCAGGCTCTCTCATGCAGACCACCATATACTATCTTTTATAAGGATAAGGTAGTCCTTAAAGTTAAACCTTCATTCTTACCAAAGGTAGTTTCGGACTTCCATTTGTCACAAAAAATAGTACTACTAACTTTTTATCCTCCTCTTCATTTGGGCAAGGAAGAGGAGAGACTGCACAGACTAGATCCCAAGAGGGCTCTTAGTTTTTACATCTCAAGGATGTATAAATTGAGACAAGATGGCCAACTATTTGTGGGTTATACTGGTCATAAACTAGGCTTACCTGTAACAAAACAGACCATATCCCGCTGGATCATCTTAGCCATAATTGAATGCTACAAATTAGCGGGAAAAGACCCACCAGATGGGCTTCGTGCCAAATCTACAAGGGGAATGGCTACTTCTGCGGCTCTAAAGAGGGGAGTCCCGGCAGCAGATATTTGTGCAGCTGAAACTTGGAAAACAATGCATACTTTTGTCAAGCATTACTGCTTGGATACTGCCTCCTCCAATGAGGGATTATTTGCCAAGGCAGTTCTGCATTCTGTTCACGAAAACTAAAGCTAGTACTCTCGCTTCCAAAATTGTCACTGCTATGGGAGTCTATCATAAAATGAGGAATACGTGGGAGGACACAATCCATTCGAAGAACAAGTTACTTACCAACTGTAACGTTCTTTCGACTGGATGTTCCTCCCACGTATTCCTCATCGACCCTCCCATCCTACCCCACAGTACAGTTTACATTTTTTAAACTTTCCTCTCACGATGAGTGCATCAGTTATGGGGCACGCCTGGGTGTTCCTCCTATATGTTTCATCGAAAAAACAGAACTGAAGCAACAGGCGTGGCTCGAGCTATTTATACCATCAGTGACGTCGACCGAGTATGGAGACAGTCGAGGGACAATTGATGCCACAACCTCGAGCACAGCGCCCTCTGCCGAGAGAAATGTTTTTCCGAAGCAACGAAGCTGGAGACCATGAGTTATCATAAGATGAAGAATACGTGGCAAGAACATCCCGTCGAAAGAACGTTACAGTTGGTAAGTAACTTGTTCATCTATGCCGCTCATCCAGACTGAAATCTAAAGTCCTTAACTTTACCCCCCTGATACATGTCCCGTAGCATCCGTCAATCCCCCTGATACCATGCATCAAAACCAGTGTTATTACAACCCGGGGTAAAATGTGGATTTTTGAATATAGGGGTATATGGAGAGGGGAATGTGGTAATACGGGATCCCTTCACTGCCGCGTCCCACGCTTCACCCACTGTTGATGTTAGGTTGCTTGCATACATTTGGGGAGTTCTATCTGACCTTGGCTTCCAAAGCATTCCCTCCAGCTGCCCCGCCCCCACCGCTCTATCCATTGATCTCCAACGTTTCTTGCGGTCATCCTTCTGCCAGTCCTGAATAATTCTAATTTGGGCCCCTAGATAGTACGCCCTAAAGTCCGGAACTCCCATTCCCCCCCCTGGTGACTAAGGGTCCTCATCAGGGACGTCGCTAACCTCGGTTTCTTACGGTTCGATATAAACCTGCTTGTGATATTATGTAGCGCCCTGAAGAAGCTATGTGGGACAATGATTGGAAGGGCCGTAAAATGGTATAAAGCGGAGGTAGAATCACCATCTTTAGCACATTAATGCGTCCAAGCCAGGAAATACACAGGGGGCAAATCCAACCATTTTGGATTTAATTTTCTGTAACAGGGGAACATAATTTGCACTAAATAATTCTCCTAATGTCCTAGTAAGGTGCACTCCTAGATATTTAATGTGCTTGGCAACCCATCTGAAGGCGTAGGTATTCCTGATATACCTCTCAGTGGATGGTGTTATGCCCAGGCTAAGAATTTCTGATTTGCCTGGGTTCATCAACAGGCCCGCTACCTGTCTGAATTGAACTAATTAATCGCTGGGAGAGACACCCTTGGGTCTGTCAACGTGAGGAGTAGGTAATCAGCAAAGGCAGCAACTCTATGCTCTTGGCCCCCGAACGATATGCCCTTTGTTTGCTGCCCCCTAATTGCTGTTAAAAAAGGCTCCAAATAGAGAGCGTACAGCAGTGGGGAGAGAGGGCAGCCTTGTTTGGTACCTCGCTCTACCCGCACCACAGCCGATAAACTCCCATTAATTGCCATTCTAATGGAGGGGTTTTGATAATTGGCCATTACCCGACCTATAAATTTAGGTCCAAACCCCATTTTATGCATCGTGGCCATGAGGAAGCTCCATTTCACCTGATCAAAAGCCTTTTCAGCGTCTATTGCCTGGAGGAAAGCCGGAACCCCCTTCTTGTGAGCTTTTTCCGTCAGGTGGACTATCCTCCTCACGTTGTCGGCCATCTGACCCCTTATGAACCCCGCTTGGTCAGCCTGGACAATTGTGGGCATAAAGGAGTCCAATCTAGATGCCAATACCTTAGTATATAGCTTGGCGTCAACATTTATTAAAGCAATCGGACGATACGCCCCATACAGCATCGGATCCTTTCCTTCCTTATGTATAAGAACCACCTTTGCTTCCTCCATTGACCTTGGCAGAACCCCAGTCTCCCCTATATGGTTAAACAATCTAGTAAGATGGGGAATCAGAAGTTCCTTATGCAGCTTATAACATTCAGTTTTAAAACCATCCGGCCCCGGAGCTTTAATAGTTGCTAGGTTAGACACCACATGTCTGACCTTGTCTGCTGTTATCTCGCTCTCCAACCTTTCCCTGTCTTCTTCAGTTATCGCTAATAGACTGACCCTTCTAAAGTAACTATCTTGTGCGCTAGGATCCGGTATGCTAGAAGTATAGAGGTTTGTGTAAAATTTGCAGAACTCTCTCTCTATCTTGCTATTAGAGATAAGCATCTGGTCCCCATCTCCTCTGATTCTCAAGATAGTTCTATCCTTTTTTTTCCCTGCGGAGGAGCCTGGCTTGGAGGCGATCTGTTTTGTTTGCCTTAACATAATACTTTTGCTGCAGGCGAAGCAGATTTCGTTCTGCATGTCTAGATTGGATGAGATTCAGCTGGGCTATGAGTGTGCGAACCTCTTTCAATAGCCCTTGTTTGCTTTGCACAATCTGCACCATTGCTTCCTTTAGCCTATTGCCCAACCTCTCCTCCTCCAGTCTCAACTCCCTTTCCCTTCTTGCTTTAATTGCTATGTTTTTCCCCCTTATTGTGACTTTAAGGGCGTCCCACCATATCTGCGGCAAAGTGTCCCCCCATTTATTGTGAGTGACGAAGTCTTCAAGTTCTTGTTCAACCTCTTTCACGAGAATAGGGTCTTTGAAGAGAGTGGTGGGGTACCTCCATTTCCACAGGACCGGAGGCCCCCTTGGCCTAGTGATCACAAGTAGGGTTGGGGCATGATCCGGGAGTCAGATGGGTCCCAGTGTGATATCCTCCACCTTTCCTAAGAGAGAACTAGATACCCAGACATGATCAATACGTGAATGTGTTTCATGTGCATGAGTAGAACGTGAAACCGGGCGTGTCCCCCTGAATTTCTCTCCAAGCATCCACCAGCGCCAAGTCCCTCATTTTTGCTTTTAAGTCCTAGGAGGGCCCCCCCCTGCGATCCCCAGAGCACCCTACTCCTATCTCTATGGGGTTCCCAAGCCATATTAAAGTCCCCTGTTAGTATGATGCGGCCTACAGCAAAATTGCTCAGTTTGGTGAGGACTTTATGTATGAATGGAACCTGGCCGGTGTTGGGTGCATAAATTGTCGCAACTGTGTAAACCTCCCCTCTACCCTCCAAAATCACTGCCAGGTACTGTCATGATCTCTGCTTCCAAAAGGTCAGGGTTTTCCCAACTCCCTTGGAAGCAGATCCATAACCCAGGTTCCGAGTGCCAACCAGTCCCAATTGGGACCTTTTGGACCCAGTCCTGGCGCCAGTGGCTCATAAATATGCCCAGTCCCAGCGCTGGAAGCGCCGGGCTCATAATGCTTGGGTGGACTTACCTGCAGCAGACCATGCTGCTTACTTGCCTGCCAGTTGAGTCTCTGATCCTCTTCTGTTTGGAACTACTTTTCCTGTTGGGTGGGGCAGGAGCCACTCCCTAGATTCAGAACACTGGAACTCTTCTGGAAAGCAGGAACTCTTTTCTTACCTAGGCGTGGCTGTGGAAGGAGACACCTAAGCACTAAGGTGGCTATTTAAACCACACCCGATGGATGAATCTTGCTTTGCATTATTCTGCATTCTCAGCAACAGAACGCTCATCGTGTCTTCTGCATCTGATCCTGGGCCTAAGGAAAAAGGCTTACCATTCTGAATCCAGTCTTCAGCAACACCTATAAAGACAAGAAAGAACAGGTTAGCATTACGGTCTTCAGTGACAGCTCTTCACTTACCTGGTCCATCGGCTGTCACCAACGCCTCGCGCTGCATTCCGGCATCTGAAAGACAAAAGCTTACCAACTCTTTGCACGCTCCGGAGGCCTTCGGCGCTGCATTCCGCATCTGAAAGAAAAAACAAGGTGCGTTTAAAGACATTGGGGAACTTTAATACTCACGTGCCATTACTCCTTTCCACATCTAACCCAGTGGGTATTCCGGCACCCTGCAGCCGCCCCGAACTTGTACCTGCAAAATAAAAAGACAGTTTGAGCGCATCGTGAAGCAGGCAACAAGCGCTTACTTACGTGCTTCCAGGCGCTTCTATTCATCACACGGGCTCCATCTTCAACTCACTTCAGCCCGCCATCCGCCATCGCCGGAACCCTGCAAAACAAGAGACATCATTACTAAAGACTTTAAAGACATTAGAATTACTCAAAACTTACTGTTCGTGCAGTAAACGACGGACAGCAGTCCTCTGAAGTCAATAGGCCTGCTCCCCTTATCCAGTGAAGAAACTGGTTACAGCACCCTGCCTCGAGGCAGATGGAGAGCACGGCGTTCATTTACCTAAGGTGAGAGCGTTAACCTTTGGGGTTCTACAGGAGAAGAGAAAGGGAAGAAGAGAGAGACATTCAATAACCCAGTTCATTAATCCCACATTTTCTATCTGCAGACATCTTACCCTTCGAGCCAGACATACAGTGCACAGAGGTCCAGCCCAAAGAGCCAGCCGTGTGTTACACATCACCTTTGAAGATACGGTATACGCCCAGTCAAGACCGGCGCCTCTACGGGAATCAGGTGAGCATTACAGGTACCTGCCTTGGGAGTCTCGCTGCGAGTCTTTAACCGTCAGGTCCACCCCATCTCGCACAGCAATGACCACCCCCTCTTAACGGACTGAGTGGCCTGAAGGATCTTAGCATATCCCCAGATTCTAATTCTATGGGAGTCTTGGGTTCTAATATGCGTTTCCTGTAATGTGACCACATGAGGCTTTTCCTTGCGTTCATACCGCTCAAGTTTTTTCCTTTTGAGCGGAGAGTTTAGCCCGTTCACATTCAATGACAGTAAGAACATTTGCCCCGTTTTAGTGGGAAGTGTTGGGACTGGGAAGTGACCCCCAGACCCTCCAGCCTGGGTCTCAAGTGACTGGACAATGGAAGCTCATTAAAAGGGCTGGTAGGTCTCATGAAGTGACCATTCTCCTGAATCGGTGAGGTGTACACCGCCCCGCCAATATGCCCCCTCCTCGCCCCCTCCCATCCATACCCCCGCTGGGGGGAGCTCAACTGCCGGTCTTCCCCCCTCGTACCCACGAGAGCTGAGCCCTAACAATTCCCCAGGTTTGAACAACGCAGGATTTGCCCATCCCATTCCAAGTTTTCCTCCTTGCCCCTCGCTGCCCCTGCCTCTTAGTTATCTAATGGTAGCCCGTGATGGTGCTCCGTTTCAGATCGCAAGTGCCCTCCCCGGACTTGCTCGTCTAGGCTCTGTCCTCCTGCGAAAGGGCGATACCGGTAGGAAACCCAATCCGGCCATCTCGAGGTCCCTGAGAGCGTTTCTTCTGGCCGTTGTGACTCGCCGCTGAACGATCAAGCTTCGCTGGGTGCTTAGAGGACACTGTGGACCATTCCCACGATTTGGGAGCTTTAAGGCGGGGTGCTGTCCCAGCGATGTCTGTCAGATGCTGCTCCTCTAAGCCCAGCAGGTCTAACCCCTGCTCGCATGTTGTAATCTTTTGTTGTTGACCAAGCCAGGCGAAAGACAAACCAAACGGATGGGACCAACTTTATTTTATTTGTTGCGCCCTCAGGTGCTTCAGGACCGGGAGCATTCGCCTTCTCTTAGCCAACGTGACTTGGGCTAGATCTTGAAAAAGAGCGTTCTCAGAGCCATTATAGGTGATTATGCCTGCCTTCCTCGCTTTTTGCATAATCTTCTCCTTCACAGCAAAACTGTGGAAAGCTACTAAGACATCTCTTGGCCTAGCTCCGGGCTCAGCCCGAGGAGGCCCCACCCTATGGACTCTATCAAATTGAAGATCCAAGCCTGCTTCATCCTCGAAGATCCGTGAATATGGCTGTCGGGGTCTGTGCAAGATCTTGAGTCAGGATGGCCTCCGGAAGAGCCCTAACCGAATGTTGATACGCCTGGAGCGATTCTCCAACTCCTCTGCCTGCAGCTCGAGGTTTTGGGTAGCCACGGCTAGGGACTCCAAGAGATTTTCAGACTTCCGAGCGTCTTCTGTTAACTCTTGTATCGACCGTTCGTTAATGTCCACTCTCTCCTCAACTTTGTTAATGTGTCTCTTGATTTCCCTAAGACCCTCCGCCAAGTCCTCTCTCAGGGTGTCCATCTGTCTTTGACTTGCCGCGGTAATTTATGAACCATTTCCCCCAGGAATTGTTTAAGCATTCCATGTGTGACTAATGCCTCCTAGGGATCCTGTGTGCAGCTCTGTGTCAATTCTCCTGCAGCCTCGTCTCCAGAGGGACCCCCCTCCTTGTCCCGCTCCCGAGACCAGATTCTGGTAAGTGTCCCATCTTGGACTTTCTTTAAATGCTTTGCCGCCACTGGGGGGGCCCTTTACTCTATTCCTGACATGATGAGAAAGGGGGTTGTGCAGGCCAAGCGGGGGAACAGCCCTCCCAAATCTAAACCCCTTTGCTGCATTATGGGGTTTTCCTGGAGCAGGTTTTATCACCAGCGCCTCCTTTATTCCAACGCGGCAGGGGCCCACCAGATCCGAGCCCCTCCAGAGGCCAGACCAGGCCAAACGGCAGCATTCGGGTGCCCCACCAAGGACACCCAATGGAGCCTCCAACTGGTCGGCAGGGAGCCCTGGAGGGCCCCCCGCCTCAGGCCAGCTCTTGGGGGAAGGCTGGCCGCAGTCCACAGTGGCTGCGGGGGGATAGTGTTCCTTGGCGCCCCGGCGCTCCTCTTCAGCAGTCTGCTGCCCGAAACTTCCACGCCGCCGCGAACACCCAATGGTGCGGCAGAGCTCCCCGAGGCTCGGCGCGCTCCCGGCCGCCGAACCGCTCGCCGCAGCTCTCCTCCACGCCGGGGTCCGGGGCGCTCCCGAATACAACCCGATGGTTGGGACTCCAATGGAGCAATTAGAAATCAGCCGGGGAGGGCTGGATATCCCTAGTCGGGGACAGCTGGGCACGTCAGGGGTGACGCTAATCCGGGAGCTCAGGCGACATTGTTTACTCGCCGGTGGCCATCTTGGAACCCCCAACACTGGTATATTCTTACAATATTATTTGGATAGATTCACCACTCGTTTAAAGGTAAAAAAGATTTTTTGATGGCCCTTAGGCTTTAATCGTTGGCTCAATCTTTTTCTAAGAATTTACAGGGAAAGAAAAGTTCCTCTCCCGGCTTACATTTAGTCCAGAATTCATCTGTGCGTAACCATTCATCATGGAAAAATCAGAGGGGTAAATTATCTATCAATCCTCCACTGTTCAAGCCCTACGCATGATGCTAATAGATGATTCATATTTTGATTTACGCTAATTTTGCAAACGTTACAGATACTGCCCATCGGTGTGGCCTTGCTCCTGATATTCAATATTTCTTTCCTAAGAAAGTTCGCCCTCCACTTTGGGTTCGGGGATCTTCTTAAGTATGGTAACAGGAAGCCTAAAGGTTTGTCGTCAACTGGGAGTCTCAAAACATTTCATGTTTATAAAGGAGGCCCTAGTTGCATTCCAGTCATTTTGATCCATTGTTATTTATTTATTTTTTTATTTTTTTTTAGCTTCAGCGAATTGTCAACCAAGTCTTTTTCTGTTGACTGACATTCCATTAGTGTTATTTCGTCATGTTTCAGGTCACATAGGAGCATGTTTGAGTTTATTTTTATTTATTTCTTTACATTAAAACACCTATGCATTCGTGGTACTGGACCAGCAATTGATCAATATAGCATCCTTCTCCATTCTATGTGAAATTTTAGGGATTATAGGCCCAATTCATATTGTAGCCTAGCCATTGATAATGATCTCAGTAAATGAAATACTTGTTTCCAAATGGAACCCTCTATTCTGGTCCGGAAACCAGGCTGCTGTGGTCACACCTTATTACTGCGCCAGAAAAAAAATTATGCTGGAGACTAAGTCCAATTGCTGTTGTGTGATAAGAAAGTTTAATTGATCTGCCCTCTGGATTACACTTGTTTCGGCAAGGTGCCTTTCTCAAATCAGGGCTTATCCAACTTTATTTCTCTTGATCATTACTGGAAGTGTAAGAACGGGGATCAATCCCAACTGCAAATATCATTGCCATGGGGACGCTGCAATATTTGCAGTTGGGATTGATCCCAGTTATTACACTTCCAGTAATGATCAAGAGAAATAAAGTTGGATAAGCCCTGATTTGAGAAAGGCACCTTGCCGAAACACGTGTAATCCATAGGGCAGATCAATTAAACTTTCTTATCACACAACAGCAATTGGACTTAGTCTCCAGCATAATTTTTTTTCTGCCGCAGTAATAAGGTGTGACCACAGCAGCCTGGTTTCCAAATTAAACAAACGGAGTTGAGGAACTCGAAGTCTCCGTTCTATGGCACACCAATGCGACAGTGCACATTTTTGCATTTAATCAGGTCGCAGGGGTTCTAAGTGATATCAACCCAAAAGTTTGTTCAAAAACTGCTCTATTCTGGTCCAATTAATCTTTAACGCTAATTTCTCAATTTCTATTCCATACATAAGAATAGGAATCACTTTGCCCTTATAGAAATTAACAGCAAGAGAGTACATCTACAATAAGCCGCGTACATTTTTTTGTTTTCATTTGGCAAATAAGTTGTTACCTTATTCCTTAAATCTGTCACCAATGCTAGGATGGAGGAGATGGGTATTATCATAAAGCCTAAATACTTTCGTTCTTTTACTACGGGAAGGGTCTGGTTTGCCATCTTCCATTTAACACAATTTCTTCCTTTCTTCTTTGTATGCTTAAAGGTCACGATGAAAGTTTTAGAGGGATTTATGAGATCGTTTGAACGTGCATATTCTTCAAAGGCTGTCTGACACTGGAGGCTTATCGGAGTTTGATCCAGCAGGACCACATCGTCTGCATATGCCATACAATTTACCCTCAAATAGTCTATTGTTGGAGCTACTAGCAAATATGGTGCAGGTTTGTTCCAGAGGTCTGCCAAAAGGAGGTTAAGAAGGCAGGGAGCAACAAGGCATCCCTGTCTTAAACCTTTGGCGGTGGCTATAGGTGAAGATAAATATCCTTTGATTATTCAATCTCACCCTAATCTCTGTTTTACTATGTAGATGCATTAGAATTGCCAGGAGACCAGTGGGAATTCCCCATTCTTTTAGTTTATACCACAATTACCCATGCTTGATGGTATCCAAAGCCTGTGAGAGATCAATCCATGCCCCCTAGACGTTGATCTTTAAGTTGGGTTGGGTTTAGCATATTTGCGACCAGGCCATTCAGTGTCGTAGACTGGCCCTTACAGAAGCCGATCTGTAACTTTGAAAAGATGTTAGCGTGGTCTGCCCAATTCTCCAGATCTTTTAAGATAAGAGAAGCAAATATTTTGCTCTCTATGTCCATAAGTTCAAAAGGGCGATAATTGGCCCGGTTGCCCCGATCTCCCTTATTATAAATGGTGATCATTATTGCTGAATTCCATGACTCGGGCAGTCACATGTTTTCACGTTATTAAACAAATTGAACAGAATGGAGGTCCAAAGTCCCATTGCCGATTGGAGCATGTCATTAATGAGACCATTCGGTCCAGCAGCTCTCGATCTTGACCAGCTACGTATAAGGCCTTCGACATTGTTTTCCCCAAATTCAAGCTTCCACTCTACTTTGGAGAATGAACCGCAACCATAATGGTTCTTTTCCCCAAGTGTGGATTGTGACGGAGGGGTATCATCCAGTGGGATGGATTCCAAGGGTACTGTCATGTTTAAAGGGTCTGTCGACTTGGACGCGCCCCATACATTTTTTTTTTAACTCTCGTTTTCGTCAAAAGTAAGTCCTGATCCAACAATGTCAGGTGAGAGTTTCTCTTTAGACATCCAAGTTTGGGAGCAACTTTCTTCTTTAAGGAACCCCAGGTCCTTACAAACAGATGAGTTTAGTAAGAAGGTGAGGCCAACCATTGTGGACGCACAATTACCCACCTCCTTTGTAAGTTCCAAAAGTGTTCCGGAGTTTGAACTTCAGTTCGCAATAATTCAAATACGCTAACCAAGGAGTTGGTTAACCAAGGAGTTGAGTACAAAAGTAAAAGCTGATAATTGGATTGGACACTGTGTTCGAAGTTTCTGGGGACTGACTTATCTTACTGCCAAGTCTTGTCGCTTTCACCTTTACAACGTTTGTAAAATTCAACCCCTCCTAACCTTTCATGTCTCATTTTCTCCAGACTTTTCTACTGTTCCTCCTTTTTGTTTTGACTCCCCTCTTCTCACCTCTCCCCACTCAAATCTGTCTACCACTCCGCCAACCGCTACCTCTCGACTCCATCTACTCTTCTCTCACCTCTCTAGGTTGGCTCTTTTCACTCCCAGCTCAAATTCAAGTTCCTGTCTTGTCTTCAAATCCTTCTATGGTCTTGTCCCCCCTACCTTTCCTCCCTTCTTTCTATACCCCTTCTCATTCTCTCTGCTCTGCTGATCTTTTCCTACTCTCTCCTCCTCCAGCACCCTGCACCCTCTCCCGCTTCCGCTCTTTCCAACTCCTCGCTCTGTTCCACTGGAACCACCTCGCCCTCCCCATCCGCTCTTCTTCCTCCTACCCTTCCTTTTGCTCTTCTCTCAAATCTTCTTTTCCATTCCCCTCCCTAACACCTTTTGTTTCCTCTCCTTTTTCTCCCACCGCCTCATCCCTCACCTCTTACTACTGTACTTAATTACCCTCTACTCCCTTCTACACTACCTCCTGCGCTTATCTAGTCTTATTCTTTCCTCTCTTCTCCCTCACCCCTTTTCGCCTCCCCTCTTACTTCTGCTTCTACCTCCACTCATACCTCCCATTCCCTCGCACACCTCTGTCCCTCTCCACTCACTCCATACCTCAGCAATAATGTAAATTGTTCCTTGTACTGTTTTCGAGTTGTAATTCAATTGCCATTTTATGCTGCTTGTATATTTTCTTGTTCTCATGTAAAGCACTTTGGATTAAAGTGCTATATAAATTCAATAAAATACAAATACAATGCGAATTTCATTGGTAAGCCTGGATTCAACAGAGGTAGAGGGTTTCACCCACTTGGTAGTCACGCTCGCCATTTGTTTTTGTGGGCATCAAGACCCTTTCTTGCGATGAAACAAAGTTGTTTTCTGAATGCAGTTGTAATTTGTCCAGGAGTCTTCCTTTATTCAGGATGCTATCACTTGGAGATCTTATTTTGTTAGTCATACTCTTAGTTATTATACATTTCATTGAGGAGGTAGAAGGTGTATAACCCAGGTTATTTTTTGCAAGTCAGGCAAAGGCATGATTCCCAGGACAAGGACAAGAAGTCGAGGATGGTTGGTCAGAAGACGCTTGGTTAGCCCCTGGTGCTGGGTAGTCAAATGATTGGGACATAATGACTTCTTTGGTGATTGCCTCATTGTGTCGGGTTGTATATCCGGTTCAGGAGCTTTTAGATCGTCCTTCCAACTTAATGACCCACTTAAGTTGTAACGAGTGGGCTTCGACCTGCCAAAGAACAAAATCAGTATGGATTTCTTCTTTTTTTTAATTTTTATCAAGTGTAACCGTCGTTTGTTTCCCTTCTGTCGTGATCTTAAACCCAACCTGTTAAAGAGGCGTACCAGGTTTTTGTTGGTGTTTGCAAGTTTGAACAATGGTACAGATGGAAGCCCTATAAATCGGGCTCAACAAGTTTCAGCTGCAGCACGTTCTTAACACACTTTCGAGGTTGCCGTCTTAGTTCACTGGATCGCCCCCGCAGCCCTGCCTTCACTGCAAACGCTGGAAAAGCAATCCATCGCCCTGAGACCGGAATGCCTTTTCGAATAGTTCCCTCCCCCACAAGGCAAAAGAGATAGCAAAAAGACTCGGCACAGTCTGCAGCAGCCGAAAATGAAAAGCCTCTGACACTGGAAACGCACTCCGTCGCACTCTGCAAGGGTTGCATAGTTGCAGTTGTAGCACAAATACATAGTTGAGAGGCATTACCATACATGTTCATGATATAGTGTGAGTGTGGTGGTTATAGAGGTCACTGTTTGACACGTATGCGCCATGTGCAGGTGGTGGTCTGGGTTAGAATAGCTGAGTTTTTTTTGAGAGCTTTCTGGAAGATCCAGTAGGACTTCTCAGCCATCAAGGTGGGGTGGGAGGTAGTTCCAGAGTTTTGGCTGCAAGATCAGGGAAGCTTGAGTTTCCAGATTTGCATCTCTTTACTTTGGGCACGACTAGGCGATCAGTGTAGGGGGTCCTAGTGGGTCTTGAGGAGTGAACTTTGGTGATTCTTTGGATGAGGTATTGGGGCGCTGTATTGGAGAGGCACTGGGTAATGCGGAGTGTTTTAAAGGTGATGCGCAGCCATTGTGCTTCTCTTGTAGCTTTAGAGGTGTGTTCTCTTTTCAGGATATGGAGGGCTGCTCTCAAGGCATCGTTATGGATGACTTGTAGTCTCTGGATATTTCCAGTGGAGGGGCCTGTGAATGAGACATTGCAGTAGTTGATCTTGGAGCCAATAATGGCATGGCCAATCGTGAGGCAGTTATTTCTAGTGAGGAAAGGTCTGGCTGCGTTGAGGACCTTAGTGGCGTAGGCTGCTGAAGAGGCAATGGCGCTTACTTGTCTAGACATACTGAGTGAAGCATCAAGGTAACCTCCTAGGTTGAGACAGGAATTAGGTAATTGTCAATCTGGAAGCCACTGTTTTGATTTGGAGATTTTAGGGCATTGGGTGAACCGACGACTTCAGTCTTGTCGCTGTTGAGACAAAGATGATTAGCTCCTATCCATATCTGTAGAGTAGATGTTGAGGGTGGCAGAATCATCTGTGTAGTGCCAGAGATTGGGCTCAGAATTTGAGTATTGTCAGCATAGTTGATGTAGGCTATGCCGAGGGAGTCTAGGATGTTGAAAAGTGGCCTGGTTAAGATGTTGTAAAGGGTTGCGGCAATGCAAGACCCTTGAGGAACACCACAGGTGATGGGGGGGGGGAGGGGCGGGGTGATGAATTTGCAGTCTCTAAGACCCTCAATACCCTACCTTCCAAGGAAGCAATCCTGGCAGTGGCAGGTGGTCAAAATTAGCATAAGCGGTGAGGTGGTGGCAGAGGATTTGGTGTTTAACTAAGTCAAATGCTGCAGATGGGTCTAGGAGGAGGAGGAGGAGCAGGGCAGAGTTTCCTTCTCCCCGATCTCGTCTAGCTGATTCTTTAGGTCGAGATGGGCAGATTCAGTCCCATGCCCTAGGCGCAAGCCGGATTGATGCATACCTTGGATTTTGTTGTCCTCCTGGAACTGCTGAACTTACAGGTATGCTGCACAACCTGGTATTTTTAGTATGAAGGGGGACAGTGGTGATTGGCCTAAGGTTGGATGGGATGGCTGTGTAGTGAGGTGTTTTTTTATTTTAATTTTATTTTTTACGAGAGGGAGGACCCATGCTTCTTTGAGGCTAGCTGGAACGGTGCTTTTAGCGAACAAATGCGTTTATAATGGCCGTGATGAAGGGGGGGCTAGCACGTCATTGCAGTCTTTGAGTGAGGCAGGGCACATATTGCCTTTGCATTTGGAAGATTTCAAGCATTTGATCAGCTTTAGGACTTCTCATTTCAGAGAATTCTCTGCAGAAGAACTGAGTGGTGGAGGGGGTTTAGGGAGAGGAATGCAGCTGATACTAGTAGCTATGGGGTGTTTGTTGAATGTAGCTTGTTGAGAGAGGATTTTCAAGTGCAGGGTGTCGATTGTACCTAGTAGTGCTGCCTGGATGTCTGAGCACCATGATACATCTTGGTGGTGAAGATTTCTTTTACATCAGAGTTGACATTCCTGATTCTAGAATTGAAGGAGTTTGATTTGTCTGCAATTGTGGCAAATTTGATATTTTGATACTAATTTTTCAGAGTCGGTGGGATCCTTAAGCCAAGTTAACTGGGCCTGTCGTTTCTGTGTGTGCAGTTCCAAAAGTTCGGGGGTAAACCAAGAGTTTGAGTGTCTGACAGTTTTGGATTTGTGAGGGACTAGGGGGGGCTATGGTGTTCACTGCATTAGACAGGATGCAGGTGAAAATATCCACTAATGAGATGGGGTTGTATTCAAACAGGGGCTGGAGGCTTGTGGTGTTGAGAAGTGGCAAGATGTTGGGCCTCATTACGAATCCGGGGGTAAGCGAGCCGGAAAAACCGGCAGCTTACTGCCGGACCCGTATTACCATTCCACCTCCTTGATTCCCGGAATCAGCGGGCATTATGACCCCAGTGACGCGGGAATTCCGGAGGCGGAATTCTGTAAGTCCCCCATTCCCATGGAGCCCCATAGGACTCCATGGGGATGGGGACAATGGAAACACTGGTTCCGTCTATGACAGAGCCGGTGTTTTCATGTCTGCCTGCAGGCCGGTGGTGTTAAACCTGCCAGGTCAGACCTGACGGCAGTGACGCCTCTCACCTGCAGGACTCTTAATCAGCGGGTCCGGAAAGAACGGTGGCAGCGGTTTTACCACCACCGTTCTTTCCGGACCAGCAGGGTCGTAATGAGGCCCGTTGTCTCTGGTGAGCTTCCGCGAGCTTGGTTTTACAGATGGAGGAAGAGGGTTGTGTATGGTTTTGGTTTTAGAGGGGTGTGGAATGGAGAAGCATATGATGTTGTGATCTGACCAGGGACATGGTTTGTTGGCGCTGGTGGAAACATCGCAATTGTGGTCGGCAATCCAGTCTAGAGTGCGTCCTTTCCTGTGGGTGGGATTGGTAATGCCCTGACAAAAACCTAGGGTGTCAAGGGCATCGGAGAGAGTGAGCTTGCTTGTGGGTCGTTTTGGTCATAAAGGCCTAGATTAAGATCTCCTAACAGGATGATTCTAGAGGAGGCATTTAGATTATCCTGGAGAATGTGAAGTATGTTTGACTCGAAGTTTAGGGTGGGGCCATGTGGGCGGTAGATGATGTGAATGGTGATAGTGCAAGTGGGTGAAGGTGAGAGTTTAAGTGATAGGCGGTGAAAAGGCATTGATGGAGGTGTTGCACTCTCTAAAGGGCAGGAATTCTCTAGCTATCAGGGTGACGCCACCTCCTCTTGATTTTGATTTTGAGTAATTTATAATGCGCACCAGACAGAATGAACTGTATTCGAGCGCAGATAACGAAGGCCAGAAACGAAAAGGAAGTGCAAAGAATAGAATTCTGATTCTATCATTTTCCTCTTTTATTTAAACAAAAAAGTTTGTTTCTTCCTAAAACATGTGCAGAGTCTCACACAATCTAATTTCCAGTGAACGTTAATTCCAGACTTTAGGGCCGAAGGCTCCAAAGCTTCTATCTCTTCTCGAGTCGCATTTTGTTCGTAGAGTGCAAATCAGGAATTTATCGTCGGAATGTAGATTCCCTTTTGGATGATATGGCGTAATCTTATCAGCCAAGTACGCGTGTGCAAGCCCTTCCAAACATTTAAAAACTAGGCATGCCATCTTAAATTTAATTCTGTCCTCCACCATCAACCAGTGGAGGGATCTCTGCATTGATAAACAAGGTCCTGTTTTCTGAGGTTCCCGATTACTCCAACTTCTGCATTCTGTGCTCTTTGGAGTCTACCCTTTTGTTTTTGAGAGATTCCTGCTAACAAACTGTTGCAGTAGTCCAAGTGGGGCTTAGTCATTGCCCTACCCTATTGTCCATTGGAATATAAGGGAGTATACTCTGTAGTGATTGCAATGCGAAGTGGACTGTTTTTACCTTTGTTCCCACCTGGGCCTCACTCCCCAGATTCTCCTGCCACCAGCAGCCTAAGTTTTTAACTTTTTTGGCATACAGCAATTGTTCGCCTAACATCAGTGGAGGCGGGTTTTGTCTTTCCTGTGACATTTTATTCTTTTGATTGAACAATATAATTTTTGTCTTAGCTGGGTTTAGTTGTAGATGATTATCAGTCATCCACTCATTGAGTTCTTCATGCATTGGTTAATTCTTTCAACAGCATCCTGACTATTCTGGACCTCAATGTATAGCTGTGTATCATCTGCATATGAATGAAATAACAAGCCATACTTCTTAAATATTTTAAAAACTGGACAGAAGTACAGATTGAACATGAGAGGGTATAAGGAGGAACCATGAGGAACCCCACATTCTAACTCCACCGTTTGTGAGATAAATCAATCCAATATAACCCTATGCGATATATCTTTTGAGAAATGATTCAAACCATTTTCCCACTTCTTGTAGATGCTTTTCCCACTTGCCCAATCCGTTGTGCCATTATCTGGTGATTCACGGTGTCGAAGGCCGCGGACAGGTCCAGCATCAGCAACACTGTTGACCCTCCCCCATCTGCAACCTTTAACAAATCATCATGTACGGCCAAAAGAGCTGACTCTGCCATGATTGGGGCGAAACCCTGACTGAAGATTATCCAGCAATTCTTCCTTGTCTACAAATGCTTGGAATTTGGAACAAACCACTTAATCCAGGATTTGTGTTGGCCACATCAAGTTAACCACTGGCCGATAATTCTTCATTATTTCCGGATCTAGGTTGGTTTTTTTATTAGTGGCTTTATTAATGCATTTTTTTTAGAGCTTTAGGCACTTGAGAGTCTTGTAGAGACTTATTCACAAAAGTCCTAATAAAAGGTGTAAGCTTGTTTGCTAAACGTTTAGCAGCATATGCTGGTATTCTGCATGAGAGGTCATGTAGATGGTCCTGTTCTTCCAGAAATAAGGCAGTTTTATATGTTTTTAAGACTGCCTTTGCTCTATCGGCCTCACTATTGGTTTTTGATTGTCTCCAGGTGTCATTGGCCTTACAAAGTTGAGGAGGGTCTGTCATTCCGGACAATAGTGTACCCAGAGGGCATCACTAGGGATAGGACTGGGCTGCTAGTTATTTAACAACCTACATATTTAGAATGGAGATGCAGGGCTGTATTTAAAAGCAAACTGTCACAGGTTTCTCCTTTTCTCACCTGTTTTCTCTGTTTTGCGGAGTCCTTTGTCGGGTTTTTCTTTCGAGCAGTTCGGGTCTTGTACAAGACCACTCAGCCGTCTTCGGATTCCAGGATTCGTTCAGCTTCTTCGTCCGGGATCTAGGAAACTCCAGGAAGCTTGGAATGGAGGCAGCACACGAAGGCGATCTGCGCGGAACACGGAAGAGACAGGATTAAGGAAGTTAGTAGGAAAGGAGAAGAAGGAGGAAGGTCCGGGAACCGGGAAGCAACACAGTTCTGGAGAACGAACTACGGAGCATGTCAGGCCACAGCTGTCGGTAGCGTTGAGACGCGCGGAACCGCAGAGAAGTGGCTAATTTATAGAACATGCTGCATAGGACGTAAAGGTCGATAGACCGCATTCCGTGTATACGGCCATGTTGGGTGTACTACAGCGAATAACCCCTGACGTGCCAGGGACCAGGAAGACCAGAAGGGGCGTGATCGATGGATCATGACAGCATGCCCCCTTCTAAAACCCGTTCCACGGGGTTTACCTGGATGTATTCGGTGGAACCTTCTGAGCAATCTGGGGGAGTTTAAATTCGAGACTGGTTTCCAGGTACGTTTCACTGGGTGGATAGCCCTTCCATTCCACCAGGTACTGAAGTCGGCCTCGTCTATATCGGGAGTCACAAATACGAGAAACTTCATATTCCAGCTGGTCATCGACAATCGCAGGACTAGGTCTAGGAGTAGTCCGGGTGGTTTGGGTGAATGGCTTCAACAGAGATTTGTGAAAAACTGGATGTATCTTCTTCCAGGAGTCTGGAAGTTGGAGTCAAAAGGCTGCAGGATTAATGATTTATTTTATAGAGAAGGGCCCATAATACTGGGGAGCCAAATTATTTGGTCTGAGATGTCGGGGCAGAAGTTATCCCCAATGGAGTAAGAAGGTCCTGGTCTTCTCTTTGAATCTGCATAGTGCTTGGTTTGGATTTGCGCACTTTCAAGATGTTCCTTGGCGTCTTTCTGTACATTGATGAGTGTTTCGATCCAGGAATCGACAGTTGGAACAGGTGTTGAGTGTGGAAGAACAGAAGGTAAGACCGAAGGGTGGAATCCTTGGCTGCAGAAAAAAAGGGCTGGTCTTAACAGCCGAATGATCCGAATTATTGTAGGCGAATTCAGCCACTGGTATTAAAAGTGACCAATCATCCTGGACATTGGTAGAGAAGCAACGAAGATATTGTTCAAGGGTTTGATTCACTCGTTCTGTGATACCATTGGTTTGGGGATGATATCCCGAGGAAAGAGGTTGTTGGATCCCTAATATCCTGCAGAGGTGTTTCCAAAACTGAGAGATATACTGTGGTCCTCTGTCCGATATGATCTTGTAAGGAAGTCCATGCAGTCGGAAGATGTGTTCCAGGAAAATACCAGCAAGTTCTGATGAGGATGGTAATTTATACAGAGGAGCAAAGTGAGCCATATTAGTGAATACGTCAATGGTGACCATGATAGTGGTATAACCTCTGGAAGGTGGCAATTCCACAATGAAGTCTGTAGCTATGATTTCCCAAGGTCATGTTGGTGGAGTTGGCTGTAATAAAAGACCTGCTGGCTTCTGGGTATCATGTTTGTTCTGATTACAGACGGAACAAGATTGAATGTACAGTTGTACGTCTGTCTTCAACTTGGGCCACCAAAATTGTCTTTGTATTAGACGGAGGGTGTTGGAAATACAAATATGACCGGAGTGAAGCGTATCATGGCAGAGATTTATCATCCTTTGTTGTAGTTTGTGTGGGGATGACCAGGTTAGTATCCTTGAACAAGTATCCGTCCGTGATTCTTAAGTCCCATTGATTCTTCTCTGAAAGTCCTTTCCAAAGTTCCGTAGTCTGAGTTTGCACGCAAATCTCTTCCAGGAGGTTGTTTGCTTGAGCTACAAATATGGTATGAGGAAACATCTTGGGATACGTCCGATCCTCCGGAGGTTCATAGTCTGGACGACGAGAAAGTGCATCAGCAATTACATTTTGGGTTCCAGGGACATGGTGAATCTGAAACTGATATTGGGCAAAAAAGAAGGCCCACCGAGCTTGGCGACTATTCCTACATTCCAGGGCTTGCAATCCTTGTAGGTTTCGATGATCCGTGCGGACATGGACCGGATATTTGGCTCCTAGAAGTAAATGACGCCACTCTGTGAAGGCTTGACGGATGGCTAGCAGCTCTTTCTCTAGGACGGAGTAATGGGTTTCACTAGGAGTTAATGTCCGAGAAAGGTAGGCGATGGGATGTTCCAAGCTATCCTCAAATTGCTGTTTTAGAACGGCTCCAATGGCATAATTGGAGGCATCTGTCTCCACTATGAATGGTCGATTAACATCAGGCTGAGCAAGAATGGGAGCTTGTGTAAATTCAAACTTTAACTGTTGGAAGGCTTTCTCTTGGGCCATGGTCCAATGAAAGGGAACATCTTTTTTAAATAAGTCAATTATTGGTTGGAGAATCTCGGAAAAGGAAGGTATGAATTTCCTATAAAAATTAGCTAAGCCCAGGAAGGATTGTATCTGTTTCACTGAGGCGGGGATAGGCCAGGATAAAATAGCCTTGAGCTTGGACTGATCCATACCGATACCATCTGGAGTAAGGACAAACCCTAGGTAGTGAACAGTAGAAGTATGGAAGATGCATTACTCGGGCTTCGCCAGGAGTTTATTTTCACGTAAGTGTTGTAAAACTACTTTCGCATGTTCTTCGTGCTTGAGAGGGTCCTTAGAAAATATTAGAATATCATCCAAATAGACAATCACAAAAAGGAACAGCATGTCAGAGAACACTCGATCCATGAAACGTTGGAACACCGCTGGGGCATTAGCAAGTCCAAAGGGCATGACTAAGTGTTCAAAATGCCCTAAGGGTGTTCTAAAGGCTGTCTTCCACTCGTCACCTGCCCTGATACGAATCAAATGATAGGCGCCCCTGAGATCCAGCTTGGTGAACACAACTGCGCCTCTTACTGCCTCCAGGATGTCTGAGATCAAGGGCAACGGATAGCGGTCCTTGAGAGTACATTGATTTAGACCTCGATAATCCAGACACGGTCTGAGTTCTTTAGCGTCTTTTTTAGGAACGAAGAACAGGGAGGCCCCTGATGGAGATTTAGATGGTCGTATGGTGCCAATTGCGAGATTAGTATCCAGGTATTCACAAAGGGCTTTCTTTTCAGGTTCTGATAGGATGAACATCCTTCCAAATTGAATCGCCACAGAAGGTTCCGTCTCAATAGCACAATCTTCAGGTCTGTGGGGAGGTAAGGCCTGAACAATGGCGGAGGAGAAAACATCGGAATATTCCTGGTAAGCCTCCGGGACCCGGATGATGTTTGAAACTGTGATTGTGTTGTGATGAGTTGTAGGAAACTCCTTAGATGGTGTAGGATCAAGGTCTGGATGTAAGCAGTGGGACATACAAAACTCAGAACTCAGAACCCAGGAACCAGGATCCCGCTTCCCAATTGATCTAGGGGTTGTGTCTTTGTAGCCAGGGCATTCCCAAAACCATGGGGTAATGGGCGGAATTGATGATGTCAAATCTTATCCTTTCTCGATGTTGATTTATAGCAAGCTCGATCTCCTGCAGGGTTATAGGTCCAGAAGAAAGGGCTCTTCCATCAATTGCTTCCACAGGTTGCAGGATAGTCCGGGATTCGTAAGGAATATGGTGTTTTAAGACCCATTCATGATCTATGAATACCCCCATAGCTCCACAGTCGACCAGTGCCAGGATGGGGTATATTTTTTTCTTGGATGTTGTCATGAAGGCCTGTAAGATTACCAAGGAATTTTGTCCAGGAGAGTTCAAGGATGGAATAGAGGTGGAGCAGACATCTCTCTCCCGAACCTGCGCTCCGTGTAGGATCGAGAGCTGGCGTTTCCAAAGCGCCGTGGGGGGGGGCAATCTGAGATTCTCTTACTAAATGTTTGTCGGATGCACAATACATACATAATCCAGTATGAATCCTTCACATCTCTCCTCATCCATTACACCTAATGGGTCCACGGAAGGCCTCTAATTGCATAGGTTCAGGCTCATTGCTTGGAGTAGAAATGCCTTCTGAGCTCGAAGGGGTTCCAATGGGGTTTTTCTGGAGTGGTAATTTGGTTTTCTTCTTTTCTGCCTTTCTCTCCTGAATGCGAAAGTCAATCTGTAGAGCGAGATCCATTAGGGCTTGAAAGGAACCCTGGCGTGCCACTCTGGCTAGTTCGGCCTTGAGCTCTTCGTTTTAGCCCTCTTCGAAATAAAGTAAAACAAGCTTCAGAGGACCAATCCGCTTTCTTAGCCAGCTGTTTGAAGCGTGTGACATACGTGAGCAAGTCCTGGGTACCCTGATGAAAGTCGAGTAGACGTTCCTGGGCACTGTAAACTTGTTCCGGGCGTTCGAACATGGTCTTGAGGGCCTCTATAAAGCCATCGTAGTCATCCAGGAGAGCCTCACCAGAGTTAACCAATGGGGTGGCCCAGGTCAAGTCATTCCCGGAAAGATGCGAGATTATAAAGCTCACTTTAGCCCTGGGCGTAGAAAAATAATAAGGCTTAAATGTAAAGTGGACCAAACAAGAATCTAGGAATCCACAAAGGCTCTTTGCTGAACCGTCGAACTTATCAACAACGCCGCCTAGAATTACACTCTTCTTCGTGGCGGAATCACGGGATAACACCAATTGTTTTAACGCAGCGTTTTCCGCCTTTAAGTTTTGCACTTCGGTCGTCAGCTCTTGCATGCCACACATAAGATCCTGGACGGCCGCTTCCATGTCTGTATCGAGATCGGTCAGGTGGCGTCTCAATCTGTCACAGGTTTCCCCTTTTCTCACCTGTTTTCTCTGTTTTGCGGAGTCCTTTGTCAGGGTTTTCTTTCGAGCAGTTCGGGTCTTGTACAAGCCCGCTCGGCTGTCTTCGGATTCCAGGATTCGTTCAGCTTCTTCGTCCGGGATCTAGGAAACTCCAGGAAGCTTGGAATGGAGGCAGCACACGGAGGCGGTCTGCGCGGAACGCGGAAGAGACGGGATCAAGGAAGGTAGTAGGAAAGGAGAAGGAGGAAGGTCCGAGAAGCAACACAGTTCTGGAGAACGAACTACGGAGCACGTCAGGCGACAGCTATCGGTAGCGTTGAGACGTGCGGAACCACAGGAGAGTGACTAATTTATAGAACGTGCTGCATAGGACGTAAAGGTCGATAGACTGCGTTCCGTGTACTACAGCGAGTAACCCTCGAAGTGCCAGGGACCAAGAAGACCAGAAGGGGCGTGATCGATGGATCATGACACAAACAAAAAATAAGTGAACACATACTGGTTGGATGTAGTTTGCTTCATAAAAGTATCACAACTTACTTCTGGTTTGCAATTATTTAAGAAAAAAAAGAACTTGTCTTGCCTAGCAGTCTCACCGAGGCCTCTAGCACTTTTGAGATTGGAAGAGATGATTACTGCTGCGCTCTCTCCATTAACCCCTTTGATTTACCAGTGAACAAAGAAAAGAGGGTGGAGAGAACTCTGGAGGCTGTGCTTTCATTGAACAAGTGAATTTAAATAGCAGGCTGTGCTACACAAGTGTCAATTTATATAGCAAACTAACAGAATTGCATAGCAAATTGCTATGCGGCACTGCTTATTTTATATCTTGTGAAGTGGATGCTGCACACGTGGATGCTATTACCCCTTACATCCTCTGAATCTTGGAAGCCACAGTTGAGCAACCATCATCGTATCAACAACATGTATTTCAGGAAAATGTGCTGGACTGTACCAGGAGTCTTCGAATGGCTGAAATTTAGACATCCTTAAACAATACAGGAAGGCATTCTTGGTCGCACAAGAAGTTCGAACATAAAATGTAACAAGAAATATTAGTTATCAAAGTATGCAACTGATTTGCAAAACAATACGTTCCATGGTCCTAACTAAAAATATAATGTAGGACCATCAGGGGGCACTGAAGGCAGTGGTTGTCTGAAGCTCGGCTCTGTATCCTGTGGGGGCCAGAGAGATGATTAAGAGCTGTTTCTGTCCTTCAAACTAAATAAGAATATCACGCACCGGAATCGTGTAGGAAGAAGGAAAACCCCAGTAATTGGGAATCGAAGCGGGACGGAATGATGATTCTGAAGTCGACCTCTCCCCCCTCACGGGCTGCTGAAAAATGGCGGACAGAGTACTGGACCATGAAGTGGGAATTGAGCACCAACAGCTGCCTGAAACACTGTGGGAAGGAAAATCCAAGTGACTGGAAACGGTACAGTAACACGTAGAAGCGCACCCCGACACCGGGGATCCAGTGGTGAGGCAGCTGCTGCTGAACGGCAAGGGAGATGGAGACCGCAGAGAAGAGAAGTGCGCCCGTAGTCTTAAGGTGGTCCGGCAGCACGAGATAAATGAGGCATTCAGGACAAAGGAACCATAGCGCGGCTCCAGCATTATAGAGGAGCGAGAAGGTGGGACGACCAGCAAAATGGTTATGCAGATGTTGAGGCTGGTGGGAGCCCGACGGCAGGGCTTCCCTAAGATGCAACCGGGGACGCACAACAAGGAGCGGCCCACACTGCCGAGCGGACATTCTGGTAGGAGGCTGTGTCGCAGCGTTCCAAGGCAGAGGACTATAGGGAACTCCAGGCGAGGGGCTAAAACCACCCACTCACTTGCATCGCGGCCCTGCGACAAGGGCCGTACCCAAGGAGGACCGAGAAGGAGGAGCGCAAAAGGGAGTTGAGGTGAGAAGGGACAGACCCGGAGATTGGTGGAGAGCGGGATGAAGCGGCAGGGTGCTGTCCCGCCGGCAGGTGCGGCGACGCCGCGTAGCTGAGAAAGGGTGAGGCCGGGGAAGTAACAGACGAAGGCGACCAATTAAGAGTGCTACATAAGCGCGGACAAATTGAGGGGGAGATGAGGCCCTGTCCAGTGCCCCTTCAGCGAATGGCAGAGCTGCTTTAGGCACAAAAAGCTTTAACTTAATTAATGACTATACTTGTGGCAAAACACACCAGCCTCAAACATTGTGAAACTACCTACCAGGAGATTGTACCAGGCCGTAGTTAAGTGCGTGGACAACAAAGAGGCGCCCCACCTGTTGGGGAGACATCCACCCTGGGAGAGAACAAATACATGTGGAGTGCCCGTCTGGAGGGTGGCCTTTATAGACTGCAGCAGTATGAGAGACCACCCAGTGGCCCAGGAGACACCGCAGGAGGGCACAGCTGCAATGAGCATGGCAGTTACGAAAGAAGACATAGCAGGGATTATGGCGGAGATGAAGGCGCTGAGGTCGGACATACAGACATCTATATCCGAAATAAGGTGGAAAGGGGAGCGAATTGAAGGAAAGTGAAAAATCTCAGTCAGGCCAATGCAGATCTAATATAAATGAAACTCGACGCTAGGATGACGGACATCGAACTAAGAGGAAGAAATCGCGCTCAAGATGAACGATCTGGAGAATAGGGAGCGGAGGTCGAACCTGCAGATCTTGGTTCTGGCAGAGGGTGAGACCCTCTGTTACGCTCACCTGGCTCCCACAGAGGCGTCGCTCTGAACTGGACAGCTGCCGTCTCTACCAATGTGACGTGTAGGGCCGAGATGACATACTGGACTGGCCCACCTAACTTCGTTTGCTTGGCCCGTAGGAATATTCTTCTGCAAATGGAGAAAGGGAATTAACCACCCGTGGAGTTGAGCGTAAATCCCTCCACCCCCGCTGTTCTCTCCACAGATCACCTTTGATGTCCCCTCTTGTAGTCTCACCTGATGGTTTGAAAAGATGAGCTCTCCATCCTGCATTAAGCGCAGGGGCGCGTTGATAACCAGTTGCTTAATTGGCTCCAAGGAATTGGTGAGTTCCAGAACAATATTGACTCCGAGATTCCCAGCAAGACGCCGTAAGTATGAAGTTCGTAAGAGTTCAAATGCCTGACTTTCACTCTTGTCCAATTCCTTGCAGGTTGCAGCTTGACCCTAGTGAAGAGTTCCTCGTGGCAACCGGTAGTATTCTGATAAGGATTTGTATTTTCCAACACAGTTCGATAAAATAATGTCAATATGTAACCTGTTGCTTTCTCCCTTATTCAGGCGCTGAGAGAAAGTATGAAGTCTCGGGGAATAATACCTCCGGCGGTAAAATCAGGTAAGTCTATTGTGGTGAGGAGGGTTCCCCTTGTTAGTCCCTTTGTTTCACCTTGCTGTCCTTTTGTTTCCCCTTAGGGGCCGGGGTTCGGCGAAGATGCAGTGGAAGCTGCGCCGACCCGTGAAGAGGAATAGTACCCCCAGTGGTAAAATCAGGTAAGTCTATGGGGGGTAACTAATATTCCTCTGTGTATTCCCTTGGCTCACCTTGCTGTTCTTGTCTTCTCCTTGGGTGCCGAGTGACGCGGGAACATGCAGGAGGATGCGGTGGAATGTGAAGATGCTGCGAAGGCCGGTGAGTTCAGCGCGGCGCTGCAGCAGGCGAGGCGACCCACATAAATAACTTTCTTCCAGCTCAAAGGCACGATGGATCGGGAATTCAGGTAAGGATCAAAGATATTGCTCTTGTTCTAACCTTTTCTCCTTCTTTCTCCCTTTTTCTAGGAGCTCCAAACTCGAGACGGGCGTGGCAGAAGGCTGGATGCAGACTTGCAGGCACGGTGAGCGTTACGCTGCTGGATGCAGAATAATGCGAAGCATGTGCTGCTCTTTGGGCGTGGTTTAAATAGCCTCCAAAGTAGTCCCAGGCAAGTATTCCTCCCCATCCCCGCCTGAGTAAAAAATAGTCCCTAAGTAAAGTAGTCCCTTCCAAGCCTCTTTTGGCTTGGAGCTCTTGCAGCCTGGTCTGCATCAGGTAAGTTTTAATCTATGAGCCTGGCGCCTATGGTGCCAGGACTGACTCTCCATATGAGCCTGGCGCCATAGGCGCCAGGACTGGACCCAAATAGCCCCTAGCAGGGGTTGTTGGGCTTGCTTGTGATAACTTGATGCCTGCTTCCGGGGTTGCTGGACTTGGTTTGGGTCCCCGGGGGTAGGCATCATGACACCCTCCCCCAGCAAGTGGAGAGAAAGGTCCAAGACATATCACCTGTTCGAGGACGAAGGGGGAAAGGTGGCGACGATTGAAAGAGCACACAGGTGGGGCAGAGTGTTTGGAGGGGGACCACGCTCAATCGTGGTTAAATTAAATTCCTGAGTTACAAGGAAAAGACTGAGCTCCTTACCAAAGCCAAGCAGAAATGGGACATTGAATTTCAGGGCTCTAAACTTAGAATATTTCAGGATCTCTCGAGCCTGGGCATGTAGACCACTCGCCCTATGGCTCACAGAACAATCAATCCGATACAGGTGGGGCTATCCATTTGACATAACCTTTGAATATCAAGGGGAGAATTAAAGGATCAACACACTGGAAGAAGAAAACCAGCTCCTCAAAGCCCTAAGGGATCAAATGAGCATGTGAGGACCAGTGGGCCCACTGGAAGTCTCACGCTCCCAGTCGGAAGAGCAAAGAGGGCTCCTGCCCAAACAAAGAAGAGCCAAAGTGGGGGGGGGGAGGAGTACTTCAGACCAAACCCTGTGTCGCCTGCAAAACCACCTTGTGAAAGGTACGAAAATAGGGGTCTCGGGGGTGGGGGGGCATGGGTAAAAGGGTTCCAGGAAAGGCACACGAATATAGAAAGAAATCTTTGAGAGGATAATGGGAAAGGAAGGCAGGATAACTGGATACTACCACGGATGCTACCCCACGGGAGGGGGGTGCACAAACCCTAGTGGTCCTTAGTTGTAGGAGGGTGTCTCAAACCATGGGACCAGAGCAGCCATTTGAGGCTGTGGTTCAGTTTACAAGGTTAACTAAGTTTATTGTTGTGGGGAAAACGGGGGGGACAGAGGGGCAACTCTGGAGAGGAGTAGGCAGTGGCAATTAAGAAACGGGAGTGAAAAGAATAGAAGGCGACAATGGGATCCAACATAAGAATGACAGAACTAATGGACCAAAATGCGTGAAGGCCTATTTTAAGGATGGGTACTCTGAATGTCAAAGGGCTCAATTCGCCAAATAAAAGGTCCCTACCAATAAGGGAATTTGTAAGAGCAGAATTAGACGTCCTCTTTATACAGGAGACTAGATACAAAGCTGGGGAAGAGAAGCCATTGAAGGGTATAGGGCTGGGACAAACGTTCTGGGCATTAGGCAACCAAAAAAAGGGGGGAGTGGGAATTCTTCGGAGTAAGCGGGTCTGAGTGGAAAACCCCATAGTGGAACGTTCGGCAGAAGGGAGACGGATGGTACTTCAGGGAGAGTAGAAATCCGCAAGAATCACACTAGTGGGGGTTTACGCACCCAATCAAGGACAGGCCCCCTTTAATGAAGTGGCCCTGGTGTCCTTAGGAGGACACGAGGACAAGGTGGAGGTAGTAGGAGGTGATTTTAACTCCTGGACGGATCCTCAAATGGACAGGAAACAAAGATTCAAACGAAAAATGGCCAGCAGGCGGAGATCAGTAGGTTCGCAGCAACTCTACAGGAGGAGGGTTTGATGGATCGCTGGAGAGCATCCAACCCGGGGGGAAAAAGGGTATACGTATAAGTCAGAGGTTCATGATACCGTCGCACAAATCGACTACTTGTTGATCAATAAAGAACATGGATCCAGTGTGCAGAACACTACAATCCGTCTAGTAGTATGGACAGACCACGATATGGTTATAACCACTGTAGAGATGGTTGGGAATTGACCACAGAGGCACCAAGTGGACATGTAACTACTCTTTATGGTTGGACAAGCTATATGCCCATGAGCGGAGCGTAGCAATAGAGTATTTCCAAATTAACCATAATGGAGAAGTAGGCATGCCCACTCTGTGGGAAGCGGGTAAAGGGGTGTGGATGGAGAGGTCACCTTGTAAGGGAAGGTGCTAGACTAAAGAGGGAACGTAAACTAATGGAAGATAAATTGAGGGGGGACATCACAGAATTAAAGAGGAAGTTGCATGCCCAGGGGTCATACCGGAGAGAGCACCTAGCAACTATATTTCTGAGGCTTGTGAAATCTGCTTAGACCAAATTTGTGATGACATTAGAGATCCATTACGGTTCCAGAGTTGGTATGAAGCGGGGTTGGAGAGAGCAGGCCAGATGATAAAACCTGGGTTTTACACTGGGTGTATAACTATACAAGAACTTGAAACCGGCTTGCAAATTGGGCCACTGGATGTGTTCAAGTTATTGTATATTCAAATGGATGAATAAAAAGTCCCTATTCTGAATCTTTCATCTCACTCCACCAACAGGGGAATAGATTTGTGTTCTACAATAAGGAGTCAGATGATTCCTATCTGCACTCGCTCAACTCACACCTTCCCACCCAGACTAAGCAACTCTGTACGATCTCCCGGCACTTCAAGTCCTGAAACAATGGACTGTGTGCATTAATTATAACCACCTTACATCAAAAAAATATATATTTTTATTCAATTTAGTTCAAAGTATCTAAAACATATAAACAACCCTGACATAACACAGTGAAAAATCTGTTATTGGAAACTGAATTTAAAACATACCACACCAATAATGTAAATGAACAGGACACAAAAGATATCACATAACAAAAATACAACATTCTCAATGTGTCATTAAAATATCAATCCCGACATGTTTCTGTTCTTCACGCCCAATCTAGGGAGAACATTCTTCAGGGGACTTTTTGTAAAATCTGTAAATTTCTTCAACACCGTGTTGACTCGGTTGTTTCTGGCACCAACTGTGGCGAAAAGCTGGGCCCTATGAATCAAAAGAAAACAGGAAGCTAAAAAGAACTCGGGGAGGAATAACACGTAGAGTGAAGCAATTGCAACTGAAAATAAATGTCAGAAACATACTAGGGAAAGCCACTGAATCGGCCAACCTCTACAGGTTCCAAAAATTAGAACTATAGAATTTACCTCCAAATGGTGGAACTCTGACGGGCATCTTCTGATGACTAAATGCCTATATCCCACCAATGGGACACTTGTAATTTTGGGGGGCGTCACTGTACGCCCGGGTATTGTAAAGACCTATAGTGACAAACAGAGAACCAATGCTCTGTATCAAAACAGCACAAAGGGAAAACAATATTAGAATACCCTTCATAATTACCTCCACAAAGTTAGAAGGTAACACTTCAATCGAATCTGCAACCAACGGACCAGATCCAAAATATCTCACTGTTGTTCAAGTTAATGCAGCTCAAGAGGAACTTGTTGGCGGGGAAATGGGAGGAAAAGCTGAGGACAGACCTGATCACCATGGAAAGATCCTGACCACCATGGAAAGAATCCTAGGTGAATCAACTCTTATGAGGGGTCTAATTTCAAACCTATATGTAGATCTGCGAGAGGTGGGGGGGAACAAAGCCGAAGGCCTTAGAAAAAGATGGGAGAGGGTCATGGGCCTAATGTCAGATGCTGTGCGGTCGCAAATCTGCACTGCAGCGTACAAAACGTTGATCTCCTCCCAATATAAGTTGCACGGACTGAAGCTATTGCATAGGTGGCAATTTGACCCCAAGAGACTTTCCAAAATGTTCAAGCCCCATGTGCTGGAGAGGTTGCAATGCAGAGGCAGATGGGCATGCCCTAAATTGCAAACCTATTGGAAGCAGGTCCTGGGCTGGATCAGAAAGATTGAAGGGATTCCAAGAGGCATTGACCCCATACTGTTCCTATTTGGCCTAGAGCTGCGAGACCAGCCCTGGAAAAGGGTGCCACATATGACACACTTCTTGCTCTTGGCTGCAAGGGCATTTAAAACCATAGGCTGGAAATCCGAATCCCTCCCGACAGAGCAAATGTGGGCTAGGAAAGCTAAAGACCTTTATGAGATGGAAAGTAGAACGGCTCAGCTGCACGATACTGCTTCGAACAGAGAACTTGAATGGGCTCCCTTTATCGAGGCCTACAAATAACAGAGGTGAAGATGGTTACGTGTCATTTACAAATGTTTTCTCCCGACCAGCGACCAATGCTGCCGGTGGCCCCCCTGTTTGGACATTGGGGAAGGATGGGGGGGGGGGGGCACGAATAGGGAGTTAACAATTTGTTTTTATGTCTAAGCTTTTGGTGATGCTTGGGTGATGCAATACAGTTTTATTTGAAAAATTCTATATATATTTCTGAGGCTTGTGGAATCTGCTTAGATCACATGCTGTGCATAGGCCGACATCTAGTGGAAGCTGCAGAGTATTAATTATTTTTCAAAATTCAAAAATGGGTGTCGAAATAGGGCGTGCCAGTAATACTATCCCTATTGTGACGTCCCCTGTAGCATGATCCCTCAGGCGTGTAGGACCCTCAGATTGTTTTTTTCCGCCATACTAGTTGGACACATGTTGCGGAATTCCCTTGGCTCTTAGCCGTTTATAGTTACAATTACCATTAAATACTTCCTCTTTCACTTCCACTGTATGCCGAAGATAGACGCCGGTGAAGATCGGGGAAGCCAGCTGTCGAGAACTGCCACGATGGACTTCGGGCCTTGGAAGGCCTCCGGCCTCTGCCCTGTACAGTAGGGAGAGTGGGGGGGGGGTCATACAGGCTTCTTTCGCACCTTTTCATGCATATACCCGCCCGCTGCCATTTTGTAACATATGGAGAGTACTCCATTAAAATTCTGCCATAAGTGTATTAGGAAGTTTCCCTGGGTGGATAAGCACTATAAGTGCAATCTGTGTCTCCCACAAGACCATCCCGAGGCTACCTGTCGAGCTTGCAAGCTCTTCAAGCCGAAAACCCTTAAGGACCGCTCAACTAAATGCTGGGCCCACTATGCCAGGCAGCTAGAGGCTATGGAAGTGGAGGGGACATTCAGCGATGGCAGCCAAGCCGCCGAATCAGACGGCGAGGGCAGAGGGGTGACTTCAGACACCCATGCGCAGGCCCCCAACGGACTGGCCGGTGGCCACGTTGTGGGGACAACACCTGGCGGCAAAAACGCTACACGTACTTCCTCCACTAAATACATTAGCCCCGGCCGTGACTCGACATGCGTGTCGAGCGATCGACAACGAAAGACACCAAGAGAGCGGTCCAATGAATCTGTGTCCTCTGGGCGTTCCCGTTCGCCTCATGATAAAGGCCAACCTTCTTTGGTTGATAAAGGTGTTGCACTATCAATAGTCCCCTAGGCCCGATTGTCAGATGACGATTCCGCCCTCTATTCTCCACAGTCAAGACGTGTAGCGTCTACACCCGAGATTCAACGTCCTTCCTCGAATATCGCCTCCAAAACTTGACGCAAGGCGTCAAATTCCTCAGAGACTCCTAAAAACACTCCTCTAGTCATGGGAAGGGGGATAAACAACATAAAAAGCCATCCCCGGAAAACCATGTTCATAAAGAGATGCAGAAAGCCCCTAAATCAATAGGAAAGTCCAAGGTGGATCCTAACACTAAAAGTAAACTTTCCTCCCACTGCTCACGATATGGGCACTGATGAGGAACCAGAACATGTTGTTATTCCTAGCTCTAAAGAATGGAACTCAGCAGACATTGATGGGGTCATGAGAAGGATGTCATTCATGGCTGACTTCTATGAAAAGGACCCTAATTATTTTCATAGTTCCTCCAACACCCCTGCTACCTCTGCCCCTTCGGGATCTAAGACAATACCTACGTCCTCTCAGTCCCCTGCTAAGAATCTCCGCTCTGATGCCCGAGCTCAGGGTTTGGTCACAAACTCCTTTTGTGATTGAACTTTACCACACTGATTCATATTGTGATGAAACAGAACCTCAATTGGTTGATGACCAGGATGACCAGGATGATGAGGATGAGAAGGAGGAGGAGGAGGATAAGGATGTCTACAATCTTAATTCCTAAAGACCCCCTGGTGCAAGACTCGCCGATAGGTAACCAACCACTCCTCAATGAGGTACTGGCTATGGCAGCTGCCCATTTTCATATCGCGACACACAGGGTGTCCAAGAAGACATGGATTTCGCTGAAGAAATCCTAGGAGACAAGAGAGCCATTACTCAGGTTATCCCTCTGTTAAAATCCATCCAGCGTAGGATTGATCCCTCGCTGGTAACCCCGAATCTCACTCGAGCGGTTAATCCACGAGTCGAGAAATTATGTGCTGCACCCTCCAATCTCCTGTACATTAGGGGCCAATTAAAACCGGATTCCCTGGTCATAACAACCACCAGAAAGAGGGCAGGTACACCACTTGCTTCTTCAGAAGCACCTCCTGATCAGGAAAGTAAAAGACTATACGCTCTGAGTAGAAAGGTTGCCACCACGTCTGCCTATCAGGCACGAATTGCCAACGGTGCCACTCTTTTGGCAAGCTGCAATTGCCATCAGTGGGAAGAGGTATCCGCTTTGCTATCCTCTGCACCCAAACCCTTAAAGAGCCAGTTGATTCAACTAGCAGCAGATGGAAGGTCTGTATCAGGCTGCATGCTAAAAACAAACTTTGATGCAGCAGATAATGCTAGAAGGTTAATCGCAGAAGGCACTGTTATAAAGCGTCACACTTGGTTGAGGCAGTCAGGGTTCAAACCTGAGACCCAAGCAACCATGATAGATATGCCTGTGGAGCCGAACGTACTATTCGGCAAGGCAGTGGAGGAAGCTTTAAAGACGGCAAAGTATGAGTACAAGACCCTAAAATCTCTTGGCCAACTCACCAATAAACCCTCTGGACAGAGGGGAAACAAACATTTTTGCCACTTTCGGGACCAAGGTTCCCAAAAGGGTTCAAACTATTACCAGAATCGGGGAACCTCATGGGGTAACAATACATTCCAATCCTCACAGGGATTCCCCAGAGGGCAGCGCAGGGGGTAGAGGCAGCCCGTCAGAGGTGGTACGCAACCCAACAAGCAGGGACGTTCCGCTTCAGGTCCCCCCATGCATCCCCACTAAGGGGGGCGCATTTCCAACTTCACCCACGCATGGGAGGGGATCACTTCGGACAGATGGGTCCTGTCCAGTGTCCAGAGGATACTGCATAGAGTTGCTACGGCGCCCCCATGACCATCCTCCGCGACAGAAGGTACACTCGCTGGAACATAAAAAGATCCTCCTCGAAGAAATCACCGTTCTGCTAGCAAAGGACGCCATAGAAGTCGTCCCGGCCAACCAGGTAAACAGAGGTATTTATTCAACCTACTTCCTTGTGCCAAAAAAGATCTGACAATGCACCCAGTATTAGATTTACGACCTGCAAACAAGTATGTCAAGCCACAAAAATTCTGCATGACTACACTACAAGAGGTAATCCCTCTACTAAAAAAGGGGATTACATGGCAAAATTGGATATGAAAGATGACCATTTTCATATTTCAATGTTCCCAGCGCACAGAAGATTCTTGTGTTTCAAGATAGACAACCAGCACTACCAATTCAAGGTGCTGCCCTTTGGGATAGCCTCGGCTCCAAGGGTATTCACCAAGGTGGTGGTGGCGCACCTACGCAAGGAGGCAATCCCAGTGTACCCTTACCTGGACGACTGGCTCATTACAACAGAGTCCCCCCTAATTTGCAGACTAAACATCCAAAGAACAATCAACCTCCTCTTCCAATTGGGCTTCTCAATAATGAGAAAAAATCAAAACTGGTGCCAAGCACCTCAACAGTTCCTAGGAACTGTCCTAAATACCCAAGAGGGGTTGGCCTTTCCATCAGAGGAAAGAATTTGAAATGTGTTGCTGCAAATTCCTCAATATCAGAATAAGGGTGGGCAAAGTTATGCGTTTGCTAGGCATGATGGCATCTTGCATTTACCCTTTTCCCCACGCGCGCCTGCGCATGCGTCCCATGCAGGAATGGTTGGCGAAACCGTGGTTTCAGGCAAGTGGTTAGTGGGACGATCTAGTGGTCGTTTCGCCAACAGTAGTAGAGTCTTCGCTGGTGGACAAGAGAGAATTTTACGAAAGGGAAACCCTTCTACGATCGAGAGATAAAGGCTGTTGTCACAACCGATGCCTCTCTGGCAGGGTGGGGAGCTCACTACCTTCACCATACAGCTCCGGGTCTCACACAGTGGCACAGAACCACAACAATCTGCTGGAACTTCTGGCAGTCTTCAGAGCGCTTCTGGCATTCAAACCTCTCCTATCCAACCAGTCAGTGCAGATCCTAACAGACAGCACGACTGCAATGTTTTACTTAAACAAACAAGGGGGCACTCGTTCTCCCAATCTGTCCAGGCTTGCCCAGAAAATTTGGAAATGGGCGCTCAAACGGAAGATTTACCTGTCATCCCAACAAGTTCCAGGGGAACGCAATTCGCTAGCAGACGCTCTGACCAGAGATCCCCTCCCAGAGGAACACGAGTGGCGTCTACACGAGAGGTCGTAGGAGACCTCTACTCTCAGTGGGGTTTCCCCACTATAGACCTATTCGCCACAAGCGAAAACAGCCAGTGCCCAGACTTCGCATCCAGGTTCCAATTTCTAACCTACCACCAGGTTGGGACCTTAATGTGGTACTTGCTAAGCTCATGGGACCTCCCTTTGAGCCCATGCACAAGTCTAGTCTCAAATACCTGATTTACAAAACGGCGTTCTTAGTAGCCATTACTTCTATAAGAAGGGTCAGTGAAATACAAGCTCTATCAGTGCAGGATCCTTTCTTTATTATACATAAGGACAAACTGGTTTTACACACTCACCCTAGGTTCTCACCTAAGTTCATTTCCGAATTCCATGTTAACTAGTCTGTTCAGCTACAGGCTTTCTTCCAGGAACCCAAAAGCTCTGCTGAGGTGAAACTCCACACACTAGATGTGAGGAGAGCTGTCCTCTACTACATAGACAAGACCAGACCGCTAAGGAAAACAGATCAACTGTTCGTCTCCATAGCGACGGGCAGAGAAGGAGATTGCGTCTCTAAAAATGCCATCTCTAAGTGAATAGTGTATCCAACTGTGCTATTCCCTTTCAGACAAAACACTGCCTTTTACGCCAAGGGCCCACTTTACCAGAGGTACTGGAGCCACTCTGGCTTTCATTGCAAATGTTCCATTAGACAGTATTTGCAAAGCAGCTACATGGAGCTCTATTCACACCTTTACTCAGCACTACTGCATTGACACTCATTCCAAGACAGATACGCTAGTGGGACAAGCGGTTCTAAGACATTTGTTCGCTCATGACCCTTCTCACATCCCCCCTCCTTCTAACACTACTCACTAATCTATGCACAGCATGTGATATAAGCAGATTCCACAAGCCTCAGAAGGGATACATTACTCACTGTAATCGTATTTCTGATGCTTGTATCTGCTTAGATTCACATGCGCCCGCCCTTCCTCCAGCGCATGGATGCTTGTAGTCTTATCTATCTTATCTGCTTGGATACTCTGTACTCACGCTACTCCTCATGCTACCTCATGTCAGAATAATACAATCCGAGGGTCCTGCACGCGTGAGGGATCATGGTTACAGGGGACTTCATAAAAGGCACGCCCTATTTCGACACCAATTTTCGAATTTCGAAAAACCAATACTCTGCAGCTTCCACTACATGTTGGTCTATGCATAGCATGTGAATCTAAGCAGATCCAAGCATCAGAAATAAGATTACGGTGAGTAATGTATCCCATATATATCACTAAATGCTGATGCCCATGTAAATTATATAGTTAAGAATTCCCATTACTACTTGAGGTCTTTGAGGCAGATCAGCCCTTTAGTCGCTCAAAAGAACTGTGAGAAGCTAGTTTGATTATTTTACCAAGACCTGAGTATTGTAATGGGAGAGAGCCGATATCCAGGGCTTGGAAAGTGCTCTATTGGCTCCCTGTTAGAGCAAGAGTACAATTTAAGATTCTTTCCATGGGCCATAAGTGTCTGTTAGGAGATGCCCCTTCTTACTTGAAGGAAAGATTGGAAATGTATAAACCTGGCCTTAACTTAGTCTTGTGGTGCATTGCCTCACCATAACACGATTTAAGAGAGTCAAAGGGAATGGTTGCTCTGTTCCTGTTCTGATTGCGCAGGCATGGAACAAGCTTCCTAGCAATTTGTGAAGGGAAAATGATCATCTCACTTCAGAAAAGGCTTAAAAACTATCTTCCCCTTGTCTTGTCGATGGCCTATGTTCTGTGTGTGTGTGTGTGTAAGCGCCCTGATGCCCATGGGCTTTGACGCTTAGCAAATAAATGTAACCTAACATAACAAAGGTCCATGCCTGTGTTAATGATGACATACGTTTTATGATTGTCTGGACACTGTCTCCAAAAGAAAGTCTTGATACACCGACTGGAATGGCCAGGTGGCCCAGTGATACTAGATGAAAAACGACTTAGTTGTAAATTCAGGTTTGCACCTGGGATATGCAGGACCACCCACCCCATTGTGAGAGCATGGTCAAAGTGAGAACTGCCTTTGATAAAGGAGAGGGCGGGATCAGAATCAAGTCAGCGGAAAAATTGCACACGGTCAAAAGAGTACCGTAACAAGTGATGTTGGCGCATGGAGCATAGAATCTTTATTTGTACACACTTCTGTATTCAAGGTGAAAAATTTGCACTTGCTACTAGCTGGTGATAATTGACTCATGGCAAATTAGAAATGGTGTGTGGTCTGTATTTATAGAAGTGAACCAGAGGACGGGTCCTTTAAGACGAGATAACAGTATCTGAGATGGGTGGGGATGCAGATCTTACTCATACATCAATAATCGAACCGATTCAGAAAGTTGTCAAAATCAAGGCTGTTTTAATGCCAAGTCTTTAAAACGGGGACTACAAGGGACATCAACAGACGCTGCACAACTTGCTCAACGAGTTCTTGAAAACGGATCATAAACATTGTTTTATACAAAGAAATATTATAAGTGACGTCATGCTATGTGGCGAAATAAGAAAACCTACCAGTGGTTGTGGTTGTTCTACGGGGAGCATCTACATATACTTTCTATGGGATACAGGGTCATGATTGGGTCTCTAAGATCAGATGGACAATTACGCCCATTCCAAGTGCAAGTCAACTTCCATGTTAGACTAATACACAGCATACTATTGGCTTCGTAAACTATAGGGCACCTTACTACGTGGCCCTCTATAATTGCTTGGCACGCTTGTACCCTTCTGGAATATTCCACTCGCTAGCAGCCCGCAAGCTTGTACCCCAGGTCCCGGGGAGTTGGCCTGGTCGTGCCTACCCACCCAATTTAGCCCAACATCCATCATCACTCCTGCGGTCTGCCATTCAATTCAATCTGTTTGAACCCGGCCTTGCAGAGGCTCACTGTGCCTGAGAATAAAAGGAAGTTCCGGCATGGCCTTATCTTCTGGTCTCGGTGTAAGTCTATTTTCATGTGACTGGAGGCCAAGTTTTGGAGCTCCTTCGTTGTATTTAATACTATTAAATGAAGAAATCTTGGCACTTGCAGTGGTTTTCCATTACACTTCAAACAGGAGCTCTGCTTACTTCTCATGTTATTGTATCTTCTCGAGTAGATAACTAGACTCTCAGCGGCCCGACTCTTTACACTCTGCCAGGCAAGCCTTCTTGAATCTTATATATATATATATATATATATATCACATGCTGTGCATAGGCTGACCTCTAGTGGAAGCTGCAGAGTATTAGTTTGTTTTTCAAAACTCAAAAAGGGGCGTTGAACTAGGGCGTGCCAGTAATACTATCCCTAATGTGACGTCCACTGTACCCATGATCACTCACGCGTGTAAGACCCTCCATTTTTTTCCCCGCCATACTTGTCGGAAGCATATCGCAGAGTTCCCTTGGCTTTAGCCATTTATCAATATAATTACAAAATTTCCTCTTTTTCTCCAACCCTGTGCTGAAGATTGATGTCGGAGATTCAAGACTGAGGAAAACAGCCGTCGATACTACACAATGGACTTTGGGCCTCGGAAGGCCTCTGCCCTGTGCAAGTAGGGAGTGGAGACACACACACACACGCACGCGCGCGCACACGCACGCCCAATGTGTAACCATAGGTTTCCCTGGGTAGACACACAATATGTGTAACTCGTGTCTACCCCGAGACAATCCAGAGGCTAATTGTAAAGCTTGTAAGCTCTTCAAAGCCAAGACTACTCGCCGTGGGTTCCTTTAGCGATGGCAGCGCCCCGCCTTATCAGACGGCAATGGCACAGGGGTGACGTCAGGCACCCATGCGCAAGCCCCTGACCTCGGAGGACTGACCGGCGGTTCAGCTATGGGGACAAGAGCACAACACAGACCTCTTCCACCAAACACACTAACCCAAGCCGAGATTCGACACGTATGTCGAGTAACCGGCAAAAGAAGGCATCGAAAGAGCGATCCGCTGATTCAGTGTCCTCTGGATGTTCCAGGTCACGTTCACCTCACGACACACAGCAACCGTCCATGGTTGCAAAAGGTGCCACACTACTAAAGATCATTGCGGCCTGGTCGTCAGACGAATCCGACCTCTTCCCCCAAGTAGCACGTTCGACATCTGCTCCCGAGATTCAACGTCCATCTTCCAAGACTCCCGAATCTCGTGACACTGCCTCTGAATCTCGACGCCAAGCGTCGAAACATTCAGAAAACCCTAAAGGCCCAGGAAAACACTCCTCTGATCATGGGGGGGGTGGGGGGACAACACAAAAAAGCCTCAACATCAGGTTCAGAAGGGAAAACAAACGGAAAAATCCAAGGTCCCTGACCCTGTCACCATAGAAAAGACTGTTACTCCCACTCCTCAGGATATGGGCATGGAGGAGGAACGACAGTAAGAGAGGGTTATCCCCAGTTCCAAGCAATGGAACTCAGAGGACATTGATAGAGTAATGAGGAGGATGTCCTTTTTTGTAGACTTCTACAAAAAGGATCCTAATTATTTCCATAGCTATCAAAATACACCATCTACCTTTGCCCCTTCGGGATCCAAAGACCCTCAACCCCCTACTAAGAGGCTCCGTTCTGAGACTCCAGTTCAGGGTTTGGTTTCAGACCCTTCTATAATTCAGCCTTACCAGCCATATGGTGAGGAGTCAGAAATACAGATGCTGGAAGACCAGACAGGGGTTGATTACTATGGGGATGATGAGGACCAGGAAGAGGAAGATGAGGCGGAAGCCTACAGTCTTGACTCCCCTATTCTGAAGGATCTCCCAGTGAATGACTCACTAGTTAATGATAAACCATTACGGAATGAGGTACTAGCTAAAGCTGCAGCCCATTTTCAAATAAACACACACAGGGTGTCCAAGAAGATAGAGATTTTGCAGAAGAAATCCTAGGGGACAGGAAATCCATTGCTCAAGCTATCCCCATTTTAAAATCTATCCAACGCAGAATTGATCCTTCTCTGGTAACCCTTAATCTTAATTGGGCAGTCAATCCACGAGTAGAAAATGTATTTCGGCCGCTCCCTCCAGTCCCTTTATAAATAAGGCGTCAGTTAAAACCTGAATCATTGGTAGGAACAACCACCAGAAAGACGGCCGGCACACAAATAGCTTCTTCAGCAGCACCCCTTGACAAAGAGAGCAAGAGAATATATGCTCTGGGGAGGAAGGTGGCATCACGTCAGCTTACCAAGCACGTATTGCCAACACCACCACTCTGTTAGCAAGCTACGATTGCCACCAATGGGAACAAGTAGCTTCCCTAATAGCCTCTGCACCCGAACCACTAAAGAGCTAGTTGGCCCAAATTGCATCAGAAGGAAGATCTGTCTGGATGCATCCTTAAGGAAAACTTTGATGCAGCAGATAATGCAGGGAGACTAATAGCAGAAGGCACAGTCATAAAACATGCTTGGTTAAGACAATCCAGGTTGAAGCCCGAGGCCCAAGCCACCCCCATAGACATGCCGGTAGAACCGAACGTCCTATTTGGGAAAGCAGTGGAGGAATCACTTAAGACGGCTAAGCACAAATTCGAGACCTTAAAATCTCTTGGCCAACTAACAAATAAGCCCTCAGATCAAAGGGGAAATAATAATTTTCGTCGCTTTTGCGGCCAAAGCTCCCAGAGGGGGTCCAACTACTATCAGAACCAAGGAACCTCATGGGCCAGCAATCAATCCCATGCTACTCCGGGTTTAACCAGAGGTCAGCGCAGGGGCCGCGCTAGGGGTAGACGCAGCCCCGGTAGAGGTGGTACGCCACCAAATAAACGGTGACCTTCCGCTCCAGGTTCCTTCCCATGCATCCCCACAAGGGGGGCGCATGTCCACCTTCACCCACGCATGGGAAGGGATCACTTCAGATAGATGGGTGCTGTCCACAGTGTCTGCAGGATACTGTATAGAGCTACTACAACGCCCCTGCAACCATCCTCCAAGACAGAAAGCACACATCTTGGAGCACCAAAGAATCCTCCTCGAGGAGATAGCCATTCTTCTTGCAAAGGATGCAATAGAACTCGTCCCGGGCAATCAGGTAAACAAGGTTATTTATTCAACCTACTTACTTGTGCCAAAAAAAAGATCTAACGATGTGCCCAGTATTAGACTTCTGCAAACAAGAATGTCAAGCCACAAAAATTCCAACTGACTAGACTCCAAGAGGTAATCCCCTACTAAAAAAGGGGGATTACATGGCAACATTGAATATGAATGATGCCTATTTCCATATTTCCATGTTCCCAGCACACAGAAGACTCTTGCGTTTCAAAATAGACAGCCAGCACTACCAGTTCAAGGTGCTGCCCTTCGGAATAGCCCGGGCTCCAAGGGTATTCTCGAAGGTACTGACGGTGGTGGCAGCGCACCTACGCAGGGAGTCAATCCCGGTGTACCCTTACCTGGACAACTGGCTCATCACAGGGGAAACCCCTGTAATTTGCAGATTGAACATTCAAAGAACATTCAACCTCCTCTTCCAAATGGCCTTCAAAATCAGGCCTGGTGCCGAGCACCCCAAAATAGTTCCTTGGAGCTTTGCAGGAAAGAATTCGAAATGTGTTGCTGCAAATTCCTCTATCAGTCTGGTCGCCAACTAAGGGTACGCAAAGCAATGTGTTTTCTAGGCATGATGGCATCCTGCATTTACCTGGTCCCCCCCCCCCCCCCCCCCGCGAACCTGCGCATGCGACCCATGCAGAAATGGTTGGCGAAACAGTAGTCTCGGGCAAGTGGTCAGTGGGACGATCTTGTGTTCGTTTCGCCAACACTAGTACAAAGCCTTCGCTGGTGCACAAGAGAGAATCTTACAAAGGGGAAACCCTTTTACGTCCCGAGATGCAAGCCGTCGTCGCAACAGACTCCTCCCTGGCAGGGTGGGGAGCTCACCACCTTCACCTCACAGCTCTCAGGGTCTCTGGTCTCACAGTGGCTGAGAATCACATCAGTCTGCTGGAACTTCTGCAGTCTTCAGAGCACTTCGGGCATTCAAACCCCTCCTAACCAACCTGTCAGTGCAAATCCTAACAGACAGCACAACGGCAATGTTTTACTTAAACAAACAAGGGGGCACTCGTTCGCCAAATCTGTCCAAGCTTGCCCAGAAAATTTGGAAATGGGCACTCAAACAGAACATTTACCTGTCATCCCAACATGTTCCAGGGGAACTCCATTAACTAGCCTCAATTCACTAATTTTCCACCAACCCCTCTGATGACGAAGGTGGTCAACAAGATACACAGGGAATCTATGACGCTCATCCTAGTTGCTCCTATGTGGGCAAGACAACCATGGTTTCCACACCTACGCAAACTGGCGGTCTGCAACCCCTATCAAGCTCCCGTGCTGGTACAATCTACTCTCCCAGCACGAAGGACAAACCGTGCATCCTCAACCCAACTCAATGAACTTGGCAGCATGGCTCCTGAAGTCATAGAGTTCGGCCCTCTCAATTTACCCCAGAGATGTATGGACATCTTAAGATAGTCTAGAAAACCTAACACAAGGCACTGTTACTTTGATAAGTGGAAAAGATTTGTTATTTGGTGCCAGATTAAACAAATCAACCCAATTGATTGTACTCCTTCCAATATTGTCACCTATATGCTCCACCTACTGGATGCAGGGTTAGTATTTAATTCACTCAAGGTACACCTGGCGGCGCTGTCAGCCTACACCACCTCCCATAACATGTCATGGTGGAAAGTACCAGTGGTCAAGGCCTTTATGGAAGGGGTAAAGAGACTCCACGCTCCAATTTCTAACCCACCACCAGGTTGGGACCTTAATGTGGTGCTTGTTAAACTCATGGGACCTCCCTTTGAACCCATGCATAAAGCTAGTCTCAAACACCGGACTTATAAAACGGCCTTCTTATAGTAGCCTTTACATCCATAAGAAGGGTCGGTGAAATTTAGGCTCTGTCAGTGCAGGATCCTTTCTTTACTGTTCATAAGAATAAACTGATTTTACGCACTCACCCTGTTTTCACCTAAATTCATTTCAAAATTCCATGTTAACCAGTCCATTGAGCTACCGGCCTTCCTCCAAGAACACAAAAGCTCTGCTGAGGTAAAACTCCACACACTAGATTTGAGGAGAGCAGTCCTCTACTATGTGGACAAGGCCAGACCGCTAAGAAAGACAGATCAACTGTTTGTTTCCATAGCTCTAGGCAGAGAAGGAGATTGTGTCTCTAAGGGTGCCATCTCTAAATGGATAGTCGGATGTATCCAACTGTGCTACTCCCTTTCAGATAAAACACTGCCTTTTATTCTGAGGGCCCACTCTACGAGAGGTACTGGGGCCACTCTGGCTTTCATTGCAAATGTACCCCTTGACACCATTTGCAAAGCAGCTACATGGAGCTCTATTCACACCTTTACTCAGCACTACTTCATTGACACTCATTCCAAGACAGATACTCAAGTGGGAGAAGTGGTTCTAAGACATTTGTTCGCTCATGACCCTTATCACATCCCACCGCCTTCTTCTAACACTGCTCGCTAATCTATGCACAGCATGTGATATAAGCAGATTCCAAAAGCCTCAGAAGGGATACATTACGCACCATAATCGTATTTCTGATGCTTGTATCTGCTTAGATTCACATGCGCCCGCCCTTCCTCCCCTCTGAGAGAAGGCGCATGGATGCTTGTGGTCTTATCTATCTTATCTGCTTGGATCCTCTGTACTCGCGCTACTCCTCATGCTACCTCATGTCAGAAAAAATACAATCTGAGGGTCCTACACGCGTGAGGGATTATGGGTACAGTGGATGTCACACTAGGGCTAGTATTACTGGCACGCCCTAGTTCAACACCCCTGTTCGAGTTTCGAAAAAAAACTAATACTCTGCAGCTTCCACTAGAGGTCGGCCTATGCACAGCATGTGAATCTAAGCAGATACAATCTTCAGAAATACGATTACGGTGAGTATTGTATTATATATCTCTCTCCTGCAATCTATTCATTACGTAGCCAGCCTTATGATTACTTTGTCTACTTGCGTTACTGCGTCTGTACATTTGTAAAATGGTTTTGCATTTTCTTCAGTGCTTCTGTGCATGTGCAATCTTCATTTCTTTCCCGAAATGTTGCTCACTTCGGTATTTCGCCATCAGATTCTATAAGGTTTATATTCTTTCTTCATTTGCATCTCTTCTGGGTGCATCACTTCTGCTTTGTGACGTCACCAGTCCTTTCATTTTCACACTTCTTCCAGAATTTGCTTCAGAAGACCGGAATGTGTCTGCATATACATATAGGGTTTTCTCAATGGATACCTTGTTTCAAGGACTTATCGCGTTGCACATGTCGCAATTTCCGGTTGCCAACATAAAGGCAGAATAGGGGCGGAACTTCCGGTAGAGGTACTTGGCTCTTCTTCTACACTCCCCCTCTCTGGGCGATTCATCGACCACTCTCCTCAGTTTTCACATCTAGGCATCCTCGCCTGAAATGCTTCTTTGTTACTGCCTTCAGGCAACCTGCTGTTTTCACATGTTCATCAACACTTCAGGTCATAAGACTGCATTGTCCATTTGGATTGCAGTAAATCCATCTTCCCACATACGTCTTGTGGTTTCTTGGATACAGGAATTTCGTTCACGCAAGTGCATGAATACTGGCTTAACATAGTTTCTGATTTCTTCATCTGTTAGATGTTTGGGTCCAAACCCAGACTCGACATCAATCATGATCTTTATTCCTGTTGCTTTCTTTGCAGTCCTTTTGCACTGTGCGATTATTATTCTGACCACACAGAATCCAAACATGATCATCACTAACGGGGCTCCAAGGAACTTGAAGATATTTGCCATCCATTGTGGAACCTATGAGAAGATTAACACAAACCAGCTGTCATTAGCAATGTCTTCCACTTCATCTTCCATCTTGACGAGCAAGTTTGTCAACATCGTTATGGCCTCTGTCAAGGTGCCATTCTCATCATGAGAAGGAATGAATATGCAACATGATTCTCCGATTTCGGCACAAACCTCTCAATCCATAGCTGTAGTCCTGTCCAGGACACATCTGTTCTGAAGAGTCATCAGTTGTATGGCTCTCCACTCTTCCTTTATAGCATTGAATACCTAGTGTTAACGAGATGGGAGCTCCTGCGGACGATTATCTGTAACCATTTGGCATTTGCCATAGTCTGGATCCCTGGCATAAAGATTGTAGCAAGCACTGCTGAGGTCTGGCTGAACAACCTTTGTTCAAACGGAATAGAATTGAAAACTTCTATCAATTTTAGCTAAGAAGTAATTCTCTCTTTATTTGATTGAGGAATCCAATAGATATCTTCTTTCTCAGGTGAGCATCTGCTTTTGGCAACTCGCCAATGTTCAGATCACTGTTTGGAATTACTAATGCTGGAACATGAACAATCACCATAGAACACAGTCCTCCACAATCTCTAGGCAGCTTCATGTATGCTCTGGATCGGCAGGCCCAGTAGTGGTCCATTATCGCTACTGTCCCATCCTTCATTCCTGGTACATCAAAGATTCGACCACACTGCTGATTTTCTCCCACTTTTCGTGTGCCATCGTTTCTAAACCACAGTTCGGCTGCACTAGCCAGAGGCACTATCTGCAACGGGCCTCCTTTGTCTTCGACCCATGTTAGCAACTTTGCAAGCCTCGGCAGAGGTTTTCATCGCTTTTCCACACGATCTATAACTGCTTTATGATGTCCAGTTACTGCCACAGCTCTGCATACGACTATGCCTTCTTCCCAGCCATCTGGAGAAAGTACTGTTCCCCAGATCTGCATCTGGCCTCTTTCCTTGCATCTTTGTATTTCTTCATCAGTCTTTCCTTGGCAATTGAGCTTTCTATTTATTTCCCATCGGATTCATGCTCCCTTCAGGCTAGGCTTCTCGGATGTTATTACATGATCTCTGGTGTGCGGTCTGTCTCTTGTCTTTAAACCTTGAACATAATCATCTTCTGGAGCTCTCCGTTCAGTTGCCCATACCAAAGATGCTGTTTCACCCAGAAATTGACCTTTTGTATGGCAGAGTGCAAGGTGAGTCGAGCAATGAGCTCTTTGGACGTCTATCTCTTTAGGTATGAATATCTTGGTATTCCCCATAGCATAAGGTAGGAGAGCACAAACATCAAATATAGCGATCTTCCTCCGAGTTTCTTTCCTACCTCCTTCATGTATTGATACCACATCTTATTCCCCAAATGTACTGTCTAGATAATCTTTTAACTCATAAATATCTTCCCTTGCACTTCTCTTGGGTATTTTTCTTGCCAAGTGAGCTCTCATCAACTCATGAAATACATCCTTCCTACAGGGGGAATCATAGGAACATTTGTTAGATAAATTGGTGACTTTGCATGTGTCAGTGATGTAGGAACAATCACATGTGGCCTTGGCCTCCTCACAACCTCTAACTCTGCATGGGTCACTGGAGTGGGGTGAATCGGAGGGACCTCTACCTTCCTGGAACCGGTAAGCAGCGTGAATGAGCAGAAATAGAAAAACAATGACGGATGCTGTGCACAGAAAAATTATGCACCAATACATAAAACCCCACCATTGGTGTCTTTCCACACATCGTTGAGGCTGCTCACTTTCTGGAACTGCACTATGCTCAATAGACCACATTGTGCCTGTGTACTATTTTTAAGGAAGGAAAAAACCTTTTCAATTGGACAGTCTCCTTAAATCCTCAGGTAGCTGCCAAATTTTCTCAATTGTCTCCACAAGTAGCCCACTGATTGCATGGCCATTTATAGGATCTCGCAGAAACACATAAGTGTGGGTTTTGTGCCAGACAAGATAAGACTGGACTGGAATTATGTAAATAAAGACCATATTAAGTAGTCTGTGGGCATCAACATCACATAGAACCATGGGTCTGCCCAAAGAGAACTCGGTAAGAAAAGAATCTGGGAACTGCTCCCTTTTCCAATCATCAAAAATACAATCAAGATCTGGCATTTTTCATCACATCAGCACTTTCTAAAGTCCAATTTTAACTAATTCCTGTGGTTTAAGAACATTTACTTTATCATTCATGCTAACACATCTATAAACAGTGTCCGGGAAAAGCACGGTCCAAATGCACACTTCCATTTATTTAATCGGCAATTTTAGTGTCCTCCTTCCTCGTCATGGATTGAGTCTGCACGTGCTGAACTGCTTCTTCTTGACTTGCTTCCGAATCAGGTGGGTGTGCATCTGTCTCACCAGCATACGGTTTCATGTCGTTCAAGTGGATCCAGGCGTGCCTTTCTTGAACTTTTACTGCAGATGGAGTAATATTCTCGGCCAGTGATCCAGATAAGGTTTTGAGGTGGGAGTATTTTGCTCCCTATTTTTAAACTTTGAGATTAAATGTGATTTTAAGAGTAAAAATGACTTCTCCTTTGCAGGAGAGTAAAATGGATGTGGCATCCAACTGACGTGTGCAAAAACTGTATGGAAATCATTACTATGCAACAGCTTTCTGCATTTTGTCAGAATGCGCCTTTCATTATTTCTCTATGGTCTGGCCATTTGATCCCACCTTTATATATTTAAATGTTTATTTTAATTCTTGATAACGCGCCAAATCACCCGCAGGCCTCACGGCGCAAAAAAAACAGTACAAGACAGGGACAATCGGAAGAGACGGAGAAGATCAGACACCGGAAGGTGGCGACAAGCTAGAGGACTACGGTGTGTTAAAGAGATGGGACTTGAGTTTCTTTTTTAAAGATGACCAGTGAGGTGGAGCTCTTAAGGTGAAGAGGGAGTGAGTTCCATAGAGCTGGTGCTTTGACATTGAAGTTGGTCTTTCCAAATTTGACTGAGCGAAAGCGGGGCTGACTGAGCCTGACCTGCTCAGTCGACCTGAGTGATTGACCAGGGACATAGCGCTGGATGCACTGTGTCAAGTAGATGGGTGCAGAGTTGTTCAAGCATTTGAAAGTGAGAGGGAATATCTTGAATGAAACCCTATGCTTGATAGGAAGCCAGTGTATTTCTTCCGGGCTTCAGTGATAAAGTGCCTGGGTAAACCCAGTACAGCTCTGACCGTGCCGTTTTGAGTGGTCTGCAAGGCAGCGATGTTGCCGGCAGAGGTGCCTGCTAAGAAGCTGTTGCAATAGTCCAACCTAGACTTTACAAGGGCAGATGCGAGAAGGGACGTATTGCTAACAGATAAAAATGGACGCATTGCGCACAGTTGCCCATTAATCCAACCGCATGCTGTTCGGGTTTTGGCCACATGTGGGCGCATGGAGACTTTGGCGTCAATGGTAACACCAAGGGTCTTAACGCTTTGGGCCACAGGAATGGAAACATTGGCAATCGTAAATGACGCATATTCCTTGGAGAGATTCTTTAACATGCGACTAGATCCAGCAATGAGTTTCTCTGTTTTATCGGCATTCAGTGCCATAAAGTTTGGACTCATCCAGGAGTGGATGAGGGAGTAGATGGCAGCAATGGCTTTAGAGTCAGTGGAGTAAGAGCCTGAAAGTTCGAGGATGACCTGGGTGTCATCAGCGTAGTTGGTATATAGGACACCCAGGTCATCGAGCAACAGAAGCAGAGGAATAATGTAAATGTTGAAGAGAGTAGGAGACAGAGAAGATCCCTGGGGAACGCCACGGGTAAGCAGGGAGGGTATAGAAGATGAGTTTTGGATCACCACACAGGCATTCCGGGGACCAAGAAATGAGGCTAGCTATTGCGTCGTAAGATCTGTGCAGCCAACCAGGGTTTGTAATCTTGTTGCCAGTAATGCGTGGTCAACTAAGTCGAAAGCAGCGGAGAGATCTAGCAACATCAAAAGGGCAGGATGGCCGCGTTCGATGATGGATCTGAGATTCGATTTTAAATCTAACATGGCGGTTTCTGTGCAATGACAGGCACGATAGCCATTCTGGGTATTTGTCATCAATACATTTCTGTAGCTGGAGATAGGCTACACGGTCGATAACATTCAAGAGGAAGGGCACATTGGTTCTTGGCCAATAGTGCTTCGCAAGAGAAGGGTTCAGATTATCTTTTTTGAGCAAAGGTGTAATCCATGCTTCCTTGAGGTTGAAAACGCAAAAAGCTTGCCAATTACATAGTAAAGCAAACATGAATTGTATTGTGTTTTTTAGGTTCAGTAGCAGAATTGTCTTTTGATGTTTAATGAAAGTCCTAATTTCCTGGAGCTATTACTACCTAATGGTATGCCAATGTTATGATACAACATTGCAAGGAGGCAAGGACTTCATGCACAATTCTATATCTAATCTCATGGTCAAATGGTGATTTTATATTTGGCAAAGCGCTGTACATAAACATATCACAATTATCACCAAACCGAAATCCGTACTCGTTTATTGACCTCGAAAGGATGAAAGGTTGAGTTGGCCTTGCCAGGATTTGAACCTGCAACCTACAGATCACACACAGATCGCAGCAACGAGTGCTCAACTGGCTGAATTATCTTATTGGCTAACAACCTTCAGAGGTCAGTTAACAGAGTATCGACTGAGGTATAATAATCTGTGCCTAGATGTTGGACGAACCATGTATGAAGCGCTATATAAAGTTAAATACCTATCTGGATTATCACAGGGACAGGTTTCGCTGAGTTTCTATTTCAATTCCAAATGTAACTTTAATTTGTTTGTTTTTGAACACCACTTGCGCTTCCTGCAGAGTCAGGTTTTAGATGCTTTAATTGTAGTTTCGAAGATTTGAGAGGCTAGACAACGTGTGATTGGTGTAATGACAATCACTCACCCTTGAGCAAAGACTCTGCTGCCACTGACCATTTATAGTAATGTACCCCATTGACTGCAAGCTTGAATGGATGTAAACTAGACCGTGCATAATCATTTTACACACTGTTTTTATAATTAGAGTGTTCATTAAATTTTAAGTGTACATATGTTCTGCCTCTGCATGATTATGCATACAGCACTGGAACTCTGGAAAAATACAATTGTGAAATACTGGTTTGCTTAAACTGGGGGGGAAAAAAAGCATAATTTGTTACAAAATGTTAATTCTGAATTGCAACTTAGTTTTCCATCTTATTAATTCTACAATCCTGAAATGCTAGGAAAATAAATATGCACCAATATTTGCTCCATGAGATCAGACAGAGGAGCAGGGCTTAGCTGCGAGATCACTGGAGTTGGTGCTCGCCAGCCGCAGTGATCATCCATCGGGTCGTCAACTGACTGCTCTCCTTCATAGAGGACTTGGCTCCAATGATCTGTTAAATGGCTGCAGGAGGCTCCCTTGTATCCAAAACTTGGGCTGTGTGCTCGCCTAAGCACACAAATAGTGAGGATCTGAACCTTTCAAACAGGCAGTGGCTATCCATGTGTGAATAGCCACTGGCCACAACAATTGCACAGCAACTGACATTCAGGTACCTGGATGTGTACTGCGACCAGACAGTCACAGCCCCCGCATCTGGGCTCAAACATAAACCACCCCTTTACCCTCGAAAGCAGCATACATGGCATTTCCTTACCTGCGAAAGCAGGAAGCAGGGCAAAGAACACTATTGCCAAGGGACAAGCAAAAACCTTATGAGACGGCCATCTTGGGGTGCTTGCCACATTTAGTAGCAATTTGCGGTAATTGCAAAAGTGCACAAGTACAGAAACATGGTAGAAAAATGTCTGCTGCCATGGGCTCATCCTAGGCACCCTTTTAAAAGTAACTAAAAGCCATTACAGAAAAAGATAGAAGAATACAAAGTATCCTAACTGCACTTCACTTCAGAATGATGTGTGCAAATGGGACCATACAGGAAATTCAGAGACATACTCTCCTATGGACTAATTGGATGCCCCATAAGGATGAACAAAAAGAAAATGGAAGTACAGCATTACTTGCCTCCAAAAAGTCAGGTCAGGACTCCAAGCAAAGCAAAAGGTCTCCCATAGAAGTCTATGCAAAGAAAGCCGCACAATGAAAATCTTTCCTACTAAATGGCTAGGACAGAAAGCTAGTTTTGAGGCCTGCTGAGGGTTCTGTGCTTCTTTCTTTATACAGGTTTATGAGCCATCTGCCGGTGATCAAGGTTTCAATGCCATGTTCTCTGATTATCTAGACATCTTAAATGTGCCATGTGAGGTAGCGGGGTGGGGGGGGGGTGAGGGATTCAGTTGCATGCTCAAACGTTGAATTTGGAAATAGTTTTCTCTGTATAAGAAAGAACATCTGCATTTTCACCATTTACATTCTGCATGTGGTTTCACAGAGGTTCTACACTTTGCACGCTGCTCGTACTGCCAAGTTTCATTAGCTCTCAGTGCTTTGATTTCTGTAAACAGCAAGAATATTTAAGTGCATCAGATTCTAATTGATAAACTGTTAGATGAGTTTCAAATCCAGTATATAGGATGCATGAACAGTGATGTTACTGCAGAAGTGATTTTTCCCTGGATGTCAATGACTCTGATGTGAACCACTCTATTCCTGTTAATCTGACGTACCTTGTCTTCTCTTGCAGGTTCCTTTTCCAGTGCTGCAGGGAGAAGGTGTTGAATATCTTGGACGAGCTGATGATGCGCTCATTGCAATCTCCAACTACAGGCTTCATATCAAGTTTAAAGATTCTGTGATCAATGTAAGACACTTAATTGCGCTCTTTTTTTTTTCTCTCTGAATGTTGTGCCATAATTAAGGATTGTAAGGCATTTAATACAAGTTCATATCAATGCTTGTTGGGTAATATAGAGAGGGTAGTGCTAGGAGTAGATTTGAGTTGGTGTTGCCTGGTTTCAGCAGAACCTCCAACCATACAAACGGGAGCATCTGACAAGTTTGAAATTCCATAATATCTGCTTGTTTCAGTGTACCGGTCCGTTGGTAGGTACACTAAACTTGGTACAATGCACTCATGTGCGTCAGTGTGTTGTCCAGTGTCATGCACAGTAAAGGAGCACATTATTCTTGTTTCTGTCAGGCCCTCGTCCACCATGAATTAATCGGCTGGAAACATAGAGGCTTTTTAAGCATTCCTTTGTCCTAGCCCTCCCATCAACGTATTACCATAATACGTTCCTACCATGCCCTCTCACCTCTCATTTTCTTGCCATTGTCTACATATAGAGGTAATGACAGATTAGACTAACAAGCACTGCTGCATTATATGAACACCTCAACTTCAATAAGTAAGCTTATGACACATCACTACTACCAATTAAGTGTAGGTGTAATCATTACTCCTAACCAGGCTATTTTGCTAACCTCTCTCAGAGAGGCACTGCTACATCTCATTGATGAGGCCCATCAAGGCTGAAACACGTGTATGGGGTTGCTGTTGGTACTCTTGTTCAGAAGGGAATTGCCATAGCATTTCGGTGCTGGACTGCCTATGTGGGTGGGACAAAGACTGAAATGCAAATGGATGTTTCCCATCTGTGAAAAGGCACAGTGAGCAAAAATATATATGGCTGCGAACTCTCAAAGTTGGGGGTGGGGGGACCCACAGAATAGGTTATCATGCCATGTTCTTTCTGGAGAGAGGCACCTGCTACCTTTTTTGATAACCTTAATGTACAGCTGAGTGTCATCAGCATACTGATGGATGGCTATGCGTGGGTCATTTAGGAGAGTTCCTAACGGTTCAATGTATAGACTGTAGATGATTGGGGAGAGAATAAAATCTTGCCAGACCCCACAGCTGACTTGAGTCCGTTGGATCTGAATGTACCCATCTGTACGACCGGGTGCCTTTTGGATAAGTAGGATGCAAACCATTTTATGACAGTTCGAGAAGTCCATCATGTCTGCAAGGAAGGAAGAGTTTTTGGTGATCAACTTTATCAAAAGCAGCTGAGAGGTATAGGAGCACTAGGAGATGAGAGTCCCCAGTGTCGGTGAATCTGAGCGCATCATCCTCCATTTGGATGGTTTCAGTCTCAGTGCTGCATTTGGGGCAGAAGCCAGAATGGTAATCGCAGAGGAGGTCAATCTGGCTGCTTTTTGGCATGTAGTTTGGTTGCAACTACTTTCTCAATAAGCTTCCCAATGAATGCAAGGCTTGTAATGGCTCTGCATCAAGCAAGGTTTTTTTGAAAAGGGGTCGTGTGAGACCAGTTTTCAACATGTCTGGGAATACACCTTAAACGAGGGAGGCGTTCACTATACTAAGTAGTGCGTTAAGTGCTTTTCCATTGAGTTGTTTAATGAGTGAAGCTGGGAGGAAGTAGTCAGTGGTAAGTAGTGGGTTTGAGTGAAGCGAGTGTGTCTAAGAGATCCTTGGGAGGGTGAAGTCTGTTCAGGAGGGCAGTGCCCGGGGTGGTCGGATGGGTTTAGGTGGCTTGCAGGGCTCTGTTTGGTTTTGAGGCATCAATATGACCTCTGATTTTATCAATTGGGTTAATGAAGAAGGTGTTCCGGATCTATGTGATACTGCGAACATAAAATGTTGAGGCCAAAACTACTGAATGTTAATTTTTTGTTTCCCTTTTACTATATATAAAAAGAGAAGGGGGAGACGACCTGCTAACAACGCGTTGGGTCACGTGATACACTCACGCGTGGGGGAAGCCACTCCACCCCCTCCCCCCCCAAATGCCCCTACACCTTCTGGCATTCTCCTATCCCTTCACTGGCCTTCTGTGGCTACTCTGGTTAAGTTAAAGGCACTGTGTATTGTCCACCATGCCTTCTACAAAACTGGTCCGGAATACCAGCAGGAGAAAATGTGCTATGTTACATCACGCGACTCGAGGTCTGCTAACACTGCCTGTACTACAGTGTTGCGCGTTGGGCGCGCTCGCATAGGCAGTTGTTCCTATTCGGTCCTGGCGGCTCTGCTGTGGAATTTTCTTCCCCTGCTTCTTCGCCTCACCAAGGACCATTTATCCTTTAGGCGTGCTATTAATACCTGGCTGTTTGTAGCCTAACTCTGTGCAGCAGCGTATCTTCGTTCCTCTGCATGGTTTTCTCGCCTTGGCGCCATGATGCCTTCGGGGGTTAAGGTTTGCGCTTTACAATAATTCTTAACATAACCTAGCAAGAAATCTTGGAGGGGAGAAGATCAGACAAAATAACCACCGCTCTGCTGGAGTACAGGGATGCGTAGGGGCTCGAGCACCACCTTGGCCCCACACTACCCCTAAAACTAGCAGTTATCGCAATCATAAATGTGAAAAAGTCACTGGTCAACGGGTAAAACACAGCTTTTTAAAAACCCTAAAGTGAGTCCTTTGTTTCCGTACTTGCACATTAGTAAGCTTGTCTGCACCTATAGGGGGCCCTTTACCTCCAGACCCTGCAGTATCCCAGTTCTAGAGCACAGGGAGCAGAGAGGCTTCAGCAGTGCAACCCCAAATGTGCCCTTGATGTGGATCGAGAGAAGAGCTTTAATCTTCCTTGTAGCCTTCTGTCTTTACCTCTATGGCCAGGACTTTGGAATAGACTGCATACCCAACAGAGTTCCAGATGACCCCTCCTTGTTCTGAAGTCTAAATATGAATCAGCTAAGGAAATGCTTTCTTCTTCTAGCTCTCTGACTCTTGTGCTTTTTCTCACATGCTTTTTCTCTGGCCTTGTGCTCTCTCGCGCTCGCCCTTTCTCATATATTCTCGCCCTCTCTCTCTCGCCCTGTCTCCCCCCCCTGTCTTGCTCTCTCTCTCTGCGCCGACACACTCTTCGGATCCGGTCTTGCCCCCGCCCTCCCCTCTGGCCCTCGATTTCTGCTGTTGATACGCTGGAAATGCTCTAGCAGGATAACGCACTGCCCAGAGGAGTGGCCAGCATGGCACGTAAGCTTGCCGGTTGTACAGCAGGGAAATGTACGAAGAAAAGCAGCCGCATACAGTAAGCCAGTACCAGCTGAAGTAATACTCTTTGCACTGTGTAGCGTTTTATCAAGATAAATTAATATTAGTTGATTCTGGAAAGCTGGCTGAGCAGGTAGCAGTTTGAACCAGCAGCTCTTGTCTCCATGATCTTTGATAATCTAAAGATACAATTAATACTAATACCAAAAAGATTGACTCCCTTGAGAACCCTGCCTCCAAGAAAACTAAAGCAGACATAGAGGAAATTTTCAGCACCCAGGATATTTACTCTCTGCTGCTGAAGGTGTCCCAGGATGTTGGTGAGATGAAGGCCTATTTTGATTTAAATGGTAAGGTGTCTATTCTTGAAGAAAAAGTTGGACAATTAGAAAAGGACTCGGCAGGTCTCTCTACAGAGATTACGGGAATTTATAGAGCGTATGACCTAAAAAGAGAAATGGAAGATGTGAAGATCAGAAACTTAGCTATGGACTTGAAATCCAGATCTCAAGACTATAGGCTCATCAGCCTGCCTGAAAGCACAACTAAAGAGGGGCAATTGGAGAGCACTTTAATCCAAATATTTACAGAAGTTTATGGCCAAGCAATTTTAAATCCAGCGGATTTAGCCTATGCCTTCAGAGTAGGGAAATTAGACTGCACAAAACCAAGACAGATATTACTGGTCTTTACAAAAATAAATGCTAAAGAGAAAGTAATGAAGGCAGCAAGAGAGGAGCAAGTTTCTTGTAAGTCACAATTACCGATATTTCCGGATTATCCCAATGAATTTGTGGAAAACAAGAGATTATTCTTGGAAGCAAAGAGAATAGCAAGGGAAAAGGAAATCGAGACTATTCGTAAAATCAGCAATTATCGAATTCTATTTCCCAAACTGACTAAAAACTACAGAAGATCCAGAAGAGGCAAAGAGATGGATTGTTAGTTATGGAAACCATAAGAATCAGGGATTTTAATAGGGCTTTCGGGGTTTATGGTTAAGGATTGGTTTGAATGTGGGGTTGATTGTGTTGCACTTATTACATAGTTTAGATCACTTCACTTAGGCACACTATATATATATATATATATATATATATATATATATATATATATATATATATATATATATATATATATATATATATATATATATATATATTAATTTTGTCTCAGAATAGGTAGTTTAATGTAATTTAAGTTATTACAATTTTGTTTTAATTAAGCTAAAATAGTGCCATATAACAGTTTGGAATCTTCACACGTTTGGATTTTAAATAATGCTGTGCGGTCGTAGTGTACGGCATTGCGGATTCGTTTGCTTTCAAACTCATGTTGTGTTATTATAGGTCCTTTCCTCTAGCTGTCAGTAAGTGTTATGGAGTGTTCTGAGGATTAAGCTCTTACGGGCCGTACCGCATAGGGCGTCCTGCTTAACATGCAACTTTCTCAGTGGCGTAATGGCAATGGGAGGATTTCGAACGGGGGGCATGAATAAACAATTTGCCACGCTGCGTCGGCCGTTGGCTGCAGCTGCCTACGAGGTGGCGGATGCGAACAGCAGGGAGTGGTTTGGCGCTGGAGACTGGGTAAGACCCTTTTACTTTTATCTACTTTCCTGACTTATTTTGCTTACTAAAACGCTTATTCTTTCCTTCCCTACCCCCACAACCACGGCCCGCCTCGTTGCACCACCCTTTGACCAGCCATAGAAACTGCATTTTCTTGCACTTGGCCTACCTGCCAACCCATAGCATAGTTGGATCATTGTGATGAAAGATGCCTCTTGACTGTTACTGGCATTCCCTGCCGGACCCACCACTTAGCTTCTCTCTTCTGGCTCCCCTAGTCGTGCTGTGATGGAAACTGGCTCCTTAGCAACTTGCGCATGTGTTACCAATAGAATGCAACTCCCCCACAACTGCACTGTGATTTAAAATCTATTTCTCACAGCACCATCTACGGATCCCATAGGCTAACTGCTTCATTGCTGCATTGCCTGTTTTAGGGTCTGAAGCATATGTACTACACTTCAGCTGTGATAAGGTTTGCAACTTTTACCACCTGCTATAGAAACCCTACTGCATCTGCCTCTGCTACCTGCTGAGTCCTATCGTGATTGGGCCAATTGTATTTTGTTAAAAATTGGCTTTGTTGTAGCTGCTACCTGTGGTTTTACCTGCCGACCACGTAGCCTGGTTACACTAATTGCACAAAGACTGAAATTACTTTTCTTTGTGCTTCCTATCCACAGCCTGGCCACTTCAATGACACTGTGATAGAAACCAACTCCTTTGCGCCTACCATCCATGGTTCCTACTCTGATAGAAAGGCTCCTCATTGCATCTGCCCTTTTTCTGCCAACTCGATAATATGGCACCCCATTGCATCTGCCTGTTTGTTACCTGCCGTGATAAATTTGTTTCCCGTTTCATCTTGCAGTTTTGCTACCTGCTTGATAAATCTTGCATCTGCCATTTGTGTTCCTTGCTGTGACCAAAATGCTCCCTATTTCTTCTGCCTGCTTTGCTACCAACTGGATAAGAATTTCGCATTTTCTTTCCTTTTTTAACACAGGAGATTAATGGGGATACGCACCCTTGTGCACCCTCCTTCCATCCCTATAACTTTTATGAATTATTAAGATTGGTTTGGAGCCTCTGCTTGGCCAGCACCAGTCAGAAAAAGAGGGAGATCGTATCACACTTAAGTTTTGAAACTGGAAATGACAATATGCAAGCAGCTATTAATGACACTCCACATCGTAATTTGGTCGGGGGTGGTTTCAGTATTTTAATACCTAAATCGGGTTGTGACATTTTCTATCAGTGGTGGGGGCAGTTCATACAGGCAAGAAAAGATTGGGATACTGCCAATACAACACTAATTCACCCGGAATTTCTTATATTCCATAGTTGCGGTTTCACGTTTAATGCATCACTTCACATGCAGCAAGTGGGAAGATATAAATGGGACTGGAAGACTTAAGGTGGATATGTTCCATTATATCCATTTCACGGGTTTTGTGGCAAGGAGGTAGTTTAGTAATAAGGGTTCTCCGGCGACGCCCCTTGCCAGTAATGGTTGGCTATTCCTGTGATGTTTAAAAGGAGTAGAATTATGCTATGGCACTGGATGAATTGCACATTATTGTGGGTATGTTCGATAACAGTTAACTTGCTATAAAAGTAATAAAATGGCTCGTAGTAGATATGTATCCTTAGATGCCCTGATTCTGTTTGAAGGAGCGATCTGGGCAACAGGGGGATGATGAAAGAACTAGGATAATGCAACAGTCAGCTGAACGTTGCCCCTGATCCGTCGGCGTACGGTGGGGAAATATGTTGACGCTTATCCAGATGGGTGCCGTTCATGCAACCCTCACCATGTATGCCTGTATATTATATTACACTTTACTCTTCGTCATATTCTTTTCTGGCGGATGGGTGCATGTCTGTGATGGCAGTAGGGGGATAGTTAATTAGATATAGGTTATTAAAATGGTAAACTGAGATGGGTAACTACAAGCTATTTTCAAATTTATGGTTCCAAGAACATGTTGACGCGTGCTACTGTCTGTTAATTGAGATGATATAGATGGCTTCTGAGGTTACCCAAAAAGGTTGACCCATTCACGTTATGCCATTCAAACTTTACATTACAATTGGGAACCTGGACATTTGAACGCTAGGTTGATGATTGTATCCAGTAGGAACGAGGCTAGGTTTTTTTTGATTGATTCTTTTTGCTGAGGGAGTAACACACTTGCGCATGAAACAGATTTCAAATGGTGCAAGTGGTTTGGGATTAGTATTCTTGAGCCGGTGTACTTGCCTCCTATAGGAAAACGTATTTATCTCAAACGCTCTGAGTTTTATGGCTTTCATTAGATACATCGGAGAAACCTTGTTATATACACATTAATCAGGGTTTGCACTATTTCAAGGCCACAGGTCAGTTGACCCTACAAACTGAAAAGGGCTGGGATTGATCGGAGAATGAAGATTGACATCTCCTTGGAGTTTAATCAAGGAGCATGTTGCATAACAGAGAATGGATTTGCTTGTACGAGCAATATATAGTATATACTCATATTTTAATGCAGTATCAATATAAGCACCACTTTTTTATTAAATGGGCATAGTGGGGCGGCATTTCGGCACAATGACGCATCACAACACTCATAAGTAGACCGTAGTATTCATTTGTGGCTGTGTCTGTTTGGAAGGTAAACTCCAGGCAAAACAAACTATTTCAGAGTCTCCATGTCTAAATTTGGACTCCAGACTTAAGGAATTCATACCCCCACGAGACGGCCAGTCCGGTGGATTTCTTTAGCGTTGAGGGGAGTACAGACCTATTCGACCTATTCAATTCTCCAACTTAACAGCCAATACATTCCTGTTTGGGGGAGGGAAATACATATTTGAGAGAGAGGACAAATAGGGCGTTGATGGAGTTTAGCAAACGCACTAAAGTTAATTGTATATAGTTGATCAAATTTTGCATTCGATTTCGCAGGCGGTTTTATCTGAATTACGGGGGAATTTTAAGTAGTGACTACAGAATCTTTTTGGAAATCATCTGGGGAAATATGGTCATTGTTTAGGGATATGGGAGAGGAATGCTTGTATAGGTAAAGGGTGTACACAGTTACATTAACTGTTCTCAAACTCAGTATAGCCCCGAGTAAGAGTATGTTTTTCAAGTTAATTCAAAGTAATTCTATACTTGATGTTTTTTCTTTTCTGTTTTTTTGTATCAATATTTGGTTTAAGCTCAACGAAGGATATTTCTGTAGCTATGGCAGTTCTTGGGAAACATGTTGATTCCTTGCATATTGTGTCTTGGAATATAAATGGCTTAAATAATCAAATTAAAAGGAAATAATTTTTTTCGCATTTAAAAGCAGACGTTATTTTGCTACAAGAGATGCATTTAACAGACTCAGAAGCTGCAAAGTTGTCGAGGGTGGGTAGTGCAGATGTACCATTCCACTTATTATTCTAATTCAAGATGTGTATCAACATGATTTAAAAAAAGCTTTCCGGGAACCATTACAGGCTCGAGAGCTGATAAAGGTCTTTGGCTATCCGTTTCAATACAGATTCAAGATTTCGATAGAACAATATGCAACAGTTATGCTCCGAATTTGAACAGTGGTCCATTTTTTTAATGGATTAGGACGCCAGATTTTAGACACAGGAGGGAAGAATTTGTTGATAGAGGGGGATTATAACCTGGTGGTGGATGCAGTTCTAGATAGAAGTAGCCAACATTTCGGGGACGGCAGGAAAAAAGATAGAGAAGCTTTGGGATTATTGATGCAGGATTTTGGACTGTCGGCCGTTTGGAGATTAGAACATCCAACAGGGAGGGAATACACATATCGCTCCGAGGCTCATATCTATTCTAGACTAGACAATTTGTTGGCTCGGGTTTGGGGACCCAGAACTTACTTGTGAGTTTGAGTATTATTTCAGATCATGCACCCATTAGGTTGAAACTCCCAATTACTTGTTATACAAAACAAGGATTTGGATATTGAACACAACATTTTTGCGAGATGAAGAATTGAGGAATATTTCGGTGGAGGAAGTAGAAGAATAATAAGTTAATATGAATGGTGAAGTTGGGATTGATACAGTGCGGGAGAGTTTCAAGTGTTATGCAAGGAGTGGCCATGAGACTGTCGGGAATTAAAGAGAAAGAGTGAATGAGATGAGGGAACTGAATGCTTCAATTAAAGATTTAGAAAAGGTGGTCATGGGATCAGCAGATAAAGGGAAACGCATGAGGTTAAGGAGGTTGAAATATGTATTGAACAAGATCATTATAAGGCAGAATATGCAATTTACAGGTCTAAATGCAGATATTAGGAGGAAGGAGAAAAATGCAGAAGATTGTTGGCGCATAGTTTGAGAGAGAAGCAAATGGAGCAATTTGGGGGTCAAGGAATAACTAGGGATCCACAAGAAATAAATGACGCTTTCAAACATTTTTACACAAACTTATACAGTGGATCTCAGACAGTTGATCTGGATCGAATAGACACATTCTTAACAAATTTGCAGATAAAAGGTCTTACAGGAGAGGAAAACGAAATTTTGGATACTGAAATATCTTTAGAGGAAGTTAAGAAAGCAATTTGGAGTTTGAATTTGGGAAAATGTCCTGGGCCTGATGGTCTAGTGGCTGAATTTTATAGAGAAATGCAGGAGTCCTAAGTTTGCTTCGAGACACATTTGCATATTGTAAAAGCATGGGTAGTTTACCTCCTATACTCAGACATGCTACAATATCTCTGATCCTAAAAACAGGTTGTCCGGAGCTGGAACCAGGTAGTTGTAGACCCATTTGTTTGATTAACTCAGATAGCAAAGTATTAGCCAAAATCCTGGCAAACATATTGGAGAGTGTTCTTCCGAGGTTAATACATCCAAACCAAGCAGGTTCTATCAAGGGGATAGTATTGGCTTCAAACATGCGAAAACTGTTACCTAGAAGAATTAAAAAAAATGCAAGTGGAATCAGTGGCATTGTCCCTAGATGCTAAAAAGCCCTTTGATCGGGTTCGATGGGAGTTTTTGCTGAGAACAATGGAGAAGATTAATTTCGGAAGTGAATACTTGTTTGATTAGAGTGCTTTACACAAACCCCACTGCAGAGATTAATACAAACAGAAGACTATGAAGCAAATTTGACCTGCAGCGTGGGACTCGTCATCAAGGTTGCCCTTTATTCCCTATGCTTTTTGTGATTTGAATGGATCCATTAGCAGTGGCAATAAGAGTTGACGATAAGATTACTGGAATTAGCTTTAATGGAATTAGTCAAAAGCTTTGGTTGTATGCCGATTTATCTTCTAGTGGTTATTCGAGGCCTGATGACATCAATCCCTGCCCTGATGAGCTTGACTGAAGAATTTGGTTTGTTCTCAAATTACACAATAAACTGGTCCAAATCTGAAGCTTTGCCTCGTGCTACTTGTTAGGGAGAATTCTCTGTTTAGGCTGAATTTCCTAACCTAGTGAGCCCACCAGCAGCTTTGCTGGATGTTTGGGGTTTCTTTTTTTCTCCTGCCTAGAGTGAGACTCTTTACCCTCACTCTTGGGCATGATTTGAGTGTGTTTCTTTGAATCTAGATGTGTTTTATGGGCTATGGGGTCTTTTACTCCATAGGGCTTCATGTGTTTTTGTGATGTGTGTTACACAGCACCCTCAGTGCAGTGACACAGGGGTGTCATAGTGACCCCCCAGTATAGACTCCATACCCTGGGACTGACTACTGGCTCCCAGGGCATGTAAAGTCACCATTGACTTTACTAGTCTTAAATTCTGAACAGAACCAGTACAAACCATCATATTGTGGACGTACTGGCTGGGGCAATTCGATTGCCCCGGGGTCTGTTAGTCGAGGGGGCATGTCTCCGTCCCCCCTGATCGAGTTTTGGCTGGTGGCAGTGGATACTACTTTTTATATTCAACCGCGAATATTTTCCTATGGGATTTCCCATTGTTTTAGGCTACTACCTTTTATTTAATTATTTACGGTAGCCTCGAACATACCGCCGGTTTATTTAATTAATATTAATTCTCTGGTTGGTATTTTTTGCCAAAACTTGATTCTAAAATGGCGTTTGTGTTCTCTTCTGTAACTCCAACCCAAGTCGAGCCCTTTGTTCCACTTTTTGACGGGCTTCTCCACAGAAGCCCTCCAAAGTGGTGCCACTCTGTCCGGGGTACTTAGGAGGGGTGGAGGGGAATTTAGGCACCCTGGACTGAGTTGGCTAGGCAACTCAAGTCGCACTCCATCCTGATTGGCCCAAGTGGTGAGCCGGCCGGCTATCCACTTAGCATGTTTGAGTGACAGCTAGGCTGAGTGAATGGGGGTTTTCAGCATAAAAGCAGGGCTTTGGGGCCTGGAACTTCAGAAGTCGCCACAGGACCTAAGAATCCGACGAGGGAGAAGCTGAGTCGACCTGCCACAACACCACCATCGGTGGAGCCCTGCTGGACTGCCTCACCACTTTTCCCAACGACAGCGGAGATCTCCCGCCGGAGAGTCCTCTTCCTTTGACTGGTGGGGATAACCAGTTTCACCGTCTTTTCGCCTTCCCGACGTACCTCGTGGCCGCCTTGCCTGTGCCAAGCACCCCGGCAACCGGTATACCACGTTTTACCAGGACCGCGAAACAAAGGTACCACCTTTAACCGGAAAACTCTGCGGCTGGTTTCTGCCCTGGTAGTGCAACGACCTTCATCTTTCCTCCAAGTCGAGATCTTCTCTTCCCCTGGACGACGACGCAACTTGCACCCACTACCAGGAACAACTGCCGACACGCTGGAGGATCCTTCCCACTTAAGGTACCGTGTCCCGCCTGGCTTCCCTTGCTACCGACTGTACGGGGTAGATTTAGCCCCCGGCTTTCGAACCTGGGTTAGTCTGGGACACCCTGGCTAAACTTTCTTAAAGCCTCTCTAAACCCTTTTTGAACCCTCGGCAAGACTTTCTAAGCATAGTGTAACTGTGTGATCTTGGGCGCATTTGTGCTCTGCTCTCTAAGAGTGGGCCCAGCCTTTGGACTTTGGCTCACCAGTGACTTTTCGCCCTTCTGCCTTGCTAACAGTGTTCCTCAATCTTAGAGTGGTGTACCTTTTCATATTCTGTCTTTTTTCCTCCCTTTCTCACAAACTTATTGGAGTGCAATCTAGTTAAGCGCTCACCTCTGTATGAAAATAAGTGGTGTTTTACTGTGACTTATCTGATAAGGAAAAAGGGGTGGATATATTACAATAGTAACTGTGTTTAGAATATTTTACAATAAGAGTGCTGGAGTGTTTCAAATTGTGTGTTTTTAAATAAATAATTATATACTTTGATACCAAAGCACTGGTCAGTGTTTGCTTGTATTATTGTATCCGAGTGCCTATTGTGTATACTTTGCATACTGCCTAACTCTTCTTGAGGGAAGTCTGACTGCTCAGCCACAGCTACCAGGTAAATCTGGGTGGTGCAGACTGCTACCAAGTGGGTTTACTGCCAACACCTGTAGTCTTAAATCTTTTGCAGTGGTCCCTAAGGGAACTGCACAGGTTTCTGCCTATCACTGGTGTACAGCGGTGGGATTTGTATTGAGTATACACTTTAGAGTGCTTTAGGATACCTTCGTACAACTAACCACAAAGCTTAGCACTGAAAGTAATCTTTCTAACATGTCAACTATGGAAACTTATAGTCAAGAGTCCCTTGCTACAAAAACTGCTGATTGTTAAAGAGTATTATGTAAGCATACGAACCTCCTGACTAAAGGCAAGAAAATGGAATTAATAGAAAGGTTGTTAGCTAACCAAAGTCTGGATGATGGGTCTGAGGAACCTACAATGCCAGAAAATGTAGATAACAGTATAGAAATTGATATTGATCAAAATGTTGATAATCTTGAGGAAGAGTCAGAAGAGGAGGGTGAGGCTGCTGTGACTGTCCCCCCTAGGCCTCTGTCTGCTCTACCTGCTGTACCTACTGGGCCTTTGCCGAGTCCCACACTAAGTCCTCAATATCTCGAATTAGAGAAAAAAACTTGAACTAGAGTTCAAGAGACTGAATACTCTGGCTGAACAGAGACATCAGGAAATGAATCAAGAACTAAGGCTAAGGGAAATGGAGCTCAAGCATGAGCTAGAAATGAAGAAAATTTCTGTCGAAAATGCTTCTCTCTCTGGCTCCTCTAGAAGTTCCAGTCCTAAAAGACCCCGATGCCTAAAGAATTGGTTGGTATGTATGAGCCTAAGTTGGATGTGTTGGATTGGTTGTCTCTGTTTGAATATAATCATGGGCTCCAGAACATCACAGGAAATGACTTACTCACCTGGTTGTTCTCTAGGCTTCCCCCTGTTGCAACTGATGTGGTAATGGAGTTGGGGGAGGAGGATAGGAAAGAGTATGAATGTGTGAAACTAGCTCCGATAGCTAGGTTTGGGAAGACCCCTTCCCAGTATCTTAAGAGGTTTAGAACCCTCAAAAAGCATGATGGTACCCCTTGGGCTACCTGGGTGAGTGAAGGGTTGAAAAACATAGAGGGATGGATTAAGGGTTACAAAGTGAACACTTATGAAGGTATGAAGAATCTTTTTATGTTGGAGTCAATTTATGATGCCTGCTCTCCTGAGCTCAGACAGCACTTGGCTGATTCAAAGGAATTAGATTCCCGAAAGCTAGCTAAGGCTGCTGACTTGTGGGTTGCCAACAGGGCCACTCACAAGGATTCTGGGGTAACTCAGAAAAAGGATGAGGGGAAACAGCCTAAAAAGGACTCCAAAGAGAATTCTAATACTGCAAATTCCAAAGAGGGCCCCAAACAAAACCAGAAGGGTAAGCAACCAGGGAAACCACAGCAGAATAGTGTCTCCTCTGGTGCCAAACCAGAGGGAGGTCAGAACAAGCCTCCATTCCAGAAGGCATTTGGTAAATGCTTTGGTTGTGGCTCTACTGACCATGTGAAAGGAGATCCCAGATGCAAGGGTAAACCTTCAGGGATCCAACTTGCCTCCTTAGCCTTCGCTCCAGAAGAGGAAGTCCCAATGGCAAGTGGAAACTTTCTACTGCGGCTGATGAACCCATAGGAGTCTCAGCCAGTGTTTTTTTAGTCTCTCTGGGGTTGTGGGAACAACAGATTTTAGATGTGTATAATTATATCCCAGATAATACTAAAGAGTATTATAAGGACAGTGTCCAGGTAAATGGTCAGGAGACTCCTGCCATTAGAGACACTGGGGCCAGCATAACTGTGGTGGATGAATCATTTTTTCAAGGCAGAGGATGTTGCTAAGGCACCCTAATGCCTCACCAAGTTAGCTGGAGGGCCTGTGCAGATGTGTCCCCAGTTACCAGTTCTCATCCAGTGTAATGACATGGCTGTAAAAATACCTGTCAGTGTACAATGTGAAGTGCTAGGTAGGGTTCTGTTGGGTAATGACCTAAAAGCTCTTGGAGTTGTCACATACCCCCAGACCACATAGTAAAAGGTTACAGGAGCTCACAAAACCTGCAAGAGAGAAAACCCTGTGAGGGTTATCTCAGGAGATGATGACAGAGATCACTCCTTTACCACTGGAGCAACTCACTGCAGTAACTACCAGATCAGGAGCAAAGGGGCAACCCAAGACTCCTAGGAAAAAGTCAGCAGCAAGCACTCCATTGCTTCCAACAGTTACACCTGTAACTCCACCTCCAGCTGAGGCTGAGAGGGAGGTACAACCCTGTATGGTTGAACTAGACTCTGAAGAAGAGCTAGTGGGAGGCCCAGAACTTATTGGAGATCTAGACCCTGAGGACCATCCTGAGCTGCAGTCTTTACTGGCAGAAGGTGGACCCAGCAGGGCAGCTTTCCGTAAGGGACAAAGAGAATGTCCAACTCTGGAGGGTCTCCGCCAACAGGCAGCTGCTCAGGCTGATGGGCAAGAGCCTGGGAAGTATAGGTTGCACTGGGAAGATGGCCTCTTCTACAGTGAACCAACTGAGTCTGTACCTGGAGACTACAAACGCCTTGTAGTACCTCAAGAAAACAGACAACAGTTCTTGCACTTAGCCCACAAGATTCCTTTGGCTGGTCACTTGAGTTTCAAGAAGACCAAGGAAAGGCCCTCACTCTACTTCTATTGGCCAAAAATGGGGGCTGAAGTAGATAGGTTTTGCAAGAGCTGCCATACCTGCCAAACTTCTGGTAAGGTTGGCGCCACAAATGTGGCACCATTAGTGCCTCTCCCAGTTGTGGGAGTCCCATTTGAGAGGGTAGGGATTGACATTGTTGGTCGCCTTGATCCCCCTACCTCCTCAGGCAACAGGTTTATCCTTGTTGTAGTAGACCATGCTACTAGATACCCTGAGGCAATTCCTATGAGAACTGTTACAGCTCCGGCTGTAGCCAAGGCCCTCCTTGTTATTTTTACCAGGGTTGGGTTTCCTAAGGAAGTAATATCCGACAGGGGGTCAAACTTTATGTCCCACTACATGAAAGCCATGTGGAAAACCTGTGGAGTTACTTACACGTTCTCAACCGCCTACCACCTCCAAACCAATGGGTTGGTAGAAAGGTTTAACAGAACCATGAAGAGCATGATAGGTGCTTTAGAGGAACCTCTGAAAAGAAAGTGGGACCTTCTACTGCCATGCCTTCTCTTTGCTTATAGAGAAGTCCCTCAGGAGGGAGTAGGTTATTCTCCCTTTGAACTTCTCTATGGCCATCCGGTCAGAGGTCCATTGGCCCTGATTAAGGAGGGGTTGGAAGGCGCTCCTCCCCTCAAGCCAGTCAGAGTGACTGACTATGTGATAGGTCTTCGAAGGAGAATGTCACACATGATGGCAGAAACTAGTGATAACCTGAAAGCTGGACAAGCTTTGGTCAAGCATTGGCATGATCAAAAGGCTAACATGGTTGAGTTCACTCAAGACCAGCTAGTTCTCGTTATGCTCCCAACAAGGCAGAGGGCCTTGCAAGACAAATGGATGGGACCCTTCAGAGTTGTGGGAAAACTTGGAGAGGTCAACTATCTGGTGGATCTGGGAAGACCCAGGGAAGCTCCTAGAGTCTTCCACACCAACCGACTGAAAGCGTACATCTCCAGACCTGAAGGAGGAGCCTTGCTTCTAGCTTCAGCAGCAGAGGAAGAAGAGAGTGAGTCTCTCCCTGATCTCCTCAGAGGTGTACCTTTAGATGAAAAATAAAATTGACAGAGTCAATCTCTCTTCAGATCTGACACCTGAGCAACAGGAGGAGTGCAAATCTATGTTAAATCAGTTTGCCTCCCTGTTCTCACTCTCACCAGGCTTGACCCCTTGGGGACAGCACGAGATACTCACCGGTGACTGTCTGCCAGTCAAAAGCAGAGGACACCGAATGTCAGAAAATGTGAGAACCCATATCAAGGGGGAGGTCAAGAAGATGCTTGATCTCGGGGTAATGGAACCCTCTACAAGTCCATGGTCTAGCCCAGTTGTGTTAGTACCAAAGGCAGGGTCCAAAGACTTGAGATTCTGTGTGGACTATAGAGCTCTTAATGCAGTCACCAAGACTGATGCCCACCCTTTACTCAGGACAGATGAGTTGGTGGATAAACTCGGTGCAGCCAAGTACCTCAGCACATTTGACCTTACGTCAGGCTATTGGCAAATAGCCTTGACAGACCATGCCAAGGAGAAAACTGCATTTTCCACCCCAGTTGGCTTGTACCCAAGGTCATGCCTTTTGGATTACAAAATGCACCTGCTACATTCCAAAGGATGGTGAACCAAGTTTTAGCTGGGATGGAGGACTTCTGCATGGCATACTTGGATGACATTGCAGTCTTTAGCCACTCCTGGGAGGATCATGTGAACCACCTAGGACATGTTTTGCAGGCTCTTGGACAGGCCAAATTGACTATCAAGGCAAGTAAATGCCAGATAGGTCAAAGTAAGGTGGTGTACCTTGGGCATGAGGTAGGAGGTGGAGAAATAAGGCCTTTGCTCAGCAAGATTGAAGCTGTGCAAAATTGGACAACACCTACTACTCCAACCCAAGTGAGAGCCTTCCTAGGCCTCACTGGGTACTACAGGAATTTCATTGAGAACTATGGGACCATAGCTACTCCACTGAATGTAATCTCCTCTCCAAAATTCCCTAAAAAGGTCAAATGGAATGAGGAGTGCAATCAGGCCTTTGAAAAACTGAAGAAAGCTCTTTGCCAAGCTCCAGTATCGAGAGCTCCTGACTACCACCAAACTTTCATTGTACAAACTGATGCTTCCAATGTAGGTATAGGTGCAGTTCTAAGCCAACTGGATGAGAAGGGTAGGGAGCACCCCATTTGCTTCATCAGCCGTAAGCTGAAGGATCCTGAGACAAGATGGGCAACAATAGAAAGAGAATGCTTTGCTATTGTGTGGGCACTGAAGAAGTTTAGGCCATACTTGTATGGTTCTACTTTTGTCATTCAGACTGACCACAAACCCTTGATGGTTAATGCAAATGAAGGGGGAAAATCCAAAACTATTGAGATGGTCAATCTGCCTGCAAGGGTTTGATTTCACCATTGAGCACAGGTCAGGGTGTCACCATCAAAATGCTGATGGACTCTCTAGGATGTATGTCATCGACTAGAGGTATGAGGTTCATCCAGGAGTGGATTAAATCCTCCTGTCCCTTTTTCTGGGGGGGGGGGGCGAGTGTTAGGGAGAATTCTCTGTTTAGGCTGAATTTCCTAACCTAGTGAGTCCCCCAGCAGCTTTGCTGGATTTTTGGGGTTTATTTTTTTCTCCTGCCAAGAGTCAGACTCTTTTACCCTCACTCTTGGACATGATTTGAGTGTGTTTCTTTGAATCTAGAAGTGTTTAATGGGCTATGGGGTCTTTTACTCCATAGGGCTTCATGTGTTTTTGTGATGTGTTACACAGCACCCTCAGTGCAGTGACACAGGGGTGTCATAGTGACCCCCCAGTATAGACTCCATACCCTGGGACTGACTACTGGCTCCCAGGGCATGTAAAGTCACCATTGACTTTACTAGTCTTAAATTCTGAACAGAACCAGTACAAACCATCATATTGTGGACGTACTGGCTGGGGCAATTCAATTGCCCCGGGGTCTGTTAGTCGAGGAGCACGTCTCCGTCCCCCCTGATCGAGTTTTGGCTGGTGGCAGTGGATACTACTTTTTATATTCAACCGCGAATATTTTCCTATGGAATTTCCAATTGTTTTAGGCTACTACCTTTATTTAATTATTTACGGTAGCCTCGAACATACCGCCGGTTTATTTAATTAATATTAATTCTCCGGTTGGTATTTTTCGCCAAAACCTGATTCTAAAATGGCGTTTGTGTTCTCTTCTATGACTCCAACCCAAGTCGAGCCATTTGTTCCACTTTTTGGCGGGCTTCTCCACAGAAGCCCTCCAAAGTGGTGCCACTCTGTCTGGGGTACTTAGGAGGGGTGGAGGGGAATTTAGGCACCCTGGACTGAGTTGCCTAGGCAACTCCGCACTCCATCCTGATTGGCCCAAGTGGTGAGCCGGCCGGCTCACGACTTAGCATGTTTGAGTGACAGCTAGGCTGAGTGAATGGGGGTTTTCTGCATAAAAGCAGGGCTTTGGGACTGGAACTTCAGAAGTCGCCACAGGACCTAAGAATCCGACGAGGGAGAAGCTGAGCCGACCTGCCACGACACCACCACCGGTGGAGCCCTGCTGGACTGCCTCACCACTTTTCCCAACGACAGAGGAGATCTTCCACCGGAGAGTCTTCTTCCTTTGACTGGTGGGGATAACCAGTTTCACCGTCTTTTCGCCTTCCTGACGTACCTCGTGGCCGCCTTGCCTGTGCCAAGCACCCCGGCAACCGGGATACCACGTTTTACCACGACCGCGAAACAAAGGTACCACCTTTAACCGGAAAACTCTGCGGCTGGTTTCTGCCCTGGTAGTGCAACGACCTTCATCTTTCCTCCAAGTCGAGATCTTCTCTTCCCCTGGACGACGACGCAACTTGCACCCACTACCAGGAACAACTGCCACCGCTGGAGGATCCTTCCCACTTAAGGTACCGTGTCCCGCCTGGCTTCCCTTGCTACCGACTGTACGGGGTAGATTTAGCCCCCCGGCTTTCGAACCTGGGTTAGTCTGGGACACCCTGGCTAAACTTTCTTAAAGCCTCTCTAAACCCTTTTTGAACCCTCTGCAAGACTTTCTAAGCATAGTGTAACTGTGTGATCTTCGGCGCATTTGTGCTCTGCTCTCTAAGAGTGGGCCCAGCCTTTGGACTTTGGCTCACCAGTGCCTTGCTAACAGTGTTCCTGAATCTTAGAGTGGTGTACCTTTTCATATTCTGTCTTTTTCCCTCCCTTTCTCACAAACTTATTGGAGTGCAATCTAGTTAAGCGCTCACCTCTGTATGAAAATAAGTGGTGTTTTACTGTGACTTATCTGATAAGGAAAAAGGGGTGTATATATTACAATAGTAACTGTGTTTAGAATATTTTACAATAAGAGTGCTGGAGTGTTTCAAACTGTGTGTTTTTAAATAAATAATTATATTCTTCGATACCAAAGCTCTGGTCAGTGTTTGCTTGTATAATTGTATCCGAGTGCCTATTGTGTATACTGCCTAACTCTTCTTGAGGGAAGTCTGACTGCTCAGCCACAGCTACCAGGTAAATCTGGGTGGTGCAGACTGCTACCAAGTGGGTTTACTGCCAACACCTGTAGTCTTAAATCTTTTGCAGTGGTCCCTAAGGGAACTGCACAGGTTTCTGCCTAACACTACTTCAACTAGCGGTTTACTGTTACTATGGCTTCAGATGGTGTCCGTTATGAATGAAATATTTAGGAATATGGTTCACAAAAGAAATCAAGGAAATGATTAACCTAAATATGGAATTGATAATCAAAAATATAAAGCTGGAATTAGAGCGGTGGGAACCACTTAGGTTGTCATTGGGTGGCAAGGTGAACGCTATTAAGAGGATAACACTGAAGATGAGCTATATTATGAGTATGATCCCTCTACCTGTGAAGTAATCGGCATTAAGGGAATTGGATAGTCCCCAATCGTTTCTGTGGGAAAAAGATACCAAGGTTGAATTATGGAAACTACAACTACAGAACGATAGGCTGGGATTCAACATACCAAACTTTGAACGTTATCATCAAGCTTTCACATTGCAACATATTATGCCGTTCATTGAAGAGGAAGAAGATGAATGGGCAGTTGCAGAGACAAACCCGGAAGGACCGTTGAACACCTGGGCAGTCCTCCACTACAAATGCAGACTATGGTCGTATGAAGCGATTTTGCAATCCAGGCCAGGCCTCACAAAAAATTCTTCAATATAGCCGAATCCTGCAATTAAAATAAAGAACAGAACTATATTCTGGATAAATTGTTATCTAGCAGGAATTGGGGTGAAGACTTGTTTGAAGGAGAAAGGTGGAAAACCTTTCAAGAATTAAAAGCCAGTTACTGCCTATCTAACTACACTTATGGCGAATATCGGATTTTGAAATGGGCAGTGAACTTGCAAAAATTATGTCATTCAGATTTAATGAATATCATTAATAAAATAGGCAGTCAAGAGAATATGGCATGAACAATGTACACTCTAAAGTAGGAATGCAGAGGGAAATAATAAGTTACTGACGGCGTGGTCTGCATGCCTAGATGAAGAAATGAAACAAGGAAGATGGGAAGCTCTGTGTCGAAATATTAAGAGGATGTCATTAAATATAGGAGAGGGAGAACGTCAAGTGAAGATTTTGAACAGAGTATTCTGGACACCGGTTAGAATGCAAAAGAAAGGCTTGAGTCTAACAGCCACATGTTGGGGCTGTGGTCACACCCGAGAGGCAATGGAGCACATGTTTTGGGAATGTTGCAAGGTGCAAGATTTTGGAAAGAAATAACTGAAGTGATGAACAGAGTAGTGAATGAAGAAATGGATTTTGACTTGGAGACTTTGATCCTAGGAGAGAATAAGATACTAGAAGAGTTGAATCATCATCATGCAACTTGGATTTTAAATCGGGCTTTAGTAGCAAAAGAAATATTGCGGAATTGGAAGTCGAATGGCTTTCCGAAAATGGATTCATGGTTGGACAAAATGTATTCGGTTTTTAACATTGAAAAGGTGGTGCTATTGATGCAGAAAGCGACATTACCTCTGCAGCTGTCTACTTCACCAAGGTCCTAAACGCAGCCAGACCCTTCCTCACCAAAGAAAACTGTCTTACTATTACTATTGCCCGCGCAATAATTGGCTCCAAGATTGTACTATTGTAATGTCCTATTCACTGGTACATCAGCAAGCAACATACAAAGACTGAAAGTGGTACAAAACAATGCTTTGAGAGCGGCTCTCCAGATCCCTAAAAGAGATCACATTTCACAAGCTAGAAGAGAACACACTGGCTTCCCCATACATGAGCGCATCAAATTTAAAACCCTCTCAATCACCCACAAATGCTTATCCAACACAGCTCCCCCTACCTCACATACAGAATTTCCAAGGCGCCTACCACCAGACCCACAAGGTACCCATACGCTGACCGCCTAGTTGTGCCCAAAGTCGAGAGATGTAAAGCAGGAGGTTCAAGCTTCCCGTACATTGCTTCAAAACTGTGGAACGACCACTCTCCCTCCCTTAGAGCTGAGAAATCTTACTGGCTATTCCAGAAAGCACTCAAAACATAGCTCTTTGCATAATAAAGAACTGTATATGTCAACTGTACTGCGACAATAACATGCATGATTATACTGTTGCTCAATACTGTTGTTGTTTTGATCCTACACTCTCATTACTATTGTATCTCATGACAAGCAACACTTACTGTACATGTAACAGCGCCTCCATGCCTCTGGTTTGCCTGTGCACTTTATAATGAAATAAATATATTAAATTAAGAAAAAAGGCTATTTTTCAGAAAATTTGGGTGGAGGGGGTGGGTGTTTCCAAAATTTGAAAATAAATTGAACATGTTTCAAGAGGAGAAAATGGAAGAAAAGATGAGTACTTTTTCATATATATATATTTCTGAGGCTTGTGGAATCTGCTTAGATCACATGCTGTGCATTGGCCGACATCTAGTGGAAGCTGCAGAGTATTACAGTTGTTGTTTTCGAAAAGGGACGTTGAATAGGGCGTGCCAGTAATACTATCCCTAGTGTGATGTTTCCTGTACTCCTGATCCCTCGCGCGTTTAGGTCCCTCAGATTGGTTTATGGTCGCCGTACTATTCGGACGCATATGTGCAGAGTTCCTTTCAGCGTAAAGCCTTTACCTGCTTTCAATTCCTATCCTTTGTCCACCGAACGCCTAAGAACGACGCCGGTGAGGATCGGAGAGACTTCTGTCGGAGACTGCTGCGACGGAACCTCGGCCTTGGAAGGCCACGCCAGGCCTCGCCCCAGTCAGAGAGAGTCGGGGGAGGTCATATAGATTATATTCCCCTTTTCCTACATATTATTCGCCCCGCTGCCATAATTTGACCATATGGCGAGCACTCCATTTAAATTCTGCCCCAAACGTAACAGAAAGTTCCCTTGGGTAGATAAACACTTAACTTGTAATCTATGTCTCCCTCAAGACCGCATGGAGGCATCTTGTCAGGCCTGTAGGCTCTTCAAGCCTAAAACCCTTAAGGACCGCTCCCTCCACGAAGCGCTGGGTCCACTACGCCAGGCAGCTCGAAGCCATGGACGTAGAGGGCACTTTCAGTAATGGTAGCAACGCCACTGAATTGAACGGCGAGGGTGACTGGCAGCTTCGGCTACCCAAACCCCTTACCCCGTAGGACAGGTTGGCCGCCATCTTGTGGGACCACACCCACCAGCAAAAGCGCAACACGTACACCCACCACCAAAAACATTAGCCCCGGCCGGGACTCGACACGCGTGTCGAGTGATCGGCAACGGTCAACACCTAGGCAGCGGTCCACCGAATCCCTGTCCTCTGGGCGTTCCTGCTAGCAGTCGCCTCACGACAGGGCCCAGCCGTCCTTAGACGGAAAAGGTGTCGCCCATCAAACTACCGTCGAGACCCGGTCATCTGACGACGATGCTGTGTCTCAACCCACTTCCGAGACTAGACTCTCCGCGTCTAATCCCACATCCAAAATACAACGCTGCGCATCGAGTACCGCCTCCCAAAGTCGACGCCCTGGCTCGGACCAGGCAGAAGGCCCCAAAAATTTTGGAAGGACCACTTGTGGGGGAGGGGTAAACGCCATAAAGTCCTCATAAAGATCCCCACACTCCTAAATAAAAACATGGGGATGTCGAGGCTGCAAAAAGATCTAAAGAACCTCAGCTTGCCCCTAAAACTAAGGTTACACCTCCCACAGATTGGACATGGGCCTCACCCCTCAAACTGTTACTATTCCAAGCTCCAAAGAATGGAGCTCTGCAGATATAGACAGAGTAATGTAGAGGATGACCTTTATGGCCAACTTTTCTGAAAAAGATCCAAATTATTTTCAAATTTATAGGAACACCCCTCCTACCTCAGCTCCATCTGGTTCCAAAGCCACGCCTGTGTCTCCTCAACCCCCTCCTAAGAGGTCTCGCATTGAGACCCCCTTTCAGGGTTTAGTCATAGACCCCTTTGTTGTGGAGCCTTATGACCCTGCTTCTTACCATGAAGACCCTGACCCGCAATTTGATGAGGACCAGAATGTAGACTCTTATTATGGGAATGATGAGGAACAGGAGGCTGAAGATGAGGCTGACTCTTACACCTTAGACACCCCAATTCCTAAGCACCCTCCTGTAAGTGATTCTCCAGTCGATAACCAACCCCCTTAACGAGGTGTTGGCCAAGGCTGCTGCACACTTCCAAATCGATACTCAGGAAGTTCAAGAGGACAAGGATTACGCAGAGCAAATCCTGGGGGACAAGAAGGCAGTAACTCGGTCCATCCCACTACTAAAATCGATTCAGCGCAGGATTCAGCCATCTCCACAAACCCCTAACCTCGCACGTGCAGTAAATCCGTGTGTCGAGGTTATTTCGTGCCGCTCCCTCTGACCCTTTATATATTAGAGGACTACTAAAACCAGATTCCCTAGTTGTCACCACCACGAGGAAGAAAGCGGGCACCCCACTTGCTTCCTCAGAGTCTCCCCCGTATAAAGAAAGCAAGAGGATTTATTGCCTAGGTAGGAAAGTCGCTGCCTCGGCTGCTTATCAGTGCCGCCCTCTTGGCGAGCTATAATTGCCACAAGTGGGAGGATGTTTCTGCTTTACTCTCCTCTGCACCAGAACCTTTAAAGACCCAGTTAGCACATGTGGCAGCCGAGGGGAGGGCAGTGTCTGGCTGCCTTTTTAAGACTAACTTCGACGTGGAATGCAGGTAGAATAATCGCTGAGGGTACGATCATTCAAAGGCATGAATGGCTGAGACAATCCGGATTTAAGCCTAAAGCTCGGGCACCACTGATAGACATGCCGGTCGAGCCTAACGTATTATTCGACAAAGCTGTCCAAGATGCCCTCAAAATGGCGAAAGATGAGTAACACACTTTAAAATCCCTTGGTCAACTCACTAACAAACCCTCTAGACCGAGGGGAAGCGATCATTTTCACCGTTTTCGAGGTCAAAATTCCCAAAGAGGGGGTCTAGCTATGGCCAGAATCAGAGCTAATCGTAGGGGAATAACCAATCGCAGTCTTCCCAGGGCTACCCGAGAGGGCAGCGCAGCGGTCGTGGGAGGGGAAGGGGCAGCCCCGCTAGAGGTGGTACGCCACCTTCCAAACAGTGATGTTGCGCTTCAGGTCCCCTCCCATGCTTCCCCAGTAGGGGGCTGCATTACCAACTTCACCCACGCATGGGAGGGAATCACCTCGGACAGATGGGTTCTGTCCACAGTATCCAGCGGCTACTGCATTTAATTACTCAAGCTCCCCTATAACCACCCTCCATGACAAAAAGCACACTCTGAGGAACACCAGCGTATCCGAGGAGATTGCCACTCTGCTGTTAAAGGATGCCATAGAGGTCGTCCCGGCCAACCAGGTAAACAGAGGTATTTATTCAGCCTACTTCCTTGTGCCAAAGAAAGATCTCGCAATGCCCCCAGTATTAGATTTGCGCCCTGCAAACAAGTATGTCAAGCCACAAAAATTCTGCATTTCTACGCTACAAGAGGTAATCCCCCCCCCCCCCCCTACTAAAAAGAGGGGAATTACATGGCAACACTGGATATGAAAGATGCCTATATTCATATTTCAATGTTCCCAGCGCACAGAAGATTCTTGCGTTTCAAGATGGCGAACCAGCACTACCAATTCAAGGTGCTGCTCTTCGGAATAGCTTTGGCTCCAAAGGTATTCACCAAGGTACTGGCGGGGTGGCAGCGCACCTGCGCATGGAGGCAATCCCAGTGTACCCTTACCTGGACGACTGGCTCATTACAGGGGGGTCCCCCCTAATTTGCATACAAAACATCCAAAGAAAATCAACCTCTTTCAATTGGGCTTCTCAATCAACGAGAAAAAATCAAGCCTGGCGCCAAGCACCTCCAAAACAGTTCCTAGGAGCTGTCCTAAATACCCAAGAGGGGTTGGCATTTCCATCAGAGGAAAGAATTCGAAATTTGTTGCTGCAATTCCTCAATATCAGACCGGTTGCTAGATAAGGGTGCGCAAAGTTATGCATTTGCTAGGCATGATGGCATCTTGCATTTACCTGGTTCCCCACGTGCGCATGCGACCCAGGCAGGAATGGTTGGCGAAACAGTGGTCTCGGGCAAGTGATCAGTGGGACGATCTAGTGGTTGTTTCGCCAACACTAGTGCAGAGTCTTCGCTTGTGGACAAGAGAATCTTACGAAAGGGAAAGCCCTTCTACGATCCAGAGATACAGGCTGTTGTCACAACAGATGCCTCTGTGGCAGGGTGGGGAGCTTGCTACCTTCACCACACAGCTCTGGGTCTCTGGTCTCGCACAGTGGCTCAGAACCACATCAATGTGCTCGAACTTCTGGCAGTCTTCAGAGCGCTTCGGGCATTCAAACCCATCCTATCCAACCAGTCAGTGCAGATCCTAACAGACAGCATGACTGCAATGTTTTACAACAAGGGGGCACTTGTTCTCCCAATCTGTCCAAGCTTGCCCAGAAAATTTGGAAATGGGCACTCAAACGGAAGATTTACCTGTCATCCCAACATGTTCTTGGGGAACTCCACTTGCTAGCAGACTCTCTGAGCAGAGATCCCCTTGCAGAGGAACACGAATGACTACGCAAAGACGTCGTAGAACACCTCTTCTCACAGTGGAGTTTCTCCACAATAGACCTAATCGCCACAAGTGAAAACAGTCAATGCCCAGACTTCGCATCCAGGTTCCCCCAGCCAGGCTCCAAGGGGAATACCCTATGGATGAACTGGTCAGGGATATTTGCCTACGCTTTTCCACCAACGTCTCTCGAAGAAAGTGGTTAACAAGATACACACAGAACCAATGACGCTTATCCTAGTTGCTCCTATGTGGGCAAGACAACCATGGTATCCACATCTGCACAAACTGGCAATGTGTGATTGCATCAAACTCCAGCGTCCGTATAACCTACTCACCCAGCACAAGGGACTAACGGTGCACCCGCAGTTGCACTCAATGAACTTGGCAGAATGGCTCCTGAGGTCATAGAGTTCGGACATCTCAACCTGCCACGCCGATGCATGGATATCTTGAAACAATCAAGAAAACCAAACCCTAGGTACTGTTAATTTGACAAATGGAGAAGATTTGTAATTTGGTGCCAGGCTAAACAAATCAACCCTATAGAATGTACTCCATCCCAAATTCTAACTTGTATGCTCCATTTGCTAGATGTGGTTGTTAGTATTTAACCCCCTAAAGGTCCACCTGGCGGCTTTGTCAGCCTAGGCGACCTCTCATAATAAGGTCTCATGGTGGAAAGTACCGGTCATCAAAGCATTTATGGAAGGAGTAAAGAGACTCCACCCTCCAATTTCTAACCCCCCGCCAGGGTGGGACCTCAATGTGGTACTCGCTAAGCTCATGGGACCCCCTTTCGAGCCTATGCACAAGTCTAGTCTCAAACACCTAACTTATAAAACTGCCTTCTTAGTGGCTGTCACTTCCATAAGAAGGGTCAGTGAGATCCAAGCATTGTCGGTGCAGGATCCTTTCTTGTTGTACACAAAGACAAGCTGGTTTTACATACTCACCCTAGGCTCTTACCTACATTCATCTCCAAATTTCATGTAAATCGGTCAATTGAGCTATCTTCCAGGAACCCAACAGCTCAGCTGAGGTAAAACTCCACACACTAGATGTGAGGAGAGTGGTCCTCTACTACGTAGACAAGACCCGACCGCTAAGAAAAACAGATCAATTGTTTGTCTCCATAGCGCCAGGCAGAGAAGTTGATGGCATTTCTTAGAATGCCATCTATAGGTGGATAGTCGGATGTATCCAACTGTGCTATTCCCTATCAGATAAAACACTGCCTTTTAGGCCTAGGGCTCACTCCACAAGAGGTACAGGTGCCACTCTGGCTTTCATTGCAAATGTCCCCTTGGACAGTATTTGCAAGGCAGCTACATGGAGCTCTATACATACTTTCACTCAGAACTACTGCATTGACACTCATTCCAGATACACAAGTGGGACAAGCAGTTCTAAAACATTTATTCGCTCATGAACCTTCTCACATCCCACTTCCTTCAACTGCTCGCTAATCTATGCACAGCATGTGATCTAAGCAGATTCCACAAGCCCCAGAAGGGATACATTACTTACCGTAATCACATTTCTGATGCTTGTATCTGCTTTGATTCACATGCAACCCACCCTTCCCCTCAGAGAGAAGGCGCATGATGCTTGTGAGCTTGTCTATCGTATCTGCTTGGATACTTATGTACTCGCGCTACTCCTCATGTCAGAAAAATACAATCTGAGGGACCTACACGCGCAAGGGATCATGGGGTACAGGGGACGTCACACCAGGGATAGTATTACTGGCACACCCTATTTGACGCCCCTTTTCGAGTTTCGAAAACAACTGTAATACTCTGCAGCTTCCACTAGATGTCGGCCTATGTACAGCATGTGAATCTAAGCCGATACAAGCATCAGAAATATGATTACGGTGAGTAATGTATCCCATAAGTATATATGTATAGGTATGATTTTAGCTATTGATTATAGTGGTTTATTGAGCCTTATGAGAGACTTGTATAGATTGATGTTTTATAAATGTGTATTATTGTTCCTTCTACCCTCTTCTTCTAGGTCTTAGGTCTGGATTTCATTTACCTGGTTGGATGTTGGGGGTGGGGGTAGGGGTTAGTTGGTGAATCATTGTTGCATTTAGATTGGCTGGCTGAGTTTTTTTATACTGAAGTTATTGTATTTTAATTCGTCGGATAATTTGAATAAAGATGCATTAATATCATCAAGCACTTATTTAGATACACCCTTTATTGGGATTGACTCTTTCACAGAGAAGTTCAAATACTAACCGACAAGCAATTTTTAGCTTCAGCTCTCTGCTTCAGCACTTAAACATAACAGTCCACACAGTTCATTGCTTTGTGTGAGTCTAAGCTGGCAACATCCAATTGACCCAGTACTTTCTGCATGCGTTCTAGATTTGGGGAGTGTTTCTTAATGTTGCATATGCTATTACAATCAAGCAAATGCCTGGTGCTTGTATGCAAGCTTTGCGACCACATGAAAGTGTCAAAATATTTGCAGTATTTTTTTCTCCACATTAGTCTTCAAGAGGGGGTGGCCACAATTAAGCAGATCCTTGTCCAGCTTATGCTATGATAGGTTATTTATAACACACTTACTACCCAGAGGTTTCTAAGTGCGGACCCGGGCATTGAACCTGTGTTGCTCTGTCGTCTTGCTTCCAAGGCGAGCATGTTGCTGCTGAGCTATCCTCCAGAGACTGATTTACGAAACGAAATACCTTTTGCCTAGTTACGAGAAGGACACTTTTCCCCCTAACTCGTCTCTATGTAATGCTAGCAGTTTTGAGCTGGAGGTCAAGGCACGCACTGTAAAATTCTATTTGGAGGCTGTTTACAGCCGGTGTCTTTCCCTGACCCATGTTTTCACTCATGCAATGTGTGATAATTGGAGGGGCATTTAGTGCTTCTCTGCCCTCAACTGCTGTGAGGAATCTGAGGGCGCCCTTGCTTATTTCCCCAAAATATCCTCGTCCCAGGTGGCCAGGGAAGGACCGTCGCTATTGGATCCTGACTCTGGGGGTGATATACAAGGGAGTACTACTTGGGGAGGGGGATGAGGCACCCTTGGGTGAGACGCCCTATCCCCCATTTCCCTTTCCTAATGAGCTGACAGCAGCTGTGGCCTTTGTATGCTACTACCATTCCCTGTCCTATTTTTCTAGTCCTTTTCGGACCAATCAACCTGGCTGGAAGTTTAAAAGCAGGAAGATCAGTGAAAATGGAGTCCATTGTGGAAGCGGGCCTACAAACTGTTGGACGAGAGCAAACCTCTCCTGGAAAGTGGCGTGGCAGTCGGAGTGCTTGAGAACCCCTAGAAAGATGCAGAGTGTGGCAGCGGGAAGGCGAGACTGAAGGAAGCTGGAGGCCTGTGGCGGACGATAGAAAGGGTACCAGTGTAATCAGGCCTGAGCTGCAAGAGGCATCAGTGGTGGGAGCAAAGGCACGGAGAGCTGCTGTGGGGACGACCGAGTCGGTGCTATAAAAAAAAACATACATCTCTCCCACACAGTGTACAATCGTACAAACGCAAATTGGGATTTAAACAATACTAGATGAAGGGCATTTCCAGCATGTCCTTTTAACATTCCATAAGTCGGAATCATAAGCAAGCACACAAAGCAAGACGGATACCCTACAATCTCCCAACAAGTGAACACATTAAATATAAATCATTCAAATAATTGAGGAAAATCACTAAAGTTCATCTGCCCAGCATCCCAACTACACCATGGCAGGACAGCCAGCCAGCCTCAAACGACTCTACGGGGCTGAGAACCAAGATGCCAAAAAGCAGAACAGTCTACTGTTTTAACACACAACAAGGAGAAAAGGTCCCCCAAGTTGTGAAAGATTGAACATAGTTTCTGATGCTTGTTAATCTGCTTAGAAACACATGCTGTGGTCCGACATCCAGTGATAATGCATCTTGTCTTTCAGGGACCGAAAGGGGATGTCGGCATAGGCGTGTCTGTAACACTATCCCTTTCCTGACGTGTAGTGTACCCAAAATCCCTCACACGGTGCGGTCCCTCAGATTGTTTTTTTCCGCCCAGGTAGCTGTTCGCTCTATAGCGGAGCTCTTCATAAGAGACATTGTTTCTTTATACCGACTTTGTCGGTTATTTCCCCTAAAGTCACTTCGACAGCGATTCAAGCAACTTCGGTGAAGAATGCGGGAAGTTTCGACGGCAGTGGATTTCGGCACCTAAGATCCGGCGGCTGACCCATCCACGTGGCCGGGCCCTCTGACTGGCCTACACAGTAGGGAGATTGGGTTTGGGGTGACCATATCTTTCGTTATGTCTCTCCTCTTTCCCCCTCTTTGCCCACTAGGTCTGGTCATCTTTGTCTATACCTTTCGCTATGTAAAGGACACCATTTAGGTTCTGCCCTAAGTGTAGGGTCAGGTACCTGTGGAAAGACGAGCACAGAACGTGTAATTCTTGTCTACCCATAGACCACGCCGAGAAGCGGTGTGCGGCTTGTAAGCGCCTTCGGCCGAAGTCCCTTGAGCGCTGTGTAAAGCGGTGGGCCGCATACGGTTTGTCGCGGGCTGAACCCTCTTCCCCACCACCACACCCGCCAAAAGTGACGGGGGTACTGATGATGACCAGACATCCGTGTCAGATGTCATCGACCTTGAGGCGGAGGCTTCTAGGTCCGCCACGCTGTCCCCGACCCCTCTAGGCCTGACTTAAATCTTGCTTCGGGGAAAACACCCGGCGACAGGGGCGCACAGAAACCACACACTAAGCACACAACCCCACCACCGATTTCAACCGTGCCATCGATAAAGGTGAATGCGCCAGCAGGACCGCCGAAAATGTTTACAGAATCCTCTGATCTGGTAGATCATCAGCCTTCCCTGCATCCGCAGCAGCGTCTTGCGACTTGGCACTCCAAAAATAAGGGCGCTACCTCTAAATAAGGTTTACATGCCGAAGCGCGATCATCTGACGCTCCGGCACCTCCTCAGGCCCGGTAGGCCCAATACCTACTCCTAGGCCTCCTAGCCTTTCCACAGGATAAAAATCTACCGCTGACATGTTGACTCACGCCGATTCGGCAGAGATTGAGAATAGTATTGTGAGGATTACTTTGGCGGTTGGGTTGATGCCTAAAACACTGTTGAAACGCATGGAGCGTGCCGCGGACAGGTCTAAAGACACGTCATGGCGCCCCAGTACTCGCGAAACCTACGAGGACAGTCGGAGCCTCTGTCCAGCACCCTTGGGGACACATTTTGACGCCAAGAGAGGAAGACCATGTTTTTCCACCTTTTGGGCCCTTCTGGTTAATCTAAGTGGACCAGGGAAAAGTTTGAAGGCTGCATGGACGTCTCAAAAGGATTGACTCGCTTCCTGAGCATCCTTCCCCTAAGAGATCTCGTGAAGACCCTCTTTTAGGGTCAGCTTCCCGTTGCCAGGAAAACCTTGACTCTCAGCCTTTGGCTTCTGTCCACCATGGAGATGTGGTCCAGATGGACACTTACCAAGAAATCTATGACGAGGAAGAAGATCCTTCCTTCAAGACTAGCCTGATGACCAGGCGGATGCCATGGACAACTGGGAGGAATCCCAGCAAGTGGAGACGGAGCCATGGACACTCCCCACGCAAGATCAGGACACTGATGTCCTTTGCCTGGATTCTCCACCCACCACTCCGGCCCGCCAGGCCTCGCCTGTAGACGATCAAATGGCCTTCAATGCCATCTTAAGGAGCAGAGCACTTTCACATCACCACCCAGGAGGCAGTACCCAAACAAGATTTTGTGGAGGACATTCTCAAAGAGAAACCCCCCCTCAAGCCAAGCCATTCCCCTCCTGAACTCTGTTAAAAGAAGGTTGGCCGCCTCCCTGGTCACGCCAGCTCAGACCTGGGCAGTGAATCCAAAAGTGGAAAAACTATTTCGGCCAGCTCCTACGGACCCTCAATATATTAAAGGCCACGCCATCCCCGACTCTTTGGTAGTCCCTACCACACAGAAACGGGCAGGGGTACCCCTTGCTACGGGGGAGGCACCTCCAGATAAGGAATCTACACGCATAGCGAATAACACTACGCTGCTTGCCAGTTATGCAGACGCACAATGGAACCTTGTACAAGAAGGTCTCCTGGAGGTTCCTGACCCCGCTAGGTCTAGTCTTCTCACCATCGTGGCTGAGGGCAGGCAGGTAAATCGGAATATAATGAAAAACACTCTGGACACTGCTGAGACGGCAGGCAGGTCCCTGGCCCAGGGCACACTACTCAAGCAGCAGGCTTGGCTCTACAACTCTGGGTTCAAGCCTGAAACACATGCCGCTCTTAACAAACCCATAGAAGAGACCAATCTCTTCGGGAAAGTGGTTGACGATGCTCTGGAGTTGGCCAAGAAAGAGCATGAGACTCTTAAATCCTTACAACAAATAACTCGGAAGCCTTCCCCCCAAAGGGGAGGTGGTTCTCGTCTGTCCTTTCGAGGGCAATCCGGTGCAGGTCAAAACTACAATACGGGAAATTGGAACTCTGGAAAAACATCCAGAAGTCCTGCCAACTACCCACCTAGGGTTCAACGACGAGGCAGAAGCCCCAACCCCAGAGGAGCTGCAGCCTCTGGTCAGAAAGGACCAACGGATCCATGTCCCCTCCCATGTCACCCTGGTCGGGGGGCATTTAACATCCTTCCCTGCTGCATGGGAGGGGATAACTTCAGACCAGTGGGTCATAACTAAGGTCGCCCACGGGTACTGCGTGGAATTCGCCGGACCACCACAGTTCAGACCGCCACGTTCATGACGCCTCTCGCCGGTCCATCTGCAGATCCTCAATAAGGTGGAAGTGCTTCTGTTGTTGTTGGTTGTTATTTATTTATAAGCTGCCAAAGCCCGAAGGCGTCCTGGGAAAGGACGTTGTAGAAGCCGTCTCTATTATTTAGGTAAACAAAGGTATTTATACAGTGTACTTCCTTGTACCCAAAAAGGACCTCGCCATGCGCCCTGTTGTAGACCTGTGCCCAGCGAACAAATGTATAAAACCTCAAAAGTTTTGTATGGTAACGCTACAGGAAGTGATCCCACTGTTGAAACAGGGGGACCACATGGCAACATTGGACATGAAAGATGCATACTTTCATATTTCAATGTTGCCAGTGCACAGGAAATATCTAAGGTTCATGATAGAGGACAGGCATTACCAATTCAAGGTGCTCCCCTTTGGCATTGCCTCTAAGCCAAGGGTGTTTACAAAGGTCCTGGCAGTAGCAGCAGCACACCTTGCAGACTATCCGTCCCGGTTTACCCTTACCTCGACGACTGGCTCATAACAGGGGACTCGTATGACGCATGTTTTTTGAACACCCAAAAGACCGTAGACCTTCTGTTCAGTCTGGTGTTCTCTATCAACGAGAAAAAAATCCAGTCTAGTCCCCAGTCAAATAAAACAATTTCTGGGAGCTCTAATCCGGACGTAGGACGGCCTGGTCTTCCCCTCCAACGAGAGGGTTCAGAACATGCTTTTTCAGATCCCTCAATATATATCCAGTTGGGAGGTGACGGTACACAAGACCATGCGGCTGCTAGATATGATGGTGTCATGCATATACTTGGTGCTCCCCTTTGGCATTGCCTCGAAGCCAAGGGTGTTTACAAAGGTCCTGGCAGTAGCAGTAGCAGCAGTACACCTTGCAGACTATCCGTCCCGGTTTACCCTTACCTCGACGACTGGCTCATAACAGGGGACTCGTATGACGCATGTTTTTTGAACACCCAAAAGACCGTAGACCTTCTGTTCAGTCTGGTGTTCTCTATCAACGAGAAAAAAATCCAGTCTAGTCCCCAGTCAAATAAAACAATTTCTGGGAGCTCTAATCCGGACGTAGGACGGCCTGGTCTTCCCCTCCAACGAGAGGGTTCAGAACATGCTTTTTCAGATCCCTCAATATATATCCAGTTGGGAGGTGACGGTACACAAGACCATGCGGCTGCTAGATATGATGGTGTCATGCATATACTTGGTTCCCCGTACGCACCTGCGCATTCGTCCCATGCCAGAGTGGCTCAACAGCCAGTGGTGTCAGGCCAGCGGACAATGGGAAGATCTGTTAGTTCTCCAGCATGGGGTCTGGCATGGATTCACATGCTCATGAATATTCCCCGTCGTCAGGCTGGGAATCCTCGGTAAAGAAAAAACCAGTATCAGTTTCGTTTCTGATCTGTCTTTCGTAGTAATAACCAATCGCTGGTCTCTGCGTCATACTGACCACAGCCAATGACTGCCCTCTACCTAAGCACCGCCTCTGGCAGCCATTTTCAGATTTGGAAGCACGTGAAGTGGCAGTATGACCAAGTGAAGAGCCGCAGAGGGGTAGGCGGGAGGGTTCGCATGTGAATCCATGCCTGACCCATGCTGGAGAACAACAGTTACAGGTAAGTAACTTGTTCCTTCTCCAGCATGGGGTCTGGCATGGATTCACATGCTCATGAATAAAGAATACATAGCAGTACACACATGCACAACCACGGGAGGTGGCAAAGGCTCAACATTAAGCATTACATCAAACTCAACATTAAGCATCTTACCTCCTCACCAGGCTCACCTCAGGCGAACAGGTTGCGCAGCACTGCTTGGCCGACCCTGGACTCCTCCCTGGAATCCCGATCGACGCAGTAGAATTTCGTGAAGGTGTGCGTCGACCTCCACGTAGCAGCCCTGCATATGTCCAGCAGGGGCACACCAGAAAGGAACGCCGTGGTAGCTGCGATCGCTCTAGTGGAATGGGCTCTCGGACGGCCAGGCAGCGGTCGGTTTGCCAACCGATGACAGTACATGATACAGCCGGAGAGCCACCTGGAAATGGAAGCCTTCGAGAGAGCCTTCCCCTGATTGACAGGTCCAAAATTCACAAAGAGTTGTGACGTCTTCCGAAAACACTTCGTGCGGTCCACGTAGAACTTCAGCGCTCTAGCCACATCCAGCGAGTGCAAAGTCCTCTCAGCCGCGACGAAGGCGACGGGAAGAACACAGGCAACACCAAGGGTTCGTTGAGATGGAAGTCCGACGGTACCTTGGGCATGAAGGAGGGGTGCGTCCTGAGCACTACCCTCGTGTCGTGAAAAGTCAAGTACGGGGCCTTGCAGGAAAGGGCCTGGATCTCTCCCACCCGTCGTGCGGAGGTGATGGCCACAAGAAACGCTGTTTTCCACGACAGAAACTTCAACGGGGCCGAGTGCAGAGGCTCAAACGGAGGTCCCATGAGCTTGGTCAGCACCACGTTGAGCTCCCACGCCGGGGCCGGCGCCTTCACCGGCGGGAACGATCTGAACAGTCCCTTCATGAACTCTTTCACCAGACGATGAGACCACAAGGACGTCCGGCCCGTGGTTCTGGTGTATCGGGAGATCGCAGCAAGATGAATCTTGACGGACGCGTGTGCCAGTCCAGCTTTGGCCAGCGTCAGCAGGTACGTAATCCGTAGAGGGTTAATCTTCTGTGCGTGGCACTAGACAGAGAACCTTTTCCATTTGTGTCCGTAGCATTTAAGAGTCGAGGACGCCCTGGCCTTTGCAAGAACCTCTCTGCAGTCGGCCGGTATGTCGTATCCACCAAACTCTAGCGCTGCAGGAGCCAGGCCTGCAAGTTCAGCGATTTCGGGTCGTGGTGGAGGATGGCGCCTCCTTCCCTGGAGAGTTAGGGAATTGAAGACCAGCCCTGCGTCTAACAAATGGGTTAAGTACAGCACAATGTGTGTGGGTGAGCAATCGATGGGATTGAAGCCCTTGGTATTACACCAGATGACAAAGTGTTTCCATTTACTGGAATAGCAATAGCCGGTGTTAGGTTTCCTAGCTTCCCTGAGAATGTCCATACATCTCTGAGGGAGTTGAAGGTGTCCAACCTCTATGACCTCAGGAGCCAGGCTGCTAATGTCAGAGTTTGTGGGCATGGGTGTAGGGTCTCCCCCCTGTCCTGAGACAACATGTTGTACGGGCAGGGTAGTTTTACTGGTGGGAAAGGGACATTTCCATTAGATGAGCGAACCAGGGTTGGCGGGCCCACATGGGGGCGACCAATATCATGGCGACTGATTCCTGGTGCATCTTGTGCACTATCTCGATGAGTAGGGGAGTCAGGGGAAAAGCGTAAACACATTTCCCTGACCATGTTATCCAGAGTCTGTTCCCCTTGGAGCGGTTCTGGGGTACCTGGAGGCATAGTCTTGGCATTGGGCGTTCTCCTGAGTTGCGAACAGGACGATCTCTAGGAAGCCCTGTTCTGCGAAGACATTGGAGACAATGTCTTCATGCAGACGCCATTCGTATTCTACGGGCAGTGGGAAATCTCTGCTGAGTAAGTCTGTCAGAAGAATGAGTTCCTGTGGAACGAGTTGGGACAACAAACATCTTGTGTTTGAGAGCCCACATCCAAATGTTTTGGGACTGCTTGGATAGCCCTGGAGAGTGTGCCCCTTGTTTGTTTAGGTAATACATGGCTGTGGTGCTGTCTATCGGAACCAGAACTGCCTTCCCTTGGAGTGGAATCTGAAAGGCTTTCATTGCCTTGAACACTGCTAATAGCTCTAGCAGATTTATATGGTTGGATGCTACTTGCGGGGACCACTCTCCATACGCTGTCTGCTGAAGCAGGTGAGTCCCACCCCCACCCCGTGAGAGATGTGTCTGTCTTGAGAGTGGCTTCCACTGCGGGGGTGGTGAAGGACTTCCCCCTTCAAGAGGTTTTCCCTCGACCACCACTGCGGAGAGAGAACAAGGGCTGGCAAGACAAGGAACAAGTTACGTACCTGTAACTGTTGTTCTCCAGCATGGGTCTGGCATGGATTCACATGCTCATGAACCCTAAAGGTTCATCTTGCTGCTCTCTCAGCCTACACCACGTCACAACAGAGCGTCATGGTGGAAAATGCCAGTTATTGAGGCCTTTATGGTAGGGGTTAAGCGAATCCATCCCCCCATTTCTCGCCCAGCTCCTGGATGGGGATCTAAATGTGGTTTTAACCAGACTCCTGGGATCTCCCTTTGAGCCAATGCATAAAGCAAGTCTAAAAGACCTTACAAGACGGACTTCTTAGTGGCTATCGGTTCTTTTAGAAGGGTTAGCGAACTACAGGCACTTTCTGTTCTAGACCCTTTTGTTAGAGTCCACATGGATAAGGTAGTTCTGCGCACTCGATTTGCGCCTAAATTCATCTCAAAGTTCCATGTGAACCAATCCATTGAACTAGCTACTTTCTTCCAGAATCCCACTAGCATGGCCGAAAGAAGCCGAAAAACACTCTAGATGTGCGCAGGGCAGTCCTGTTCTACCTGGAAGGAACAAAACCACTGAGAAACACAAACCAATTTTTCGTTTCAGTGGCAGCTGGCAGAGAAGGGGTTCCTGTCTGTAAATCGGCTATCTCAATGTGGATTGTCAAATGCATCACACTGTTTCTCTCTTGCTAAGAGAGAACTGCCCTTCAAGCCTAGAGCACACTCTACTCGGGGCTATGGGGCTTCCATATCATTCATTGCAAATGTTCCCCTAGAGTCCACTTGCAAAGCGGCAACCTGGAGTTCTGTACACACCTTTACATAACACGATTGCCTAGATACTCATTCTAGATCGGACTCTCAGGTGGGACAAGCAATATTAAGACATCTTTTCTCTACTGTTCCTTCTCATAACCCACCTACAACTCTGGGTACTGCTCGCTAGTCTATGCACAGCATGTGATTTAATCCGATTAACAAGCATCAGAAGACCTGCATTACTCACAGTAATAGCAATTCTGATGATTGTATCTGCTTAGATTCACATGCGCCCTCCCTGCCTCCCCGCTCGGGTGGAAGAAACAGACGTCTTACTACTTTCTCTCTTCATATTCACTCTCAATAGCCTTGGGCTCCCTCATGGCAGAAAAAATACAATCGGAGGGACCTCGACGCGTGAGGGATTTTGGGTACACTACATGTCACGATGGGGATAGTGTTACAGACACGCCTATGCCGACATTCCCTTTTGGTCCCCGAAAGACAAGACGCAATACTCCGTGGTTACCACCGGATGTCGGACCATATGCACAGCATGTGAATCTAAGCAGATACAATCTTCAGAAATGCTATTCTGGTGAGTAATGCATGTCATACCACTGTGGAGCGCAGGCAAACATGGCGGCCTAAACGTTGAGATCTGTGGCCTCTCGTGAATTGACTAGTTGGGAAAGGCACACCCACATTTCCAAGTGATTACCCCCTACCAGCCCCCTAACCACCATATATTTCCTAGCAGGAATCTGGCCTAGGAGAGTGGGACAACCCACAGGGCCAGTTTTCCTGTCGTTTCAACCGCTCCACAATAGGTCAGCGAGAAGGAAGCCAGGAGACTCTGAAACCAGAAGGAAGCCACCACCTTTGCAGTAGCAGTAGACTTCTCCGGTTCCTGGAGATCCATTCTTGCTGATGCCAAGGAGCAGTGGGGAGGACAGGCTGCTGTTTAGCTCCAGAATAACCCAAGCTAAATAGGAATGTGTGCCAGGGAACCCTACAAGGAAGTTTACTGGGGGAGAGGCAGGGGCCCCAAAAGGGGACCAAATAACATGGCCGACTGCAAACGGCCTTGTGGTGGCAATGGGACACCCCTCTTCCCTCTTCTAAGGCGGTTCTTTTAAACCGATTAAGAGGGATAAAAGTGCTGAGAATGGACATGCAGGCCTCTGTGATGGAGCTAAAGGGTAGAATTGAGAAAGTGGCTGATGAAGTAGGAGAAATTGAAAATACCCAAATATCTGTGAAAATAATGGAGTTAAATCTTGAGGCACGAATCAAAGAATTTGGGATGAAATGAGAAAGAATATAGCCTGAAAATAGATGGTCTGGAAAATAGTGGAACACTGCGCTTTTATTTAGGCGTTCCACACTAAGGAGATGAAACTACTGAAGAATAAGAAAGAAAAGTGTTTCCTGAACATTTTGTATGGATCGGCTACATAGACGAGGGAGCCAACTTGGTTGTATTGGGAAGGAACCAGGGCCCCCCCCCCCGGATCCCCAAGGGCTTTAGTGTCAGCTAAGACCTCTTTTAGGCGCTATAATGGACTAGGGGGAAGAGGGAGGGGCACTTGGAAGGCTCTCTCATGCAAATATAATCACATACACCGACCTGTGCAGGCACTGAAGAAGGCAGTAGAAATATAAAGCACAATTAAAGGGGTAGTTCGGCTGAAAATGTTATTTAAAAAATAGGCAACATTAAAAAAAAATACTAGCACTTTTTTTTTAAACTTCCTATGTAAAATTTTGAGCTATTCAAGCTCAAAATTCGCAAAAGCAAGCACATGGGCGCATCCATTTTGTGAAATGGATGCCCGCCTGTGCTGGCTTTTGCGGCACTAATGAAGAAAAAGCCAGCCAGCTGTAGTAAACAAAAGCTACCACTGGGTGGCTTTTCCTTCATTGGTGCTGTACGCGGAGGACGGGGACCAGAGACCAGAGCAGGAAAGCTGCAGCTGAATCTCGGTAAGTGCTATTTATTTTTTTTTAAAAAATAAGCACTAGCTGCATTTTCTTTTCTAAGTTTTCCGGGCTGGAGGAGCCCGGAAAACTTAGAAATAAAACTGCAGCTTTAAAAACGTCTTTTTTTTTTATTTTTTTTTTTAATGTTGCCTATCTATTTTTTAAATAAAATTTTTAGCCTGACTACCCAATGAGCTGGATAGGTTTGTAATGGCAGATCATATGCATTGTATAATCTGTGTGGTATGAGTCAAACTCTCCCGCTGTCCCAGAAAGAATGTGGCCTGTGCTAAAAATGGACTGCAGGCGCTTCCGCAGTGTTCGCACCAAGTCTATCACTGGCAGCACACGAAGTGATTTACCAGTTGTCTACTGTTCATCAAGGGTCCATGCAGGCTAAAAATGGGATTTACATGTTCTGTGCTACACAATGCAGAAATGAGACATAAGTATTAAGGTGTAAAGGACATTACAGGACCAGATAAAAACATGAGTAGAATGAGTGGAATATGGAGAGAATGATTGGAAAATGTTTGTGTACATAACATTTTCACAGGTAGCAAAATGAAGGAAAGCATATACAGTGTATTCTTGCATAAGCTAGCAAAATGTAGAATGGCACGCTCTGACAAAACTGCTGACAAAGAAGAAAAGATTTCTGAGCATCCCTATTATGGAACGAGGACGGATTGGGATGAAGCCATGGCCCAAATACAGTGACGCCACTACAGCAAGACAGGCCTATATAAACTCATGCCAGGTACCCTTTTGGCAGGAAGGAGCGGAAGAGGGACAGGAGAAGACCGTTCAGACAGCGCTACCATCCTCATTTTTGTAAGATTAAACTTTTTATCCTTACGAGATAGACTCTTGGCCTTACTTCTCTAGAGGAATGTATTTATTCCGGTGTGAGCAAAATTAGGGACACCCTTACAGTGGCCCAAAAAACAGTGGCAGCAAAATGCAATTATTTGAAAGTGGGGCGCAGGCGAAAGGAGTTGTAGATTTTGAAGCAGCAAAGGTAAGATTTCAGGATCTTTAATTTGCTGCATTACAAAGATACGTTTGCTAACCTCTCACCTCCTGGCTGATTCCAATTTCCCCCCTTACGTTTGAATACAACGTAGAGGAACACAAATTGGTCGGTGGAAGAGCCTTCCCCAAGTACTTCAAAATAGGAGAGCAGTGTAGGGGCATGTCACAGCTTGGTGTGTGACTTGATTGCATCATTATGGCCTGCCTAATCAGTTAATGTCAAGAAAGTAGACATTGAAAAGATTAACAAGTTAAGAAAATAGAAAAATACACATCTGATTCCAGATCCACGTTTCTGGACACCTCGAATGCTTGATACACTGACGAATCAAGATTGCTTATAGTCGCTATATACCAGTGTGCTGTAGTAGAGGCATCATCCGAGGTGCACAGTGAATCTGGTAAGTACAACTAACTGCAGTTAAATAAAACACAAAGATAAACATCAAAAACATTAAAAATCACTTTTTGCTAGATAACCGGTATTCCTGCATACCTTGGCAAATGGGACATTTACCAACGCCCCCAACGAACTCCTGTGCATAACACTGATTCCACGATCCACACATCAGACCCTGATACCAAACGCACACATCCCACCGTAACTACTACCAGCACCACACCCACTACAAAGTTTTCAAACGGACTTAAAATAAAATAATTCCCCAAATCACTTCTGCCTCTGAATAGGAAACAACCAACACCCCAACTGACATCAGGACAAGATTAATAATCACACAACTGACATATCCACCATCATTAAAACCACTAACATTACATGACGTATTTCTAACATTCTGACATGGGTTATACGTACGGGTTGCTCTTCGCTATGGGACTACTTTTGAAGTCCCTCACTGGCTGCCAAGATGTGAATTCTGAATTGTATAATTTGCTCCACATGCCTGCCATGTTTGTAGAGCGGCAAACCCCTTAAGTATAGCCTGTGAGAACTTTGTATGCATATGTGCAAGGGACTTCTTCTTTTGCTTTAATCTCATGTAGCATGGTGCTGTTAAACTCTGTACACTCTCATTGTGCTGCCAGGACATCAGTAGTACCCTGCTATTGCCAAGAAATTGACTTATTGGAGTCGGATTCCTATGCTCCTTTGTTTACATGCCTTCTGATCCTGTGCTTTGCTCATGTGGCCTGCTCATCTTGTATGCAGCATCTTGGGTGTTCTTTATCTCCATTGGATTTCAGAACTGTGAGGTTGATGACTAAACCCGGAACCCACCGATATGCTGGACCCAGTTGTGAAAGTTGTCCAACAAAGAACACTCTGTACATTGACCCCTCGACCACCACCACCACCGCAACAAACTGTTAAAGCAGACTTTCCCATTTGCTTAGACTTCCCTAGGACTGACTCCCTTTCTGGTTTTGGCTTGAGGGGCTGGTCAGTATACCTGCGATTGTGTCCCTCGATTCACTATCTTTGGGCGTAAAGTGCTGCCAAGCAGCTCCCATTTCCCACGTTTGGTGTTTGAGCCTGGTAATAGGAAACCTCTCTAGGCTACCCTTAGAGAGTCAGGATTGTTAGCTGCCCCCTCCTTACACTGGGAAACCTATCTTTGTGATAAGAATAGTGCCAATATTAACCCTGTTTACTGATTCAAATGAGCCCTGCTATTCTCTGCGGGTGAACACTGGCCTATTTGCTGAAACTCCCCCAAAACAGTTTCTTACTGAACTAGTCGAACTCTTTCCTTATTTTGCTGGTGTTGCCTTCTAATTTTGAGAGTGCCGAGATAACTTGTTTATCTCTTCTCCCACATTGGGTCATTGTAACAGCATGACTTTTAACTATATTAATGGCAAAGTGTGTTGGTTGTCCCAACACCTAGCTTTATAGTTGAGCTTCTCCAGCATGGGGTCTGGCATGGATTCACATGTCCATGAATATTCCCCCGCAGGCCGGGAATCTTCAGTAAAAAGAAGGCTGTCTTGCTTTAAGCTTGAAAAACTGCATTTCTCCCATAAACCAATCTCTGTTCTCTGGGTCATATTACCCCCATCCAATGAGAAGTCACCCTAAGCCCCACACCTGGTGGCCATCTTAAGATATTTCACACACGCTTCAGTGCAGGGAGTCCTCGAGTCGCTCTTCGAGCTAGAGTCCTTTTTCAAAATTTTTTTGTGGATTTCATTGTTCGATTTTTGTCTATTTATCAGTCGCCGACAGCGGTAACCCGTTGTCTGTGAAGATCTGCTGCTACATCGTCTGATCTTAGTTTCCAATCGCAAGGCCTGGTTGAGGCCTACTTCACACCTCACCATGTCCGAACAAGGGGCGAGGATATTGTTCAAGCTCTGAGCAAGATGTGGTTTGAGGAACAGCTACGTTGAAGATCGGCATACAAAGTGCCTATATTGTCTGCATCTGGACCACGATGAGGACGGATATGAGATATGCTGTAGTTTTCCAGCGAAACCAAAGTGGGACCGTTGTCGCAGTTTGGTGGCGTGGCTGAAAGAAGAAAGGGTGTCGGGACCACCTCTGGGCGTGCTCAAATCTCCAAGTTCGGCCGGCCTTTGGAGCATTCTCCCGCTTGGAAGAGGTGGAGACCTGCAAAGGGATATCCTAAGCATCGTGTCCATAGAAGGGAACATGCTGATGATCCGATGTGGGTCACCACTGCTGCAGGTCGCATTTCGGAGCAGGCGCGCTTCCCTTCACACTCCATGTCCTGGTGATTTGACTTCCAAAAGACTGACCCTCTCCACAAAACATGGCTCTTCGTCAAAGAATAAACTGAGGAAAGACCACAGAGAAAGCGCTTTGGAGGTCTCTGCGACACCTGCATCCAAGGCTTTGCCTACGTCCACACCGGCAACATCTCACTAACCAAGTTCCTAGTCTACGAAATTGTCCGAGACCGTCGTCTGCCACGACTTCATCTACGACCAAAGCTCTGTCGACGGTTGCGCCATCGACAATCGTTGCTGCTGCTCTGTCGTAGACTCCGTAGCTGCCCTCTATTCGAAAAACACATGTCTACGAGTGCAATATAACTAAAATATCAATAACACCAATGGCAGCCACAATGAAAAAATCTGCCCAGAGGATCAGGCTGCCTCCCTGGCTCATGGCTGCTGCCATTTTGGCTACAAATACTACTGCCTCGACCACGACTACCCAGTCTGTGAATGCTCTGGTTGTCTCCGCCTTCTCAAAGCAGGCAGGGAGAGCAAAGGTACTGTTACCGCTGAAGTCTGTCTTCTCAGGCCTAAGGCAGGTCAGAGGGAGGTGGCAAGGGCAATCTACACATGTTCAGATTAGGAGTTTTTCTAGGAAGGCTGCTTCTCGGATCACTGGGGCGTCAGCCTCAGCCTAGTGCATTGGGAGATGCCTCCTGTGGAACAGGACTGGCCATTGGTTCTCCCAGGGCAAGTTAGTTCTCCATGATTGCCGGGCCCGACTGCCCCACCACAGCGCTTTAGAGACATGTTACTGGACATTCCATCAACACTTTATACGTTGGTGTCAGAAATACAGCAACGGTTGCCCCCCCCCCCCTCCTCCAGTGGTTCCGGTTGGGAGCCCCCTGTGAATCGTCCAGGAAAACTGTGACATACATCCCTTTGCTGGATGACATTTGGGATGAAGGCCTGGCTCTCCCGAAGACTCCCAATTCTGCACCAGCAAAAAGGGACAGGCCTGAGAAAAAGTATAGTGCCTGACTCGACTCCTAGATGACTCAGATAGCAGCCGTCCCCAGACTGGTTCCCGCCGTTGCTAGGCAGGGGTCAGCAAACCCATCCTCTTCATCCATGGTACCCCCTGACCAGGAGGGGAAGAAGTTAGATGTAATGGGCAAGCGTATCTTCTCTACAGCTGCTTCAATGGTGAAGGCTGCCAATGCCTTGGCCATCCTGGCCCGTTCTGATGGGGAGCTCTGGTTTAACCTAGGCCTGATACTGGACATCTTGCCTGAGGACATTAAAACCTGAGGCCCTGGCTCTGTTTCAGGAGGGCGAGGAGGCCCCCGTCCACGCATCACGGTGGCATTGGATGTCGCAGACTCTGGCTTTCGCCAGATGGGAAACGGTGTGGCACTCGGACGCCAAGGTTGGTTGAAGGCCACCAATTTCAGACCAGATGTCCAATCCAAGGTGGTGGATATGCCCTTCGACAGGGATAACCTGTTTTGCAAAGTTGTAGATGAAACTCTACAATCCATTAAGACTGACACTGAGACTGTTCGGTCACTGGGGACCCTACAGCAGTGGAGATCTTCTTCATTTCGATCCTCCTGAGGGAAGATCGGCAGGTCCTCTATGAGCTACGCATTAACTTTGTACCATCAGCCCTCTCGTTCCACCACTCTGGAGGCTTACAGCAGCTGGTCCCAGGACTTCGGTGGAGGGACACCGAATCGTCGTCACCCGCAGGCAAGGATGCAGACGCCCCAGCAGACCTGACCAGGGCCAGGACTCAGGTCCCCACTTTCGCACCCCAGTGGGAGGCCAGCTGTCGCACTTCGTTGAGAGGTTGGAAAACATCATCACCGACTAGTGGGTACCGGATATACTTAAGCAAGGTATGATATGATGTGGCATTTGTAACGCGCCTATACACAAGTGTTTCGAGGCGCGACGAGGCAAGGGAGGGGAAACAGAGGGAAGACGGACAACGATTTACTAGGCCAGGTGTCATTTAGATTGCGCAAGTGCATGGGAAAGGGGAAAGGGGGAAAGGGATAAGTGCGGGGGCAAGGGGGAGGGGAAAGTGCAGTACATGGGATAGTAGAATAAATAATAAAACGGCCGGATGGTGGAAAGTGCAGGTAAGAGCAGACCTAAGTGCTAGTTGGGGGACTGTAGGGATGCAGAACAGTCCCCGCAGGTGTGGTGGTTGCCAGGGAGGTAGTGCAGGTATGCAATTGTCGGGGCAAGGGCCTGAGATCAGAAGGGTGGCCAGCTAGCCAGTTCAATTACAGCCAGGAATTTAGCAGGGGACAGAGGGAGAGAAAGCAGAAGCAAAGAGGGAGGTTTTGAGGTGCTTCCGGAACCGCAGATGGTGTATGAAACCTGCCGGTATGCTCCCGAGCAGATCTCACGACTCCCCTATTCAGGTGGCCAAGGAAGGGCTGACACGCACAAATCCCAACTCTGGCAGCGAAAGACAGCGAAGGATTACCTGGATGGAGGAACCTGTGGTTATGTTCGGGGGAGTGTCCCAGGTGACACGAGGTATTAAACCAGAGAAGAAGGCAAGGAGAACGAAGTCCCTGAAGCCTTCACAGGTTGTTCCACGTCTACCTCTCTTCCACCCAAAGAATGTCCCTTACCAAAATCCAATGACCCCTCCATATCTGGCAAATCCTCGAAGAACCCAAACCCTGTTGCACTCAAAAACCACAACTCCCATTATCACTGTGTGTTTCCCATGCGACCATTCCCAGTCATTCTTCTCCACGTCTCTCTGATTATGGTTTTTCACACTCCCAATCTAGTTGGACCAAACACTACCGTTCCCCCAATCTCCACTGTTTATTTTCTGATAATAATCCTAGTCCTTCCCGTTTGTTCCATAAACCCTACAAATCTTGCCCTTCTGAATTTACCGATTTCCCCCTTGTACGAAGGTTATATTGTGAAGCCAAGGGCAGTGAATCCGTATTGTAACAGATGAATGGAAAAGACAAGATTGGCAAGAATGAACCTGAATGAGGGAGGCCGATAAGAGAGGGCAAAGTCTTAAGTTCCGAAATACTGTGTTGACAATAGTCAACCTAAAAGAGGGATGTCCACAGTGACCTGTACAAAAGATATTGAGACATGTGAAGAACGCTGTAGTGAACACGAACAAGGGAGGTGAAAAGTTGAGGGTTCTGAGCCCAAACAAGGGCCACCCTAGGGGTGAAAAAACATCACCTGAAGAGTACGTGCAAACAGAAAGGAACTTTGAACTTCTGCTTATTATTTTGTATACATGAGGCCCACGGCGGCAAGGGACTTTTTTGATAGAAAAGAGACTTAACCACCGAGTGCCCTGATTGCTGAAAGCAGAATTGTTAACTTGTACAGGGAAAGTTCGAGCGTGTGCTGTACAAGTCTACCCTTGTCCCGTGCTGAAACAGAGACCTCAAGTACTGCATCATGACAAGTCATTTGTGAACACTACCTTCCTTCTTAAGAACATTATCCCACACTTCTTTTTGTATTTAGCGTAATGATTGGCAACAGGTTTTTCTTAGTATAGGCCCTTTTATTTGACACAACGCCACTAGGACTGCCTTATTATTCGATGGTCGAAGCTTGCTCCCATCTTAGATTTAGGTTTGGAGTAGGCTTTTTTCCAACCAATCTTTACAGTTTAATAAACGCCCTTGAACTGTGATCACTTGTCTGTCTATTCTTGATACCATGCAATCCTTACAAAGGGCATACCCTGAAGTTCGAGCACATGTGCCATTGCATTCCTGCCATGGCAAAGAAGGAACTACACATGGCTCAACTGCTGCAGGAGGTCAAGAAAAGGTCGGTAGAACCCGTCCTGCTGTGCCTTCGGGGATCTGGAGTAGACGCCAGATACTTTCTGGTTCGAAAGAAGTCGGCGGTGGGGGTGAATGGCATTCAATCCTGGATTTAAGAAACCTCAAATACGCAGTCCCAGAAATTCAGGATGCTCTCGTTGCAGCACGTGCTTGGCCAGATGGAGGAAGTGGATTTCCTGGTTAAGTTGGACCTGGAGGCCTACTTTCACGTTCCTATACATCCCAACCATCGGAGGTTCCTGTGCTTTGTGGTGCTGGGTCGTCAATATCAGTTCAAGGCTTTTCCTTTTGGTCTGAAATCGGCACCATGGGTGTTAACAAAATGTTTCTGCCCAGTGGCAGAGTGCCTATGCCTCAAGGGCATACACTTGTACCTGTGCCTGGACGACTGGCTCGTCCGGTCCTGCTCTCAGGCACTGGTGGCACAGCACGCCAAAGAGATCGCCTGCTGACGGAATTGTTCATCAACTATTCAAAGTCCTGTCCTGCCATCGCAGAACGCAATGTTTCTGGGTGCTCGCCTCAACACGGTCGCCTCTTGGGCATATTCCACAGAGGAGGGAGTGACTCCTATTTTGGGGAAGGTGCATCGTCTTGTCCGCGGCTCAATCCACAACTGTTCAGGCCCTCAAATCGCTGCTGGGCATATCGTGCATTAGCCTAGTCCAGTTATGCAGGCTACGGATGAGACTGCAGCAGGAGTTTCTAGACGCCAGGTGACTCCAGATCACGGGCAGGTGGACGGACAAAATTGCCTTGAACCAGGAATTCAGACAAACCATACAGGTGTGCAGAGTGTGCGCGCACACCTCGCTCAGGGAGCCCCGTTTCGGATTCCCCCATTCCACCCTACAGTTTCCACAGGCGCCGCTCTGGACGAGTGGGGGCTCACACCGGACAGTCCCACACCAGAGGCCTCTGGCTTCGGGAGGAACAGGCTCTGCACATCAGTGTACTGGAGCTGCGGCCTGAGTTTTGGGCCCTAAATTCTTTCCTGCCTCTCCTGCGAGGATTGGTGGTGAGGATTTTCAAGGACAACACCACCACTGTTTTACATCTGGAAGCAGGGTGGGGATCTGCTCTCCCGCTCTTTCCCTGGAGGTGCATACCCTGTGGCACTAGGCCATTCAGTCATTATTTCTCATCCCCTTCTACTTGGCGAGCATCAAGAACACTGTTGTGGATTCCCTCAGCAGGGAGCTGTGATCCTGCCATGAGAGGGAATTCCAGCAGGCACAGACGTTGCATCTCTTCAGCATGTGGGGCCGACCCAAGATCGACCTATTCGCAACCGCAGCAAACTTGAAAAGCCAGGCATTCGCCAGTAGGGTTCCCCAACCGTGGAGCCTGGGGATGCCTTCTCGTTCACATGGGAGGGCCTCTAACTGTACGCTCTCCCAAGGATTCCGCTGTGTGTGATCAATGATACTCATCGCTTTGGCTTGGCCCTGCCAGATCTGGTACACAGACCTTCTACAGTGGCCCCTACCATCTGGCTGCCCCCCCGTCCTGACCTCCTTTCCAGAGAGGATGGAACAAGCCTGCAACACGACCTGGCGTCACTGAACCTCACGGCTTGGCTCCTGCAGCCCTTGAGTTTGGACATTATGATACTCCTCTAGAATGTAGCAAGGTCCTGGTCAGCGCCAGAGTGTCCTCTACGCTTTCGTGTTACAGGCACAAATGGAAGTGTTTCTCAGTGTGGTGCAGGACTCGAAGGCTTACACCGTTGCGCCACGGCCCCACAGCTCCTGCTGTACCTTCTGTCATTGGCCAAGGCTAGAATGGCCCACGCCTTCATCAAGGTGCATTTGGCAGCTATTTCCTGGTACACACGGTTTCCGGGCAGGCCCTCGCTGTGGTCTGACAGGCTCTTCAAGGAGTTTCTGAAGGGTCTCTTCAGGACTTTTCCACCGGTGAAAGCACTTACTCTGACTTGGGAGCTCAACGTCGTTCTAACAAATCTCATGGGGCCTCCATTCGAACCATTGCATCAGGTTCCTGTGAAGTTCTGCTCACGCAAGACTGCTTTCCTGGTGGCCATCACCTCGGCCAGACAGGTCAGGGAGATTCAGATCCTTTCCAGTAAGCACCCATACTTGTCATTCCATGCTATGAGGGTGGTGTTACGGACCCACCCCCCCTTTATGCCAAAGATTCTTCCAGTCTTTTCCCCAAATCCTTCTTAGCCTGCTGAAAGGTTGTTAAATTTGCTGGACGTTGCTCATGCCTTGAAGGTTTATGTGGCACGCACAAGAGACTTTCAGAAGACATCTCGACCCTTTGTGAATTTTGGACCTGTGAATCATGAGAAGGCCATATCGAAGGTTTCCATCCCCAGGTGGCTCTCCGACTGCATCATGCACGGTCATCGTCTTGCCAACAGGCCTCTTCCAGGACGGGCGAGAGCCCATTCCACCAGAGCCATCATAGCTACAATGGCGTTTCTCTCGGCTGTTTCCCTGCGCAACATCTGAAGGCGGCTGCGTGGAGGTCTACGCACATCTTCACAAGATTCTACTGCATCGACAGGGATTCCAGGGAGTCACCCAGGCGGTGCTGCACGCCCTGTTTGTTTGAGGTGAGTCTGTTCCAGGGAAAATGTTTGCTTCTGTAGAGCCTTGCCACCTCCCGAAGTTATATATATATGTTCTGCTGTGTATTTGTATTCATAAGCCGGTGAATCAATGCCAACCTCATGCTGGAGAAGGAATAAGTTGCTCAACTGTACCTGTTCTCCAGCATTAGCATGGCATGGATTCACTAGCAAACCCTCCCACCGTCCCTGCTGTGGTTCCGCTTGGTTCATACTGCCACTTTGCGTGCTCTACCCAATCTGAAGATGGGCACCAGGGGTGGGGCTTAGTGAGATGACCGTCATTGGATGAGTGCAGTATGACCCAGAGAACAGTGATTGGTTTATGGTAGAAGGGCAGTTTTTCAAGCTTAAAGCGAGAGGCTTAAAGCAAGACTGTTTTCTTTTTACTGAGGATTCCTGGCCTGATGACAGGGAATATTCATGAGCATGTGAATCCATGCCATACCCATCCTTGCGAATAACAGTTACAGGTAAGTAACGTTTTCCTTACTGCATCACTTTTGTGAAAATGGGTTAATTTGTATACTTGCCTTGTGTATTTTAATGCTACTTTACACCAAGCTCTTTATTTGCCTTAATCTTAACACTTACTGCAGAGCCTCGTTACAAAGTACGGTTGGTTAGACTTGTGTTCAGATCCACTAAGGGTGGCTTCCTAGAACCCTACCTCAATAGTTATGAAAAACATACACACTCACCAACACACAACTACACAGACCTCTTTCCCCCTCGCCACACATAGGCCATCACCACACACTACCAAACACACAAACGAGACACACCCACGCTATTGCTCCACTTTTGCTTTGTGAGCCATAACCTCAGACATCCCAGCTCTAACCCTCTCACCACTCCTCTCTTAGACTGACCACTTTCTACTCTCCTCGAAAACTCTCTATCCCTAAGGCAAAGGCCCCCCGCACCTCTGCCCCCAGTACTGCCATCTACCTTCTTGGTCATTTGGCCCATGAAGCATGTGGTGTCAGTAGATGCCTTCGCCTGTTACTCTGCTCCTCCCACTCATGCGGCTGTCTCACACCCTGACACAGCCCTTTCTAATCTACAGCCTTCTATTTCCAACACTCCGGAAATCGTTGCCTGTCATGAGAATCTGGCTGAAGCCTACCTCCAAGTGCAACACTTTGTATGATTCCGACCTCACGTCCTGAAATGCAAGTGCATGGTGGCTGAGAAGAAGTGGAGGGCTTTGGGCACATCCTCTGACAAACTGGCCTGCCGACTGCTACAAAGGCAATAAAGACTATGGCCTGTCCAAGAAGAGAGCACGCATTCAGGAATGCGTCTCTGTGGCCTCTAACAGCACAGCCAAACTCTGTAACTTCTGCAAGGAACTGGCACAGCCTCCTCCTCTCCTCCCCTCTGTACGGCTCTGGCATCTCACTTCTCTGCTAAAACTCAGGACAGCCTGTCCTCTTCCTCTCGGCCCCCCATTTTGGCCATCGCTCCCTCTCCTCCTCCTTTTTCAACTTTCTCTGACAACACCTGACGATGTTTCTAGACAAGTTAGATCTTTGAAAGTGTCGTCCAAACAGGTTCTCCCTGGCTCCTCCAAAACTATTAAGGACCATATTGACACCCTTGCTCCAGCCATGCCCCATTTCTGTAATTACTCTGTTGCCAGTGGAACGTTACCCTCTCCTCTTTAGCACTCTCTTGTGCACCCCCTCGACAAGAAGCAGTCTGCCGATCCTACCTGCCCGGCAAACCTATTGCCCAATCTCCATCACCCCTTTCCTGGGCAAATATTTGGAAAAGCTGGTTATCTCCCACCTTACTTTCCAGACTGAATCTGTCGGTTGTTTCCATGACCAGCCAACTTGCTTGCGAGCTGTCAGAGGCACAGAAACTGGACTCCTGAACACCCATGAAGATCTGCTCTCTAACCTTGATTCCAGCATTCCGTCTGTCCTCATTCTCCTTGATCTTTCCTCTGCTTTCGACATGGTCATCAATGCCATCCTGATCAATAGACTCTGAGACATGGGCATCACGGATCAGGCCCTGAATGGCTGACCACCTTCCTCTTAGACTGCCATACCCAGGTCCAACTTAGTGCCTTTCTCTCTGCCACCTCTCTGCCTGTGGCGTTCCCAGGGTTCGATCCTCTCACCCTGGTTTTTCAACCTCACTTAGCCCCGTTGGCCAACCTGATCTCTACCTTCTCTAACTTTCAGTGTTATGCGGATAACACTCAGCTTTCCTTCAGGCTCACCTCATCCTCCTCTCTGCTCGCTCTCATTCCTGGCTATCCACGATTCAGGATTGATGCTCCTCCAACGATTTCTGCCTTAATGCAAGTAAGACCGAGATCCTTCGCATTGTGACCCCGGCTTTCTCTCGCTCACTCTGGCTGCCTGCCGTGGGCCCCTCTTCCTTCGCCTTCCTGCAAGGCAAAAAAATCTTGGTGTCATCTTCGACTCCACTCTCTCTCTTCACATCACGGACGTCGCCAAGAAGTCCCACTACCAGCTGCACCTCCTCAAAGGGACTCTTCTCTTTCTCACTTTCCCCCAGAAGCTCACCATATCCAGAGCCCTGGTTCTCTCTAGGCTGAATTACTGCAACAGCCTCTTTCCTTTCCCAATCTGCCTTCCTCTACTCTCTGCAACTAATCCACAACAGGACTGCAGGACTTAATCTTGGCCTCAAGCCCAGGGACCATATCTCTCCAGGAATCTACATGATCCGACTGCGGCTGATTTTGCTGCTGCCAAAATGTTTGCATGTGAAATGTACGAACCACAAAAGGTTCGTAAATTTCACATGCAAACACACGTTCAAAACCCCTACATACCCACCCCCCAAGTCCCCTCACGACACACCCCCTCCACACTCCCAACATGCCAACACCCCACTTACCTGTCATTGTATCGCGCTGTGTCCCTGCAGTGCCAGTTCCCTTTCACTTACGTGATCGGGAACCGGTGCCGCTGGGTCCTTTTCATTTTTAAAAAAAAATCTTTTTTGGGAGCTGCAGGGGTTTCCCCCCAGAACTCCCACTCACTATACTGTAAAGTATAGTGAGTGGGGTGTTGCGGGGGACACCCCCGTAGCCCCCCCTTTTTGCAGAGAGTGGGGGTAGATTGCTCTCCTCTGCAAGTGCCTCCCTCTAGAATAGCCTCCTTGCCCCTCTCAAAGTTGAACTGGACCACCTGAAGTTCTAGAAGAAGCTCAAAACGTTCCTCCTCTGCTCTGCTTTCTCTCTCTCCCTCCCCTGCTGACCTACCCGTCTGCTGTACTGACTGGCTGGTTTCTTGGCTACCATCAGAGTCTCACTGGGTATCAGGCTCTTGCTCAGTGACCCTTGCACTGCCTCCGGGCCTGCCATGCACTTCAGGGGGGGGGGGGCTATAACTGAAACCCTACAGTCCCTTGTTCTTGCACTGTTCAGAGGCATGGAACATTGCTTCCCTGTTTTCCCCTCCCCTCTTCCTTCCACCCTCCGCCCCTTCCTTTGCACTATCTGAATGAATGGCACAAGGGCTAGTAAGATCGTTAGTCTTGTACTCCCTCTGTCTTCCCTCCCTTGTATATATATATATAATCAATCAAGCCACACAACCCACTCGAAAAAAACATGGATGTTGGCATTTATACTTTACTGAGGGTAAGATTAATGTGGAGTCCCGACTGCAAAAACATATGCTGCTCATTGCTATGGGTATTTGGATTAAGTCCTGAAACCAAGGCAGTGCTTTTCAACATGCCACTGCGGGTGGAATATCTATTTAGCAAACTTGTTAGTCACCCTTTTAAAGGCAAAGAAGGAACTTGAGATGTAATTGCTAGGGCCCTAATGGTGGACCTTCTTATTCATGTCAGGCAAGGGAGGCGAGCCCACTTAGCAAGACAGTCTTTAGGGGTCTGGGCAAGTGGGACCTCATTGGGAGTGACTCCCCCTAGGGGGCAATGACTTTCATTCCCACATGGAACTCCCTATGAAAGCAACTCTATCTGCTTATATGGCATTGCATGTAATAACAAGCAATGGGCCTTGTTAGGCAGAAACCTGTGCAGTTCCCTCAGGGACCACTGCAAAAGATTTAAGACTACAGGTGTTGGCAGTAAACCCACTTGGTAGCAGTCTGTACCACCCAGATTTACCTGGTAGCTGTGGCTGAGCAGTCAGGAGATTTAGGCAGTATGCAAAGTATACTCAATAGGCACTCAGATACAATAATACAAGCAAACACTGACCAGAGCTTTGGTATCAAAGTATATAATTATTGATTTAAAAACACACAGTTGAAACACTCCAGCACTCTTAGTGTAAAATATTCTAAACACAGTTAGTATTATGATATATACACCCCTTTTTCCCCTATTAGAAAATCACAGTAAAACACCACTTATTTTCATACAGAGGTGAGCACTTAACTAGATTGCACTCTAATAAGTTTGTGAAAAAGGGAGGGAAAAAGACAGAATAGGAAGAGGCACACCACTCTACGATTCCAGAACACTGTTAGCAAGGCAGAGAGCAAAAAGTCACTGGTGAGTCAAAGTCCAAAGGCTGGGCCCACTCTTAGAGAGCAGAGCACAAATGCGCCCAAGATCACACAGTTACACTATGCTTAGAAAGTCTTGCAGAGGGCTCAGAAAAGCGTTGGGAGAGACTTAGAAAAGTTTAGCTAAAGTGTCCCAGGCTAACCCAGGTTCGAAAGCCGGGGGCTAAATCTACCCCGCACACTCGGTGGCAAGGGAAGCCAGGCGGGACACGAGACACTTAAGGTATTAAGTGGGAAGGATCCTCCAGCGGTGGCAGTTGTTCCTGGTAGTGGGTGCAAGTTGCGTCGTCGTCCAGGGGAAGAGAAGATCTCGACTTGGAGGAAAGATGAAGGTCGTTGCACTACCAGGGCAGAAACCAGCCGCAGAGTTTTCTGGTTAAAGGTGGTACCTTTGTCTCGCGGTTGTGGTAAAACGTGGTATCCCGGTTGCTGGGGTGCTTGGCACGGGCAAGGCGGCCACGAGATACGCCGGGGAAAGCGAAAAGACGGTGAAACTGGTTATCCCCACCAGTCAAAGGAAGAAGACTCTCCGGCGGGAGATCTCCTCTGTCGTTGGGAAAAGTGGTGAGGCTGTCCAGCAGGGCTCCACCGGTGGTGGTGTCGTGGCAGGTCGGCTCAGCTTCTCTCTCGTTGGATTCTTAGGTCCTGTGGTGACTTCTGAAGTTCCAGTCCCCAAAGCCATGCTTTTATGCAGCAAACCCCCATTCACTCAGCCTAGCTGTCACTCAAACATGCTAAGTGGTGAGCCGGCCGGCTCACCACTTGGGCCAATCAGGACGTTGTGCGACTTGAGTTGCCTAGGCAACTCGGTCCAGGGTGCCTAAATTCCCCTCCACCCCTCCTAAGTACCCCAGACACAGTGGCACCACTTTGGAGGGCTTCTGTGGAGAAGCCCGCCAAAAAGTGGAACAAAGGGCTCGACTTGGGTTGGAGTCACAGAAGAGAACACAAACGCCATTTTAGAATCAAGTTTTGGCAAAAAATACCAACCGGAGAATTAATATTAATTAAATGAACCGGCGGTATGTTCGAGGCTACCGTAAATAATTAAATGAATATAGTAGCCTAAAACAATGGGAAATCCCATAGGAAAATATTCGCGGTTGAATATAAAAAGTAGTATCCACTGCCACCAGCCAAAACTCGATCAGGGGGGACGGAGACGTGCCCCCTCGACTAACAGACCCCGGGGCAATTGAATTGCCCCAGCCAGTACGTCCACAATATGATGGTTTGTACTGGTTCTGTTCAGAATTTGAGACTAGTAAAGTAAATGGTGACTTTACATGCCCTGGGAGACAGTAGTCAGTCCCAGGGTATGGAGTCTATACTGGGGGGGTCACTAAGACACCCCTGTGTCACTGCACTGAGGGTGTTGTGTAACACACATCACAAAAACACATGAAACCCTATGGAGTAAAAGACCCCATAGCCCATTAAACACTTCTAGATTCAAAGAAACACTCTCAAATCATGTCCAAGAGTGAGGGTAAAAGAGTCTCGCTCTTGGCAGGAGAAAAAAATAAACCCCAAAAATCCAGCAAAGCTGCTGGGGGACTCACTAGGTTAGGAAATTCAGCCTAAACCGAGAATTCTCCCTAACAGGCCTCATTCCAAGTCAGGCGGTCCAGTAAAAAAGTGCCAGTATTTGTGGATACCGGCACTTTACCGCACCGCCCGACTAAGGCCAGCAAACCAGTATAAGTTATCCCACTGCTGAACAGAAGAGTCTTCATGGCAACGCTCAAGATGGATACTTTTGAAAAATCAAAACCCAGAAGATACCTCAGTTTAGGATAGCTACCTCACATTATCATTTTAAAGCACTTTCTTTACGATAACATTGCCGCCATATGTATTCACAAATGTGCTACTCGTGTGTCACAGCATACCCATTCATGCAAGTGGTTCAGGTTTACTCTTCTATGGATGACTTCCTCATGACTGACCCTTTTGTGATAGTTCTGGAACAATGAATCCAAGCAAAAGAAACCCTTCAGTAAAGCTGTTTCAGGTCCCTGTGGAACCTTCCATTGAAGGTGTCTTCAGATTCTCCTCCAAAGAAGTCTATGGATGCCGATAGTCTGAGATGATTTTCTCCAGCTGAACTGTTTAATGAAATGATTTCTAAAGCAAATAAGCTTGAAGACTTATTCCTGTGAACAAGGTACCAGCTGTATTCAGCAAATTCCCTTCACAGCTGTCCAAGCACCTATGGTTGATGGAACGCTCATTGGTTTACGAGGCCTCTATTTAGTGGGCTAAACTGTGTTTGGAACCAATGGTTGCCAAAGCTGTAGGCTCCAAAACATGAGGTTGCAAAGGAGGACCTTTTTATAATGATGGGCAATTTGCCAGCCTGTTCCATAATGGTATCAGTAGCTCTAGGCACTGAATACAAGGGTTCTTTGCTTATCCAGCAAAGCGCTGGAAACCTTTCTGAGGCTGGAAATCCGAAGGCAAAATATCTTACTCAACCATATACCTGCAATGAGTTCAAATCAAGATATTGACAGTTCTTGGTTGCTTTAACAATTGTAAATGGGGGAACATGTTGACGGGTTAATCAAGTTCCTTCTTCAGGATAGTGCAGAAGAATTTGCTTATTGGGTCCAGTCGCCCAATGCTAGCGCATCTCCTCACTTGTGCCAAAAAAGAAGCCCAATTCACAAAGGGCATCCGAATGATTGATTGATTTGTTTATAGAGCGCTTTACACCAATGCGCTGTACATTGGAACAACAAAATACAAGATAACAAGAACCAGTAACAGTGGGAGCAAAAATGTACATCATGAGTCACTCAATAAAACAGTGGAAAGGGCAATTAACGGAAGGGGTGGGGAAAGGGGAGTGGGACTGGATCTGGGGGGGGTGGTGACGGGTTGGAGGGAAAATGCAAGGGAGAGGGAGCAGGAGAAGGGGGGGCAAATAAGGGTGCATTTCAGGGCATTTAAAAGCAAATCCGGAATTCACAAATGGGATGGGCTCTTAAATGCCCTAAAATGAGGATCCATCCCCCTGCGCCTGATTCTGAGAGAGATACTTTTATTTATTATTATGATTATTTTTTTTAAAGTTTGACAGCCGCTGGTTAAACTGCGACTGTCACATGCATTTCCATCTGGCAAACAGGGATGCACATTATAATTTTTTTCCTCTGTCATTTCACTGGGTCTGCTAATTCAACCGCCCATCTCTGTGACATGCGCACCCAGCAAGAGCCTGTCCTACATTAGTGTCGGGAGCCTGCTGTATGCAAGAGGTCTGGAAAGTGCATCTTTGCGCTATTGCCCAGGCTTTCCTGAAACACTGAGGTCACATTTGTGAATGCGGTGACCTGAGAATTTTGGCATTTAAACGCTAATGAAAAGAGTGCATTACCTGCACTTATTTGTGCAAATTTTTTACAATCTGGCCATTTATCTCTGCCATCCCTTGTATTATGAGGACTTAACTGATTAGTCCCAACTAGATGCGGTGATTGTGGTTCTCTTGCTATTTGTTATACTTGCTCTCCGTCTTGAACAGGTCGGCATGGCATTTAGGCCGGCATGTAGGCCGTGCTGTCAGTGGAAGCTACTCTTTTCAGTAAGTTGTTCCGGTCCCAGCTACTGATTCATGCTGTCCCAAACAGTTGAGACCTAAGAACCTGAATCATCATGAAGTAATTTTTCATATACTTGTTGCAGTAGATGTTAAAACATAAATTTGTCTAAGACACTGTCTCGGCCCATTTTGTTTACATTTCTAATGTGTGTGCATGCAAGCATCCCTTAAGCTGCATGGAGTCTGAGCACTGACTTTTCTAGAAGTGGAAGCTTAAGTAAGGCCCTTCTGCTCTTTCTTTTTGTAGGTGCCTTTAAGGATGATTGAGGCTGTGGAGAGCCGTGACATGTTCCAACTTCAGATAATCTGCAAGGACTCCAAAGTTGTCCGGTATCAAGTTCTTTTCTATACTTCTGTGGCTCCACTGCTTTATTTCAAGTATTTTCTTTGTGCTTGAAATTAAAGTAATTATTTTGTATGGGTACCTCCTGTGTCCATCTCCCTAGGTAGCAAACTGCATGTTCCGCTTTGCCAATACCTTTAAGGCATTTTCTTGTCTGTTTGCTCTTTGGGTCACACTCCCATTGTCTATCTTTTCTTATGCCTCTTTGATCTCTCATGTTCACTACCAATTTCATCTTGCTATTTTTTTGTTCTCAGTCTTGGCTTTTGCCCGTTTTGCTTGACTTTTTTCTGTATCTCTTGGCCTGTGCCTTGCGTTTGGACTCTGCAACACGGTCTCACAACCAACCGCCACCCCCCAAACCCCCACCCCTGTGCATCTCGCTTGGTCTTTGGGCCTCTTTGACATGCTCCATCTGATCTGACACTCTCATGCAATCTGCTCTCTTAGCCAATGTACTTTTCGGCCTTACTCTTGGCTAGTTTCAGGTCTGCCCTTCATTAACTTTTTCAATTAGGTGGCACTCAAAGTTCTGTCTATAAACCAACATTATTGCCATGGAAGTGATTACAGATGAGCTGTGAAGAGGGGACACACTAGTCTTCTTTGGTTTACTCGCCCGTTGGTTGCTCATGGTCATGCAAGGCCCTATGACCATCCCACCCGCTAACTGCCCTCCCTACCCAAAACACCGCCCACCCCCCACCCCAGGGATCCGCATCTACCTCTGCTTTTTAAGCAGCCACCTGAAAGTTAATTGCTTAATTTCAGCAACAAACCAACTCCTGATGCAATAAACCTGTCTTGACCCTTCCTTCAGCCACTGATTTATAAGCAGTCTTTGTTCCCTTGTATCTGTTACTTGCACTGAATTCCTGTTAAAATTAGCTTTGGCAAAGTCCACGTTTTTGGGTTCTATGTGAAAATGACCCCTGGAAAATAGTCATGTGAAAAAGTAGTCAGCAAAAAGTCATTTAAAAATATGTAGTCATTCAATACAAGCAATCCCAAGTGTGAAAATATTTCCAGTAAAAAGTTCACCAAAAAAGCTTGTTTTTAAATACACAAAGGTACAAGGCTAGAACCCTAAATATGACCCAGCCCTCTAACAAAACCTCCACAATCACCCTAACTCCATTCCTAAACCTTCCTCTAGCTAATTACAACCCTTATTCCACTCTGAAATATTACAAAACACTAAGCTTTCCGTGTGTTAAAGCTTTTTATTTGCATGTTACGCCATACAAAATGAATAGAAAATGAACAGTGAAACCCATCTCCAACCCAGTCACCGGCTCGCCACAAAGTACATAGCCCTGGCCTTAATCCAAACCCTTACTCTAATACTAGCCTTCCACCAACTGCAATTTTACCATATACCCTAATGCTTAATTTACACTAACCACTAGGTTTATCCTAATAGTTATCCAATGCCAACATCACCAGCCCTCTCCATCCTCACTATCCTTTTCTTTAAACCTTACCCAGACAATTACTCTGTTAACCATAGCCTTACAATAACCCGTACAGTAGAACTAACCTTGACACTTCACCTACCCTAACCAAACCCCAACTTCTTCAATTTAACCCCCATCCTTGCCCTACACCAGGCAATACAAGGCCACTAGACCCTTCTTCACCCTATTACACTAGAAGCACCCCGTTTTTGGCTACATACCAGCTGCCTTTTTGGACTACTTTTTGCTTGGCAACTTTTTCACTGCAGAGGTATTTCCACCATGACATTTTCACGGACTACATTTCTGTTGGTTACCTTTTCACTGCAAACCCATTTTTGGCTCTTGTTTAGGTACTTGCTAAGCACTGCCATAGTATGCCCCCGTAGTAGCATAATTTGCCAGCTGTTGCCATCTTATGCAAAACATAACCAATGATGGCTGGAAGTACTAGAATTAATCATAACCTCTGGCATCGCTCTGGGCAACCCTCTAGATCATCATTCATCCACCTGCCAAGCCATTTCAGAAAGGGGGAGATCATATATCAATCAAGCTTTACCCCACCCAGTCATTGGCCCTAATCGTTGAGGTGTATCTTTGGTGAGGCCCAATGAGGCCGAAACATGGTTGCTTGTGACCTTATGCAGAAGGATATGACCCTTCCTCCCACACCCAGGGCTGAACCAAGGCTGGTTTGTATATGGTCTTTCCTCTTTCTCCAGAGCTATGCCAGAGGTTAATATTCATTCTAAACCTTCCAGCCATCCTCCTTTGTTTTGCTTAGTTGTTTGCTCTTATGGCAAGGTAGTAAGGACAGTTATGGCAGTGCCTAAAAAGGCAGATGCCATGCATAAACAACAGCCAAAACAGTTGTATTTGCCAATGTTGATAATTTTTGTTTCCTTTAAACCACTTGGTCCAGGCGAATTAGTTACTCATTGTTGCCATCTTTTTTTTCTTCTAACTGTACACCTTTCTCTCTGCTGGTCACATTAGTGACTTTTTTTCAATACCAAAACTGTGTGGTTTCCCTTAGTTTGTCTACAATGGAGCTAACAACAATATAGCATTATCCCAACCAAACTAGAACATTCCTTTCCCACTATGTTAACACTCACTATCCTGCCGCCTTCATAGCTGTGATTCTGCTAATGTGCAGATGGAATCACATCAGCGGGATGCGTAGTGACCTAGTTTGGCAAAGAAATGCACACAGCTCTTTTAGTATTAAATGGTTCTAAAATCCTTCCCCCAATGTCATCTTGTTTAGGAGAGACTTTCTCCCACCTTTTTTGGTCCATATCATTACAGCTCATAAGTCTAGTGGGCAGGCTTCCTCCTCTTCCTCCCCCTCCTCTTCTGCCCCCTCTTACTCTCCCTCTTATTCTATCCTGCCCTCTCCCTCTTACTCTATCCTGCCTGCCCTCTCTCTCTCCCCCGCCCTCTCTCTCTCTCTCCCCCGCCCTCTCTCTCTCTCTCCCCCGCCCTCTCTCTCTCTCTCCCCCGCCCTCTCTCTCTCTCTCCCCCGCCCTCTCTCTCTCTCTCCCCCGCCCTCTCTCTCTCTCTCCCCCGCCCTCTCTCTCTCTCTCCCCCGCCCTCTCTCTCTCTCCCCCGCCCTCTCTCTCTCCCGCCCTCTCTCTCTCCCGCCCTCTCTCTCTCTCCCGCCCTCTCTCTCTCTCCCGCCCTCTCTCTCTCTCCCGCCCTCTCTCTCTCTCCCGCCCTCTCTCTCTCCCCGCCCTCTCTCTCTCCCCGCCCTCTCTCTCTCCCCGCCCTCTCTCTCTCCCCCGCCCCCTCTCTCTCCCCCGCCCCCTCTCTCTCCCCCGCCCCCTCTCTCTCCCCCGCCCTCTCTCTCTCTCCTGCCCACTCTCTCTCTCTCCCCCTGCCCACTCTCTCTCTCTCCCCCTGCCCACTCTCTCTCTCCCCCTGCCCACTCTCTCTCTCCCCCTGCCCACTCTCTCTCTCCCCCTGCCCACTCTCTCTCTCCCCCTGCCCACTCTCTCTCTCCCCTGCCCACTCTCTCTCTCCCCTGCCCACTCTCTCTCCCCCCCTGCCCACTCTCTCTCCCCCCCTGCCCACTCTCTCCCCCCCTGCCCACTCTCTCTCTCCCCCTGCCCACTCTCTCTCTCCCCCTGCCCACTCTCTCTCTCCCCCTGCCCACTCTCTCTCTCCCCCTGCCCACTTTCTCTTTCCCCCTGCCCTCTTTCTCTTTCCCCCTGCCCTCTTTCTCTTTCCCCCCTGCCCTCTTTCTCTTTCCCCCCTGCCCTCTTTCTCTTTCCCCCCTGCCCTCTTTCTCTTTCCCCCCTGCCCTCTTTCTCTTTCCCCCCTGCCCTCTTTCTCTTTCCCCCCTGCCCTCTTTCTCTTTCCCCCCTGCCCTCTTTCTCTTTCCCCCCTGCCCTCTTTCTCTTTCCCCCCTGCCCTCTTTCTCTTTCCCCCCTGCCCTCTTTCTCTTTCCCCCCTGCCCTCTTTCTCTTTCCCCCCTGCCCTCTTTCTCTTTCCCCTCTCCCTCTGCCCCCCCTCTCTCCCTCTCTGTTCCCCCTCTCTCCCTCTCTGTTCCCTCCCTCTCTCCCTCTCTGTTCCCCCCTCTCTCTCTGTTCCCTCCCTCTCTCTCTGTTCCCTCCCTCTCTCCCTCTCTGTTCCCCCCTCTTTCTCTCCCCTCTCTCCCCTCTCTCCCTTTGTCCCCCTCCTCTCATGTGTGCAGTCTCCCTCCCCCATGCTTTGCCTCCCTCTCTTGAGCGCGCCGAGGCTTGCTCTCCTGAGCGCCCTGCACGTCCCTCCCCACCCAGTACCCCAACCCGTTTTCTCCTTTCTGGCCTTGCTCACCTTTTTGTCCTGTTCTTGTCAGGTGCCATTTCTCAACTTTCAAGCAATGCCAGGAGTGGTTGAAGAGATTAAGCAGAGCAACGACCCGCCCAGCTAAACCCGAAGACCTGTTTGCCTTTGCCTATCATGCCTGGTGTTTAGGTATTTGTGCTGATGAGGAAGATCCACACACACATCTTTGCCAACCGGGTGAGTCCATTGCATTTGAGCTGCCACTGATTCTGCTAGTTTTTCACCCATCCTTTTTTCCTTATCTTCCTTCTGCTCTTGTTGTGGTTCATTGACCCCAGCTCTCCCCATTCCAATTTTCTTATTCACGGGTCATTATTTTTGTCCCCACCTTTCTTTGATCACATTACTAATCTTTGTGGTGCAAGATCCTTATTTTGTTATCTCTAGTCTGAAGGCCATAATACCTTGTGGTGTTGCTATTGCTCCTAACATCACCGCTTGTCATTCACATGCACATTTGATCTTTTGACCAGAATAGGTTATGTTTGCCATTCCTGTGATAAATGAGTGAAAACAATAATATGGTGTTTTAATGATAAGTTGTAATATTTTTTTAGGCGATCATGTCAAGTTCCGTTTTCACATGGAAGTTTCTCGGATGGGTTTCGACTTGCAAAATGCCTGGAGAGTGTCTGAGATAAACAGCAATTACAAGTAAGTATTTTAAAGGATTGCAATTTAGGATTTTTGATGTGGCAGTCAATTAAACGGTGTACACAGCAGCTTGATTGCCAGAAATGAGTGAGATTTAAGACTCTTTGTAAACTGATGCCTGCCAGAAGTTAACACTAGTATATACATTTGTTATGAGTGTGGCTATTAAACAAAACCTCTTAATTAATCTGTGATTCCGATTCCCCCAAAGATACAGATTAATATATCTGTGCTCCACATCTGTTTATTTTAATGGTTTTTGGGTGCTCTTATAATGTGCTCATACAGACAAATATGCACTTGAGAGCGCAAATGGAGCGAAATCTGTTTCCTTATCTGAAAGAAAAGATCTAACCCCACAGACACAAATTAGCCTTAGTCTCCACACTTTCCTCCTAATGCCAAAAATGGTGTTCCAGACCTAAGGGGACGGATGATTCAATGCCCTTGCTCTCCACTTCCAATAACTTCATAAGAGACCAAAGACTCGTCCCCAACATGATATCTTTCAGGGCAAAAACATTAGATCCATCCTGTTTTATAGGATACCCGGGAGGCACCACTACTGGAATCTGCCAAAAGCAGCACAAAGTAATTAAGGTTTATAATGAGTAAAGTAAATATAAAAGGTACTACCATTAAACATTTCCGCTATCGGATGAGTTGTTGGGCCTTAGAATCAGAAGGGCTTTCTCAGCAGAGGTGCAATCAGGCCTTGTAGCAATGATCATTAGCATGATTTCGTCATTAGGGTAAGAATGTTTTGATGCCAGAAAATCTGCAAGTTGGGTTGCAATATGTGTAATATCTAAAGAGGCACAGAACTGCCCTCTGATTTGATGGATGGCTTTCTCTGCCAAAGGAAGGGAATGACTTTAACTTAATACGAACTGTAGAGTAAAAGGTAGGCAGTATGAGGGTGACCTAAAATTGAGGGTCTTCTAGGTGTAATTTTAATATTGCTTGATTAGTTGGGGAGGCGGGGGAGATTTGTTTTAAAAATCTTTGTTTAATTAAAAAAAGGTAAGCCTTGAAAAGCTCTTTAACGTCGTGAGTTTTTTTGGTAACTGGATTTTGAGACCTTAGTCATACTGACATGGCAGTTGGTTAGGGAATCTTCGTTTTTTATTAGCACTCGACAACATCAAGGAACCCCCGGTGGTGTCTCTGTTCATATGACGCCTGTTAGTTATTGCACTCTACAATTTTTCCTATGCTGACCCAGAGGCTCTCGGAGTGCCTTACAAAGTTCAAAATGGATGAGATGAAAATGTTATCATATGTAAGAGGTATTTTTCGAGACTTTTTCTGAAAGTAATGATGGACGGTGCGCTTCATACATGGAGAGGAAGGATGTTCAAAATTCTTGGTGCCCGCTTGGTAAATGCTGCGTTTGTGTGCAGGTTAGTTTGCCAAGTAGAATGCAAGGAACATGTTGGTTGGCTTGTCTGGTGTTTGTGTGGGTGATAGGTTTCAGTTTGTTGTCACAGCAGAATAGGGTTTTGAGGTGGATGGCGTTGTACATGATGCAAAGCCCTTTTGAAAGTTATTCTCTGGATTACATGCCAGTGGTGCTGGCAGACAGCTGGAGTGGTTTGTGAGTGTTTGGGTGGGTAAAGGATAAGTCTTGTATTGCTTGTAGGGGGGTGAGAGTGGTGAGTGCTGTTTTGGTGGCACGGGTCCAATGAGTATAGAGTTTGTGTAGTCCTACTTAGACATAACTAGTGCTTGGACTGCATTGCAGAGATTTATAGGAAATGTTGTCTCACACCTTGTGTAGGTGGTGTAGTTACAGGTGGCATGTTTTTGTGACTGCATGTGAAGGGGAACGATCAATGGTGGAATTTATGGATTAGGCCAGTTTGTACAAGGATACGTGTGGGTTGTCTCTGGTGAGTTTTTTTTATCCAGGGAATGTGGTAGGGGTTGTGCCTGGGGGTAGATGAGGTATATGCTCTTGAATGGGTTGAGGAAGCCTATGGTGATGGAGAAGATACCATTTTTGTGGATATTGAGTTAAGAAGGAGATGAGATTTGGAAGTATAATTGTAGGTCTTCTGTGAATTGGTGAAAATGGTTAAGGAGCTAAGGGTTTTAGGGATTCAATATGCAGGTTGTAGAGGAGTGGACATAAAGAGTTTACTTGTGAAACACTGTAGTTTGACCAGGATAGGGTTGGGTTAATGGGGTGCATAGAGACAAAAGTGTGCCCTGTCAGTGAGGAAGGAGGTGTACCGGTCGAGTACAAACAGTGCAAGGGAGATTCATCCTGTGGAATAGGATGTTTAGGATAAAGGTGTGGCAGGCTGTAGGAGATGTCCAGGGGTACGTGGAGGGTTGTGTCCTTTGTCAGTGATGTTGTCAAGGTCATGCAGGATGCAAATTGTTGTCGTCTCTGTGTTGTGGCCTTATCGAAAGCTTAATTGGAATGTGTTGACAAGGTAGTTTGTGGTGATGTGTTGGAGTGTGATGAAGCATTCCATGATTCTGGTGAGATATTGTTGGACAGCGATGGACCAGTATTTTTTCAGTCAAGTGATATCCAGGGATGGTTTCTTGAGGAGTGGAGATGTCTTGTTTTTAGTTAAGTAGATTGTACCATGAGAGATACAGGAGTTTTTTTTCACATACGTTTTTATCTGCATTTTCATTTAACTGGAACACTTTTGCAACTGTCCCCTCCCCCCTTTCATCCCAACCTCTATCCAATGTGGGTCCCCCCAAATGACAAATAGTCCAACTTCCCATATAGTCTTTGTTCCATTCCTGCCATTACATTTCTCTCCTCCCACATACGGAACCTCACCATCCAAGGATGGTACCCACAGTTTAAATCAGTCCCAAAAGTTTCAGCTTTCGCGTGCACCATAATCATCTGTAGCCCTTCTGTAAGCATTTCTTTACCAAGTCCCAATCGGCCACGAATCCCTGGTGATCCCCTTGTAGGGATTAAGATACCCATTCTAAAGCCGCAAACTGCCACACCTTTCCCACCCATTCATGCTCTGTAGGCGGCTCCCTTGATTTCCACTCCTGAGCAATCACCAGTGCCCCTGCCATCATTAAAATCACATACACCTTGCGTTGTGCTTTCGAAGGTAGCTCTTCAAGTATTCCTCCTAGACCCAAAATTGCAAGGCCTAGGTTTCCCCTTTCCCATGACCCACCACAATTTCCTCCCTAATATTTTTCCAAAACAGTTGGGTCTGCGAGCACTCCTGCCAGATATGACTCCACGACCCCTCTGCGCCACACTCCCTCCAACATGCCTTCGGGAATCACTTATAGAGCCTCACCGGAGTAAGGGCCACTGGAACATCAGCTTTACCCATATCTCCTGTAGTTGGACCGACCTTGAGATTGGGGGTAGTCTCCCATAATTGTACCCACACTGCATATGTTTATCCCCAAATCTGATAGCAGTAGTTTTTCAAAGGATGTTGGGGATCTTGTTGCTGACTCCTTAATTGTTGGATTTAACAACCAGCATCTCAGTTGTGTGAACCGGAATCTTTCCCCCCTCCAGTGGAAAGTCTAGTTTACACTGATTAATGTATTTGATCTCTCCCCCGCTCAAAGATGTCCCATATCTTAAGACATCCGCCCCTGAAACCTGACACTCTCACTCCCAGGGAAAATTGAGGATTGTGGAATATTGGGGTAAATGGAGATGGATAAGTGCTAAATTCTGCTCTGGTTACCAATACATGCCACGAGTCCTACACTAATCGTGCTGCGGTTGATATTGTGGTCTGTCCCCTGTTCCAAAGCCCCCCCCCTCGAGGTGACCCCCCCCACTACTGCTTCGTCCATTTGTTTCCACACCGTTGGCCTGACATCATTTCGCCAGTCCCCAATTACCTTGGTCTGTGCGGCTAAGTAATATGCCCTGATATCCGGTCCTCCCACCCCGCCCCAATTTCTTGGCATGGTCATTAGAAGTCGTGCAACTTTAGGTTTTTTATTGTTCCATATGAATTTCCCTGTGTGCCTTTCGATAGCTCGAAAGAAGGACCTGTGCACACTTGTTGGTAGCATCATGAAATAGTACAAGAATTTTGGGAGAATAACCATTTTAAGAATATTAATCCATCCTATCCATATTATCGTCAAGGGGCCCCACTCAAGTAACATTTTCTGATGGTCCATAGTAAGGGGGAATAATTTACTGTGAATAATGATCAGATATCTTTAGTAATGTTGATCCCCAAATATTTTATACCCTTGCCTGCCCAGCTATATAGAAAGGTGTTTTGAGTTCTTGTTCCTTCTCCACGGATATCAGATTCAAGACCTCCGATTTGTGAGTGTTCATTTTTAACCCTAGTACTGACCCAACGTTACTCGGTTCCCTATTCAAGGCCCTAATAGACCTTTCCGGTTCTAAATGTCAATAGCATGTAGTCCGCAAAAGCAGATTCCCTTATTGTGGCCAAGAGCGGCTCCAAGTGAATCGCATACAATAGTGGGTACAAAGGGCACCTATGTTTTTCCTCTAGAAACCCTGCCTTCAAACGATAGTTGTCCGTTAATAATCTGCTTTTATCATTGAGATGAGTTTAGCCCCAAAACCCATTTTCTCCATGGTATTAAACAAGAACCGCCACTCCACTCCATCCCCTTTTTCCACATGTAAAGCAATCGGGAGAGCCAGAATGTTATATATGTTGACCTTTTCTATTAAATGTGCTATTTCGAAGGGATTGTGTCCTCTGACGTATTCCTTATCTTTGATAATACGTTTCCAGCTTGCTGGCCTCGGAATTTTTTTCTGTAGAGGGCGCTGCGCGTCGACGTCCGCCGAGTCGATGTCCCTTGACGGCCACCGTATCGGCGCCGACGTCATCATGCCCATAAATAGCCACGTGCTGCGTCCGTTGCTCAGTTCCGTTTTTCCGCGCTTTGTGGGGCTTCGGAACATCGTTGCTCAGTTCAGTCAGGATAACTACTATATCTACTGGAATATACCTTCTCGTTCTCAATGGCATCTTCATCGGAACCGACGACGTCGCGATCCGGCTTCAAGAAATGTCGAGACTGCGGTAAAAAAATGTCGATAACGGATCCACACAGGATCTGCTTGTGGTGCTTGGGAACCGCGCACCATTGTTCGGAGTGTGAGGACTGCATGTCCATGACGGCGAAAGCCTTGAAGGAGCGCAAGGGGAAGCTCGAGAGAGGTAAGTCAGTCAAAACCTCCTCGAAGGTTTCTTTGGCTGAGTCGAGGCATTCGTCTCCTCGCCGTCAAACATTCCCATTCTAGATCTTGAAGTAGCTCCCACCATTCGTCGAGATCAAGACACTCAAAAAAGAGACGTCGAAGATCCCCTTCCCCGTTGTCTTCTGTGTCCCCAGAAAGGGTCTCCTGTCCCACTAAACACAGCTCTCAAGCTGAGTGGGAGGAATTCAGAAAGAAAATGTTAAGCGTCTTCGAGAACGCGGCCTCGACCCCCTCGAAGACAGCTGTGGGTGATACCCCGGGTGAAAAACCCAGAAAATCAAAACGCAGCACCTGGCGAAACATTCCACCCGAGAGCGCCACGAGCCATCGGGTAAGAAGGCACCGTCTTCGACGCAGTCGTCGAAGATCCCTTCGACGCACGGATCGGCGCCATCGACGCTGTTGTCGAAGGGTTCCTCGACGCATCGGTCGATCGACTCGACGCCATCGTCGACGCCGATGAAAGAGAAGATTAAGGCCACTCCACAGCCAACGGTGATTCCAAGGGCCTCCGGCACGACGGGGAGACCGTCGTCGATGTCCTCGAGTAGGATCCCGATCCTCTCGAGTTCTTTGAGACCCCTTCCAGTTTTTCGAAGCCTGTCACATTGGCGTCGACGACATCGACGTTTTCTCGCCCAATAATGATGAGTTTGGCTCCTTCTGCCTTAGAGATGGGTTTTACACCATTTCAGAGGTCGGAGTACCCTGGACTATCTTCAATTTATGAAGAGGGGGAAGATTCTGACCAGGAAACATTTGGTTTGCAGAGGACCACACTGCCTATTTCAGAGGATCTCTGAGGAAAGAAGGCTGAAGGACCTACAGTAGTCACTACATGAGGCAAGTGGGCTGTACACTTCCCCAGAAGTGGAATTTGTTAAACCAGACCCAGGAGAACATGCTGAAACACCCTATATAACCCTTATGGCAAGAATTATTGAATTTATCGGTTGGTCTGCACCTTCACCTGTTTTTCAACAGGATGACCTAACAGACATATTAGACAAAGGTCCACAGGAGGACCCTGTGGTCCCCTTCCATGCAGCCTTACAAAGGAAAATTACATCTAATTGGGAAACTTCTGAAGTTATCCCTGCGGTCAATAAAAGATTGTCAGCCAAATATAGGGTAGCGGCTGCTGACCCTGAATACTTATCAAAACACCCGACTCCAGAGAGCCTGGTCGTTCAAGCGACAACTTCATCTAGCAGTAGGACCGCTTACCCTACTGTCCCACAGGATAGAGATGACAAGAGGTACGATTTTATGGCGACGAAAGTCTTCTCTGCTTGTAGTATGGCGTTGAAGTTCATCAACGCCACCTGTACGCTCGCCATGTTTAGTCACACACTATGGGAGTGTGCTTCATCAGCGGCTGACTGCATACCCGAAGGAGAGAAAAAGGAAGCCTTGCTTAACATTATTAAAGATGGCAAAGATGCCATGTGCGAATCACTTCAAACTGGCATCGACTCCGCTGACAGTATCAGCAGGGCCATGGCGGCAAGTGCAACAATCCGCAGGCATGCGTGGTTGCGAAAGTCTGGCTTTGCTCCAGATGTACAGGCCAGACTTTTGAATATGCCCTTTGACGGCTCTTCACTATTCGGGAAAAAGGCTGATGACAGTCTGGAAAAGTTGCAGACTTCTAAAGGAGCAGCAAAATCTTTAGGAGCTGCTATCCGCCAAACTCCTTTTCGCCCCTCAGGAACCTCTGGGAGAGGAAAGTCCTTTCGCTATTATTCCGCATTCGGGAAAGGCAGAGGACAGTCGGCTCAAAGAGGCCAAAGGAGATCCACCCGAGGTGGACGGGTCAAAAGTACTAAGGCCGCAGCAGGTGCCTCTTTACCCTCCGCATCTGCATCAGCCGCCCCCAAACCACTCTGAGGCCTTTCCACACAATACACCTGTAGGGGGCAGGTTAACTCACCATCTGACGGAATGGCAGGCTATAACGTCAGATGCTTGGGCATTGGAGACAGTTGCCCAGGGTTACTGCCTACCCTTTCTACACATTCCTCAATCATCCACCGGGGAACAGCTCTCTAAAAGTTCCAGATCCGCTCCTCTTGCAGGAAATTATAGACCTGGTAGAGAAAGGTGCCATAGAACCGGTACCTGTAGCGGACAGGAACAAGGGCTGGTACTCCCCCCTACTTTCTCATACCAAAGAAGGACGGAGGACTGAGACCCATCCTGGACTTACGAGAATTGAACAAGTTCCTCAGGAAGGACAAGTTCAAGATGGTAACTCTCTCTCAGATCCTTCAGGCCCTCCAGCTCCAGGACTGGCTGGTATCTCTGGACCTTCAGGATGCTTATTTCTATGTGCCAATCCATCTCAAACACAGGAAATACCTGAGGTTCGCAATTGGCGACTCTCATTATCAATTTCGAGTTCTGCCATTTGGGCTGACCTCCGCCCGAGGGTCTTCACCAAGCTGATGTCGGTAGTGGCGGCGAGTCTAAGGAGGGAAGGGATCCACGTCTACCCCTACCTGGACGATTGGCTGATCAGGACGGTATCTTCGAAACAGGCCCAGGCCCAGCTAGATTATGTCTGCCACTTCCTTCACAAACTCGTCTTCTCCCTCAATTTAAAGAAGTCACAGATGATACCATCACAGAGACTCCAATTCATTGGAGCGGTCCTGGACACTTCCCTGGGAAAAGCCTCGCTACCAGAGGTGAGGGCTCAAGATATTCTACAGATGGTCACCAAATTTCAAAATGCCCAACGTCTCCCAGCCTTCGACTTTTTGATGTTGCTAGGCCTCATGGCATCCTGCATCTACCTTGTGCCAGAGGCTCGCCTGAGAATGAGATCTCTTCAGTGGGCACTGAGAAGTCAGTGGTTGCAATTCTCAGGGAGAATGACAGATCTCCTCCGAATTCCGGACAAGGTAGCCCGCGACCTTCATTGGTGGGCTTATCCAGAGAACATCTTGAAAGGGGAACTGTTTTGGCAACAATGGCCGGAGATTAACAGTATAGTAACAGACGCCTCAGTCACAGGGTGGGGAGCCCATGCCAACGATTTGACCATCAGCGGTCGTTGGTCTCCATCGGAGTCCAGGCTACACATCAACCTTTTGGAGCTGAGAGCGATCAGACTAGCGCTGAAAGCTTTCCTGCCATCAGTACAGGGGAGAAATGTCCTAAAAATGACGGACAACGTGGTGGCCATGCACTACCTCAACAAAAAAGGAGGCGTAGGATCACTGCCGCTGTGCAGAGAGGCAATGCAGCTCTGGTTTTGGGCAATCCAAGGAGGAATCTATCTATCTATCGGCAGTCCACCTAGCCGGAGAGAAGAACTTGACAGCGGACGCTCTGAGCAGGCAGAGCACAGTCTCCCACGAGTGGGAGCTAGCTCAGGAAGTCCTTCAAGAGATCTTTGCCCTTTGGGGAACCCCTCAGGTGGATCTGTTCGCCACAAGCACCAACTTGAAGTGCGATCTGTTCTGTTCAAGGGAATTTCCCCCGAGAGGAGCTCTAGGAGACGCGTTCGTAGTGGACTGGGAGGTTCCACTCCTTTACGCGTTCCCACCAGTCCCTGTTATTCCTCAAATGATCAGGAGGTTGAGAAGATTCTGGAAAACCATGATCCTAATTGCCCCGGATTGGGCCAGGAGAACGTGGTACCCGGACCTTCTAGATATGTCCATCTGTCCTCCAATCCGTCTTCCACTCAAGGAGAATCTTCTCTCGCAGAAGGGAGGCCAGGTTCTCCATCCAGACACCAGAATCCTCAACCTTCACGCTTGGCTTCTGAAAGGGTGAGGTACAAGGATTGGGATCTCCCTGATGATGTCATGGAGGTGTTGCTTTCGGCCAGAAGGCCAGCAACAAAGTCTTTATACCGCTGCCGTTGGAACAAATTTTGCAGCTGGTGTAGGGAAGAGAATATCAACCCTTTTTCATGTGGAACACCAACGGTGTTATCGTTTCTACTCTACTTGGCAAACTCAGGCCTTCAAGTTGGCACTGTAAAAGGCTATCTCGCAGCGCTTTCTATCTTCAAGCGCACTGCGGAGGAACCATTGTATTTCAAACTTCCTCTAGTGGTACAATTTCTCAAGGGATTAACTAATGTTTATCCTCCAAAACCATTCCAGGTTCCCTTATGGGACTTAAATTTAGTCTTAAACTTCCTAATGGGCACTCCATTCGAACCACTTCACTCTTTGCGCTGAGATTTCTCACGTTTAAAACTGTCGTATTGGTAGCACTAACATCTGCTAGAAGAGTGAGTTACAAGCTCTCTCCTGTAAACCCCCACATACAATCTTCCACAAGGACAAAGTTGTCCTACAGGTGAAGCCTAATTTCCTCCCAAAGGTGGTTTCTGAATTTCATATTACTCAGAAAATTACCTTACCTTCGTTCTACCCTCCTCCCCATCCGGGGAAAGAGGAGGAAAGGCTACATAGGCTGGACCCAAGGCAAACTCTCAGCTTTTACATCAACAGAATGGCTAGGATCAGGCAAGCAGACCAACTGTTTGTAGGATACTCAGGTTACAAGTTGGGGCTACCCATAACAAAACAAACCATCTCCAGGTGGATTATTTTGGCCATTCTGGAATGTTACAAACTGGCAGGGAAAGAGCCACCCCAAAATCTCAGGGCTCATTCAACCAGGGGTATCGCAGCCTCTTCGGCTCTCCAAAGAGGGGTACCGGTCCGAGATATATGTGCGGCTGCCACATGGTCGTCCGCACATACATTCACAAGATTTTACAACCTGGATTCCTCCACTACTCAAGAGACCAGATTTGGCAAGGCCGTATTATATTCGGTCCATCTCTAAAGGGATACATAACATTCTCACTCCCACCTCCAATTACATGCCACTGCTATGGGAGTCTATCAAAGATAAGGAATACGTCGGAGGACACAATCCCTCCGAAGAACAAGTTACTTCTTACCTTGTAACGTTCTTTCGACGGGATGTTCCTCCGACGTATTCCTTACCGCCCCTCCCATCCATCCCCGCAGTGATACTTCCCTGGTGGTTGCAGCTTGCGCTCCTTCAAGGTCAATAACCAATTCAGGCATGACTTTTCTTATGCTACAAAACGGAACTGAGCAACGGACGCACCGCGTGGCTATTTATGGGCATGATGACGTCGGCGCCAGTACGTTGGCCGTCGAGGGACTTCGACTCGGCAGACGTCGGCGCGCAGCACCCTCTACAGAAAAAATTTCCGAGGCCAGCAAGCTGGAAACGTATTATCAAAGATAAGGAATACGTCGGAGGAACATCCCGTCGAAAGAACGTTCCAAGGTAAGAAGTAACTTGTTCTTTGATGTTATCTCCCGTTTGTCTGTCCCATATAAAACGAGATTGGTCCGTGCCAATGAGCTTCGGAAGAAGGTGGTCTAACCTGGACGCTAGTATTTTTGTATAGATCTTTTCATCTATATTAATTAGTGCAATAGGCCGGTATGAGTTGTAATTTGCTGGATCTTTCCCAGGCTTTGGAAGAAATACCACTTTAGCCTCCTCCTTTGTTGGTGTTATTTTCCCTGCCTCCCCAAAATTATAAAAAATCTGGACCAAATGGGGAATTAACCGTTCCCTGAATGTTTTGTACAAATCAGCCGTAAAAATCATCCGTTCCTGGAGATTTGTTGATTGGTAGTGACGCTGTAGCTCTACAAACCTCCTCCACCATAATATCTTGATCTAATTCCAGTTTATCTTGTTTGGACAGTACTGGAAGATTGCGTCTTTCCAAATCTAATTGCGACTGCTCTAAGGGATTATCCGATTTATATAGGTCTGTATAGTAAACTGAAAATTCACGGGTTATGTCCATTACCTCTGAACTCTCCCCCTTTCATTTACATTTTTAGTATGATTCTAGCGTTCTCCTCCTTCCTTTAATAACCTAGCCAGCAAACTGTCTGCTTTGCTTGCCTTTACATACTATTTCTGTTTAAGGTACAGCAGTGCACGTTCTGCCGCCCTTATTTGCAAGATTTCCAATTGACCCATTATGGCCCTATTTTCTCTCTGAACTTCTCCACTAGCTCCAACCCCCATCTTGGACCTAACGTGTTTCAATTGTTCCTCCAGCTCCTTCCAAGAGTGTCCTCTAGCTCTTCGGGCCTTCACTGCAATCATCTTTATCTTGGAAGAATTACTTCATACCCACTTGTATCTCCTCCCTCAGTGTTTCATCTTTAAAGTAGGGTATTTCCACTTTAACAGCCTGCGGGTTAGGTCTTTTCTCCTCACTTTCAAAGTTATGGGGGTGTGGTTAGATAATGCTATTGTACCCACCTCATTCTCTGCGACCAGGCATAGCAGATTCCACGATACCCATTTATAATCAATCCTGGAGCAGGTCCTATGAACATGAGATCAATGTACATCCTCTATTGCCTACCCTCTTTCCCTCCAGGCGTCCACCAGTGAGAGCATGTCTGTTCTCACACAATTCGCTCATGGGTTTACCGTGGGTATCCGCCCTTCCCACGCTCCTGTTCGCCCCTGGATCCTAAACTATATTGAAGTCGCCTGAAATTTGTCCCTTAGCAAATCCTTCCAATTTGTTCAGCATCCTCTGTTTAAACCTGTCTTGCCTGGAGTTAGGTGCATAAATGGTGGCTAGCATATATAGTTCCCTCTTCCCCTGTAGAACTACTGCCAGATGTCGCCCATTGGTGTCTTTCTTCCAGTTCGCTACTGTAATGTTCAGGTTATTCCGCAAGACTATCAGCACTCCTCCTCTTTTCTTCCCCTCATTGGACTGAAATTTGTTGATATGCCTGTAGTCTAATTTTGTGTTTGTCTCGCTTGCACATGTTTCCTTTAGGGCCAGGAGGTGTTTTTCCCTTTGCAAAAATCTTTCAAATGTGTTCCTTTTCAGGGTGGAGTACAACCCATTGATGTTCAGTGAAGTAATGCTTAGTTTATTGGTTTTAGCCACTATCTGGGCAGTTCATATAGCTAGTTATGTACACATTGGATTCTCGATTGGGGCCCATCCTTCCAACTGTACCCCCCCAAACCACTCACTTGGTGGACTCAACAGGCCTGTAGCCCCTCCCGACTCGCCCTCTCAGGGATTAACCGCAACCCAGCAGGCTGTCCTAAGCCCATGCATCGATCCCAAATCCCACCTTCCCTGTCCCCTCGACACATACAATACTAAAACGATTTCCCTCCCCGGGCTAACTTGTGGAACCATGACACAATCTATTAGGTAGCCTGGGGCTTGGCCATACAGACATTTATGTACTATTGTTAAGGCCTTAAAATGAATCTTAGCTTCGACAGTAAGCCAGTGCAGGCTCTTTCTGTGGGAAGAGATAGGTTTCTGTCTGGGTACTGCATCGTTTTGTAAGACTTAGAGGCTCACAATGCTGTTTTGCTAACCCCCAACATCAAGAAATTACAGTAGTCAATTCTTGGCATTATTCGAGCACGAACAAGAGTAGCACAATTATCTTCCAAAAAATAGGGCTTCTCCAACCTCGGAAGCCGAAGTATAACTTGCGCTTTATTGGCAACACTTCCAATATTAGCATCAGAGTTAAAGGAGATTCAAAGGTGACGCCCAGTGTCTTGACCTTGCCAACAGTCTTAATAAGATGGTTCTGAATGGGCAAACCGTCATACTGGGTATCCAACTTGGATCTCCCTTGTGATGAGCCAAACAGCATAAGCTCGGTTTTAGTGGTATTCAAACGCATCCCATTATTAGCCATCCACTTCTAAATTATGGCTTACACATCCTCTGTGTACTTGCCGCTTAACTCAAAGACAAGCTGGGTGCATCCGCATAGTTGGTAGTTGACCAGAAGCTGTGGTGTCCTTTGAAGCATTCCTTTGGTCCTCTGGCCTATGGTCCCAAATTCCCTCTGATCGACAGAAACCCCTTTCCTCTTGGTGTTTCTCCGCTTCGCTGCAGTCCATTCCCATCCCTTCTTCCTATCCTGCGTTTTCACTGTGGGTTCACTGGACCCTGCATCCTCCTTCTCTAGCCCAAGTATACTTGCACCTTTGTTGCAGGATGAGATGAAATGTTGGCGTCCCTCCCGTTCAAATACCAAGCCAAAAGGGAATGTCCAACTATATTGAATGTCTTTTTCGCAAAGAAATCTCACAACTGGGCCCATTTTTTTCTTTTAAGTAAAGTTATTTGGGACAGACCATGAAAGAGTTGCAGGTCCGACCCATTGTATGTTAACTGTTTCACTTTCCTTGATGCTACCAAGATCTCCTTTTGGCTATAGTCATGTAGATCCACCAAGACATCTCTTGGCCTTGCTTCCGGTTCTTTCCTCAACAGCCCCTCTATGCACTCTGTTGCCTCCTTCCAGTTCTACTAAATCTGTGAATATTTGCTTGATCGCCGCCTTGGGATCCTTGTTATGTACATCCTCAGACAAGCCGTTTACCCTGGCTTCCGATCTGCTGGACCTATTTTCAAGATCCTCTGCTTGTAGCTCCGGGTTGTGGGTCACACATGTTTGGTGTGCCACCAATTTGTCTGTTTTCCGCGCGTAGTCTGCCAGTTCCTGGAGTGCCGTCTCTTTCATGTCCACTCTTTCCTATAACTTGTTCACGTCTCCTTTTATCTCATGTAATGTTGATGCCAGGTCCTCTCGGATCTTATCCAGCTGAACCGGTGCTGTCCCTGCAATGTTATCCCCAAAGTCCTAAAGATATTGTCTGAGAATGTCTTGTGACCGCCTGGTCCTGCCTGGATTCTCCTTGAATTCCCATGGATTCCTGTTTGTCTGTGCGTTCCTTCCCCCTCAGGCGGGGTTCCCTTGTCCCTTCTCCATAGCTTTTGAATAGCACCTTCCTGGTGTTTCTTTGTACCTTTTTGGTAGGTTTTGTGTCTCTTTTCCTCCTTTTATTTATTATTTTTTTTTTACACATCCTTAAAATCTGTCCCATTAACATAGAAGATTGTCCTCCAAGCCTACAAAGGGTTCTCCCCTTTAATGGCCTCCACAACACAATTTTTTACTGAATTGGCTGTTCCCCGCTGCATGCAACACAAACCACGAGTGTTCCGACTCCCAAAATGGTCGCAGTGCCTGCTGTTACTCGGTTGCCTGGCTATCCTGAGAAGCCCAGCTCTGACTGGGCTCCACGTGCTTCTTGAACGCCCCGGAAGCACCGGAAGGCGTTAGCCGGCCTGATCACAGAAGGCCGGATCCAAAAGTCTGCTCACCTGTCTGCGCCTTTCGTTGCCTGCAGAGTCTAGGGGCCCACCCACGCTGCCCGTCCGCCTATCCTACCCACATGGTAAGAGACTGCCTGAACACTATGCAACCCTTCCTGTGCTATAAGCGCCCCACTTCAATCTGCTGCACCAGCGAGGCACTTCAATCCGTTGATCACATGTGCCATGTTACACATTTAGCCAACTACAGCAAAGACCCTACCAAACTGCACAGCACCTACACTGCCTATGAATTTCAACCTAGCCATTGCTGCAAACTGTATTGCACCTTTACTGCCTGCATATATCAAATTAGCCCATTAAATGCATAATCCTCTACCCTTCGCTTTGTCGGCTACAGTCACTTATTTGATTGTCGCACCCTGCATATCCTACTCGACGTAGCTGAGTCCTAGTGACCTGTTGCTTGCCTATTGCTTCTCGCTTGGTCTGTGACCGTCTTTGACTGTCGCACTCTGCCTGTTCTACTGACCCATTGTCACACCATTGCATTTGCCTTGCTAGCAATCCACCGCTTGCCCACTGCATATTGTATGGCATAGCGATATATATTATTTGACTATCGCATCCTGCCTGGTCTAGCGACCTATTGCTTGCCTACTGTATTGTGACAAACCTAGTAGCCTATTGCCTATTTACCTTAACAGAACAGCCATCAGCTTGTATACTGTAGCTTACCTAGACCAATGGTCTCGTACTGACCCCATACACCCAGCCAACCTGAGCTCGCAAACCTCCTGTCTGTCTATCCTAGACCTAGTACCTTAGCTCAGCATAACTAGCCGCCTAGCCACCAACCATGGCCACATTAAGAAGTGACACTTACCATGGCCACTATCCTCCCACTATTCCACAACATATCACGCTCTAACCTCCCACCCACCACATGGTACAAAGTATTGCCTACTACACCAACCGTAGCCTCCCCCCTCTTAGAACCACCTCTATCTCAGGCAGAATGCATCACCAGATTCCCCCCACCCCCCCCCCACTCCTCTTACCCCATGTCCCACGCACTCGAGAAACGCAAGACTAGGATCTCGCTTCAACACTCCTAATGACCTTATGCCCCGTGTCTCACACACCTGAGAAATGCAAGACTAGGTTCCCGTACCAGCGTCAAGCATAAATCTCCTAGGTGTAAGTCTCTCACCCTGCTCACCTGGGACAACAACCTGCTGCCCCCTACTCCCCAGCGACACAGTGACACACTCAATGACCACAGTCCCTCCACGTCCTCTGAACCCCCACCAGAAGACCCATCGACACCTGCCACTACCACTATCAAGGGCACCCTCGTCAACGCCCGATCCCTAGTAGCTCACACTCCCGATATTGCAGACTTGATCACGTCCAATCACCTGGACTTCCTCGCAGTTACAGAAACATGGCAATATTCCGCTGCGGGTCCCGGATTTTCAATAGTCATCCCAGATAACTACTATCATCCGAGCAGACAGAAAATCCGGGATTGGTGGTGGAGTGGTTTTCTTTGCGAAATCCAATCTGTACCTCAGAGAAGTCGCCAACCTAGGTCTACCCTCCGCTGAACTTCTATCCATTAAACTCCCACTATCTAACACCCAAACCATACTACTACACCACTTTTATAGACCCCCAGGTGCCATCTCCTCCTTTGAGGAGGATATCTCCCATCTACTGACATCTAGCACAAAACCAGCCTCACAAAGTATTTTAATGGGCGACTTTAACCTTGGCCTTCACGACCCCAACAATGCCAACGGTTTACTGCTTAATGGCACTATCACTCAATTTGGTCTCTCACAACACATCAATAAGCCTACACATGCCAAAGGTAGAACCTTGGACTGGCTGGCCGACGTCAACTGTGACATCTCCTTGATTGACATCACACCATGCGCCTGGACAGACCACCATCTTATAACCTTTACCATACCAAAGATACTCTAAAAAGTACACCTACAACCACTACACCACAAACTATGGCTAGGAACAATCACAATATCACTATAGAGAATCTCAGACCCCTACTACACCCAATCACCAATACTGATCATACCATCACTAACTCTAATCCAGTCTCACTAGTCAAACTCTATAATGACACACTGGAACAAGCTCTAAACCAAATAGCACCACTTAAATTAAGAAAGGCCAAACCAACTGCCCACCTGAACAAATGGTTCACTGCAGAATTAAAAGCACTTCGTAATATCAAACGAACATCTGAAACTAGCTGGAGAAAAGGCCCTCCTCTCTCCACTAAAGAAAGGTTCTCCACTGCAGCAGCCACCTACAAAACTGCCATTACGAACGCCAAAAAAGAGATTGTCAACACAAGAATCCACCATGCCAAATCTGGCACGAAAGAGCTATTCTCCATCGTAAGAGAATTGGAATCACCAGTGCCCCCCCACTGATGACTGCATCAAGGACAACAAGCGCTCTCAAACAAAATGGCTCTCTTACAAGCCAAGATAGAATCCAAAAAAGCTAACCTTGCCACCAAAGACCACTCTAGCAATAAACATAGCTCTCTCCAACCAAACTGCCCCCCCCCCCCGCTTCCACTTCTCCCCAGTCAGAGGACAAAGTAGTTAACATAATTGCTAGCCTAAAACCCTCTAATTGTCAAGGTGACCTGTGCCACACCTCAGTTATCCAGGATGGGGCTAAAGACCTAGCTCCTTTCATCACCATCTTGATCAAGTCTTCATTCATGAACTCCTCCATTCCCATCCACCTCAAAGAAGCATGTGTCCTACCTCTTCTCAAAAAACCTAACCAAGGCCCTAATATACCGACCAACTACAGACCTATCACCACTGTCCCTTTCCTCTTGAAAATAATAGAGTGGCATACCTCCAAATACGACATTTGGAAGACAACCTCCTAGGCCTGCGACAATCTCGCTTTAGACCCAGGCATGGGACCGAAACAGCCCTCTTGGTTCTAAAAATCCAAATGGATTAAGCTAAAGACAAGGGCAATCTGGCCATCTTGCTCTTGTTGGATCTGTGTGTAGCTTTCAACCTGGTCGACCATCAAATTCTGACCAAATTCTGACCAAACACCTCTCCTCGGCTGCCGCATTCTCCCAGAATGCCACCAATTGGATTCGGTCCTTCTTGTCCGACAGAACGACCAGGGTTTTCGCCCCTCCCGTAGCGGCTGACCCCGTCCCAATCCAATGTAGAGTCCCCCAAGGATCTTGTATTTCCCCCTACACTTTACAACATCTTTACAAGCTCCTCTTTGACCGCCTTGACGACCTGGGTGTCACATATACAAACGACACCCAGGTCCTCATCACGCTCACTGGGAGCTATGAGAAAGATGTTGCAAAACTCAATGAAATCTACCTCGAAATCCAAGCATGGATGGCCACCCATAGCCTTTGCTTAAATGACAAGACGGAACTGCTTATCGTCGGTTCCCAGGCCCGTCTTAACAAAATCGATCCCAAGTAGCATTCCTTCACCATTGATGGCAACATCATAAAAGTCTCAAAAGAAGTCAAAACACTGGGTGTGTATCTTGACTCCACACTCTGGTTCAAACAAATAAGCGCTACTATTTCATCCACTGCCTACACTAGTAAACCCCTCGTATCTACCAACAGCTGCCTCACATTGGCTAGGGCTCTGATACTGTCCAGATTGGATTACTGCAACACACTCTTCCTTGACTTTACTAATCACAACCTGAACAGACTACAGGTTCTACAGAATAATGCTCACGGATGTGCCCTTAATCTTCCCCGTAAGGCCCACATCTCCACCATCAGAAACAAAGTTCACTGGCTGCCTATCCGTGACCGAATCAAGTTAAGCTCACTTGTCATCACACACAAATGCCTCTCCCAGACAGCCCCACGCTACTTATCAGATAAATTCACAGACAAAGCTCATCCAGACCTACTAGATCCCCATAGCTGAACCAACTCAGTATTCTGAAGTTTAACCTGAAAACAGCAGGGGGAACAAGCTTCCCTGAGCTATCAGCGAAATGCTGGAACACACTTCCCATGGTAATTGGAGCCGACGCCTCATTTTGGTCGTTTGGAGCCAAGGTGAAGGAGCTGTTCACGACTCCGCAATAGCTGGTTATCTGACTTCAGCAAATTCTCGCAACCTGTAACACTGTGTTATCTATAGCTGGAGACTACTCTGTAACCCCTTCTTCCGCGAACTATCGCACCCTGTAATTCTGTGTTACCTATAGTTGCGGACCACTCTGTAACCTGGTCCGTTCTGTAACTATTTATGCTTTCTACTCCTGGGACCATCCGGTAACACGGTCCCTCATTATATTTATTGTATTGTCCACTATCTATCACATGTGCAACCTTCTGTAACCTATGTTGCTTTACAAGTCTAATACGCCCAGTTACCCCAGGGTTTGGCTGCGCTATACAAATAAATAAACTAAACTAAAACTGGGAGTTTTGTGAATATAAAGTATTCCTCTGTACCAATGTTGTTCACCAGGACATTTACACGCTTTGTAAGTCGCCTCTTTATTAACACTCAACAACTTCCAGGTACCCCGGCGGTGTCTCCGGTCAAATGCCGCCCGCTAGTTATTGCACTCTGCAACCACAGACTCACTCCCCACCTTACGATTGACCCTAAAACTAGGATTAACTCATCATTTAGAGATTACCAAATAATTCCAACTACCCCGAATCAGACATCCCGTTACTCATCATCCCTCTCTTAAAATCCAATACTAAATTCATTATCCTAGGAGACATCAACCTTGGGTACAATGACCAACTGGACCAGAAAGCTACTGCGTTCTCGGCGGCCCTCCATGAATGCATTTCTCTCAAATCGTCAAGACTGGATTCTGACTCTAAATGTAACAACATCTTTGGAAACCATCTCCGAAGTTACCTGGGCAGAACATCACCTAATATGCTTCGACATCCTAACCACAAAGTCTCAAGCCTCTCCTCGAATCAGCCAGAGCCCGATCTCGATTAGAAACACCCGCAAACTCAAGATGGAAATCCTTTTGCTCATTCTTGCAGATACACTTAAGACCTATCCAACGGCAGATTCCAACCCTGACAGTATTTCCACATTTTACCACAGTTGCCTTAAATTTGCTATTGTCTCAGTAGCACCAATCTCCTCTTAAATACCTCCTAAACTAAAACGAGTTAACCTATGGTTCAGGTAAGAGGTCGCCCTCCTACGCAGACACAAAAGAGCGGTGGAACACCTCCACAAAAAGAATCCCTCCGCCATAACCCTCTTGACGGATATTAACACGTACAAGTCAGCTGTGATAGCCCCTAGAGCCAACTCCTTCAATACTCTAATAACGCATCCTCCAAAACTAAAGAACTTTTCACTATAGTTAGAGAACTACAATATCCCCACTGCCACCACGGTCACTACAGACAAAGCCTGGTGCACTACTATCCAAAATGCCTTAGCACATAACATTTCTACTTTCTCCACTGGCTTAGTTCCACCTACTATTAATGCAGCATATGTAGCGTAACCCCATTACTTAAACGGTCATTAGATCCTTCTATTCCAACTAACTACAGACCCATTACCATTGTCCCATTCCTCTTGAAAATAGTGGGTGGGTCGTGGCTTGGAGCAGTGGCGTGAGGCATGGCTCCCTAGAAGCTCCCGGTACTGAGCTTGCCACTGATCGTATTTACGCTGGCAACACTAACTGTAGAATCCCATCAGATAGTGACACACAGCGAGGAGAAGACATGAGGCACGTTTGGGCAGAAGCGAGGCTTCCGGGACTGCCCCGTTTCCCCCTAAACAAAAGTGCGGATCCGGCCCCGGAGTGACCAGCAGGAACACAAAATGGCGTGGCACACTGAGTTTGTGCCCACAGCAGACTTCGCAAAGGAGGAGATAAAAACAAAAGTAACGTCTCCTAAACCTTGAAATAGCCTGGACCGGAGTTGCGTGCATTAGTGTCATGACCCCTGCCCCTGGCCTTGGCAGTCAGGCCATCTGGGCTGCACCACGGTCTTTCATCATAGCCTCAAGGGCCCCATCATGTCCCCTAAGACTCTCTTGGAGTCAGTACTGGCGCCAGTCTCATATGGGAAGTCGGAGAACTGGAACTCACAATAGCATTTACACAACATGGATGCCCCTGCATGGCTCAGTTCCAGAACTGAGTCATGCGGTCTAGCATTTAGGGTGTGGTCAGGCCTGGGGGCATCTGGTATACCTGCAGGCTGTATAAGCCACGCCCAAGCGGAGAACACGCTTCGCGTTACTCTGCTGGTCGCAGCGTGACGCTCACCACGTCTGTTGGAATCTTCCTCTGCATTCCGGGCCCAATTACCTACAAAAACACTGTTAGTATTTGCTTACTTACTAGTGAGCCCCGCTTCTGTCCTCCACTCCAGAATCCCAAACATCCAGCATCTCGGCGAACGCTCACTCTATCTTGGAAGCCGCAACCTGGGAAGAAAGAGAACAGAGAAGCAGCATTAGTAAGCGTTTATTCTTCAACATTGAAAAACAACCAAAAGGCGCATGCTTACCTGAATTTGACTTGCTTTTGGTCCACGTCCATTCTGGGACATTCAACGGCCTGCAAGAAGAAAGAAAAGGCCAATTAACAAGCCGAAGTGCTAGAAGGCAGTTCGCGCAACACGCTCTCCATCTTCTCGGCAACATACAGTCCGGAACATCACGGTGGCCTGCAAGAAAGGGACAAGCAGGTTAGCACAAAAAAAGGCACATAGCGCTGCGCTCTGCGCTTTCACTTACCATCTCATGCACAGCCCCAGGCAGCACGGCATCACCAGAACTCTTTCCGCACCTAAGAAAGAAGGAAAGACATTAATAGGGGCAATTGCGAAATAAAGGACAAACTGCCAAAACAGCAGACTTACCCGACGACTGAGTTGCAGCAGGTCTGGACTCTGAGGGGCCCGCACCATTGAAGCAACTAGTTTGCGATGCGCCCTTCCACAAGGCACCCCTGCACAGAACAGCAGGACGGAGAGCGCACTATACCAAAAAGCAAGGTGAGGAGAGCACTAAGAGGTCATTGGGTTCACAAGGGAGGTAGACTCCGGGCTAGAAGAGACAATAAAGCTAAACCCAAACTCCTGTGTTTTCAGACCTGGTCCTCAGCCGAACAAGAGTCCAAGAGAGTGGGTCCAAGGTCGGAAGCAGTCCAGCCAGACTGGGTGGCATTACCGTGGATACCAGGTGAGCTTTACAATTAGCGACTGGCCTGCCGAAATCCATAACGTAAGGAGCACTGAGGGAATGAATGAAGACGTGGAGGAATCAACCCCCAGGCAGCAAACGTAACACTGGGTAGGGGGCACGCCACCTATCACGGCTTACACTGCCGCATTGACTCGCATCAGCCTCATCTCAAGACCCAGCAGGCGGAGGATGATCCTAAATTTCTGATGCTTGTTAATCTGCTTAGAATCACATGCTGTGCATATGGTCCGACATCCAGTGGTAACCCCAGAGTATTGCATCTGGTCTTTCGAGGACCGAAAGGGGACGTCGACATAGACGTGTCTGTAACACTAGCCCTATTGTGACGTGTAGTGTACCAAAAATCCTCACGCGCCGAGGTCCCTCAGATTGTTTTTTCCACCCAGATAATTGGTCGCCCTATAGTGGAGCTCTTACATAAGAGACATTGTTTATCTTAAACCGACTTGTCGGTTATTCCCCGTTAAGTCACTTTGACGGCAGGAACAACTTCAACAAAGACTGCAGGGGATTTGTCTACGGTGGTGGATTTCGGCACCTAAGATCCGGCGGCTGAAGCATCCATGTGGTCGGGCCCTCTGGCCGGCCTTCACAGTAGCGAGAGTGGGGGGGTGGCCATATTTTGTTATGCCTTTCCTCTTTCCCCCTCTTTACCCTCTAGGTCTGGTCATCTTTCCATTTTGCAATGGAAAGGACTCCTTTTAGGTTTTGCCCTAAGTGTAGGGTCAGATACCCGTGGAAGGACGAACACAGGATGTGGAACTCCTGTCTCCCCTTAGATCATGACGAGAAGCAGTGTGCAGTCAAGAGCATCTTTCCAACACTCTGAGTGACAAGATGCATACTTTCCTATTTCAATGTTGCCAGCGCACAGGAAATATCAAAGGTTCATGATGGAGGACAGACACTATCAATTGAAGGTGCTCCCCTTCAGCATCTCCTCGGTGCCAAGGGTGTTTACAAAGGTCCTAGCAGTAGCAACAGCACACCTGCGCAGACTATCCGTCCCGGTTTACCCTTACCTCGACGACTGGCTCATAACAGGGGACTCGTACGACACATGTTTTTTTAACACCCAAAAGACCGTAGACCACCTGTTCAGTCTGGGGTTCTCTATCCACGAGAAGAAAATCCAGTCTAGTCCCCAGTCAAATAAAACCATTTCTGGGAGCTCTAATCCGGACGACAGACGGCCTCGTGTTCCCCTCCAACGAGAGGGTTCAGAACATGCTTTTTCAGATCCCTCAATATGTAGCCAGTCGGGAGCTGACGGTGCGCAAAGGCATGCGTTTGCTAGGAATGATGGCGTCATGTATATACTTGGTTCCCCACGCGCGGCTGCACATGCATCCCATGCAAGAGTGTCAACAGCCAGTGGTGTCAGGCCAGCAGACAATGGGAAGGATCTGGTAGTCTCGCCAGCCCTTGTTCTCTCTCTGCAGTGGTGATCAAGGGAAAACCTCTTGAAGGGGAAAACCTTCACCACCCCTGCAGTGGAAGCCACTCTCACGACACTCATCTCTCACGGGGTGGGAGGCTCACTTGCTTCAGCAAACAGCGCATGGAGTGTGGTCCCCACAAGTAGCGTCCAACCATATAAATTTACTGGAGCTGTTAGCGGTGTTCAAGTCATTAAAGGCCTTTAAGACGCAACTATAAGGCAAGACAGTGCTGATTCTAACAGACAGCACTACAGCCATGTATTACTTGAACAAACAGTTGGGCACTCACTCTCCAGGGCTATCCAACCTGTCCAAAAACATTTGGATTTGGACACTCAAACACAAGATGTTTCTGTTGTCCCAACATGTTCCAGGGGAACTCAATCTTCTTTCAGATATGCTCAGCAGAGATTTCCCTCTGCACTTAGAATACGAATGGCATCTGCTAGAAGATATCGTGTCCAACGTCATTGCAGAATAGGGCTTGCCAGAGATCGACCGGTTCACAACTCGGGAGAACACCCAATGCCAAGACTACGCCTCCAGGTAACCCCAGAACTGCTCCAAGGGGAACGGTCTCTGGATAACATGGTCAGGAAAATGTGTCTACGCTCTCCCACCAGCCCCCGACTCCCCTTCTCAACAAGATAGTGCACAAGATGCACCAGGAACTAGTTATCATGATACTGGTGGCCGCCATTTGGGCCCTCCAACCCTGGTTCGCTCATCTAATGGAAATGTACCTCTCCCCACCAGTACAACTACCCTGCCCATTCAACATGTTGTCTCAGGACAGGGGGGAGACCCTACACCCATGCCCACAAACTCTGAATTTAGCAGCTTGCCTCCCGAGGTGATAGTTTGGACACCTACAGCTCCCTCAGAGGTGCATGGACATACTCAGGGAAGCTGGAAAACCTAAGATGCGTTATTGCTATGCCATCAAATGGAAAACGTTTTGTCATCTGGTGTAATTCCAAGGGTGTCAATCCTATCGATTGCTCACCCACACACATTGTGCTGTACTTAACCCATCTGTTGGACACTGGGTTGGTCTTCAATTCCCTAAATCTCCATCTGGCTGCTCTTTCAGCCTACACCACATCACACCAAAAGGTGTCGTGGTGGAAGATACCGGTAATTAAGGCCTTTATGGAAGGGGTTAAGAGGATTTATCCTCCCATTTCTCACCCAGCTCCTGGATGGGATCTAAATGTGGTTTTAACCAGGCTCATAGGATCTCCCTTTGAGCCAATGCATAAAGCAAGTCTAAAAGACCTAACTTATAAGACTGCCTTCCTAGTGGCTATCACTTCTATTAGAAGGGTTAGCAAACTACAGGCACTTTCTGTTCTAGACCCCTTTGTTACAGTCCACAGGGATAACGTAGTTCTGCGCACTCACCCCAGAGTTGCACCTAAATTAATCTCGAAGCTCCATGTGAACCAATTGATTGAACTACCTACCTTTTTCCAGAATCCCACTGGCATGGCCGAAAGAAGCCTACACACACTAGATGTGCGCAGGGCAGTCATGTTCTACCTGGAAAGAACTAAACCACTGAGAAAAACAAACCAATTTTTTGTTTTAGTGGCGGCTGCTAGAGAAGGGGCTTCTGTCTCTAAATCAGCTATCTCAAGGTGGATTGTTAAATGCATCACACCGTTTCACTCTTGCTAAGAGAGAACTGCCCTTCCAGCCTAGAACACATTCTACTCGGGCACTGGGGCATCTATAGCATTCATTGCAAACGTGCCCCTAGAGTCCATTTGCAAAGCGGCAACCTGGAGTTCTGTACACACCTTTACAAAACACTATTGCCTAGACACTAATTCTAGGTCTGATTCTCAGGTGGGATAAGCAGTACTAGGACATCTTTTCTCTACTGTTCCTTCTCACAACCCACCTCCAACTCTGGGTACTGCTCGCTAGTCTATGCACAGCATGTGATTCTATGCAGATTAACACGCATCAGAAGACATGCATTACTTGCCATAATAGCATTTCTAATGATTGTATCTGCTTAGATTCACATGCAACCACCCTCCCTCCCCGCTCGGGGTGGAAGGAAATACTTTTTCTCTTTATGTACTCACTCACTATAGCCTTGGGCTCCCTCATGGCAGAAAAAATACAATCGGATGGACCTCGCCGTGTGATGGATTTTGGGTACACTACACGTCATGATATGGATAGCGTTACATACACGCCTATGCCGACGTCCCCTTTCGGTGCCCGAAAGACCAGATGCAATACTCTGCGGTTACCACTGGATGTCGGACCATATGCACAGCATGTGAATATAAGCAGATACAATCATGAGAAATGCTATTACGGTGATAATGCATGCAATCAGCTGAGCAACTACTACGCTGTCCCCTGCAGCATGGCACTCGACTGGATGCATCGCAGATGGCCTCCTCCATATGGGAAAGGGCATACTCCACGCACAAACTGAGCGGGCTGATGGAGCCCCCAGCGGGCAGAACACCAGCATTGCCTGCAAAGGTATATAAAAGCATCAGTAATGCTGAAGCAACTTCAGCACCGTCCATAAAGCCACATAAAAGCAACAGCAACACCGAAGCCTCTGAGCTGCTTCTTCCCCCTCCTACTTCCAGGACCATCGACCGTGAGGGGAGCAGCATTGGGTAGACATTGCACAGCTCGGCCAGCCAAAGGTCCCGCACTACCAAATTACCTGAAGCGTGGGGTGCTTTACCAGGATAATGCTCTGGGACCACTGGAATCCGGGGAAGGGCCAGGGCATGTAATCCTCACCAGAGGCTCCCATCCCCATACTAAACCACACAATCCACCACTGGAGGAAGACGAATATGCAACCCCGAACTTGCCGCACTACTAATCGATCAAGACCCCATCTGGTGTTGGGACCTCGGAGTTCCAGGGTTACGGTTGGAAGGACTGTTGAATGCACAATTGGGAGGGGGGGGCGCACTTCCCAAAAGCCCTGAGGTAACAGGCTGGGGGAAAATCAAGGGCCAGCACACAATACACAGACCCATCTAGGAGCTCTCCCTGCAAGCCCACTACGTGGCCGCACCCTCCGATGTTGCAGCACACAGAGGCGCCCACCATAAGTCAGTAAATCCAGACACCCTGAGAGGCAGGCAGGTCCTAGAAAGCTCTGCAACCGGACTGGTCTCTAATGTCTGCGGACACAACTATCACTCCACTTCCAACACCATACAATGAATAGTGGCAATAGGACACGCCGCCGCAGCAGTGCCACAGAGCTAAAGCCCCTAAGCAGACAATAGCGAAAAGCGCTACGAGCACAAAGAAAGCGGACATCTCCACGCTGCTGGGTCAGCCTAAATCTTACAAAACAAAAAAGGGGGAGCATGTGGAGGCACAGCTGGCCGAGGGAGATGCGTCCCCCCAGCCATAGCCCACCCACGCAATCAGATCTCCGGGAGCTGCTGACAGCAATTACAAGGGAATACCAGAAGGGCATGGAGGAAGTCATGAGAAAAATATCTACTCTAGACAAACGAATCAAGGAGGTTGAAAGTAGAACAGCGGAGATAGAGAACAACGTCTTCGAGCAAGCATTTGAGATAGGAGAGGGATCGGACAGGATAACGGCCTTGAAGCAGTGTGAATCACTGGAACAAAGACCAGATGCAGAGAACCGCTCCAGACAGAATAACATCTGGCTTCGGGGCATACCCATCTCGGTCACGGAGGCCGAACTGGAAAACTTCACAAGGGACATATTCTGATTCATACTAACTCTGCCAGATAGTGCCACACTGGAGATGATGGAGTACATTGAACCAGATCCAAACAAGCTTTCTCCACTCCCCCGGGCGTGCTGGCAAGTGTGCTTTTTTTTCCAAACTTCTTTTTATTGGTTTTGTACATAAGCTTCCAGTGTGGCATCGGACATTAAATGCGTTGCTCAGAGCTTTTAATAAAACAGTGATAAAAAATATGAAAGAGGGGAGGGACAAGGGGGACAGGAGACAGCATATTTCACTTTATACGTGATTTGGGGAGATGATGCACGTCAGCGTGCTTGGTCGCATTGCTCTGCTCTTCTATCGTAAGTTCATGAGAGAGCTTGGGGCCAGTAGTTCGGACTGTCCTTCCTGTTCCGCTCACCAACTGAACAAATGATTCCATATTATATTTTGCGCCCTCTGGTCAGTTCTTTAGACTTGTTTCCTCATCCATTGGAGGGTAGGGGGTTTAACCCTGGGAACTGCTGCGTATAGTCCAAAAAGGGGGACTGTTCTCTCCCAGCACTTGGACCACCACATTGGGATTGCTGGGCTTTCTGGGATTTTTCCAAAGTCTGACTATAGATCTCTTTGAAGCAGAGGTCTGCCCTTCGGCCTGTCAGTGGGAATTGGCCTTCACCTATCGCTCCCAATAAGACAATTCCTGGATCCCATGGGATTGTGAGACCAGTGATTAATTTGATTTGTTCTAGAATGTTTTTCCAGAATTGGGTGGCATTGGGACATGCCCATAGGAGGTGGAATAACGTGCCCTTGCATCCTCTCTAGCAGTGCGGGGGAATAGTGGGGTTACATTTGTTGAGTATCTCCGGTGCACGGTACCACCTGTAGCACACTTTAAATGCCCCTTCTTTATTAGGTATACACTTGGAGCTTTTGTGCGCTCGTGCCCAGATGCAGCCCCACTCCTCGGGTTCAATGTCCCTGGTTCCTTTTCCCATTTCAACATGTAGGCCTCTTTTTTTGCTTGGGTCAGTTCTGTCGAGTAGCTTTTATAGAGTGGACATTTTCCCTTTGGGGGGTTCGTTGTAAGTGTTCGCTCCAGAGCTGTTAGTTCTCTGCCTCCATTTTTCATTATCGCTTTGCTTGAGAGCCAGTGCCTGAGCTGTGCATATCGGAACCTCTCCGTCTCTGGGACTTGGAATTTGGCTTTACAGGTCTGGAAATCCAGCAGGCTTCCGTTCTCGAGTAAGTCTGCAATGTTCTTTAGTCCTCCTTCCCTCCATTTTTGGATGTTGTTTGGGGTGATGCCTGGAGTGAAGTCCGAATTGTCCCAGATGGGGGTGAGTGGTCCTGTGGTGCTCCTACACTTCCACAGGCGGACTGCCCTGTTCCAGGGCGTCACTGTTTTTTTCCTCACTGATAAGAGGCCCCACTATCGGGGGGTGAGGGGGTGAGGAGTCGCTAGAACTCTTCATATGCAGGAGAGATTCTATTGGACACCAGCACCAGCCTTCTTCTAGTTCTAACCATCGGGGTCAGTTGGTGCTTAGCTTCCAAGTGAAAGTGTGCGAGAGCTGCGCTGCTACGCAGTACCTGGTCACATCTGGGACCCCTAGGCCGCGCACTGCAGAGCCACGAAGCATAATGCGCCTCGGTATTCGTGGTTTATTTCCTTCCCAGAAGTATTTCAGGATGTCTATCTGCAGCTTCTGGATGGCCTTCTTCTGGATGGTTACTGGTAGGCTAGGCAGTGGTAGAGCAATCTTGAAATTAGGTTCATCTTCAGAGCTGTGATCCTTCCGAACCATTATATTTCTTGCTTCTGAATTCTTTAAACAGTGGCAGAAAGTTTATTTTGTATATTCTTTCTGTTTTGCTTGGCAGCTGGACCCCCAGGTAACTGACTTGTGCTTTTGCCCATGGGATGGGGTAATCGGCCTCCAGTACTTTCTTGAGCTTTTTCAGCATGTTGATGCTCATTGCTGTTGATTTAGTGAAGTTTACCTTAAACCCTGATGCCGCCCCAAATGCCTCTAATTCTTGCCACCGTGCCTTCATGGATTCTTCGGATCGGGTGATCGTCAGTAGAACATCGTCGGCATATAAAACTGCTTTATACGATTCCCCTTTGACCTCGAGTCGTGTAGTTCTGGGCTGTGGCGAATTCTACTGGCAAATCGCTCCATAGAGAGCGCAAATATGAGGGGGGGCATAGGGGGGATCCTGGTCTGGTGCCTCTTAAGTTGATTCTGTCCGATCTATCCCCATTCATGCTGAGCCTAGTGGAGGGGTGTTGATAATTGCCTAGCGTCCATTTTACAAAGTTTGGGCACAATCCGTAGTGCAGTAGTGTTTGTAACCCCAGTCTAACATGTCGAAGGCTTTGTGTGCATCGAGTGATAGGACTACCAGTTCCAGCCCCATTCTATTTGCTGACTCAATTGTGTTTATAGTTCTTCTGGTGTTGTCTTGTGGGCTGTGGCCTGGGATAAAACCAGTTTGGTCCGGCCTTGCTATATCTGGGAGTATCTGCACTAATCTTCTTGCCAGGATTTTCACGAACACTTTGGCATCATTATTTAACAGTGTGATGGGTCCGTATGATGAGCATTGGATGCAGTCTTTCCCTGGCTTCGGTATAAGGACGGCTAGCGGTGACTCCATGGATGGGGTGGTGGATCCTGTTGTGAGGAATGAATTGCACAAACTTGCTAGTTTGGGCGCCAGGATAGAATTGGGTTGTGAGCCCATCCGGTCCAGGGGTTGTGTTTTTCAGGGAGCGAATGGTCTCTCCCACTTCAGCTGTAATTGGGGATTCCAGGGACTCTAATTGAGGATGCATTGGCCCTTTTTTGGGCAGTTGCTAGATATTGCAGTTGCGCAGATTTGACCATTGGGAGGCCGGCCATGACTCCCTTGTGATGTTCTGTCATTAGCTCAAGTTTCTTTGTGTTTGTGTAGCGTAGAATGCCATTTCTATCTACAAGACACTGGATATTGTTCCTCGAGCGCAGTTTAAGTTTGTGGACCCAGGAGGCGATTAGCCTTATTGCGATTTAAATAGTAAAATTGCTTGGTATAGGCCAAGGCCCTGGCTGATTGGTCCGCTAGATGCATTTCCAATGCCGCCTTTGCTTTTTTGAGGTCTCGGCCTGCTGTTATGGTTTGGCGTCTTTTGAAGCGTCTCTCCATTTCCGCAACCCTCTCCTCTAGTTTGTCTTGCTGTAGTTGGTTTTGACGTCTGTGCCTTGCCGTGCAGTTGATCGCCACCCCCTCGGATGACTGGTTTCATCGCGTACCAGATGATCGCCTTTGAGGTATCAGTTATTGTATTCTCTTTGCAATAATTCGTGAGGGCTTCTGCTAATTCCGTGCTGATGGCTATGTCTGCCAGGATCTGGTCTTGCACCTTCCATTGTTTTTGCAGAGACTCCGGGAGACCCTGCACCCGCAGGTGCATAGTGACTAGGGCATGGTCTGATATGGCTCTGTCCTATTTGAATGTTCTCCACATATGAGAGCACGCTGGATGTACACTTGCGTCCCGTTTCATTCTTACTCTATGGGTGTCCCTCCCAAGGGACGGGAGACGGAACCTTTTTCATCAGAAAAACCTTCTTCCCCTTAAAATTTAGCCCAGGGAACATGCGCTGACCTGACTCCGCCCTCCGGCGCCACACCTCAGTCCTCTTTTCCATGTCGACTGAAACGGGACGAATTCACCAGCGCTCCTGGGTTTGGGTTCGGCCATGTAATTTCACGCGCGGATACTTCTTCTTTGTCTTTTTTGTCTTATCTATTTCAGGAAATCGGGCTTCACGCTCATCCCCGTCGCATGTCGACTTCTACAGGGTTCAGCAGGTGTCCATCCTGCAACAGGCTCTTCCCAACTTCAGCCCCCCACGCCCTCTGCCTATGTTGCCTTGGCTCTGACCACAGTTGGCAATCATGTACGGCGTGTGACTCGCTGTCCTCGAAGGCGCTGAAGAACAGACTAGCCAGGTGGAGGGAGCTCTTCCAGAGCATCTCAAGAACTTTGTGAAGCATCGAACCAGGCCCAAGGTAGGGCCAATATTTTCCAGCGCACCCCGCAAGGGAGACACCTATCCAGGGACTCTCCATGCGGGAGGGTCCGGCCAGGTCCTTCTACCGGCACATGCCCCGAGGCTGCTACAGCTACCGGCCTTTGGGTCGAGGGGTCCTCGGATCCTCCTGGGCGCAGTGTCGACGGACCGCAAGTTTCTTGTACCAGGTCTACACCCGAGGGGCTATGCCCTTTTATCGGCACAATGTCCGAGGGGCTATACCCTAACACCGGCGATACGTCCGAGGGGCTATGCCCTAATTCCAGCAATACGTCCGAGGGGGCGCCCAAACGCAGCTCTACTGACCCCCGGGTCGAGGGTCTTAACACCTACCGGCCCGAGGAGCAGGGTAGGCCTCGTGATCCACACGCTAGAGTTTTGGACGAGGCCGGGCCCAGTGGGCTGTGCAACACGTCGCATGCACGTGGCAGGCAGCTCGACAAAATGGCCGCCGCACCAGAAAGGGGCACCCGTCCGACACCATTCCACGAATTTGGCAAAGAACGAATGTGAAGGTGGGACTGGCCTCAACCAGGTATGTGGCCTACAGTCTACCCTTCATGTGCGCAGGGCAACTTTCCTTTGCGTCCATATGGGCAGGGTACGCAGTGGCTCCAGCAGCCCTCCGCTACCCTGTCGGTACCCCCTGCCACCTCTTTGGCCAGTGAGGAGTTGCTCTTCGAGAAGTTTCACGGCCTCATGAGGTCTCCTCAAATGGGGGTTATCATCAAAGATGCATTCAGGGAAGTCCTCCCCACCGTGCTAACGGCACCACAGACTCCTCCATCGGGCCCTCAGGCTCTGGTGCTGCCGCCTCCTCCGGCTTCACAGCCAACTCCCCAATCTCCGCCGCCTTCTCAGCCTCTGGCTGTGGTCCCTGTACCCCAGCCTCCAGCGCCATCTACTCCTCCTCCTCCTAGATACTCCAGATCCACAGGATATGGACCAGGAGGAGGATCCGGACACGTCGGCCTTAGTCAGGGCCTTCCATGAACGTCTTGCTGGCCTGGCGGAGTACCTGGGCCCCACCCAACCCGAGGTCAAACAGCCGGCACACAAGACACCCCTCTGTCAACACTGGGATTCCACTGCAAAATCTCCGTGGCCAAGAAGGGTTGACTCAAGCTGCACTCAGTCCAGCCAAGTACAGGCAGATGAAAAGGGATACACTCTTGCTCTCGACCCATCCTCAGCCACACTCCTCTGTGAGTGATGCGGCATCACTATACTCCAAGCCTCAGTCGTCCTCAGCCTCCTCCTCTGCGGCGCTTCTAGGAGAAGATCTTGGAGGCGTACGGCAAGAAAATCTACTCCAACGCCTCCTTGCACCTGCGTCAGGCCAACGCAGATGCCATGCTGGCTGCCGCCAACCAACGGTTATGGTGGGAAATTGCAGACTTTCTCCCGGAACTCCCCACCCAATGCCAATCACACTTTAGGGCGGGGCTAGCGGAAGCCAAGCTCGTAGCGCATGACCTCATGGAATCCAGTGGCTCATATCGATACCTCAGGACGTGCCATCTGCATTGCCACAGACATGAGAACAGCCTGGCTCCGGGCAACAAAATTCAACCCTGAGGTCCAGGAGCGCATTCTAGATCTACCGTTTGAGGAGGGTGTGGGGGGGAGGGGGACACCTCTTCCACTCCTCTTCCACTCCTCTACAGACGAAGAGCTGGACAAAAAGAACAGCTCACAAACGGCAAAGTCTTTATCCATTCTTACAAAGACCACGCCCAAATCGTACACCCATTCTCAGCAGTGCTCGGAAAAGGATTGTACATATAGAAGGTTCTGCGGCTTCCAGGAACTCGTATCCAGGCAGCCGGTCCGCTCGCCATCTCGGAACCAGCGCAAACAAAAAGGGGGAGTGGTAAGGGCTTTTTTCAGTCCCCCTCCTCAGCATCAGCCTTCGAGGGAAAGAGGGCATGACACACCCCTTCGGGTCCACGTGTCTCCGGTGGGAGGCAGGCTTGCTCTCCATGCACAATTCTGGTGCCAGAATTCTGCATACCCCTGGATCCTCTCCGTAGTATCCATGGGGTACCGCCTTCCTATCCCAGCCTCTCCTCCCTCCTCCCCTCCACTCACAGGTTGGGACAGCAACTCTTTTGCTAGAGATCCGGTCGCTCATAGAGAGTCAGGCAGTGGAGGAAGTCCCAGCGAGGCTTTGGCTTCTACTCCAGGATTTTCGCCATTCAGAAGGAGAACCAGGCGGGCCTGAGAGTTGTGCTGGACCTTTCCACCCTCAACCTCTCCCTACCCCTGCAAACATTCAAGATGGTTACACCAGCTTTTATAGCGGAGACATTGGACAAGGGAGACTGGATGTGCTCACTGGACCTGAAGGACGCGTACCTACACGTCCCGATTTGGCAGCCCCATCGTTCTTTCCTACGGTTCAGGATCATGGGCTACCATTTCCAATAAAAGGTCCTTCCATTTGGCCTCAGCTCGGCCCCCAGGGTCTTTACCAGACTCATGAACGCTGTAGCGGCCCTCCTCAGAGCGCAGGGCCTTCATCTACCCATACCTCGACGACTGGCTCGTCATGGCTACATCTCCGGAAGCGGTTCACCACTCTTCCCCATGTCCTTATGAATACACTGCACGACCTGGATTCTCACTCAACCTCAAGAAGTCACAGCTGCACCCTATGCAGACTGACATTCCTGGGACTCATTTGGAACACGTGCTCCGAGAGGGTTTTCCTGTCGGAAGACAAAATCTCGGCCATCAAGGGGGCCACCGCCCACTTCCTCAGCAGAGAGGGGACCTCAGCATGGTGGTACCAACATCTACTGGGTCTACTGGCGGTGGTCCTGTTAGACGTGCCGCACACAAGACTAAGGATGAGAAGGATTCAGCTGCACTTCACGGCCTCATGTAATCAGGAGCGGTGCTCGCAATCCGAGATCAACGTTCCTCCAGCTCTCCACTCAGACCCAACTTGGTGGTCCATGGACTGCAACCTACAGACGGACAAGCCCTTTTGGCTGCCCTCTCCGCAGGCCACCATCACCACAGACTCCTCGCTCGAGGGCTGGGGAGCCATCCTGGATGATCTCTCGGTCCACAGCACCTGGACTCGACAGGAGCAGGAATACCAAATCAATTGGCTGGAGCTAAACGCCATCTGGCTAGTGCTCGGAGCATTCCTACCACTTATCAAAGGAAAGGTTGTCCTGATCCAGACAGACAACTCGACCAGCATGTACTACGTCAACAAGCAGGGAGGCACCAGATCCCCCCCCTCCTCTGTGCAGGCTGGCGATCAGCATGTGGGAATGGGCCCTGGAAAACGACATTTACCTCTTGGCAGTCCACTTCCCGGGGGAAACCAACCTGGAGGCGGACCGGCTCAGTAGGCTGGGAGTGGACAATTACGAGTGGCAGCTACATGATCTTGTTATTCTGGGGATCTTCAACAGGTGGGGTCATCCCCAAGTGTATCTCTTTGCCTCCTGGCACAACAAGAAGTGCCCCCAATTTGCATCCTCGCAGGGTCAGGGCCCCGGCTCTCTGGGCAACGCAATTCACGCCTTTCCGCCTACTCCCCTGATCCACAGGGTAATTTGAAAGATCAAGAAGTCTCACCGACTCTCATTCCAATAGCTCCACGGTGGCCGGCCGGGCCATGGTTTTCGGAACTACTCGGCCTCTTGGTGGTGCCCCCGATGCACCTTCTGACGGGCCCAACACATCTTCTGGCACAGCAGGGGGGGCAGCATCATCCACCCCGCGCCAGGGAAACTAGTCCTCACAGCGTGGTACCTGAGCAGGTAACGCTTCGACACCTTAGCTTTTCACAGGACAATCTGGAGATCATGCAGGGCGCCAGGAGCAAGGCCACCAGGGCCCAGTACAAAAGCAAATGGACCAGATTCTGCCACTGGGCAGACTCCAGGGGAATCGACCCCTTGGCCTGCAATTTGGACAACATGCTCTCCTTTTCGGCGCACCTCGCTCAGTCGGGCGTACAGGTGGACACCTGCCACACATACCTTGCAGCCATTGGGGTTTATGGGAACTCGGAGGAAGGCATTGTTTCCTCCTCCAACCCTATAGTCGGGAAACATCTGACTGGTCTCACTAGACTCTACCCGCCCGTCAAGAGACCACACCCTGTGTGGGACCTTAACATAGTCTTGGGGGCCCTGGCGCACAAACCATTTGAGCCAATGGCGTCCATGGACATTAGGCTTGTCACCATCAAGACGCCCTTACTAGTCGGTCTTACCTCGACTCGCAGAGTCAGCGAGATCCAGGTGTTCGTTGCCTCTGAACCATATACCACCTTTCACAAGGACATGGTAGTCATGTGGACGCACCCGGCATTTCTGCCCAAGGTTCCATCTGCATTTCACTTGAACGAAGAAATAGTCCTTCCTACATTCTTTCCCGATCCCAATGACTGAGTGCGGCACTGGCTGGATTTCAAGCGTGCCCTCAAATTCTACTTGGACGGGACCAAGGGCTTCCGCAAGTCGGATGCTCTGTTTGTCACTTTCGAAGGTTCGAGGCCAGGCTATCAGGTCTCTAAGGCCTCGATATCCCGCTGGATAGTCTCTGCCATCAATGAAGCATACGAGGGCCAGCACAAGCCGCTCCCTGCCCACATGCATGCCCACGCAGTCGGGGCCAAGACAACGGCCATCGCATTCCAGCGCCATGCCCCTTGGCAAGTCATAAGCAGGGCGGCCACTTGGGCCTCTCCCTCGGCTTTCTGCAAGCATTATTGTTTGGATGCCGGCTCTAGATCTGATGCGGCTTTCGAACAGGCGGTTCTCAGGAACCTGTTTGCTTAAGGAGGGTCTCCTCTCCACCCTGGGGCGACAATCAGTTGTAATCACCCATACAGTATGGAGGAAAGGGGACGGGACCTAAGAGTAATTATAAGTTACTCACCGTAGTGACTAACATACTCTTAGTCCATAGTCCCCTTTCCTCCATTCGTCCCAGCAACCTCCCCCCTAATAATACTAGGGTCATTAGGCAATGTTAAATCTATTGTCGACGCGTCAATGAGGACTGAGGTGTGACGCCGGAGGGTGGAGTCAGGGCAGCGCATGCTCCCTGGGCCGCGCCCCCAAATTTAAAGGGGAAGGTTTTTTGTGGTGAAAAAGGCCCATACAATATGGAGGAAAGGGGACTATGGGCTAAGAGTACTTTGGTCACTACGGTGAGTAACTTATAATTTAGTAGCAGGTCAATCCTTGAGTGCCCTTTATGGGCGTGCAAGAAGAATGTATAGTCCTTTGCTCCCATGTTGCATAACCTCCAGATGTTGATGGTCTCAGTTTCCCTTAAGAATTCAGCCATGGTTAGTGCCTTGACAAAGTCTTCCTCGGTTGGAGGCAGCGTTTTATGCAGATTCGGGTCTGGCGTTAGGTTGAAATAGCCCCCAATTAGTAGGTGCCCGCTATGACTGGTAGAAGGTTGGGGAGGAAGTGGTCTTGCGCGCTGTTCGGGCAGTAGATACCGCCCCTCTGGGTCCCTTATGACTGTGACTTGAGTTAGTGGTAGGTCGCGACTGAGCAGTAAGGCAACGCCTCTTTTCTTTTTCTGCCCCGATGAAGCGAAGTAGCGTTTTGGGTAACGTAGGAAGGATACCCGCTTTTCATCCTTTGGCAGGAGATGCGTTTCTTGTAGGCAGACCATGTCTGCTGCCAGTTGGGAGAGCCTGCGCTCCTCCGATTTCCTCTTGCCTGGGGCGTTTAGACCTTGTATGTTCCAGGTATTCATGGTGAGTTCTTTATCCTGGGAGGCCATTCGGGTTATATTCAGTTGCTTTGGTTAGCCTTTCCCTTTTGTTCTTGTAGGCCGGCAAACGCTGTCTTGCTGGCTGAGTTGCTTCCTGATGTTGAGCTTGCTTTGTCTCGTGGCTTGCCTCTCTGCGAGTCCCGTCCCCTGTATGGTGCCTCCTCATTTCCCTGTGCCAACTGCCACACAGTCTCACCCCCCCCCCCCCAACCAACAAAAAAATTGTTTTCCGGTCCAGCCTTCGACCAACGGGGCATCCGGCTGGGCCAACACCACCAACTCGGTTAGAGGCATCGGCGCCTCTTACGATTCCGGTGAAACTTGTGATTATCTTAACTTGCGTTTCGTGAGTTTCTTTAGATGCGTATATTGCTGCGAGTGTCTTGTCCCCTTGGCCGCCTGGGTCTTGGCTTATGGGGTCCAGATCTCTTGTCTGATGGTTGAAGGTCCCATGGCATCAATTGGTTTATCTCATGTGGGACACCTAGGTTGTGCCCGCTTCCTTGTGCTATTGACTTGGGACGCCCTTGGAGCTTGACCTGTCAGAGCCCCCCCCCCTGCCCCTTAGTGGTTATTCTTTTTGTTCTTGGAAGGGGGGGCCCCCACACTCTGCGTTAGCCCTCCTCCAGGGACCAGGATCTCAGGGGTACCCTCGATACCCCTTCCGCGTTTGGTGTTACTTTGTCTAGTTCGCCTTCTTCTCTCAGGGTTCATGAAACCTTCCGCTTCTCTTGGGGAGCGGATGTGCCAGGGTTTTTCCTTGCCATGTATGTGAGGGCTGTGTGGAAGCTCCAGCGATGTATGATCTTTCTCTCGCGGAGCCATTCAGTCATCGGTTTTAGAGCCTTCCTCTTTGCCAATGTGGTTGCAGCCAGATCTTGGTACAAGGTTTTCGAGGCGTCTCTGAAATTTATACAGGCCCTGCTCCTGGCTTCCCGCATTATTTCTTCTTTGAGTCTGTAGAAATGTACTCTCGCCAGCACGTCTGATGGGGAGGAGGAGCTTTGCTTTGATCTTGTTCTGTGCACTCTGTTGAGTTCTAGCGGGGATTCATCTGGGAGTGTTATGATGTAGCGGAACAGGTAATTGACGTAAACCGCCAGTTCTTCATCGGGGATTGATGTTGGGATTTCCCTCAGGCAGATGTTATTGCACCTAGATCGATTTTCTGCAACTTCCTGTTTGGCTTCAAGTGCATCACATCTGGCCTCGAGCGCCCCAAGTCTGTCTGCCCCCTCCCCAATTTCAAAGTTCTGTTCATAGAGCGCGCTTTCAATTTCTTCTGTTCTGGATTCAATTTCCCCTACTCGCGTGTCGAGGGTTGAGATCTTGCTCTTCACCTCTTCGGTCCCTTTTTGATATTCATTGGTGATAGCTGATAAAAGTTCTTGCCGATCTGATTGTGTAACTGTTTGTGTTGTCTGATCTGGGCCAGGTTCTGGGTGATTACCTGGTGCCATACTTTCGATGTGCTCGCCCCTTTTTGCTTTCTCCGCCATTGGTGTTAATGCCGCGATGTCTGCCTGCTTGGTTGACTTGAGGTACTTGGATATTGTGTTGTGCTCTTCCTTACTCCGAGGGGAGGGAACCGTGCTGTTAGGACCCCGTCCCTTGTTTGTATAGTTCAGGAATCGGTTCCCGCTACGTTTGCTACCGGTGCCCCTGTGGATGATGTTTGCTTGGAATCTGGGCATGCCCCTGCTTCCCTTTCGTGTGATTGTGTTAAGGTCGCAGGTGTTTAGGGGTCCTGCGCACCCCAAGGGGTGCTGACGCTTCTTTACTCAGGCTGGCCTTTTGACTCCGACATCTCAAGAGTTTGTTTAGGTTGCCGTAGTTTGGGTTACGGGCTGTGGTGTATGCTTTAAAGCAGTTGTTTCGCCTCCTCCTGGGTCCCTCCCTGGGGGAGAGTGAGTTCAAGCTCTGCTGTGGGTGGGTCCCCGAGGTGTTGCGGCAGGTGCCGCCTCAACTTCTGTTAATTTGAATGAGGTTACGTTGTCAGGAAGCAGGAGACCACCACTCGCTCTTGGGGTGCCTCGTGGAGGGGTAAGGGTAGTTCCGTCAGCTCCCTTTGTGGAATACCCTGGCACTCCACTGGGGCTCCCCGTTGCGGCTTGCGCCCCCCCCAGTCCACTAATGAGATGACGGGTGCAGTCCAGCTGTGCTCCACAAATGGTGGTACTGCAGCGTGGGCTCGCTGATGGTATGAGTGTACCTTTAGACTGTGGGGCCGCGCCTCTTGCGCCGGGCCAAATCCTGGTCCGAGTTAACCATGTGCGCCACGCAGTGCCTGCCCCAACAGAGCTCTTCTGCCCTTTGTTGGGGTGCGTTGTTCTCCTCATCGGCCCTTCCATTCCAGTCATTTGCCTCGGCTTTCATCCCAGCAGCCAAGCCGGACCTCCTCCAGACGCACTTGCTGTCGAATTCTCCGCTCCATGGCCTCGGCACCACTGCCCCCCCCCCCCACCCCCTCCCTGAGTCTTGTGTGCTTGTGTGGTTCAGGCTACTGGGCTGCTGACCCATGGGTTGGTTGTCTGTGGGGCCTGAGATCATGTTGATGATAGAGGCAGGCAGAGGGTATGCGCTCCCGGACTTTGCATCCCCCCGAGTCCCCCACCGTTGCAGGAGCCCCAGCAGGTTGGCGGGGGCGGATGGAGCCCCTTCTCGTTATGCAGGCAAGGAGCGCTCTCACTATCACGCAGCTGGAGCCCCCACACCTTGCGGCACGCCTATGGAAGTGATGTTGCTGTGGCCAGGCAAGGGGAGGTCTCACCCACTGTGGGGGGTGGGGGGGGAATATTGGTGGGAGGGTGTGGGGGAGTAAGGCCGCGTGCGCCCAGTCTGTGTGGGCTTGCTGGACTCGGAGTGCCGGCTGAAGAGACTTCCTGCGGGTGTGGGGAGAGGCAGATTTCGCCGGGTCTCTGTTTGGGGAGGATTCCTCCTGTAAATAAGTTCCAAGTATTTTGTTGTTGTTGGGCTTATGGAGATACTGGGGTCAGCTCCGGATAGATTGCAGCATTGGGTCTGGGGAGAAGCTGCTGGGGTTCGGCACCGGAGGAGTACCATGCTGTCCTTGGCTTAAGCGTACCCTGCCTTGGGGAGGGACGCCAGACCCGGCAGCTGTGGTCCTCTGTGCTTTGTTCGTGGAGTTGACAACTTTGAGAAGCGGCGGACATCCGACCCACCTTCAGGCTCGGGCACTGCACTCTGCAGCTCCTGGTCCGTCCTACGGAGCCCACGCTGCAGGTACGCAGGGTAGCGGTCTCACTTTGTCGACTGGGCTGCTCCTCCGCCCCTGCAGCCGGCCACGCAGCTCCTGGTTCAGCTTGCTTCATCTCGGGTAGGGGAGCCTCTCAGGTGACATGCGCTTTGCAGGTCCTGCACCCTGTGTAGTGTGATGAGCCACAGCCCCCTAACTCTAGTGTTGGTTCAGCATTGCCGGGCGAGCGGCTCGGTTTCGGCATAGGCTGACTTTCTCGGGGAGCCTCATGGGACCGCTCCGGATCTGGTGTCAGTGAGGCTTTAGCCACGCAGTGCCGTGGAAGTTGCCGGCGATTCTTTTCCTTGTCGGAGTCTCCCCCACGGCACCCTGGCAGGGTCTTCGTATTGTTCCCAGAGTGGTAGGCAGATTCAGGCCACCAGGTCCGCCACCATTTTGCTTCCAGTTCCATCCATGTTTGACGGTTTGGCACCACCGTCATGAACCGCCAGTCCATGAAACATGGAATCTGGGCAGCAGTTGCAGCAGCGTTTCAGCTGTCAAACGCTGTGTTTCTAACTCATGTAGGATCAGTTCTACCGGTACATATTCGTTGGTAGTGTGGCACCAGCCGGGAGCTCTCACAGAGCCGATCCAACCGCCATGGCTCCAAGCCACGCCCCCCCAGTGTGCATTTTTATACGGTGAAGGAGGAAACAATGCAGGAGGGGGCACCTCCAACAACAACACATGGCCCTGCACTTGCCCATGGGCCCGAAAGTATTTAAGAACTGAGGTGAATAAACCCCACAAAACATCAACACCACAAAGAGACACTAGAGCAGCCAATTGGGGCAAGTTAAGCGATTTCACATGGGATAATGGCGGAGAGGGTTCACTATAGAGCGAAAAAACTCAATGGGTACCATGGTTGCTAACACAGGGAGGGAATTGAGATTAATAACGCGGAATATTCAGGGTCTTAACTTCCTGGGAAAGAGGAAGTCTGTAGAGCAGATACTAACCCAAATGTCTGCAGACATTGTATGTCTACAGGAGACCCAACTCTTAGAGGCAGGTGAGAAACAGATTTACTTCAATGGACTTACAAAGCGATACTTCGCCACAGCAGGTGAGGAATAAGAGAGGGGTAGCCCTCCTGCTTAGCGAGAATATTCCTCTAACACTGGTTACTGTAAAGCAGGATCCTATGGGTAGATTCTTGCTGGTAAAGGGGTATCTCATTGAGCAACCACTAACTATAGCCTCCATTTACTGCCCGAATAATGCACAAGACACGACATACCGACCATCCTAGCTTTCACTGAAGGCCACCTTGTAATCGGGGGAGATTTCAATCTAGTCCCAGACCCGCAAATCGACAAAACACTCCCTCCAACGAGGGAAGTCTTCACCCGGGCCATAGAGCTTGCCAAATTTCTTAGAGAGTCGGGGACAGTAGACCTTTGGAGGCTCGCCAACATGGGCACACAGCACTTCACCTTCTATTCACACGTGCACAAAGGCTTCTCTAGGATTGATCTGATTTTGATGTCCAGTGTCCCTTTCCCCTGTCTGGAGAGGGTACACATTCTGCCAAGAGCACTATCTAACCATGCACCTGTCACAGCAGACTTGCAAATCCGCGACCTCCCAAATCCCCCTCCAGAGACATTGGAAACTGCAGGACTCCTGTTCGACACCTCTATCAGGAGTGAGATAGCTGAGACACTCGCACACGTTTTCAGGGAAAACGCAACGAGGAATGCCCATTAGCCACGGTCTGCGATCCGATGAAGCCAGTGGTGCGAGGGGCCCTAATTAGTGCCGCAGCAGCGCGAAGACTGGGTGGTCACCTCCAGCAGACTAAACTAGGGAGAGTGGAGGAGTTGGAGAAGAACTTCAAAAAGCACCAATCCACTAAAGGGGGCAGGGACCTCCATAAAAGCAAAAACTGCCCTAGAGATTCACCTAGCCGATAATTCAGCAAGGGCGCTAGCATACACCAAACAATACTATTACATAAATGGTAATAAGGCGAACCGTCTGCTAGCCTATAAATTGAAAAAAGTCCACCTGAGAAATAATATACCATACTGGGGTGGACAAAAATTCGGTATGCGGAGGGGGAAGAAATTGACATAATGGTCAGACACCATAGAGCAATCCTGTCAGGACCTCCTACAGAGTCTGAGTCCCAAACCTGCTACTTGCACTTTATCCAGTAAGGTTCCCCTGTTGTCAGCTGGATGCCCTAAAGCTTTCGATCACAACATAGAAAACTGTAGAGGCAATGAAATCTTTGAAGAGTGCGACGCCGGGTCCTGGCGGGCTTACAGCATGATTTTATAAAGCTTTTGCACATATTCTAGCCCTGCAGCTCTCCACCCTCTTCAATTCCTTCCTCACCACAGGGGGTATCACCCCATCTATGGAAGAATCACTTACAGTACTTCTCCCCAAACCAGGCTAGGACCCCGAACACTCTGCCTCATACAGGCTGATCACGCTGCTGAATAACGCAAAAATCTTTTCGAAGATCTTGGCAACTAGACAACAGACGGCTCACCCCAAATTAATTCACCCCGATCAAACTGGTTCATCCCCCAGACATCACACCCAAGACAATATAAGGCTCATCAACAATCTGATAGAAAGTGACATCCAGAATGGGTTCAGAACTGGTCATTATCTCTCTTGATGTACACAAAGCTTTCGACCTGCTAGACAGGGGGTATATCAGCATTATGCTGTCCCATTTTGGATTCTGCCCCAATTTCATAAAATGGGCCATGTCCAATTATCAGCATCCCACCACAACCCTGAGGATAAACGGCACAAGATCTGCCAAAAAACAGCATATCCAGAGGTACCTGCCAAGGCTGCCCATTATCTCCGTTATTATTCTCACTCTATGGAGCCATTTGCCATCACAATCCGAGAAACTAGATGCATACAGGGACTAAAAGTGGGAAAAGGCACATGCAAAGCTGTACGCGGACGATGTCCTCCTCCCTTTAACTCAGGCACACAGCTCGATGGAGCCCCTCTTGCAGGAAATCGAGGCATTTGGTAACACATCGGGCTCCAGGGTTAATTACTCAGTCTGCGGCCCTGGCAATTAACATCCCACGAAAACACAGGGAAGCTCTGGCAACCAAACACCCCATCCCCTGGGCTAAATCTTGTGTCCGCTATCCAGGGGTGCAAAGCCCAAACAAACTAGAGTACATATACCGATTTAACTTCCCACAGTTACTGAACCAGTTGCATAAAGACCTGGAGCACTTTCACGGGCAAGAGGTCTCCTGGTTGGGGAGAATTACAGCAGTGAAAATGAACTTAGTGCCAAGGCTAATTTACCACTGTACAGCCCTGCCCATCCACATCCCGGAAGGGGCCCTGCAAAAAAGCATATTGAAATTTGTTTGCGGGAGAGGGGGGAACCATGCATAGCGAAAGGGATCATGCTGCGGGGCACAAGTATGGGTGGGGTGGGGGTCCCGGACATATCTAGATATTGCCAGGCAGCACAACTCTCATGCCTTCGCTTGGCAAACGACCACTAGCCCGCCCCAATGAAGCAATTGGAGGAAGCATGGAGCCGAACCCCACTAACGACCCTACCACCCATCAGCCCTCGAGCGACCCCAAACTCAGGCCCACTGACATCTACTAAGAATACAATAGAAAGCAGGAGGAAAGCAGCCCACAAATGGGGTTGCAGAGACTCTCTCCGGCTTCTAACCCCAGTATGGAACAATCCTGAATTCACCCTTTGCTTGTACCCCCAAGGATTTGCCAGGTGGAAGGAGGCGGGGGGGACTAACACGGGTATCAGACTTCCCGGTCAACGGAACGCCCTTAACATTCAAAGACGGTAAAGAATTATTTGGGTTACGTAGGCAAAAAGATTCCATTACACACAACTAAGGCACTGGTTATCGCATCACATGGTTAGGGCCAATGGAAGGAGGGATCTAACTGCTTTAGAGCGCACATTAACGCCACCAACCTCCAAGGGTAAAGTCTCAACCCTATACCGTCTACTTGACAAAACTGACCTGAGCAGGAAAGAAACTACATGCTCAATTGGGATCGCATTTGGGCTCCAATGTATAAAAGTTCTAAATGTGTCCCTAACAAGGAAGGGGGGCTGAAAGTTTGCTACAGGTGGTACTTGACTCCCGAATTATTAAACAAAAGTAACCGAGCAATTCCACCTCAATGCTGGGTAGGATGCTCGACCAATGGCTTATTATTTCACCTATTATGGACCTGCCCGAAAGTTGCGCAATTCTGGCGTGAGGTGCTGGAACAAATTCGGCTGATCACTGGACTAACCGTCTCATGGGACCCGGGCATAGTGCTATTGGGGGACACCGGAAGTGGAGCCTTCCCACTTACAGGACACATATCAAACTTATGCACCCAATTGCTCACTGCGCCTTTAGTTTCTGTGCCCGGGTGAAGAAAGAGTTACGGATGAGGCTGTATAAGACTTATCAATCAATGAGAATTGTCTGTTTGGAGATAATAGCTTCTTTGTTTGGTTTAGGTCTGAACAAGCTACTATGTTTTCCACTCTGGCTCCATCTTTGTCATGTGCTCTGCACCTTTTTTTTTAAATCTTTAATGAAGATTAATGACCAGTTGATAAATGGAATTATGGTTCACTGTGGCATTTTGAAAAACATTGAGCATGCTTGCACTCGTCTGGAATTGAAAATGTCGACCTTCTATAAACTTATCCCTGAAAGGTCTTCTGCGTATAATGGATAGAATGGTGGAATGAAATCGGATTGTATGTGAACCTGAGAGGGGCAGGGGGGACAACAATATTTTATAGCTAGCTGTTCTGACAGAAGTGCAAAGCAGCATTAATGATTTTAGTGGTTTATTGATTGGGACACCGAACGTGGGAATCAATGTAGCCAAATCCAAAATGCACAAAGGAAATATGTCGGACAAAAACATTGAAAATCTAGACCGCCTAAAAAGCATTTAGAAGTGGAAGGACAGTCTACTGTGCCGTTGATGATACTTATTTGCAACAAAAATATTTACAGTACATTTGCAATTAAGCCTCCATTGGTTAAAAAAGGCAGAGCTAAGAAGTAGGCCTGTTACAGTGGAGAGCTGTGAAGAATCTGGGCCGACAAAGGGTGAATGAGTTAGTTTCCCAGGAATTTGATGTAGTTGGCAAAGACCAATCCAGTTTGTTTGTAACAGGAAAGGGATAATTAACCTTCCATCAAGGTTCCAGGTTGTATGGAAACTGGACCAGTCTTTAAATGCACAAAGGCTGGTGATGGTACTTCTGGGTCAGCCCTACCATTCCTCGTGATCACTGTTACAAGGGAGACGGCAGTGATGAATGCCAGAGTCGAGGTGGGATGTGAACAACTTGGTGGTTTTCTCCACCTGCATTATAGTTTACAGAACTGTCGGGGCAGAAGGAACGAAAAGCCCATACTGGGAGACAGAAATACATCACTGAAAACTACAGTGTTTGTAAATGAGCTTTTTGTTGATGTTAAACCCCAAACAAATGCACATTCTAGCTTTGCTCAAGAGAGACCCCAGCTCATCTGGTTATCACAACACGAAATATTGTATAAGTAGAACTCATTGATTTATGGGAGTGTTCTAGTGCACAAGTGTATTGTAAGGCTTGCGTTATTGCTAGATTACTATTGAGTGTTCTATTGTCTTTTCTGCTTACAGGGATAGATATGTATGAATTCAGAGAGAGTCCTAAACACTTGCATATTCCTTATACATCTCTAATAAACCAATCAGCACACAGGCCTTTAAGTTCCCAGAGGTTAAAGGGGGCGGCTGGGGGGGGCTTAAAGGTCCCCTGTACACAGCGGGGCGGTGGGTGAGAAAGGAGACATTTGAAGACAGAAAACTGACAAATCAACTGATTGCGAATGATCTTCCTAACAGTAACGAAATTGGGATTCTAGTGTTAACATGGGATACAAGGGGGTATACAAATGTCTTAAAGCAGGGTAAAACTCTGGTTTTCTTAGGTTCACATAACATTTTTCTGTTTCAGGAAGTATGGATGAGAGAAACACATTTTATATTTATGGTTTCGTTATTTCTGCAACCGGCTATTAAAGAAACAAAAGGTCAAGCCAAAGTGGGACTCATTATTGGTGACAAGAACAAACCCATAGATCTGATGGTTGATGATCTCTCCTCCAATTATGTATTAATGGTGGTTATTAATCTTACAAACTATCAAGAAATGCTAGTTTTTGTGAAAGATTTTTTTTGTGCATCTTTTTTTCAATTGACTTATTCTAAGGACATCCTGTTCTCTGAAGCCATCATGTGGGCTGCCCGGTTCTGCAAAAGGTATATCCAGTGCACCAGTTGCTGTTTTGAATAAGCTCTTGGAACGCTGCAGGTGAATTTGTCCCAAGAACATCCCTCCTGCTGTGATTGCGCCCTGTATGAAAACTCTTACTGGAGCTGAGTCTTCTTTACTAACGTGTGCCTCGCCTGCTGCCGCCTGATTGGGACTAGCTTTGCTGCTGCCTTTCTTTGCCGCATCATGGGCGTCTCTCATTATGTAGCTGGTGTCTTGATGTGTAGTGTGGAGCTTGGTACACAATCAGAAAACACTATTGTGTAGCTATAAATGTGGTAGCAGATACACAGGTGTAGCAAGCAATAATAAAAAATATATATTTTTCAACTGTTCCTTCAGCTAACCCGCCGCTTTCAGGTACTGCTACTTATTCAGTCAAAGACTTTGTGGTTTGTAGGTGCTTAGTCACATGTGCCGACACAGCCTCCCCACATGGAAGCTGAAACCGTCTCTCATGCTTGACCTGTATCATGCTGTACATCATATCAGAAAAGTAAACCATCTGGGGGCGCTGCTGTGCAGCCTGCTAAATCGCTCAGCCTTTCGAAGTGCTCCGTGATCTCAGTGCCTGCAAAAAGAACTACTTTTCGATTGCAGCCTGTGCAGATCCTCTCCCGAAGGTGCGGAGGAGTGCCGAGAATGAGTGCCCTGCTCAGTGAGGGAAACCCTGCTGAAGTGCCCGGAGACAAGGCAGCGGCTTTGCTAATTGTGCCACCCGCCTGGCCCGGTAGACCGGCCTGTCTCTCCCTGGACTAGGCTAGTGTGGCCTCCGTGCGGGTGTTCCTGGCAGAGTGCGGTTGCGGTGGCCAAGCCTATTCCCCCAAGCTTCAGCTGGGTGCAGACTTTCCCGAGCCCTTGCACTCCTCATCTACAGCTACTTCCTGGATCTGACTCATGAGCAAGGCTGGTGCGATCCCCACACCGCTGAACTACACCTGGGAGCCTGGGAAGGCACTATTAAGTGTGGTGGGAGGGACCCCATGCAGCAAAGTCGGATGGGCCCTGTGCCACTCCACTCGCCTATACTTCTTGACATGGGGCTGGCACGGTGCAGCCCAACCACGACCCCGCCCACCCCCCACAGACTCACCATCTGCATTATCCTAGACTTGGCCTGATGCCTGGGAGTGTTCTACCTCTGGATGACCCTCACCTAAGGGTCGCACTATTCGGGGCGCTACTGGCTGTCCCGGCTCTGAAACCTTTTGAGGCCTTTGCCTGGGGCCCCTCTTCTGGACTGCACCCTGCTGATTGGGGAACTGTGTGTGGAGGGGGTTGGCATGTGTGGTGCCTACGGGTAAGGGTACCGTCTGGGTGGATCTTTGGACCGACGGCTATACAGCAGCTCGCACTTGAAGTGTGGACCACGGTCTATGGCCAGTGGGTTGGCTGACACCTAAAAATGGCTAAGGGTGCCCATAACAACAAAAAGCAGGGTTGGATGTCTTCACAAAACAAGCATCAACGGTCAGGTTGGTCGCCGACAACGATGGCGGTGGGACTGCTGAGCAGTGCTCACGTAAGGCGCCCGACATACAACACCACCTCAATACGATGCTGACCAGTTTTGCATTGGTTAACTGCAAACTCGACAATTTGACTGTGAACAATAAACACTTTGCAAACAAAGGTGGAGAAATAAGCAGCTAGACTTGAAGGTCGAGGGCAGAGTCGGCACAGCAGAATATATCTGCACTATGAAACCGACTTCAAATATACCATGGCAAAATGCGATTACCTCGAAGAATCCCTGTCTAGATGCAATAATGTTGCAATAATTGGGTACCTGGAAAAAACACACTAAGTGGCGAGTGGAGCTGCTGGGGGGCCCCACCACGTTACCGCACTTCACAGTGTGGCATGCACACTGCGTGCTGGCGTCAAAACCTAATGCTGCATGCTTCCCCCAAGCCAGTTTGTGTCCTGTATTTTCAACTAGAGAGACAAAGTTCTGCGGCTTGCCAGGAAAAAAGAAGAATTGCGACTAGGGTCTAACCAAATATAACAACCAGATTTCTTGTGAGCCGTATAGGTCGAACACAAAACATTTGCTGGAGTTTAAAATTTGTTACGTGAAAGATCTGTCAATTATGCCATGCTGTTTCTGGCAAAGCTGAGATTCCAATTTAAGGACAAATACCTACTTCACGCTGCCGGAAGAAGCTGCAAGTTTCATTAAATCAAATATTCCACTCCCAACAAATTGGCAGAATTGCTGCAAGAGTCTAGATGCGGGTGACTTTGAGCAGGAATAAGCAGTCGCATCGTCTATTTTAAAGTAAAGTGTCAAATCAAGCACTATCCTAAATATTTGCCCACCGGGCACCTGTGCATCTACACTTGTTAAGCTGCTCATTCAGTATGGCCAGTTGGAGCTAGTCCGGTTTTCCCTTTTACAAAGTTGCTGTATGTGTTACTGGGAAGTTACGTTTTCTTTAGGGTTTTGGGGTTTACAATGTCTTGATTGGGGAGGGACGTGGGTGTGGTAAAAGGGTGAAAATCACTTGTTTGCAATTTTAGAATTGCTAAACTGTGTCGTTACAACCTGCATCTGTAAGGTTTTGTGTGGCAGTGCTATTGACCGCAACATACCTAACCAATGTCGTAGCTGAGTGATATTTCATTGATGAGCTGGAGTGTCAGGGGCATAGACAATTGTAAGGGTGCAGAAGTAGACTCCGGACGCACAGGTGGCATGCTTGTTTGTATAGACTTTTTTTCTTTGTGTTTTTAGTACACATGGCACCTTTACACAATTTACTCATGACCAAAGTTTGCAAAGATGTATTTTTTATATCGTTTAAAAAAGAAAGATGGACGGGGGGCGCTGTTGTGCACGTTACAAATGGCCGCTTGATTGCCGAGCTCCCGCTCCACTGACAAATCCTGTTGGTAGAAATCCGTCTTGGACCTGCCCAGCGTACCCCGGACGCAGGCATCGCTGGCCCGATTACCCGTGAATATCCCCTGCAACTCTTGTGTGCCAGAGCCCGGAGAGGACGGAGCTGTCCCGACCCGAACATTGGCCGGCCCCTGCGGCAGTCGAGACCCGGAATCGGGTACCAGGGCAGCTCACTCGAGCGCCGCAGCTTTGGCGTGCGGAGATGCCGCGGGTGGGAGGAGCCTGAGGCCCTATCCGGCGCCCGCTCTCCGTGCTGAGATCGCGCTGCTGGGCTCACTGCTGGTGGGACAGGCCTGGAAGACCGGACCCCGCGACCGGGTGGGCGCTCAGCCTGAGGCGGCCCCGCGCTCGGAGCTCCGGTGAGTCCATTGCCGGGCTGATCACTTGGCGGGTGTCCAGCCCGTAACGCGGCTTGTACGCGGCGCCGAGAGGGAATTGTAAACTCCATATCACCGTGAGAGGGGGGACCGGAGCTGTCCCAGCAGAGGGAGAGTGGAAAAACGGACGTTGGTGGTGGCGAGGGGGCCCCCAGTAACGGGGACACACATCTGAATAAGGTGAGGTGGACCCACCCGGCGCTCTTACACTTTTGAAGTTCGCCACGGCCATCTCCCGGTGAAATAACTTGCGGGGGCCGGTTGTGCTGACATACATTCTTAGACCTCTGCATAAGATCACGAGTTGGCACTGCCGCTGCACAGTACGTGGGAGGACACAGTTCATTCCGACATATTGGGTGGCTCCCCCCAGGTGTCGGGGGTGGATCACCGCATCCCGTTCCTTTTCATACACACTGCACAAGGGTGAGCCAACAGACCACTCCATCGGTACAGCCAATATAGAGGATACCATTATGGGGGAACCAGCCAAGGCGGGAAGGGGCTCCAAAACCCCGGCAGGCAAAAAGAAGGGCCCGATGGATGCATACACGGGAAGTCAAAACCCTACCACGATTGTGGAGCGTCATTCTCCCACTGATGTGACCTCGAACCCTGAACCTGGTGATCAAGTTGATAAACTAACAGAGATAGTTCAGAGTGGCTTCCTTTCTATTAATGCGAAACTGGATGACATTGTTTCCACCATGGGCTCCCTTAAGGCCAGAGTGGAAAAGGAGAGCTCACGTGTCACAGAGGCTGAAAACAGAATAAGCACCAATGAAGACACCATCACACACCATACCCGAGATATTGCCCAGATCAAAGGAGACTTGGCCAAATTGCAAAACAAGTGCGAGGATCTCGAATCGAGATCAAGGAGGAACAACATCCGAGTGGTGGGGGTTTCTGAATCCTTTTGGAAAAGCCAGATGGAGCGGCAATTGGAGGAGCTACTTAAAACCCTGTTTGGGCGAGAGGCATTCTCTGATCACTTTCTGGTCGAAAGGGCACATCGCACTTTGGCCCCGGCTCCTAAACGGGGTGCCCCGCCACGCACTATCATTGCAAAACTCCTGAACTACAGAGACGGAGACACAATCCTGCGCAGGGCAAGAGAGACAGGAACACTTCAATTTGAGGAAAATCGCATTCATAAATATCCTGACTTCTCTGCTGGGGTACAGGCAAACAGGAGATCCTACGAGCCAGTTAAGAAGCTCCTGCGAGAACGTCAAATCCCATATGCTGTCATTTTTCCTGCCAAAATGCGGAACCAGCACGCAGGCAGGGCGCATTTTTTTGAATCTCCGGCTGAGGCTACGCACTACATCGAAACCTCTATACCTCTTCCTCCCAAGGGGGGGGGCAGACCGGCGCAAAACAGGCCCAGACCGGCAGACTGAAGGGGGATTATGATCTCATGAGACGAACGACGATATAACATAAGGTGCTTGAGGGGCGTAATTTAAAAAAAATTCTGTAATACTTATTGGTCCAGGCACTTCGAGTAAGTGGAGGCTGGGACCCAGTCGGCAGCCAGGTGAAGCAACACGGCTACCCTTGGAATGTTCCACGAGTTTGGTTTGATCCATTGTCAAGTTGGGGGTGACAATGAGGGTGGGGGGGCGGAAAGGGGAGTTGGGATTGGACGTTACAGTTCTGGACTAGCCCTACTGTGGCACAAAGTTGGTAATTATGACCTGAAATGTAAAAATGTGGTCACATTTGGACCGGTACCTAGCAAAGCATATGAATACTATAGAACCGTCGTTTGTGACAATGTCCGATACTTCCACATGATGTGCAGGCGAGGGGCTGAAGGTTAAACTGTTAACATGGAATGTTCGGGGGCTAAATAATCATATGAAAGCAAAAAAAATTGGTAACTACATCGCCAGACACAGCCCCCAGATACTGATGTTACAAGAAACTCATATGGTGGGGACCGATAATATGCACATATTGCCTAGATGGGGATCCCTTAGGTACCACAGACTATTCGTCTCAGTCCAGGGGGGGTCATCACACTCATACATCCAGGGCTGGGGTTTAGGCCAGAAGGCCACAGGGTTGACCCGCTGGGGAGGTATGTTTTGGTATGGGGGGAGATTGCCTCCCAGCGCCTTCTCCTAGTCAACACGTATGGGCCCAATGTCGACGACCCTGCCTTTTACTTAGAACTGTATCAGATAATTGTTTCGCTTGAAATTTCAGGGGTCATTTGGGGGGGGGATTTTAATCTGGTCCTTGACCCGAGCCTGGACAGGGCCTCTAAGGCTGTTAGAGCTCCCAGTAAAGCCGCCCAGACTCTGGCACATATCCAGTCTCAACTTCTGTTAGTGGATTCCTGGAGGGAGCTACATCCTGATGGTAGACGATACACATTTTACTCTTCAGTCCACGACTCTGAATCAAGAATTGATTACTGGTTGGTCTCTTCATCAATGACGACGGCACTGAGGGGATGGAAATATCTTCCACGCACTATGACAGACCATTCCCCAGTGTTGTTAGATCTATTGCTCCAGAATGTTCCCACACCCGCCAGAAGGTGGAGAATGCCCGGCGGAATGCTTGCAGACCCCGGGGAAGTTGAGACATTGCATGTTGAAATTGTGGAATATTTGGTGAACAATGTGGGATCGGTTGATAAGATTTCAACAGTATGGGAGTCCTTTAAGGTTTGGTTAAGGGGAGTGTTGATATCCAGGTCTGCTGGTATGCTTAACAGGGTGAGAACCGAGTTAACGGAGGTTGAGACCAAACTAGATAGGTTAGAAGCAGAATTCACACGTACTCAAAACAAAGACGTATTGGGAGACATACAGGCACACCTGCAAGAGTTTAACAAATTGGCCGGCAGAGAGGTGCAATATATTGCAGCACCCATACGAGCTCACAGAGATGGGGAAGGGAATAAGGCGGGTAGAACCCTTTCCAATTTACTCAAGCAGGGTAGACAACCCACCCTGATCACTAGTATTCACACAGCACAAGGCGATGTACGCCTCACTGACGCAGATATAAATGGGGAATTCGTGAACTTCTATAAACACCTCTACTCAAACCAAGATGCGAAGTCACTCCCGGAAATTAGGTCATATTTAGAAGCCCTCTCACTCCCTAAGCTCCCTGAGGAGGAGGAACGCCTCGCCATGGACCTACCGATAACCCCAGATGAGGTCACGGAAGCAATCAAGGGGCTTGCGTCAGGCAGGGCCCCTGGGTCGGATGGAATTGGGGCCAAATTTTACAAAGAGTTCCGCGAGGAACTTGTCCCTGTATTAATGCAGGTGTGGGAGGAGGCTCTTGAAAATAAAATCCTGCCTCCAACCATGAGGGAAGCTGTAATAACGGTCCTCCCCAAGCCACGACGACCACCACAGGACGTATCGTCATACAGACCCCTGTCACTTATAAACACAGATGCAAAAATATTTGCTAAAGTCCTGGCGAACCGACTTCTCCCGGCTGTTCCCACCCTTGTCCACCCTGATCAGAATGGGTTTATTCCCACAAGGTCCACCGCCCTGAATCTGCGTAGGCTTTTTGGCATTATGGCACAGATAGATCCGGGAAGAAGCGCGGTGGCTATAGCCCTCGATGCAGAGAAGGCATTCGACTCTGTCTCGTGGGTTTACCTTCTTGCGGTTCTTGAGGCGTTCGGGATGGGCCCCAATTTTGTAAACTATGCCAGGTTGCTATATACAAAACCTGGTGCACGAGTATTAACCAATAAAACCATCTCTGATATGTTCCTTTTGGGCAGGGGTACCAGATAGGGATGCCCATTCTCGCCCCTACTGTTTGCTTTAACCATCAAACCAATGGCGGCCGTGGTCAGATTGAGACACATACACCGAGGGATCATGATGAAGGGGTCCACCCAGCTGATTTCACTCTATGCAGATGACACATTATTATATATCAAAGAACCCGAGGTAAATATAACACCTATAATGGAAGAGATACAGGAATTCGCAGCATACTCCGGGTACACCATAAACAAGACCAAGTCTGAGATCTTTCCACTTACCCCGGCCACTGGGCGGCCCCCCACCACTGGAGGGCTTAAATGGTCAGAACACCACATCAGATACTTGGGGGTTCTGGTATCTAGAGACAAACACACGCTGTACTCCTACAATCATGAGATTGTACTACGTAACATATGCACGAAACTCCAGATTTGGGGGCGCCTCCCGCTCTCGCTGGCAGGGAGAGTCGCGGTCCTTAAAATGGTGATCCTTCCCAAGCTGCTGTACCTCTTTGTCAACATCCCCATATGGCCGGGCAGAGTCTTTTTCACCAAACTCCGATCTATAGCTGTCACATTTCTCTGGGGCGGAAAAACGGCTAGAATAAGCTGGGAAAAAATGACGGAACCGTATTCCATGGGAGGTATAGCGGCCCCCGACTTTGAGCTTTATTACTATGTTTCCCAGGCACAGTTTGCAAAACACTGGTACGAGCCCCCAGAAAACACACCACAGGCATGGATAGAGGAGCGTACTACACACCCCACAAATATACAATCTGTCCTTTTTGACACAAAGTATAGAGATTCTTGTGATTACAACCCTGTGAGCTGCACTGTAAGAGCATGGGAGGCAATATTTAAAAGGTTAAAGATTGAGACACCCTATAACCCGGAGGTCCCTCTTTGGAACTTTCCGGGCTTGCCTCCCACTCATGACACTGGCATACAAGAATCGTGGGATCCAGATGGGGAAATGAAAGTAGGCGATATGTTTGTAGAAGGGAAGTTTGCGGATCTGAAGTTGTTCTTGAATGCACTGGGAGATGGACCACTTAAAACTCTCCAATACTACCGTATGAGGTCTGCATTTATTAAGCAATGGCCGATGTTCCCGGATGAACTGGTGGCTCATCCGTGTATACAGTTAATAACAGCTACTAAAGGCTTGGGGATCTCCAGGTTATACACCATGGTTCAGGCTCACACCCCTACACTGAACCACGTCAGGGAGAGGTGGGAGGCAGACCTACAGACACCAATTGAGGAGGACAAATGGGCAAGGTATTGCATGCTTACTAAAAACATCTCACTTAACTCTGGTTTGAGATTGATTCAATTCAAGATCCTAAATAGGTTACATTATACACCCGCAAAGGTGGCTAGGTTTGTTCCGGGTTCCTCCGACTCCTGCCCTAAATGCGATACACCTCAGGCTGATGCCTTTCATATGTACTGGAAATGTCCGGTGGTGGCGGGGTTCTGGAGAGAAGTGGCGGAATTGCTGGAAGAAATAACACAAGTTCCCCCGGTTATGACTCCTCAGAAATACTTATTTGGCGATATTGGCAAATGTTCCGAAAAAATTCGAAGATTATTCAATATTATTTGTGCCATGGCCAAGAAATGCATACTCCAGAAATGGAAGAGCCCCGCCCAGTATGAATCATTTTTTGAAATAATTAACACATGTAAATGAGGCAGAGGAACTATTTGTTATGACCCAACCTACAGCATGCAGGCCCAAGGACATATGGGGCCCCTTCAGGGTCTATTTATGTAATATGATTGAGAATGATGACATGCCATTGTAACAGTATACATAGAACTATGGTTAAATGCACTCCTTGTCATATATGCAAGTTTGCACGAGGTGTGGTGCCGCTGTACCTTTGTGACCATCAATAAAGAAAGTTTTTTTAAAAAAAAAGAAAGATGGACATAAATAGCAAAAAACTAAGAAAAGAAAAACAGGATTCCTATCACATCAATCTCAGCCATTCATAAAATACAAAAATTAAATTAAATTAAAAAAAAACAAATTAAAAGGAAAAAGAGGGACGAGAAAAGAGAAGTTATAAAATGTTATCATTCCACTGGAACTATTCTGATATCTTCTAAGTTGGACCAAATAACTTAATCAATAGTCCCAGCCGCTACGAAAGTCTCCTTACCCCTGTTGCATCACAGAGCTAATTAACTTTTTGCAGAAATTTGACCAGAGCTAAAATAAGCGCCAGTTCGGATGTCAACAGCCTCTCCCATTGGCTGTTGGTTAATAACTGGGCCATAGAGTGTATAAATGGTCCAAACCTCAGAATTCTATAATTACCAAACGTAGGGCATTCCATAACCAGAAGAAATGGGGATTCAGGTGGGGCTGAACCACACATCCTGCACCTGCGCAATTCTTTTGGTACGCCCATTTTAGGCCCCACGACCTCAAACATTGGGCAACAGTTTATTCTAAATTTGAGGTACCATTCCCACTGTCCTTGTTAGGGGAATCTTGTTGCATACAATCTTTGTTCTCTTGTTGGAGTATAGTAGTTTTCTTTACCCTTATACAAGATTAGTCTTCCCAGGTCCCGTATGTGCGTCATTGTGTCCCATCTTATCTTTTTCTTTATGTATTTTTACTCCTCCCCCACCCTCCACCAACTAGAGCGAGTCACAGTTTGATGTAAACTTCCGTAAATAAGGATTGGTACCCCTCGATACAAGACCTCTTATGTGCGCATCCAGATTCTCATCAGCGTTCAATAGTTTGTTCCACAAAGCTATACTTCTCTTGCGATATTGAGCTCACCATGAAGTCAGCCCCAATTCTCCCCTCAAGTGTGTCAAGAAATTTCTGATTATTGAAATTCATCAATTCACATCCGTAAAGGACCATCGATGTGGCTTTTAATTTGGAAAACTCTATCAGAGGTTTTAGGGAGTAGGCACACAGTTTAGATTTCACCACCTTCGTCATAGATTTGGCTACTCGAGTCTTCTCCTTCATTCTTAGTTGGCGTTTTTCCACTGTCTGTTTGTGGCAATGACAAACCTCAGATAGCATACAGAATCAACTCTGGTATTTTAACATTATTTAACTTCCATTGATCAGACTTAATTTTCTCACTGGAAACTAACTTGATATAAGATTTGGTTTCATTGACCGCCAATTGATTGGCTTTGATATACAACTCTCACATCTAGTGGTCTTTGATGATCCATCAGGGTATAGTCCATGGGTAGAATGTCATCCGCATAAGCTATGCGGTTGACTGACTGGTTTGACCACTTGGGGGCATAGCCCCCCAGGTCTTGCCCTCGTCCCACAAGACCAAAAGATATAAATGGAACAGATTGGGGGTGAGGACACATCCCTGAGGGACTCCCCTCTCTCCAGGTGAATACTCTGTGATTGGTCACCCAGGGTATTCAATCAGACCTTCTTTGAGATCCCTGTGAACAGCACTTGTATCATGTTTAATAGTCCCAAATCGATCCCCCAGGTTCTTGGTTTCCCCCATAGTACACCTTTGTTTACCTTGCCGAAGGCCGCTGATAAATCTATTGCAGCCACATCTAGAGAGCGGGGAAATGGAGTCCCAGTGTCAGATTCAGGCAGAAATAACTAACCCACTCATCCCTCTACCCTCACCTTTCATTAACCCCGTTTGTAGGGGGGTAAACCTGTGTGTCTTCTTTGCCCAAGTTGTGAGTTCTTGTAACGCCAATGAAGCAAAAGGTTTTCGATGAGCAATCAATGGGACAGTAACTAAGCTCTCTGCTGCCTTTTTTAAAAAAATGGCACAAGTGTCTCTTCTGACCAAGATTGAGGGCAGTGTCCTGCAGCAGCAGTATGAGCGAATAATCTGAACAAAATATCAGCCCACACACAGAGCTTTTTTTGTAAATACCATTCACCACCCCGTCTGGTCCATGTACCAGCAAGTTCTTCAGCTTGCCAATAATATTTTCAATGTCCAATCTCTCAAATTTAACGTACCAGGATGTATCTTTATTTGATACTGGAGAACATTGCCCAGGCAGATCCAAATTGGATTTAAATGTGTTATTAAAGAAATCAACCCATACTTGACCTGCTACACTACAGGATTGAGATCACTTTTATTGTTGTGGATCCACCAAATTGCCCTTTTGTCTTTCCTAATCATTTTTTCGAATAAGTTCTGTTTTTAACCTTTTGTAAGATTGAAGTCTGTAGTTCTTCTGCCAACATTTAAGTTTCTGTTTTAGGGTCTTTTTGGATTTTTCTCTCTGCCCACGCAAGGTCAGAGCATTTGTTCAGTGTTTTTGATCACTTTCCGAAACTCCTGTTTCTTAACATTCAGATCCCAATTCTGGGGCTTTGTTATGCCCCAAAAACAGTCTCTCTAGGCATTTGAATGTATCTGTTCCTAATCGGACTAGTATCCCCGCAAACTTTGCGGGTGATGTATGCTACTCCTTTTCCGTTATCAAGCCTGTCCCACCACAACTCCAGACTCCGATTAGCCTTATTCAATTTGCTAGATCTAACCGAGACCCTGTTTCCTCCCCCCATTACCTCCAAACCCTTTGGGCCCTGTAGCAAACTATCCTTTCCTACGGCCCCCTTCTTGTTTTTTTTTTAAGGTCATTGCCACGAACACTTTGTCACTAAGCTCAGTCTTCTATATTTCCAGCTACAGAACCATCTCAATCAGTCTATTTTTCATGGAAATATCGATTATCGAGGAGGTCAGAGTTGCACCATGTAAGTTCCCTTCTCAGTTTTTCTTCAAACAAGTAGTTGGTCTGGAGAAACCCCCATCTGGATTGGAATTGAGACCATGCTCTCCCATTATTCTTACTTTTCTCATCCTTTCCCCTGCCCAGACCCTCTGTGGTTTTGTTTCCCATTACCAAACCATCATCCACACACTCCAACACTACATATTGGCAATTAACCTCACCCCCAGGACTGTGGGGCTGGAACTCTTTTTACTCTGCCACCTTATGGCCACATCCTCCACGTACTTTACAACAGTATCTATTTAATTCCAGGTTATGGTGGACTGCCTCTGACATACATTTCCAATTGGTAATAGCCATACATTTTCTGACTTTAACTGCCATGAGAATTGCTCCCCATTGGTCGCCCCGTTTGCTTTTCTTGGTGTTTTTGATATTAACCATATATAAGCCATCAATAGTGGGGGTCTCTTTTTTTTAACCAGGTCCTTGCAAAAGAATGTAGTCAAATGTCTCAAAGGTCCACTTGGCTTTGGGGGTCATAAAGGAGTGAAACCCTTGTGAGTTCCAGCTTAAAAATATAATTTTACCTTCTCCCAATGCTGGGTCTTGTACCTGAGTTGGCCGGGAGGGCAGATGCCAGCCATCCCCATTTCGTGGGAGACTAGTCTCTGATGGCTTGCCTGCGTGGTTCGTTATTAAAGTAGCACTGGATTGTTGGGTTCTCTCGGGTCCTGTCCTTTGTTTTATTGTAGGCATGTTGAGGAAGATCCAAGGAGTAAGATGTCTTCTTGATGTTCTCACCATCTTCGCAATAAGCTTAGAGTAAAAGTGCACTGCACATTCCTCCAGATGATCATGGTCAAATAAATGCACACATTTTATGTCCGGCATCGAGATAGCCCTTAATTCCGGAATTGAGGCAAGAATTGTCAGTAGTCTTGTTCGATTTAGGGGGTTTTTGCCTGTCCTTATCGAATACTGATTAGAAGATTAATGGTAAAATGTCACACCCAGTCGGAGCAAGCTTGGGTTCCGTCTGGGACGTTGATCTAGATTACATTTTTATAGGCTGTCTCTTATACCCAAACTCCTGATTTAGATGAACGCAGACCTTGATGAGTAACCAAAACAGGTTCCAAATTGGTTGTTCTTCCTTGGCCTTCTGTCTTCCTGCAACCACACGCCAGCCCCTGTGGTGACTTGTCGTTCTTTCGAGAGGAGTCATTCTACCTCTGACGTATAACCAAAAGCTGCTGTCCAGCTCGTCTACTCTGATTCTTGTGATGAGTCGTTCCCACTGATGTTGGGGCCATCTGACGCACCACTTCTGCGGTCAGAATCACATCTAACTCGGGAGGGGGGCTGGTTTCAGCAGGGGATCCAAGATGGCCTGTCGTGGGAAGAGGACACGACTAAGAGCCTCTCCCCACAGGGCTACATAAGAAGTGCCAAATATAGTGGTTCCACTCCACAACTACCCGGATAGCAAGGGAGGCCCCCGGTCACTCAGGCCGCACCAGTGAAAACTGCAGAAACGCAGCGCCTGCAGCGGTTACAAAACCGTGCTGCCCGTAATAAGGGACGGGCCGGCGCAACATGAAGCAAGGAACGGGGCAGGTCCAATAACGCCTGTAAACTAGACAAACTGGAGCAAGGGCACCAGAAGAGCAGTGTAGCCCCGACTGGACATCGGGAAGCATACACCATTCGAAACGAGGAAGAGATAGGATAAGCAGAACACCTACCACAGAGGAAATTTACAAATGGAACATAGCGGGGAATCCTGCTCTCACAGAGGAGGAGCTGACTCCCGCTAGCACCCAAAGCACGCTGGGGGGACAGCAGCAGAGGCAACTGCAGCCCAGGCAGAGTAAGACTGATTAGACTCGTCACTGGTCGCCACTGATACCTAGGAAAAGGCAAGGAAAGCAAAACGCCTGCCTGGTAGGCCAAATCTGAACCGAACGCTGCAGAGCGCTGCTTCCTCCCAGTGGCGGTGCCGCCCCCCCCCCCCTGCATGCACTCAAGATGCACTGAGGGGACACCAGCGAAAGCCGCACCAAACCAAGAGCAAACGGTTACTAGCGGCATGCCGGCACCATTAAACGCAAGCAGACGCCAGTGAGGAACACATCCACAGCAGCAGAGATACGAGTCTTAGTGCATAAGCAAAGGCACGCAGGGGGCAGGGGGGGACAAATCCACAGCAGAAATAGGGGAGAAAGTGTCCCCTCCACCCCCTCCCATGCAATACAATTCCAAGCATAAGCAGGTCACAACCGGCAACATACTGGAGGCCAGAAAAGAGACCTATAGCTGGCACGCTAATTGGCAAGGAGCATCATCCGAACAAACCAGCATCAATGGGTAACGACATATAGGCAACAACAAAAGACTATTGAGGGTAAGAGGGTTTTCAGATATTCCAGGCGAATAAAGGGGAGAAAAGGGCGAGGGTGCTGATGGCGATACAGGACGGATTGGGAATACAGGTCCAAGGGACCGTAGCTGGGGAAGGTCGCTAGATCTTATAGAGACCGAAAGATAATGTTGGCCACAATATATGCCCCTAATACGGGACAAGACTGGTTCCTGAAGGGGACCCTCTCACGACTAGGTTTCGCCACAGGGAGGTGGTTCTAACTGGGGATTTCAACTAAGCATGGGACCCACAACTGCACAGAAGTAACACCACACGCTCGGGGACACTGGGGCATCCAAGGCACTAAAACTGAAAATGGAGACGCTAGCACTGCACAAATTATGGGGTGAGATCAGGGGTCAGGCCCATGGATTCAAACATTATTCCCACGTCCACACCTTGCAATCTAGGATAGACTACATCTGGGCAGCCACAGGGTTGGTGGCCAAAGTGAAGGAGATGGATCTAGGCTCCATCTCCCTATCGGACCAAGCCCCGATTATGGTGATCTTCATTCTGGGACACAACAAAGGGGGCCTATGAAAGTGGAACTTCCCCACGGGACTGCTACAAGACCAGATGGTGGTGAACACCATTAGGGAAAAGATGGACCAATATTTTTCAGACAATGACACAGGAGAAACGCTGCTAGGCACAGTCTGGGACACATTCAAAGCCGTGCTAAGGGGAGACTTGTGGGAGGAGGAACTGGAAAGGAAACTGAATCCAAGGAGAGATATCCAAGAAACCAAACAAAAAACTCTGGTCCGCACTGAGACATGTCCATGGTCAGTTTAGGGCCCTGCGCACCAAGAAATCAGAAAAATCACTCCTATACCTGAAACATTGGTATTACATAGGAGCAAACAGGGCAGATAAACTCATAAGGCAACTTAAATCAAGGAAGAGAAATGTAACAGTAATGAAACTCTAGGACAAAGGGGGACAGGTAAAAACAAAGAATGAAGATATGGGGGAGATTCTTAGGGGGTATTACCAAGCGCTTTATACATGTGATGACCCCAAAAAGGATAAGCAGGAAGTATATCTGGAGAATCTCTCTCCCCCGATTCTCGTAGGGAGGAAAGAATCCCTAGAGGAAATCATTATGGTGGAAGAAGTGAAAAAAGCAATACAAAACCTACTGAGGAACACAGCACTGGGACCTGATGGTTACCCAGACTGCTTTTACAGAAAATTCCCCTAGACTAACAAAGCTATATAACACATTTAAAGTGCAGGGAGATAGTACTCTATTGATGAACGAGGCTAAACTGGTGGTTTTAACCAAACAAGGTAAAAATGTGGAACTCCCAGGCTCATATCGCCCAATAGCCCTAATAAACTTTGATGCAAAGCTATATACAAAGATACTGGCTGAGAGAAACTCCCACTTACTCCCATCACTCATAGCACCAGATCAATCAGTCTTCATACCGACAAGGCAGACATTCGATAACACACGTAGAGTCTGTCACTTGATAGAAAAATTTGAAATAACTGAAACACCGGCAATACTAGTCTCATTAGACGCTGAGAAAGCTTTCGACAGGGTGAAGTGGACACAACTATTCCGCACAATGGAACATTGGGGTTTGGACAGAATTTCCTCAAACTGGTTAAGGCCAACTATAGAGCTCCTCTAATGCGGGTATCCATCAATGGAATACTCTCGGGCCCAGTGACCCTGGGGAGGGGAACGAAGCAAGGGTGCCCACTATGGCCACTATTGTATGCAATATTTCTGGAGCCACTACTGCCCACGATCTGGGAGGCGGACGGCATAAAGGGAATAATAATGGCTGGACAGGAGCATAAAACCATGGCTTTTGCAGATGATTTGCTGGTGGTACTGACAACCGCAGAACGCTCCCTACCAGCACTCATGAAAGAACTGCAAAGGTTCGGGGAAATAGCCGGTCTTGGATCAATCGACAAAGTCTGAGGTACTAAACTTAATGGCAAAACATGATCCAATAGTGGCACTAACCTGAAATTACAATTGCAACTGGCAAAATCGGGGATAACCTATCTAGGGGTAACATTAACACTGTCATTAAATCTTATGTACAAATTGAATTACCGAACCTGCTGGGAAAAATAAAAAGACATTAGGAAATGGAATCCACTGATGACATCCTGGTGGGGGCGAATGGTGGCAACTAAAATGGTAGTTTTACCAAAATTACTTTACTACTTCCAGGCCCTACCTATTCGAATTCGAAAGGCGTTTTTCAAATCTCTGATTAAAGCTATTAAGATGTACATCTGGAAACACAAACCACCAAGAGTGGCAATGTCAATGATGACTAAGCCAAGAAACCAGGGGGGGGCTATCACTTCCCCACTTCCGCAGATATTACGAGGCTGCTCAACTACGTGTAGTGAAAGAATGGGTAGCGGACACCCCAACTCACAGATGAGTAAAACAAAATAGGGCAGTGGCCGAGACCCCACTTCTCTACTATGGCTAAAGGGACAACATAGGCACCCAAACATTAAGATAAGTGAGGTGATGGGTGCGGACGTGGAGTTATGGAATGTAGCAATCAAGAGAGGGGCTCTAGCGACTCAGCCCTCCTCCTTTCATCCGATGTTCGATAATCCAAAGTTCCAACCCGGGATGATCACCACAACTTTCAGAAAATGGACACAAGTGGGATGCAAGACGATAAGGGACATGTACCAGGGCCGAGACTTAATGACCTTTCAAGAATGCAACCAGACTGAGCCTGACTAGTAAAGACATATTCAAGTACACTCAACTCTTACACCTGTTGAGCAATACAAGACGACAAACACGAGTTTGGGTAAATTGGTCTTGAGACTCTGTAGATTCCTGAATACCCAGGGTGGAGATCAGGTGGAACTATATGGGAAAAGACACTGGGGGAAGCGATTACCAGGAAGCAATGCAAGTACATCTGAGGAGTGGTTCCCAAGCTAACGTGATCTGCACAAGTAAGAGATGTGGCAAAAAGTGCTGCTCCAATGCCACAACACGCCGGAAAGGCTTCTCGCAATGTTCCTGACTGCATCCGACAAATGCTGGAGGGCGGTGCGCAGAGAAAGGGGACTGGAAACCTATGGTGGAGCTGCCCAGTGATCCAACAATTCTGGGAAGGGGTGAAAGACTCAGAGCACCTTAAGGAAAGGTTCTGGATGGTGGGGATGTGGGAACCTGCCACAAGAGGCCTCGCAATGCCACAACAAAGGGGCTTCATGATACTTGTTATAGAAGCTTGGCACATGCTAGCCTAACATTGAAAGGAAAGTACTTTACCTTCAATCTATGAATGGCTACAAAAGGTTTGCAACATTGTCTCCCTAGAATTGGTGACCTATAGGCTTCAAGGAGCCCAAGACGCGTTCACAAGAGACTGGGGGCATCTGCTGACACCTCCAAAGTGACTGCATGCCACAATGGTGCCCTCACAACACCAAAATAATGGACATTATACTTTGAAATTTCAGACCCACTGGAGTTCCTGGCACTCTACACCGAGAGGGTGGAAGGGGGGGGGGGGTGGTTTGAAACTGTTTTACAATCAATGTGTAAAAGAAAGCTTGTGGAAAATTAATAAAAATATTTTGAAAACAAAAGAATCCCATCTAACTCCATCCCTTCCTGTCACCGGTTTAAGGGATGTGCGCTAGTGACCTCAGTTACCGGCACCTCTGCTGCCGTTGTATCCTTGGGATAGTCTTAAATCTTTTCTCGTTCTACCCTGTACGAGTTGTCTTAAGAATTTGCGCGACCCTCTGTTCTTGGGCTTGATGGCCCCTTTCATATGTTTGGATTTCTTATCTGACTTGTTCCTTTTTCAGCTTTCCCGTGGGGCTTCTTGATAACTTCACTGACCACCGGACATGTGTTCTGCTTCTGCTTACTCTCTGACTTGTCTAGAGCCTCCTTATGAGATGTGGTGGCTCCACCCGCGTTGGTCTCGTCCCCCCTCTCAGATCTTCCTCTTGATCTGCACATTGAGTACCGAGGGGGAGAAGATACCTGGTTTAATTCAAAACAAATGTATTTGCCATTACCTCGTGCACTACTGTATCGTACAATCGATTAAACTATTCTAACCCCACATTCAGGGCTGCCAACAAGGTCATACTTAGTTCGGGGACTACTGATTCACTTGACACTGTGCCTTGGAATGGAAGAGCTGAACATTAGGCCATTGCCGGCTCTCCACTAAGTGTCTTGATGCCTGGGTTTGAGGTATCTGATGCGGAGTCTGCTTCCTCTGAACTCATACTATTACAGTCCTGGCGACATGCATAGTCTTACGGGTACTCCTTCCAGTGCCTGGATTTCATGGTCTAGGCTAATGCACTCATCCATTATTGATCTATTTGCATGGTGTTCTACCTCAATCGGCACCGGCCCTGACATGTCGTAGTCTGGTGTGCAGACCAAAGTTCTGCAGTCAAGTGGCGTTCCCTCCTTATCAGAACAAGGCTGAAGGACATGGCTATACAGTTTCTTTTGTTTGAGGGGGTGGGGGGGGGAGGAAGTGATTTTCATTTGATCAGTGCTACTCCGTGAACTCCCTGATCCTACCCGCATTCTGTCCAGGTCGTTGTCCATGGGCCGTAGACTCAGAACTACTTAGATTTTATTGGTTCTTTCTCCCTTTCATGATGCTGAGTCGAACAATCCGTTGCGTTCCCACCTTGGCAACACACTAGAAATAGACTGCTATAACCAAGCTTGTACGGCTCTAAATAGTTGGTAAGAGCTACGGGCGTGGCTCAAAGGGATTCCCCCACAGTCACCACTCACAAAGGATGTACTGGTGAGGCAGCCTTTCTCATGCACCTTCCCCAACTCTGTGTTCAGCCATTAAAGCTTGTGGGCATGCAGCGTACAATGACAATCCGAAAGTTCTGCGTCAAGCTTCGGAATTGGTCCCGCTCTGCACCTCGTTCACTGGCTGCCATGGTTGAACAGGCACAAAGCAACACACTCGCTGCACTCCGCCACGCTCTGCTTGCGCAGCTAGATTATATGCAGTCAAATGCCACCTCCTCGCTCCGATAGACACTGCAAACAGTCTGGAGGAGTGTCACCACGGCAACACTTGCTGCACTCTGATATAGACGTTTATTGAACTGAAAATAAGGAAGAACCCTGCCTGTCCTTAGGACTAAGAGGGGTTTCCCCAGCCTCCAACAAAACTATAATGTCGGAATGTCTGTCAAAAGTATAAAGTCCACTGTCCTGTGTCCTAAACCTATTACCGTCCCTTACACTTTAACAGAAAACCTAGAACTAAACTTCACCCTGCGTAGAACAGGATGACGCCTTTCATTTGAATGCTTCCAGCTTTGCAATATTTTAACTTGCCCTGTTTTTTACTATCCTGCCAGGCCTCTTTCAGTCTCTTTTGGGGAGCTCTTTCACCCCCCAATGTTCGCAACTCTTGTCTTTCTTCAGTCCCACTGGAACGAGGAAGATGGATCTGCACTTTCATCCAACCACAGCCTCTGGGGTATCCCTGTACCTTTGCGGCCCCGCCTCTGTGTACCTTTGTACTTGTTCTGCGAGGGTTCCGGTCCTCTACAACACTGGACAGCTTGTACAGCTTCCCCATGGCTCTCGTGTGCTTCATTTAGTGTCCAGCGGTTGTACCACGCTGGTTCCTCTCTGTGCGTCTGGTCTCGCTTGGACAACTCAGGCAGCTTTGCTTCTGCCACCTAACACTGGATCCCACAATCCGGTGAGTTGTGGTGCTTTCCTGCCCTGCCATTCGCTGCCTCTGTTCTAGGCGGTTCGGTCTGCTATGGGACACCTCCACTGCTTTTCGCTAACACAGCGAGAAGCTGCTCTGGGGCAGGACAGACTGGGATTTCACCTAGTATTTTTCCCTTGCAACCAATTCCACAGCCTTGCTGATAGTTCCTCTCACAAGATGGGGTTTCCTGGTTTCTCCAGTGAGGGAGTCTCCAGCTCCCCTTAGTCTTCCACAGACTGTTGGCATTCAAGGGTTCCCCCCTTCTCTGGGAATCAGCTTGGCTCACTGCTCATTCTGCTTCTGTACATCATTCCTGCTCCTTGCTCTTCCAGGGAGGGCTTCTCACCACTTCCTAGTTTCCCTCCTCTATTTCTCTTCTAGAGGGACCAATCGGAAACCAGCAACCACAAGACTGTTCCTTGTGGTTCTCACAGGTGATCATGCTTCCACGCTTCTCCCTCGTCACAGTACTGATCTTTCGGCTCCTTTGAGGGTCAGTGTAGTGCCTCCTGATCACAGTACTGAGAAGTAGATCTTCACTTGGGTAACTATTCTTCCTCGTCCCAGTACTTTTTATGGGAATGCTAAGATGACAGCGACCCATGAGTTCTTAGTTTAACAGAAAGGGGTTCTAGGATCATGTGATGAGCTGGGAGGCCATGTTCTCCCCTGATTGTCCCTAATCCCACAGGGGGGCTTCCCACCCATGTGATCTCCCGCTGAGTACCACCTTCAGTGGGGCTATCGGGTAGCAACCTCACCTCCATGGCCACATGGAAAAGGGCTCTCCCTAGGGAAGAAGGGAGGACATCTGTAGATTCATCACACAATTGTGTTAAAGCTTGGAAACTATTAGCATACATGGCACCGCACAGGATACATGTCGTGTTCTTGCCCTGAGCAGCATTAATCTCAACTTTGGGAAAGACTGCTATTCAATGCAGTGTAGAGAGGAGTCTTGATCACCATTTACAAGTCGCTGCAGTTTGTACTAGTCAAATCGACAACTGACCCCATGCGTAGGTGTGCATTTGTCCTGGGTAAACTCTAGAATGTTGAGCTGCTACTGATAAAACACATATGGTTTCTGTTGATGACCCAGACTCCTACTGCACCATTTTCAATATATGTGAGACATTCCCATAATCTGCGGTGGTGATATGACTACTATTGTAGATCTAGATCTTGACCGCACAGGTACCGCTGTTCGAGAATGATCGAAAGCTGCTCGCAACATAATTGAGGGAATGCGCAAGTTAGACACGTTAGAGCGCACCTTTGCATACTATTCATCTGTGTACGATATGTCATGTAGAATAGACTTGCTGTTGATGTCAACTTCATTACACAAAATACAGAGTATTGCAGTACTACCCGAACCTACTCCGATCATTCAAAATGTCCCTAACTACTAGAGGTTAATTTGCGCACCAGTGGAAATTCATGTCTCGGACGTTATACAACCTATTATTCTACTCAATGCGCCGTGACCACATACAGTTATTCTTTGAGTGGAGCACTGGATCTATAGATTTAATGAGTGTGCTGAAGCAGGCATTCAAGGTTTACATTTGGGGTATTGCTATTACAATATAATTGGTTGTTTTGAAGACCATCAGGAAGGACATAGATGGCTGTGAAGAACTTTGCAAGCTTGAGAAATCATATGCAAATAGCCCCACAAAGGAAACAATGGTTGATCTAAAACTCCCCCGGATAAGTTTAGAGCAAATGCAGATGGGGAACTAAACTGTATGGCTGGGGCGGTCAGGAGATATGGGGAGTGAGACCGACGGGACAAACAATTGTACAGATTAATAAGGGTGGGAACTGGCAACACCAAAATTCTGATACTACATAACGAAGCGGGGGGACCTGTGGCACTGATGGCAGTGATTACTACGTTAACTTGTATGAGGAGCAGGATGGTAAAACCGCTGTGGAGATAAATGTTCCTTAATGAGATACCCTTATCCATTGCGTCAGAAGAAACGAGAGAAGAACTGGACCGACCTTTCACAATGGAGAAAATACTCTGGGCTATAGCTGGGCTGTAGATGACCTGCCTATGGGCAGGTGCCTTGGCCCAGACGGCTTACGCCCGAAATTCTTGCTTATCATTTATTGGCTCTATGGGAAGAGGCCACTATCTCAAAGGCCCTCCCATTGACGTGCACAAAGCTACCATTTATGCTATTGCCTAAACCTGATCACTCGCAGCTAGAATGTGGCCCATACTACCCTCCATAGTTAATGAATACTGATACCAACATTTATGCAACTGTAGTGGCTAATTGTCTGCTGCCATTCATGCAATATATTATTCACTCAGACCAAGCATGGTTTATTCCATACCCCTGTGCCGCCCTCAATATTAGCAGGCTTTACAAGATTATGGCAGAGATTACCCCACAAGGAAGCCGGTACTGTCACTAGATGCACAAAACTTTTTCAACACGGTTTCTTGGAATTGCATGTTCGGAGACTACGTAAGTGTGTATTTGGCCCCAGATTTCTTGAGTACACCAAAATACTAAACACCCTTCGCACTGCCAGTGTGAGGATGAATGGCCAGCTGTCGGAGACTTTGAATCTCAGCAGAGGCACGAGGCAGGGCTGTCCTCTGTCCCTGTTGTTGTTCGGGATAGTCATAGAACCACTAACTAACTTAGACCCAAGCTGTCGGACAAAGGCATCCGCATTGCAGGCTCACTCAAAATCTCTTTATATGCAGATGATATCTTGAGCCTATGATTCGGGATGTATTAAGGTTGAGCTCGTATTCAGGCCTGCGCGTTAACCAAACCAAATCAGAGGTATTCCCACTCACGGAAGCCACGTTACCCGAGCAGAACACCAGACACCAAAATAGTCAAGCGACCAAATAAATTACTTGGGGATCCTAGTAAGCACAATGCTACAGTCACTGTTCGCCAGTAATTATAGACTGTATGATGTGCTGTAATACATAAGTTAAACAGATGAAGAACATACCACTTTGAATAGCCTGAAGATTGTCCTAGTCATTGGTGATACTTCCCAAGATGATGTTTCTTTTCACAGCATTCCTGTTTGGCATGGTAGAGCATTTCTTTCAAAAACATGCATAAAAGCCGGCACACTTTCTGTGGTACTCCGGTGCAGCAAGGAAGAAATGAGCACACCCAACACTGCCATACAAAGCAAGCGGCCTCAAGGCCTCTGACTTAACTCTATTGGCTGGTCGCAGAGGCGCACTTTGCGACATAGTTCAGTGATGAGCAGCTGCTGTAGCATGTCAGAATGGAGAAAATCGCTGCAGTCAAATATGACCTACGCACTCTGATGATCAGCGACGTATACTCACTTTTGCATGTAAAACCCTGCCCATGTCACTCTGCTGGCCTGGCGGAAAATGTATCAAAGAGGGCGTAGCATCACCATATAGTAAACCTGTTCCACTGGGGTGCTCATTGAGCATCCCACCCAATCTGGACGAGTCAATCAAGCGCAGCTGGCAGTGTACTTTCCTTAACACACTACATGTATTGTATCCGAATGCTGACTTATTGGCAATTGACGATTTGGGACCCGAGAATGCAGTCCCCCCCCCCCCCCAGTGACACGGTACCACTATAAATTGACATTTAAATGGCCAACTTTTACTCACGAACCGGCTGATGACCCATCTATCACTTGCATCACAGGGTCACAGGGCTGCCGTCACATAGTTGCAGCATTATACGCACTCATAAAGCTGTCAGCGCCATCTGCACTAAACAGGCTTTGTGAAAGGTGGGCTACTGATATGGAAACATTCATCACTGGTGACTGGCAGAACATGTGCACACTAACAGGAAATGTATCACTTAACTTCTGAATCAAAGTAATACAGTTCAAAGTACTGCACAGATTATTATATAACTGCTAGATTGAAGCGCTTCAATGGTGGAAATGGGGGGGGGGCCTTTGTCCCAGATGTAGTGCGTAAAATGCTGATTACATGCATATGATGTGTAGCTGCCCCAGGCTACAAAGGTTTTGGCTAAAGGGGTTTGAGAAAATATCAGAAATTTTGGAGAAAGTAATAATGTTGGACACTAAAGTATGTCTTGTTGTCCTATATCTGATCACGAAAGAAAGCAGTGGCTAGATGGTTTATTCCCCTACCTCAATACAATGGAGAAAAAAACCCAGACACTCTAACTAGAATACAGGAAAAACTGTGACCAAACCAAAATAATTTATCAAAAACAAATCTGAGCATACAAAAAGGAAACTCTCAAAGCCAAAAGATATACGACGACAATCCCAAAAGCCACCAACACACAGAAAGAACTATTAAACATGGTCAATGAGATGAGTAATCGCCCTGGATGCAATAACACACTGGTACTTGACAAAAACTATGCTATGATCTTGCAGATCACTTTCAAAATAAAATCACTGACATACATGGGATCATACAAAGTCGACCAATCAACCAGGCCGTGCACCATCCCCTACCTAGCTCGGGACCACAGAACAAGCTGCAAAGCTTTGCCCAAATGTCAAGAATAAATTCCTCAAGCTGGTGAAACAAAGCATTCTGCAAACATCCTACCACTTCAAGGATACAACGGGTGATGTGGAAGACCTCCCTATCTACAGGCCGATCTCAAACATTCCCTATCTGTCAAAACTATAGAGACCTGAACAAACACTGGAACATGTAGAAAATCACCAACTATTGGACCAGGCACCAAGTCTGCTTCAAACCCATAAGAGGGACAGAAACAGCACTTCTCTCCATTTGGTATGACCTAAAGACCAACGCAAACTCCCAACACAAGCTGTGCTCTGATGCTACTCGACCTCTCGGCAGCGTTCGGCATAGTCAGCCACAACATCCTTATCAAGAGACTGTAAGAAATGGGAATCACTAACACAGCGCTGCTCTGGATTAAATATTTCTTGTCTGAAAGAACAGAAACTGTATGGATAAAACCATTCAAATCTGCACCGCGGGACACCACCTGTGAAGTACCACAAGGATACTCCCATTTCCCCCCTCCTCTTCAGCATCTACATGACACCACTAGTCCACCTCATCAAAAGACACAGCGTCACTTGCTACAATTACGCAAATGGCACCCACATCATCTACACTGAACAAGAGGAGAACACAACGCTAATAGACTGTCTCAAAGAACTCTATGAATAGATGAACACTAACGGTCTCAAAGTCAACCCGTGCAAGACTGAAATCATGATTATATCCCAAAACCAAGGAAGCAATCGGTACATCCCATGGCCCACAGAACTGGGAACAGCACCCACACCATCCAAAATTGTCAACCTTGGCATCCTAATGGACAACGAGCTAACTCTACAACCACAAGTAAATGCGATAATCAAGGAATGCTTCTTCCACCTACACCAAATAAAAAATATTCTACGATTCCTCTCCTTCACGCACAAACACTGGCCATCCTCTCCCTCATGTCTGGGGTAGACTACGCCAACAGCCTATACATCGGAATGGCAGATTTACTGACGAAACTAACGTACAGTACGCAGATGCCAGACTTCTCCTCAAACTCGTACGAAGGGAACAAATCACTCTAGTGCTAAAGATTCTAGATTGGTTGCCAGTCAAAAACTGAATTACCTTCAAAACCATGTGATATTATATATTTTATTTATAGCGCGGCTATACACAAGTGTTTCAAGGCGGGGGGGTTCACGGGGTACAAGAACAATCCTACTAGTCCCAGTGACATTGAGATCACGCAAGTGAAGAGGAGAGGAAATGGGGGAAGTGCCAGGGGAAGGGGAAGAGGAGCAAGTGCAAGACATGAGATCAAAAATTGAAAACAAGAAGTGCGGTCAGCAGGTGACAGTTCAGGGTTAAGGCAGAAAAAAGTGTTCGATAAGTGCAAGTGGGGTTGTAGGAAGATACTCCAGAAGAGAAAGCTGGAGATAATTTGGTCCCAGGCCCCAGAAGGCCTTGTGGACAATGCAGTGTCTTGAACTTGATCCTTTCAGTATGTGCATAACACACAGACCAATCCACGGCCTACAAGCCAAATTCATACAAAAGAAAATCGTCATTTACTAGCCGACCACAACACTCCGATCTTGGAAATTCCCTCACCATAGAAAACCGAACCATGAAGGACCATCTAAAATTCAGAAAACTTCTAAAAACCTGGCTCTTCAACTCAGAATGCAACGAAAACTAATTGGCAACACCGACGCCCCATGGAATGAACACACAACTGGAAAGACTGGGGATTAGGCCGGACCACAGCAAAGTGCAGGTAAGTAGAGGCGTCTGAATGTTCCATTTCCCATAGAGGGCCCTACCGGAAGCAAAGGAGAGATGGGGCCGACGTAATTGAACCACAGGTAGAGGGCATTAGAATTAAAGGGGAGAGAGAGGCGACCCACACTCTGAAAAGATGGACCATGGATCACCGGGAGCTCAAGGGCACAGGGAATAGGTGCCCCGCACTGGAGGGGCCCGCGGAGGCGATAGTTGCTGTACACACCGGGATGTGCCAGGAGGTAAAGTTATGTGGACATCAATTATTCTGAACGGGGGGTGGCAAGGGTACCACCACTAAATAGCCCTGTTAACGACCCACACCTCTGCACAGAAAATAGGAGTGTGAATTGTAGTACACCACAATGTACAGCGTTGGTAAGGTTATGTGCAGCAGGCAGCAAAAACTGAGGGGGTACGATAAGTTATCGCCACAAACCAACCCTGCTAATAAAAACCTCAGTCTTCTATGCGGACACAGAATACCCACCATCCCCTGGCCTCCACCATCCTTATACAAGGATCTCCAATCACTTTGCTTCTGGTAAGGACAGCCCAGAATTTGCCAGTGATATTAAGCGATTTGTGCCATATCTCATGAACTCACCTAACCCCCTCTCTCCCCTCCCTCAACCCTCCTTTTTCTCCTCCTTGGTACATTGTATGAATAACTCTGTTACAAACCAATGTGATGCCATATTTGACTCAATTGTGTACCATCAATGCACAATTATACTGCCCCGGCCCTTCCCACCCCATCATGCACTATGTATATATTTACCATGTGTTCATGATACAACCTTGTGCCGCTAGTCACTCATCTTGTCACAAATGCACCTACACAACACTGCACATGCACAGTCTTGACAAAGACTTTGTCGATACATGTGTTGGCTCTTCTTACATACACTTAGCATTGCACTTGCTAGGACAATGATCACAGCAAACAGTAATAAAAAATCAAAGTGTGAACCACATACAACAAGGTGTGCTGACGTTCACCAACCATTAACCCTAACCAGGATGTTAACATAATCCAGCACCATTAAAAAGATTTGCCAACCCATTAGTATACTCTACCATTGGGAACTTGAGCTTTTTTCCAAGCAAACCATGTGCCAGACTGCAGGAATCAACTAATCACTTCATCAGATAAAGCGATGGCGCAGGAGTTGCCGTTCCTCCAAGCTCTTGACAATTCCTACTACAGAAACTACTCACCAAAACCACTGGAGGAAATTGCATATGTGCCAACTGTAACTGTCATACACCCACGAAACCATGCTGCCTCTGTATGCTAAATCTAACCAAGTGAATAAATTGAGTTTGAAAAAAAAGTAAACAATCTGAGGACTTTGATGCAGAAGGGATTATGGGTGTATGTATTTGTAGAGTAGAGCTTGTATGACGGGAACAGCCATGTCCACTCCATTTTCTGTTTGAGGGAAACCACTTTTTATACTCTGGGCCAACCACTAGATGGAAGCCTGTGCAAATGATGTGAATCTAAGCAGGTATAAGTCGCAGAAAGGAGATTACTAATTAAGTATTGCTCGATGTGATATAGCTATGAATGTGTGTATTAGTGCATTGCATTCTTGAGTTTTACCTACACGTGTTAAGGCCTAATACATGGGGGGGGTGCTCTCTTGACAGCCTGTGGCTGTGCTAATCCCTATGGCGATTCCCACCACGTCCTACTCCTCCCTGCCTAATGCTCCTCCTCGTGGGAACTCTTTAAACTCTCTTTAAACAAGCTTCACCATCAAACATGCACTCAAAGTGCCTGCCAGTGTCTTTTCAAAGCAGTCTTCTGTGAGTTAATGACTTAATTGGAGCTTTAAAGCTGCAAATGGTATAATAAAAATGTCTTAACCAGGTCTGCCTTAAGCCACTAGATATATAAGCACTATGCATGTACTTCAATGAAATCTTATTAAAAAAAGCATTGGCTAAGCAAACAGATTTGGCTTGTATATATGTAGTAGGCATATGCCAGGCACTGCTATTAGATGCCCAGATACTTGCGCCATTTTGCACATGCCACCACCAATGGCCAGTTAATACCATCACGGAAGTGCTTAGCAATTGCATTTCTTAAGCCTACACAAAAGCCTAAACTGTTGCCATTGCCAATGTATGTTTCTCTTGCCTTCACAGTTTGAAAACCTCTTGCATCATTGATGTGATTTTTAGAGATTAAAGTTGTCTAAAATAAACAAATGTAGTAAGCAAATTAGTGTTATTTAACTATTCTCAGATTTTTTTTTTTATCTGAGATACCACAATGGCAAATCTAGTCACTGTTCATGAATTTAATGAAGATTTCTATGACCGTGATCTAGTATTGCAAGCAAATGACACACTTCCAACGCACTCCCTTCCAACTGGGCAAGAAAAAATTACCCAAACTATCCTTTACACCGTCCCCAGCCAACACCTTGGAGCACAAGGTTTGCTACAATTCTGTCAGAAAAAACATTTAGAAATCGGAAACATGTAGAAAAGGGAGGAAAAGCTGATGCATTCACAACTCATTTTGCTGGCATCAGCCACAAAGGTTTTTTTATCCTGCGCGCTTTGCAGTAAAAAACTAACTGGTGTGAAGGACGTGGGGCAAGGGCTGTGAGAACTGCGATCTCCATGAAGGTATTTATTGCTGTCTCAATGCCTTGGATTTGTACGAATTTTGGATGCCTTTTGGGTTCTGTTAGAACCACATATAGCGCACATGTGTCTGCTTGTAACTGCAAAGGCACAGAGTCGCATTTCATGTGCATTGCCAAGAAATTATTTCAGCTGACCATAAACTTCTTTGCGTCTCTTTTTGTCTAAGATACATGTTGACCAGCCCCAGTATTTTACATGTGGTGCAAGACAAATACTTGAAATTGCATTTGGTGCAAGCAACAATCTTAACTTTTTCATACTCCTTATAACCAGTTATGTCAGCAAAATGTGGGCTTGTGTGTGTGTGTGTGTGTGTGTGTGTGTGTGTGTGTGTGTGTGTGTGTGTGTGTGTGTGTAAAATCAATGCTCTGAACATTTGTTTCTTAATTTTGGGTGTGGGCTCTCATATGGCATTCATGCTATGCTCTGTCATTTGAACAAATAGTATGTTTGTGGATCGCTAATAACCCTGTACGTAACCCTGTATGTTGGATGTAGTTTGTCTGCCCTGTGCTTATCATGCAAGTGATCCATTCCGTTGCCCTTTGCCTTCCTTTTCTCTTAGACAGCATTTGGTCCTAGTTCCCACCGATTCCATGCAATCTATCGTCTGTGCTTTTTCCTGATTATGGATGTGGTTTTTGATTTAGGTAGAACTTGTTTGTGATCCTTGTTTGATGTATTTCAATATACTGTGATGTATGTTTTATATTGATATCTGCCTGTACTGAGTCACATTATTTTTGGAATTATCTATGCTTCGTCTTCCTGTAATATGTCTTGGTGATTGATATTGTTGTCAGGTTATGCACAAGTTATCCTCAAAAGCTCCTGGTTCCCGTGTGGATAACGGACAAAGAGCTGGAGAATGTTGCTTCATTCAGATCATGGAAGAGAATCCCTGTTGTTGTATACAGGTAGGTTGATGGAGCTTTTATGATGACTTTTATTTGAAATATACACCTCAGTTTTACATTGGACTCGGACAATTCAAGACTTGCACACACGTATGGTAGTTATGCTGCTATGTCAACTTCATTTCTTCCATACCAGTGCTGGACGCATTGGCTAGAGATGGATGAAGCAATGAGACGTGAAACTCAAAACAAATGATTAATCTTGAGGAACGAGAATCCCACCGCTTTAAATACTACTGTATTCCTTCCACTCCATCATCCCGAAGGGAGTTGCAAGGGTTCCACGTGTTAATATCGCAATACAAAAATATTGCTATATTTTTGCGGCATTATTGAGGCATGGACCCTGTGGGGGACAGCCCCGCAACCCCTGTACAATTTTTAAATGTTCGGGGGACACACCGACTCCCACAAATTATGACGCACAAAAATATTGCCTATGGCGAGACAATAAACGATACGTATGCTCATATTTTTGGTGGGGATGATGTGTAGGGATACCATTGGAAGCAGATAGTTTCTGATGGGTCAGCAAAGATGGATGAGCAAATTCCAGCCAGACCCTTTTTTTAAAAAAAAAATTCTATTAATTATATTCTCCACAAATAGTATGAAAACTATCCGCATCGGCCACAGTCAACTCCAGCAACTCCCCCTTCTCCCCGGGTTGAGTTCTACTACAAGATCACCACATATGCCAAAATTATTTTATTTCCCTACAGCCCCTCACACATTTGGAACTCGTGGATGGCAACATCTAAGAAAGTCAGTGGTTTATCTTGCCACCAATGTAGTAGTTTCACATGCTTTCAAACTCTCCTACATGGGGCTGACACAGTTTATATTCGAGACGGACACCCCCAAATCTTCCTTCCATCGCTCATGCACCAGACCCCTAAATTTGGCTAGGATAAACATGGGTTATAAGGCCCATCGATCCCTGTGGGTGTTGAACAATTTCTCAAAGGATGTTAAATCTCTCTGCTGTTCCCTCCTATTTCACAGCCATAAAGACACCTTTTAACTGGAGGTATGAGAAAACGAATCACTACCAGCCAGGTTCTTAATGAAGGAATATTGTCTGGTTGAATGGATTTCAGCAAAAAAGAGTTTACTAACATGTCTCCCAAATGTTTCCCTTTTGTATAATCCGTCTATAGATTTTCTATTCTTGGGGAAACTTTGAATACATGAAGCGCATTCAGATAGATGAGAATGATGGGCTTAACAACTTCAGGGAAGGGCACAAACAAGTCAGGAAGAGACTGGGGAATTGAAAGCATCAAGAAACCCCCAGCAAACAAAATAATTTGTATTTCCTAAGGGAATAAAGCACTTTAGTTCCCCTTGGTACTGAGTTGTCGGGTAGCCAGGCACACTACTTTGTGTTTTACAGAGACCCTGAAAAGCATGTACATAAAAAATGAAGTCCTTGTTTTTTTACACTTCAGGTAATTCAGTATCCTAGGTCAGTGAAGTTATGCGCCATAGTTTCTTCCTACTTCCATGGCATTTAAGGGAATTAGAACCATGCATGATAAAGGCACACCCCTGTATACTCACACCAGAACAGCCCGCTAGGGAAAAAGGCCCATGACACGCTTGCAAGGATGAGTATTTATTTCTCCAAAATACAAATGCATCAGCAAAGAACTCTTCTGCCGCCGAGCAATCTGAGCTCCGTAGGGACATGCAGCACATTATAAGCACAAATAACTTCACTAATGACATAATCATATACGGTACAAATCTACGATCCTCACTAGATGAGCTGTATACATATAGGGCCTGCTCCATATGGGATGCCAGGCCATTGGTCCATCTTCATAAGTTCATCTTTGTCCACGTGGATGCTGCTGGGCTCATCCGAGGTGAAGTCGACCTGACAAATAATTGGTTATGAACACAATGTTATTTTATCACTGTAACGAGCACCTGGCAGATACAGGGATGGGCTACAGGAGTTTCGGGGGGGCGGGCTGGGGGCTTGAGAGCCAAGGTGTCACTGGCTCACACACTTCACTTGTTTATCAGACAGACCAACTCCCAAGGTCCTCCACCTTAGTTTTGGGCTATAACTTTGATGCTAGCCTGCACCGCGCTGCACAAATCACGTGACCCATTTCTGAAGGCGCGATACCCTTGCCTTCTGAACTTAGTGATCGATCGAGTGGTGTAAATGTTTTATGGCTGGTGGTTTGGACAGTGCCATGGCATGCGGGGGTCATGGGATGAAAGCATGGCATAGCTGCATTTCTTGTGTGAGGATCATTGGGGGGGAAGGAGGGCTTTGCTATCTTTCCTGTGGTATTGTACTGCCAAGAGGTGCTCTGCTCCCTTCTCATGACCTTGCAGGGTGCATTCTTTCCCGGATGCAAGCGCCCGTAACTTTCTTAGAACAGTGGATTTTGTGGACTTTGAGAGACCTGTCTGTGGTGGGAGTGATGTTAGCACTTATGCATGGGAATCTAATACTAACACACAAAATAATGTTCGCAGCACCTTTGCCGACTTCTAAATGGCTGCCGCTTGCCAAGATATGAGATATGATATGGGATTTATAACGCGCCTATACACAAATGTTTCAAGGCATGAGCAGGCAAGGGAGGGGAAACAGAGGGAAGACTGAGACAGCGATCCTACTAGGCCAAGTGACATTAAGATCTCACAAGTGCAGGCTTTTGCACCTTTATCTACCATATAGCTTCTAATGCATGCCTGAAGGTGGTTGTGCACCCTCTATTATGAGCATCACCCCTGCCCCCCGCCTCTCCACTACTTCCCTGGATGTGCTCTCTAAGCATTTATTTCTCATTTGTTATCGCCTAGGAGGGTAGGAAGACCCTCTGTCCTTCCCAACAATGGGCTCCACAAAAAGCCCAAGGGACCTAATGATCACAAGCCCCTAAATCACCCCACACTTGTTTACTCCTACATTATGCAGCGAAACCATTGACTCTCAAAAATTAGCTCCGCCACTCTCAGAAATATGTGGTTCAGTACTTCCACCAATGCGTCTTTTATATTTTTATACGATTGTTGAAGGGGTCATTCTGTTCGCCTAGAAATGTTTGTTTAAAAAGGCAAACTTGAGGATGATGAATGAGACTGTTTCATGAAGTAGTACTATTGTATGCATGAGACAATTGACATCGTTGGACCTTACTAGAGAAGCTGTATTGCACTGAAAAAACAAAGGATCGAGCAGGGGAATATTTTCGGTCATCTTCCCAAAAAACAATATTACTTCTCAATTGCAGTCACATTTTCAATGTTAAGCCTAGAGAAACCTGTTCTAGAACTCTCGTGACCGTTTTGTTCAGATTGCTTTAATTTTATGCCCAGGTTGAGAATACTTGGATTCATTACCTTCCGTTCAAGCTAGTCTACACCTTTCAATATTTGGAACCATTCAACATATGTCTTTGGGATTGCAACCTTTGCAGCCCCCTTTCCCTGCCAGCATGACAAATATGTATTGTCTGTTTCTTGGGGTATTTCTCATTAGTATTTGTTTGTACCATTTGCAACCTTTGCAGGTAGTAACAAGTGCATTGTCAAATCCTCTAAAACCGTGTTGAAGTCCACTTGCCTTTATTGTATCTGACATTTCCACCCCAACTCCACACTGCTAATGGGCCATTTGGGCACACTGGTTTGGCCAAGAACCAGTCTCTCCTATTTATTAAGCAATGCTACAGTTCCCTGGCCTTAACTGTGATATGCTGGAATACTGTGTAGTCGCTTAACTGCCCGATACATTGATGAGATAGATACTCAAGATTCTGCAGTGTTTTCATTTGTTCCAACCGAAATGCAAGACCAGAGCTTTTTTCGAAGGTAGTAGAAATGGCAGAGTAGTCAAGTCTTAAGGAGGGATGAGGGCTGGTAGTTGAGTAAAATGAGTCCACACAGTTAACCAACGAAAATACTCAAACTGGTATGCAGAACATATGCACTTCATTATAGATATACAGATTATCAGGTAAAAATAATTGCTATAAGTGAAACATAAGAGTGTATGTAAAAACAGTGAATGTCAGACTACCAACTCCAATAATATGTAAGCCCACTTCCTGGGGGATAGGTACAGTGCGTAGAGCCACAAAAGAGGTGGGAAGAAAAGGGAAACCATAGATCATAAAAAACACAGTAATAAAATACCAGATGCCGACACTGAACACAGTCCCTGTAGCCCTAAACCTCCAGGACATAGTATTAGAAATAATGTGTACTTTGCAATGAATGTATGACATATGATATGGTATTTTATTTATATCACGCTCATACACAAGTGTTTCAGAGCGTGACCAAGCAAAGGGAGGGGAACAAGGGAGAACAAAAACTATCTTTCTAAGCCCAGTGACATTAAGAACGCGCAAGTGCATGGAAAAGGGGGAAAGTGCGTGGAAGGGGGAGAAGTGGAAAGTGCGGAACAGAGGAGAGAACAGAATAAATAAGTTAAATAAATAAATATAGGCAATGAAAAGTGGTAGTGCAGCCAGCAAGTGGCAAGTGCATGATTAGTCAGATAGGGTATATCTGATAAGTGCAGAAGAAAAGTGGGGGACTGTATGGGTACAGATACAGATCCCAGTGCAAGGGGTGGCCCGGAGGCAGTGCAGGAGGGAGGCAGGGCGAGCAGGTACCTGGGCATGAAGGACAGAGTGTGGCCAGATGCCCGTGCCAAGAGAGAAAACAGATCAGCAGGGGAGAAGAGGTGCAAAGGCAGAAGCGAAGAGGAAGGTCTTTAGGTGCTTCTGGAACTGGAGATGGTTCTCCTCAAGTTTCAAGGGGACCGGGAGACTGTTCCAAAGGGAGGTTCCAGCCGAAGTCCGAGATCTGCCGCCAGCTCGTTTCCTTGAGAAACGTCTGACCCTAAGAGTTATAAGTAGAGGAGCGAAAAGCTCGAGAGGGAGGTATTTTGGATGGATAGTTGAAGGTAATTTGGACCCAGGCCCCAGAAAGCCTTGTGGACAATGCAGAGGGTTTTAAATGTAATCCTTGCATCTACTGGGAGTCAATGAAGGAATTTCAGAGCTGGAGAGATGCGATCCTTGAGGCCAAGGACAAGGCTTGCAGTCCTGGTCTGGATTAGAGGTAAAGGGCAGAGAGTGGAAGTAGGTAGATTTAGAAAGAGGCTGTTGCAGTAGTCCAACCTAGAGAGAACCAGAGCTTGGGAGACATTGAGCTTCTGGGGGAGCACGCTTAGGGACATGGCGCCAGAGGCAAGCACAGGTCAGACTTCATTTAGGCTTGCAACACTACCTCAATTTACTCCAAGAAAAAGTAAATGCAATACTACTTGGCAGTAATATATTGTATCAAGACATTTCTCATATGTAGGAGTATAATGCAAGACTTTAAAAATGCATATAAAATCAGTGTCCCAAGCTACAAATTCTATTATTCTGATACAGACTCCAGGAACCCAAGAGGGAGGACCCATGAATAATGCTCAGACAAGTATCCCCAGAGTCGCTTTAGGAGAGTTTTAGGTAAGTTCAAAAGTTCCCCTTTTTATTTAACAAGATGTAGTCCATAAGCACCACCACAATTGTGAATAAAAGAAAGGGAAGTGCCTTTCCTACCACACTCTTAAGTAAATGGCAGCAACCAGCCCCAGGGGACACCAGACAAGACAATCTAAATCGCCAGTGCCAGGTTGGAGACCAGGAATATCCAGGAAGATGCAGCACAACGGGATACAGGCCAACGGATATATGTAGCAAAATGCTTTTGGACACCTGCAGAGATCTTCAACCAAGGACCATGGGGGATCCATGAGAGATCCATGAGGGTAGGCATCACGAAGATCCCAGCAACCCAAGGCCCAGTGGAAAGTACTCCGTCATGGTTCCTGAAAGGACGGTTCAGGAATTATCATGCAAGTAAAGTCTCCTGGATCTGGCCATCCTAGGATTTGAACCCTGTACCAGTGACTTTGCAGATGATGGAAAAGAAGATCGAACAGCCTTCACAGGAGGGCGGGGAGGAGACCCACCATCAAGAAGTGAAATGATGGGCAAGGATGGCTTGAGGAAGTCATAGAAACTCGACCAATCAGGTCTGGCGATACAGAGGACAAAGGATAGCCAACAGGTAGATCACTGGCCCATGAAGAGAACTACAGGGGAGGTGACACAGAATGACTCAAGCAAACAAGAAAGGTGGGTTGTTCGGTGGAGGGTGGGGCGAGAGGAGATGGCCAGGAGAAACAGGGGTGGAGGAGTTTCCAGTAAACATTTTGCTGACAGCAGCGTCCTACGCGCCGGTGGACGACCAAGGAAGAAAAGTGGGAAGACAGTGGTAAAATGGCTGAGAGCCGGTCCCAGCAGGGAAGGCCCAATCCAGTCCACTAGCGGGACCTGGTAGAGGATGAGGACTACCTAGGAAGGACACCCACTGCCATGGTAAGAAACACAAGCTAGCCAGTAAAACCAAAGTTGGTCTAAAAAAATAAGCAGCCATTTTTCAATGCCAACATTTTCCCAGTAGGTAAGTAAACAACAACCCAACTTGCGTCAGGCCCAGGGTCTTCTCCTAAATAAGCCCACACTCATGGACAGCTAAGCCAGTCCTCCAATCACACACCAGGGATCCTAAGGTGTTGGCCTCCAGACTATATGGTTGCTTTCAAAAACTGCCAAACTTGAGTGCACTGCCACAGGATGTGAATGGCCGTCCCAGGGTCATGAACCAGTCCAAACCAATATAGAGGGTGCAGACCCTAGGCTCTGTGTGAGCCTGTGGGTACACAAGGCCATTGTTAGGCCTGCCTCCTGGTTTGCCTGAACATAGCAAGGTCTCTGAAACAAAATGCTGGGAGTACTTAAAAAAAGAATTGATGCTCCATTGGCTACCAAAGAAGTACATTGGGCTAATAATTCGGTACATTTGCTTGCACCCCATGTGAAGCCAAAACTAAAATATAAATGCCCACCAACCTGCTCCCTGAAACCAGAGTACAGTGATATAACCGTACGGCCCAAATGGGGGTGCTTAAAAAAAAAAAAAGCACACATCTCAAGAGCTGAAAATGGCTAACATGGGACCATATTATCTAAAAAAAAAAAAAAAAAGGTACAGTGGCATGGGGACTGCAGCAGAAGTCCCTCGGTCCGTGAAAGGAGGGGGCAAGACTTTTGAGGTCCCTAAAAAGAGACTACAGAACCCCCAACGTTGGAGTTGTGTACTAGTTTTCCTCTCTTGCAAAGGACTTTTTTGTGTACATGTTCCTGGGAGCCTGTGAACCACGGTTCTTAAACCCAGTCTGCTGTGTCTGATAAAGAGTACAGCAAACCTTTAGAAAAGAAATGCCCATCAGCGTGCACATAAACTTTGTCTGACCTCTGAAAAAGACCAAATCATCCTCCTCTTTGCCCTACCAGTGAGGCTACTTGCCACATGCATTATAATGCTTAAATTCTGCAATTTTAAAGGTTTGTCAAGGGCTTTCAGCCAGTTAAAAAAAAACTTTGTGAGTTAAGCTGTTTTCAGCCATCTATGTTTGGGTTACAGATTTCAATCCCAGGAAGGCAGACCCACCTCTTCATCTTTCTAGGTCAATAAATTGAGTACTATAAAACCTGATATTACAGAAAAACGGACCTCTAGAGAATGCCATCAGCCTACACTTTATGCTAGTTTCAGCCATCACCAGTCACACCCATGCTGGGTTAAAAAGTGGCTATGCTGAACCTAACAGTGCTCGTTCTACTAATTGTTTTACATTTAGTTTGGGGGATGGGGGAGGGGGAAGCAGTCTTATTTCTGGTGGCCAGGTGAACTTCTCCTGAAGTCTTCCTGCCATTGCAATTGATTTCCTTTGCTTAAGGTATGTTCCTGGAATGCCCTCAAGGCTCTTAGTCCTAGGGCTGCCTGGTGGCAGCTGTAGTTTATTTTATCTTCACAAGGAGTGTAAGCTATTTTACTTCATTGGTGGCCCAATGTTACTTTTTGGTGTCCTGCTCTCTGCCATTTTGTATTTTAGAGCTTTCTTTATTCAGGGCAGCCATGGCGTAGGCCTCAAATGGCTGTTCTGACCATGTAGGCTCTTTTTGAGCCCACTTGTTGGTTACAACTGGTTTAGACCGTTGTATGTCCCCGGGTAGCCACTCTTGCATCCTGAGGGCGTCTTTGTCCCTAGCCCCCTCTTGTGATGGGTGGGCTGGCTTTAGCTATCCTCGATGAGTAGTGGTATAGAAGTGGAAACCCTGCCATTTGTCACTCTTGTTGCTAGATTTTCTGAAGTAGCAGGTTTACTTGCTTGCCTGTTGGAGGATTTCCTGGAATGTACCGCCTTTGCTGCATTTTTAGGCCCTCATCATGGCATAAGGGCTGGATGCAGTGGTCTTGGCCTATTCACGGTTGGGAATTTCTGCTGATAGAAGTCCATCCCTGCTTCCTCCATCCTCCTGTTGGCTCCACTTTTGTGTTCCATGCTGAAACCGTCTCCAGGCCGTTTTACTGCCATTGCTTTGAGGGCCTCCGGCCGTTGTGCTGGTAGCTGCCGTCGCCTGGAAGGATAAGACTTTCCCGCCTCATCTGCTCCTTCATCGGTCCTAGGTTACCTCCATTGTTGTCTCTGTGGGACCCTCCTCTGTGTCTGGGCCACTTTCTTTTGTCATTTTGAGTTGCCGGTACCTGTTTACAGGGTTCCCTCGTCTTCCCAGCAGGTACTTTCGCTGCTGGCTTGAGGGACTCCATTTTAGGGTGGCCGTTTTCCTTCCTTATGGTTTTTGGAATCTTAGTTAGTCCAAGATTCTGGTCTCGGGGAGCTGGCTGGACACTGTAAACGTGACTTAAAAAGAAACCCTAAACTTACCAGGTAGATTTGCCTCTCTGGAGCAGTTTTTCTGGTAACTAGTGTTGTACTTGCCTGTTGGTCCCCTGGTGGGCACGTATTCTTGATACTCTCCTTCAGGGGATCATTCTTTCTGTGGTAAAGACTTTTTAGAAGCGGGTCATAACTGCATTCCCTATTCGGTAACTATGTGGGTGGGGGCTCCTCCTGTTGTGTTGCAACTTCTCCTGGGACTCATGGTTCTCGACTGACCTGGATCGGGTTCTACCGTGGTCCCCCCTGGGATTGTTTGCCACCAAATCTGCACTTGTGGGGTAGAACAGAGACTTGCCTTTATTTTATACCATACACACAGATGTCTTGCTATCTTTTCCCCATTTAATCTTACGCAACATTTCACTTGACTCCCCTCCCAAGTGACTTACCTACTGCTGGACATTTTTCCTGTACTCGTCTGGACTTCTGGGAATTCTAGGCTAAGAACTGGATTTTTAGCACTTCCATGTGATTTTGTAAGCCATTATTAAAGACATGCTCTCCACTCCTGTAAACGTGAATACTTACTTTGTCTAATTTTAATAACACTATAACTATTTTTTGCTGGAGTGTATTACACGGGCAACTGTGTCTAAAATGTATCTGGATTTTTTGGAGTCTTATGGCTGTGTTTCAGAATTACTTTCCACCCTCCAGTACGGTTTTCTTATCTGCAGTGTGTGCATTTCTATTATTCAAAAACTATTCCTTAGATGGGAAGAATAATCTGGATTGTTGGTATGGGGTGTCTATATGACAATTTTCATCACCGCCCTTGTATTTGTGTTGGATACCTACCACAAGGTGGACCTACAATTTAAACGAGGAGCAGAATTTATCGTTTTGGATCTGAGGGTTTTTCCGCCTCAATTTTTGACCCATAATACACCTTGGGGGCCCACAACTTTCTATCAGACTGCTCCGAGGTCTGCACTGTTTCAACGTGGCCTTGGCCATAAGGTCTAATGGAGTCTCAAGCGAGTGATAAGGTGAGGCTGAAGTAGGACACAAAGGCCTTGCCACACAAGATGGCATGCCATGAGGGAAATTGGGTGCCATTTTCACAACCATGAATTCCATGTCGGAGGTCCCCTCGCCTCGAGGCTTGTGTTGTCTCAAGGCTCGTCACCCATGATGAGACTCCGAGGACGGACCAGAGCCCTATAAAGGTTCCCTTATGCAAAGGGTCGACTTCAACATCTGTGCTTTTCTAACCCCTGGGTCTTCCAAGTGCGTCAGAAGTGCTTTTACCAAAGTTTTTCCTCCTGCTGTACTCTGGCATCTTTGCCTACCTTGAAAAATGCATCGGCTCTCCTATAGTTCCAGGTAGCCTGCGTGGATAGTTTTTCTATTTTTTTTATTGCCTCCCGTCTTAAATGTTGTCACAGGTCATGACATCCTATTTTAAGGGCATCATTGAGAAACTGCTTCTTCCACAGGTACCATTTCCTCCTCGCATACGCAGCGTAATCCGCCTCTTGCCAGAGCCAATTTACTCCCATGCCTCTATTGCCCCCAGCACAAACTCCTCCATTGCCTGCTCCACCACCATTTCCACTGGCTAAGCTACCAGGGGAAGTGCCATCCCCCGCTTCGTGGTGTCACGAGAAGGATCAGGACATCACCTCTCCTAATGAGTACCTTCAGAATGATGGAGGATTTTCCCTCATCAGTCGAAGCCTTTCACAAATGACTAGGAGGGTTGGAAGAAAGTTTAGGCCTCTTCATTCAAAGCCCTTCAGAGCCTGGATGTTGCCTAATGTTCAGGAATTCAACTTCAAAAGGATTTGTCTGAGGCTTTGAAGAACTCGAGCAAGTCCCATTTGGCCACTCAACCAGCAGAAACTTGGACTGAGGTGCAGGCAATAGCCTTCAGCCTTCTGTCCATGCACCCTTTGATGTCAGTGTCTGCAGTGGCTGTGGTGTGCCTGTGTCATGCAGGGTCCTCTGGTGTGACTTCGGCAGCTTCTACCACATGGTCAAACTACCTGGTAAGGAGGAAAGGCTACAAATCACCCTTGGAAAAGGTCTATGCCAGCTCAGAATTACACCTGAGGCAGTGTGATGAATCCGGTGGTGTCCTCAATGCTCTCCCTGGGGCGGCTTCTTCCCATGTGGCTAGAGGACAGCAGCCGCTACTTGATCATGACCCTGGGGGTGGATGCATACGGGAGGATCACAATTGGGGGGGGAGGTAACTCATGGGGACGCCCCATGACACTATCCAATGAGACCTGGTATTCCCATGCCCCCTTCCTTTTCTGGATGACCCTTCCATTCCTCATGCCTTGATGGCATGTTATAGCTTACCTCACTCCCCCCTAAACCTACTATAAGCATCTCCACAAACTCTGACTTTACAATAGCGCGAGTTGACTTTCCTTTTTCTAATGCTGAAACCACTGGCACAAGGAAGATGAGCTCAGTAATGCATATCCATGAAGATATGCAGCAGTTGAGCGTGACACGCGAGCAGAAGGCCAACCATACGCAAGCCCCAGAGAGAACACTGGGACACCCACATGCTGTTTACCGTGGGAGAAGCTATCCCGGTTGCCAACAACCCGGTGTGTTCGCCCGAGGGATGAGGGGACACGGGGCATGCAAACAATGGTGCCAAAATGAAACCTAAGTGAATGTAATGAATGAAACGTAAAGAAAAGTGCCATATAATTTAAATAAACCAAACCATATGACAAGAGATTGAATAAGTGGCACATTTGCAAATTTGACAATGATGTACAAAGGAAATTGGTTGAATGAGACAGATCGAAAGGTGCCAAATAACTTAAAGAAACCGAATAGTGTCATAACAAGAGACTGTCAAGGTTGCAACTGTGGTCAGTGTGAGTATAGAAAGTGCTGGCAGGAGAGTATACCAGGTATTTGGAAGCAAGAGGCGTTTTATGTAAAATCTCGCCCTGTCTAGAGGACTTTCCATGGAACGTCAAATTGGACAGTGTAATTAATGAGAATCCTAACGGAAAAATAGCAAGAGATAACCAAGGAGTATGAATAAAAGATATCCTTGAGTGAGAGGAAACCTGGCAGGAGAGTACACCAGGCAGTATTTTGTATGCTCTTTCTATTGATGTAAAGTACCTCTGAGAACTGCTTTGAAGTGAAGAGAAATGCAGGGTAAGGGAGGTAACCTATGGAGCTGTGAGCTATATTTACTTTACTTTTGTTGGCTTTGAACATTTCTTCTTTTAGACATTTGTCAATTTTTCAAGGCCGTAGACATTTCACTTTTACTTTTGAGTTGATTTTACAATGTGAGAGTCAGAATAGTATTTTAGACACCGTACTGGTAGTTTTGGACATTCTGACGAAGGACTGACCCATTCGTTTTATTTTGGTGGTTTCATTCCTGACACTTGAGCAGGCAAATTCTTATGCTCTCCATGCAGCAGCCAATGAGCAGCTCTGGAAGATTTGTCAAATTTTCAGGGTGACCTTCCTGTGGTAAAGTAGCCTGGGTTTTGTGCTGTGCTGGTCGATGGTGCATTATGTTAATAAGGCAGCTAGGCGCATGTGCAGAGTTCATACATTGGACTACTGGCATAGCTACTCTTGTCAAAGAGTTCACAGAATGCTAGGAAACATTTCTCAACTTAATCTTTGGATGGGTCTGAACTCTTTCATAGCTCAACTGATGAGGTGCGGATGATAACCAAACAGCCACCAAAGTCCTTCCAGGCCTCCTCATTTGGGCAAATGTTCAGGTCTGGAACCTCCCCACGTGCAAAGAAAGAAACCTAACCAAGGGATTCTACCTCCCTGTCAGCACCACATCGGCCCATGGTGAAGACTAGCAAAAATTATGTTTTCGCCCAAGTGCAGGATTTGAGATTTTGTGGCGGGTTGGAGCATCATCTTGCAGCATCTGTGGATTCTCTATGGTGGCCAAGAACTACAGGCTAGCCCTCCCTCTTCAGGGGCTAGGTCCACGGTATGTCTTTGGGAAGTGTGAAAACTCCTGGACATGAGGGCATTGGAATGTGTCCCTGCTGGAGGGTCATGGGTTCTAGTCCAGACTCTCTACTGAACCTCAAGAAAAGCTGGGTGAGCCTGAGATCAGTACTGAATGTGTTGCCTTTCATTCATTTCCTTTATAACCCTAGAGAAATTTAAGATGACTCCTACCCACATCTGCACTCATCCAAGGGGGCTTGGCGGGGAAGGTGGGGGGCAAGGAGAGGGGAAGACTGGTTCTGGTCAGTGGACCTGATAGATTACTACCTGCATATTCCCATATGGCCTCCTTACAGAAAATGTCTGCACCTGTCAATTGGAGATGCGCACTACCAGTACAGAGTACTGCCATTTAGCTGAATGCTGCCTCCAGAGTCTTTACAAACTCATGTAAGTCACCTGAACCTACACGACTAGTCGAGCTGTGTCACATCTTCAGCCATCTGGGCCTTTCCGTCTGTCACAGGAATTCACAATTCTGGCTGAGCGAATCCATTTATTTTTATCGGTCTCCATTGGAGCACCTTAAGAATGAGGGTCTACCCTACCCTGGTCCGAGTGATGGATATCAAGGAGACGGTACCCTCGTTTTTGCATCGAAAGGGGCTATCTGCATGCTGAGTCCTGTGCTTCTTGGGGCTCATGTCCTCAAGTGTGCTTGCCTCTGCAAGCCTCAAGATGAGGAGGATCCAGTTACACCTTGCAAAATACTGGAATCAAACCAGAGGCACCAGTCCTCGCTCTCATTCAGGTGACTACACCCAGAACTACTCTGTTTCAAAGAGGAGATAGATATGGCAGGCATGCCCATTGCAGGCCCACCTCTCGAATCGGTTGCCACAACAGAATCCTCACTGCATTGCTATTGGGCTGTCATGGACAATCAGTGGAACAGCATCGCAGTATTCCCACAACTGTAATTATTGTGAAACTCTGCCTCCTTTGAGGACGGCAGCGTCTTAGGCTTGTCTTTCCGACTGTCTGCAGCTTATCAATGATCCTGTGTTTGGTGCAGCAACATTTTCCTCATCCTTTCCTTGAGAGCTTTGCTTTGTTGCCCCATACCGGTCTTTCCCTTGCTCCCCTCTCTTGCGTGCTCTTTCACTTGTTTGCCTTCTCCCTGACCTTTGACCATGCACCCTGTGCTCTGTCCGCCGCCTTTGTACTACATCCTTTGCCTCCAACCATCCACTGCCAGCTTTCTGCATACATACAGCAGATACCATCACGTGGTACAGTAGCAAATCTTTTGACTACCCCCGTATTTCATCCTCACCGGTGCAGGTTATGGTCAATCTTCCGATGCGTTCAGTTCTCTCTTCACATAGGCAATGGGGAGTCTTCATGGCATGCTAATACCAAGTGGACAGCTACTCTGCGCTCACGTGACGTGCATCTTAATAGATTGTGATGCCTTCATATAACATTCGTATTCAAAATGGAAGTGCTGCAAGATATAAGGGAAGAAATGCAGGCACCGCGCCACAAAGTGGCGGCCACCCTTAAACAGGAAAATGCTGCGCTTAAGCCATGTGCCAAAGAATGACAGTTTTGGAAACTGAAGCCGTGGTACTGTGCTCTGGTACTCTGAATTTTGATAGAGACCCATGCAAGTTGGTATTCTGCAGTCACTGCCACATTCAGTTTCAGATAAGTGGATTTTTCTAATGATAAGGTAAACTTAGTTTATATTCAGAGCCACCTGAACACAAATGCCCTTGCCAGGGCTATCCCTTATGTGTCCTCTGGAAACCCTCTTCTTGATAACTTTGAGAATTTTTAAAATGCTATTTTGGAGATGTTCCAATCCCCTAACCAAGATTCTTATGCCAACATTAAGCAGTCGAGATCTATCGGTGGGAGGGAGGGGGGGCAAAAAATCATCCAGTGTATCAGTAGTTTGACAATTGGCTGCAGATTTGCAGTGGTCGGACATCACACAGCATACGCTCTTTAGGTGACACCTGAGCGACGAATACAAGGATAACTTGGTACATGTTTGAGACCAGCAAGTTATCACTTGACTGATCAAGTGATAAGCATAGACCACAGATTGACTGAGACGAGCCAACCTTTAAAATAATAAGTAAACTTGCACCAGCCTCCTCTGCGTCCACCAAACCAGAACCCACTTGTGGATTCACCACCAGTGCTTGAGCAGTTGGTGGTGCTAATGTGATCATTCATTTAAGTAGAAAGGAAGAAAAGGTGGCAATTGAGATTTTTTTCTGTCCTGCGAGGGTTCTAGACTCTAAATCTATGTCCTCAATGCCCACTGAAACCTTCGGAAACTTATGGGCTGGCTGATGGACAAAGGCATCAGCAGTTTCGTCTCTGCCCTAGAAAATATTGGTTGCCTATGTCGCTGGTGATGCTATTTGCTCTGAGCGTGCTTATTTGGGATGCCACAGTTGATCCAGTGACAACCTAAAACTTAAGCATCTAAAGGGCATTGGGGAATTAACTCTGAAAAAATAAATCCCTACAAGAGCCAAGACAGAAGCTGCAATTATTGAAGTCCTAGAAGGAAACCCGCTGACCTCGAACTCTCGCGAGACACTCCATCTTAATGGATCGATCCATTAATCACCACACCAAGGCCATATCTTTAGATATAATGTAGTGCTTGGTGTTGGAATTATCTTGGTTGGCTTACTACCATATATAAATGGGGTCCACTCTGACTCTTAAATGTTCCTCTGATTTATGTACCGGAACCTGTTGTAAATACCCAAAGGTGACTGTCGTTCTCCAGCCATCCTCTGCAATTGTATTCAGTTAACTCTGCCATCTTTTCTCTTATACAAGATTTTTCTGAATTTGTTGTTACGCCTCTGCCACATTATCTGTCAGATTGTGAAATCCACCTCAATCTAGATAAACCTGTTCCTCACAGCAAGATGTATTCACTTGCCAGAGGGGAGATAAAGCAAGTTACAGAAGTGTCTGTCCGAAGGCTAGAGAAAGGGTCACATTACACCCTACTTACTCTCCAGTGGGGGCTCCTCTCTTTGAAGTACCTAAGAAACAGGATACTTTGAGACCATGAATCTACTACAGACAGTTAAACGAAATAACAATATGACCGAAATCCTTTGCAGCTAATTCATGACGTTCTGGAATCACTAAGACCTTCCGGTGGGTGCACCAAATTAGACCTTAGAGGAGCGCGTACCATCTTGTCAGGATAAAAAGCGAGGATGAAGGGAGGACTTTGGGGCATGTAGGGTTTGAGATCATGCTCTTTACATTATGTAATCCCTCAACCGTTTTTCAACGTTACCTGGATTCCATCTTGTATGACCTTTTTGGATCCAACTGTCTCAGTTTATTTGAATAACTCCCTGTGTTTTTAGCAACTTTGAAAGAACACATTTCTCATGTGAAGGGGTGTCATCTCCAGAGAAGTGTGAATTTAATTAAAAACGGATTGCTGTGCCTGCGATCTGTGATCTATGCAACCCCGGAAGGTCAAAGCCATCTTGGATTGTCCCAGCCTAACTCATGTGAAAGCCACAGAATGTGTTCATGCTTGTGTTCTAGTTATAATTTCAAGTATGCGAGTTTGCCAGCTGAAGTTGCCCATTTGCTCAGCCAGGAAAACAGTTGGATATGGGATTTCCAAGCTGAGGACTCCTTATATGAACTGAAGATTGTTTTCACCAAAGCTCCCGTATTGCAACATACAGCGACACTGTCCCATTCATCATTGCAGACAATGCATCAGCCTTCTTCCTTCTGACTGTTTTACCATGGAACAAATCTACATATCATGAAATCTGGTGGCCTATTACTCCCACAAATTAATTTCTAGGAAGCAGAAGTATGCACCATGAAAGAAGCGTTCGAAGAGTGGCAATATCAAGTGCAAAGGGATCTCGTGTATGTAACTGTTTGGCCTGACCATCAACCTACAGTGCATGAGCACAATGGTGTAAAGAAGTGTCATCCAGTGTACAGCCTACTTTTTCCCCAATGTGAGATTGTGATGATGTACATTGCATGCACGAACAAAAATGCGTATGCCCTGTCCTGAGCCTTGGAGTCCAGGGGTCGGTCTGGAAACTCTGGAGAACCCACAATTGCTGACAAACATTTCTTGGCCTCGTTGGTACCTTACCTCCAAGTCCAACTGGAAACCCAGTGGGATCCCTATTTAGCCAGGATTACGTTATAATGGGTTACATCCCGTGATGGCTTCTTATGTTATTTGGGGTGGTTGTATATACCTACATCTATTTTCCATCTGACCATTATTGGAAGGGATCAGATTCCCATGTAGCGGCGCATCTGTAAATTAAAGCCACAACAGAACTAATATTCCCCACCTGTTTTGATGGCCAGGACTAACGAATCAAGTAACTACCGACGTGTTTACCTGTCCTGCTTGCGCCCAGGTGAAAATCCTCAAACACAACATGTTGATTACTGCAGGTAAATTCTCTGCATAACATTGAAATTTATTCAAAGGTTTATAGAAGGGGGTAGTCTGTCTTCTGCTTACTACCCTTCTAGTTTAAACCGTCTTCTAGTTTAAACCGTCTACACTAAAGTTAACTGGCCTGCTGCTAGGGCAACTAGACATAGACATAAGCATGCATGTTGCCACATTCCTATAGTCAACCATCTAATTATACTATGCTCAGAGTATTTTATAATAAAATGTGCAATGTGATCATCTAATAGTTTTTGTTTAACCTTTGGAATAAGGAGCAAAGTCCTCATTTTAGGATTGCTTTTTTGAATTCCTAATTTTTCTCTTACTGGTCATGCAAGATGAAAATATTTTTTGTTGTTGTTGTTGTTGAAACTATAGGCATAACGTATAATCAGAGGTACTGGTATCTTTACTAACACCGGAGGAAAGTGGCATATTACAATTGACAATTGCCTTGAGAAAGCTCGTATAGAGCGACATGTGAGCAGTTTTGTATGTAATCCAGCACATTTGTATGCAATTTCACGTTCAAATAAAGGGCATAGATCACAACCTAGGACTTTGTTGTGTAACTTTTGACCCCAAACCATAAAATGTGAGTTCTCTGTAATCTGTTATGTTAATTCAGAGTATATCTAAAGTAAATCTAAAATTAGCAGGCAGCACTGATATCTCTCAAGATACCTTAGTAACTAACTTGGTTTTGGTTCAGTTGCCTAGAATGATCTGCATCTATTAAGTCACTGCTTTTAACGGAGCCATAAGTAGGATTGTACCACTCTGAAATAGAATACAGACATCCAGGATGAGACCATGTGTAGAAAGGTATGCACCGCTTGAGAAGTTGTTTTCAGAGGTTACATATACTTGTTTTTGAATATCTGCAGTTGGGTTGACTTTGTTTGATCGACCATTAGTAGACCTTTTTTTCCATTATGGGGAGGTCGCCCATGCTCCCTTTCAATTCCATGGCTAACGTACTTCCACTACTCTATCCCTATACACACGTGTGTGTATATAAACTGCTGACCTTCAAAAGAGATCTGCCGAATTCCTTCAAACTGTTTAAAGCAAGATCAGAATATTGTGCTGTACAAAGACTGCATCCCATAGCACACACAAGTCATGCCCATCTAAAGGGGGCATCAACAGTGATGTAATTAAGCTTGTTACAACTGATAGAAGGAAGATCTGATGACGTGAATGCCACATTTCCATTTCGGTGTGAGCAACATTTGAGCATCATTCTTACCATTTACCTCTGGGACAACTGAATCGGATGCTCTACTCAGTCCTTGCCTTCAAGTTTGCTGCTTATGAGCAGAGCTTAATTTCTTTGCATACCCTAAATCCAACTAAACGAGGCACCCATTTGCCAAATATAAATATACCATACACCGTTTCAAAGGCAGGCATGGGTTTGTTTCATTGTAAACAGTGACATTCTCGTACATTGTGTTTAGATTTTATACTTTCATCTTCTAGTTCCTTTACAAAACCCTCCATTCCGCCTTTTATTCTTTGATCATCTTCTCCTGCACCATTTCCATCCCAGCACCACACTTTCCAGTGGAAGCAAGGGAAAAGGAGAGTGACGTGTGGATCTGGAAGCAGCCCTTTAGTCTTTGAATACAGAGTTGTTCTGGGATTCACTGAGTAGAGAAGCGTGCATGCTAGATCACAATGGTAATGTGGCAAAAGTTAGATACGGCCTGATTGGAGAACAACCCAATTTCCTGTAGGGGATTGGTGTCGAACAGGACTGTATCGTAGCTACAACCCTATTTAGCCTGTACCAGAATAATTTAGAGGGGTTTCTGGTTGAAGCTGCTGAATGTTCCCTGTACGGAAGGCTTGGATGTGGGCTACTGCTATTTGCAGACCATGTTATGCTACTCATTTGTGTGGTAATAGCAATGCATGAACTACTGTGTGCATTTTTGTAATGACTATGAATTCAAAAGAAATGGTCCTTAATGAGAGCAAAATGCAGCCAATATTGATGGGCCAGCTAAATGCTTTAGGGGAAATATCTGCGTAAATGGTCGATGTTTAGAAGTAGTATCTCATTTTGACTATATGGGCATCTTTTGATAATAAAACGAATGGAGGTGGGAGGAAGCACAGGTAGGAAGGAATGGGAATACATCTAGTCAGTCTGCCAGTGAATTTGTGATTCACACATGGGAGAAATCCCCCTGCACAGGTTCTTGATGTCTATCGACTGAAGTCAGGTCCATAGGCTATATACAGTGCTGAATTCTAGGGTTATTCAGCATGTCCTGCTTTGACAGTAGATGAATTTCGAGGGGATTGGGGCCTCCGACGTATTCCATATCTATGACAGGTAATGTCCACAGCTGTGCTGCTTCGGAAAATCTTCGGCGTCCTGCGTTGAAGCGCCGTCCCCGAGGACCTCCTCCGACGTCACCCGATTTGATAAGTAGGACGCACGATGCCCGTAGCCTCAGTTCCGTTTTTTCCGCGAACGTGTTCGCTTTGTGAATCTCGGTACGCCTCGACTCTTTGGAGTTTGCTGTATTCGTCTCGGTTCGTTGAACCTGTTCGGTTTTTGTGAAAACCTGTTCGTGACGATGTCTACTTTGTCTTCAACCCCGCGACCGGGCTTCAAGAAATGCGGGGACCGTGAGTCCTAGCTGTCGGTCACAGACTCGCACGACGCCTGCCTCTGGTGCCTCGGGGAGGCCCACAATACGGACGACTATGTCGACTGCCAGTCGCTCACAGCCAAGGCCTTGCGGGAGCTCAAGAAGCAGCTGTCGGTAGGTCGGGTGTCTAAACCCCAGAAGTCGAGGTCTACGGGGCTTTCGATGGATGACTCGAGAGGCGACTCTCCACGTCATCGTCGGAAGTCCAGTGGGTCTCCTTCCAGGAGTCTGTCTCGCCACTCCTCTGCCTCTTTGTGGCATTCCCGGAAGCGCCGGCATCGGTCGCCTTCCCTGTCCTCTTCCGAGGACTTCCCCCGTGGCCGGCTCGCTTATCCCACCATGCAAGCGACACCGGAGGAATGGGCTTCCTTCGGGAAGCAGATTTTAGCGATTCTTGAATCGCAGGGCACCGGTCTGTCCGCGCCTCCGAGTGGGGTCGGTCGGCACCGGTCGAGAGACGCCGCTCGTACGCCTTCGGGCTCGGGTGGTCGGCACGGCTTGCGGGAAAGGTCCCGCTCGGACAAGGGTAGCAGTTCTCGCCATGCCCGTTCCAGGTCCCAGTCCTCGACGAGCTCGAGACCGGGTGATCCTGTGCTGTCTTCGAGGATGACATTGACGCCTGTGGCGCCGAGGTCGTCGCCAATTTCTCTCGAGGCTCCGCCTCCGAGGGGGTCGTCGACGCTGTCGGCGCCTAGGTCGTCGAGAGACACGCTCGGAGCTCCGGCTTCGAGGCCTGTGTCGACGCCGTCGATGCTGGCGGCGCTGCAGCTGACGTCGACGCTGATTCTCTCGACGCCAGCACCGACTCGTTCGGCGCCCTCGACGCCTTTCGAGGCGGTGGTGTCAGAGGGGCCCCGTGGCATGGGGTCAGCCCCTAGAAAGGCTCTGGCTAAGGTCAGGCATAGCTTTGGTCCCCAGGTGTCTTCCTCTCACCGCCTGGAGTACATTTCAGAGGGTGATGAAGGCTCTGATGAAGTCTTGGTTCCGGTACCAGATGAGCTTCTCTCGGGCCATAGCCAGTTTGATGACCTGAGGCAGTCACTGCATGATGCCAGTGGACTGGACACCTCTCCGGAGGTGGAGTTTTCTAGGCAGGAGCTTGGCACTCATGCCGATTCTTCATACCGGCGCCTTAAGTCTCGGGTCACCGAGTACTTGGGATGGTCGGCTCCCCCCAGGGGATTTCGTTCAGGATGATCTCACGGACATCCTTGATCTTGGTCCCCCCACGGACCCAGTGCTGCCGTTTCATATGGCTCTGCAGAGAAGGGTTGCGGTGGCTTGGACTGCTCCGGGGAGTCTCCCGGCAGTGGGCAAGTCTTTGTTGCGAAAATACCGTGCAGCCAGTAGCTACCCCTGCTACTTGTCCAGGCACCCCACTCCGGAGAGTTTGGTCGTGCAGGTGGCTCCCGCCCCGGCAAAGCAGGCGTCGTATCCTACCATCCCTCCGGATAAGGACGACGAACGTTTTGACGGCTGGGCGAAGTAAGTGTTTTCTTCAGGGGGTATGGCGCTTCAGGCAGCCAACTCCATATGTGCCTTGTCTCATTTCACACACACTCTGTGGAACTGTGTTGCATTAGCGGCTGAACATATTCCAGAAGTGGACGAACGGGATGGTTTCCTTTCTATGGTTCAGGATGGCAAGGATGCCATATGTGAGGCCGTTCAGTCGGGTTTGGACATGGCAGATTGTGTCAGCCGGTCCATGGCGGCGAGCACCGTAATACGCAGATTTGTGTGGTTGCGGAAGTCTGGGTTCGCTCCTGATCTCCTCAACATGCCCTTTGACGGTGAACATCTTTTTGGCAGCAAGGCTGCCAAGAGCCTTGAGAGGTTGCAGACCTCCAAAGCTGCAGCAAAGTCGTTGGGCGCTGCAGTTCGACAACCTCCGCCTTTTCGTCCTAGGGGACAACAATGGAGGGGAGGTTCCTTTCGCTATTACTCGTCCTTCAGTAAAGCAAAAGGAGCTGTCAGTCAAAGAGGCCACTCGGGCAGTTGCCTCTTTGCCCTCAGGCAACGCTGCAGCCGCTACCACTCAATCATGAGGCCAGGTCCCATGGTTCGCCGGTTGGGGGAAGGCTGGCGCAGCATCTTGTAGAGTGGCGTGCCATTACTTCAGATGTGTGGGTTCTGGAGATCATAACCCACGGCTACTGTCTTCCTTTCCGACAGAGGCCTCAACAATCCACCGGGAACCTCTCTTTGAAGAGTCCGGATCCGCTCCTTGCGCAGGAAATTCAAGCCCTGCTGGAGAAAGGCGCCATAGAACTGGTGCCTGTAGCGGAGAGGAACACTGAATTGGTATTCCCCTTATTTTTTGATTTCGAAGAAAGAAGGGGGATTGAGACCCATCATGGACTTGCGCGGTTTGAACAAACTCCTCAGGAAGGACAAGTTCAAGATGGTTACTCTCTCTCACTCAAGTCCACCAGGCCCTTCAACTTCAGCATTGGTTGGTGTCGCTCGACCTCAAGTACGCTTATTTCCATGTGCCGATCCATCCCAAGCACAAGAAGAACCCGAGGTTCGCGGTTCGCGACTCGCACTTTCAGTTTCGGGTCCTGCCATTCGAATTGACCTCCGCCCGAGGGTTTTCACCAAGCTCATGGTGGTGGTGGCAGCGCATCTGAGGAAAGGGGGGGGATTTACGTCTACCCCTACCTGGACGATTGGTTAAATCAGGGGGAGCTGTCCCGAGCAAGTCCTGGATCATCTGTCCGTCACCTGCCACACCCTTCACAAGCTGGGCTTCTCCCTCAATTTAAAGAAGTCCCATTTGACGCCAACACAGCGGCTCCAGTACATCGGAGCAGTGCTCGACACATCCCTGGGGCTGCGTTTTCCTCCCCAGGTGAGGGCTCTTCACATTCAGCAGACGATGCACAAGTTTCAGCTTGCCCAGACTCTCCCAGCATCTGAGTTCTTGAGACTGCTCGGCCTCATGGCATCCTGCATTCTTCTGGTGCCAGAGGCTAGGTTGCGGATGAGATCTTTGCAATGGGCACTCAAGCTCCAGTGGTCTCAGTCCTCCGGCAGGTTGTCGGACTCTGATCAGGTGCCGCCCTCTGTCGCCCAGGACCTTCTCTGGTGTGCCGTCGAAGGCAATCTGATGAAGGGGGCCCCACTTTGGTTGCCCTGGCCGGAGGTGACGATCGTGACGGACGCATCCCTCACGGGATTGGGAGCTCATGCCAACGAGTTGAGTCAGCGGTCGTTGGTCTCCTTCGGAGTCCAGACTCCATATCAATCTGTTGGAACTGATGGCCGTCAGGCTAGCCCTGAAGGCTGTTATGCCGACTGTGCGAGGAAAGAGTGTCCTAATTCTAACGGACAACACGGTGTCCATGCACTACCTCAACAAAAAGGGGGGCAGGGTCACTTCCTCTGTGCAGGGAGGCGATGCAGCTTGAGTTCTGGGCCATACAGCAGGAGGTTTCGATCTCGGCTGTTCATCTGGCCGGAGACAACGAGACGGCGGATGCTGTGAGCAGGCAGAGCGCGATCTCTCACGAGTGGGAGCTGGCTCAGGAGATTCTCCTGGAGATCTTCGCCCTTTGGGGGACCCCTCAAGTGGATCTCTTTCCCTCCAGTGTCAACCTGAAGTGCGAAAGGTTCTGCTCGCGGGAATTTCCTCCAAAAGGAGCCTTAGGAGACGCGTTCGTGGTGGAGTGGTCATTCCCACTGCTGTACGCATTTCCTCCAGTCCCCGTCATCCCGGTAGTACTGTGGAGGTTACGGAGGTTCGGTTTGCGGATGATCCTCATTGCTCCGGTGTGGGCCCGGAGGACGTGGTACCCGGACCTTCTCGACTTGTCCATCTGCCCTCCACGTCGTCTTCCCTACCGAGACGATCTGCTCTCACGGGAGGGGGGTCAGGTTCTCCATCCAGAGGTCAGATCCCTCAACCTTCACGCTTGGCTTCTGAAAGGTTGAGGTATAAGGATTGGGACCTCCCTGAAGATGTGATGGAGGTGTTGCTCTCGGCCAGGCGGCCGGCAACAAAGTCTCTGTACCGTTGCCGTTGGAGAAAGTTCTGCGACTGGTGCAGAGTTAAGAATGTGGATCCTTTTGAGTCTGACATTCCCAGGGTTCTGTCTTTTTTGCTTTTCTTGGCCCACGGGCTTGCAAGTGGGGACCATTAAAGGTTATCTGGGGGCGGTGTCCATATTTAAGCGCTCGTCTGAAGAATGTTCCTATTTTAAGATTCCTTTAATTTCTCAGTTTTTGAAAGGGCTCACTAATGTGTTCCCTCCGTTACCTTTTCTGGTGCCCGGTTGGGATTTGAACCTTGTTCTTAAGTTTCTTATAGGTGCTCCGTTTGAGCCTTTGCATTATTGCCCTTTGAGACTGTTAACTCTGAAAACTGTTTTTGGTTGCGGTTACTTTCCCTCGCAGAGTGAGTGAGTTACAGGCACTTTCAGTTAAGCCACCCTTCACTGTGTTTCATAAGGACAGGTTTGTCCTTAGAGTTTGTCCTTCCTTTCTTCCGAAGGTGGTATCGGAATTTCATTTGAGCCAGAAAGTTGTTCTTCCAGCATTCTACCCTCCTCCACATCCTGGTAAGGAAGAGGAGAGGCTCCATAGGCTTGATCCTAGGAGAGCGTTGAGCTTTTATATTTCGCGCATGTCCCGGGTCAGAGTGGACAATCAACTTTTCATTGGTTACACTGGAAAGCGTTTGAGACAAGCTGTGAGGAAACAGACTTTGTCTCGTTGGATTATTTTAGCTATCTCCGAGTGTTACCGCTTGGCGGGTAAGGACCCTCCGGCTGGCTTGCGGGCCCATTCTACCAGGGCAGTGGCTGCGTCTACTGCCCTGCAAAGGGGTGTTCCTATTCATCACATCTGTGATGCAGCCACCTGGGCTTCAGTACATACTTTTGTACGTCACTACTCCCTCGATTCCATCCGAGGGCAGGTTCTGGCCTTTGGCAAGGCAGTCCTTTATTCCGCAATTTGATTGGGCATGCTAAATTTGTATTCTAAATTCTTTTCCCACCTCCTTGCTTGGTACTGCTTTGGGAGTCTGTCATAGATATGGACTATGTCGGAGGACCCAATCACCTCGTAGAACAAGTTACTTTCTTACCTGGTAACGTTCTTTCGATGGGATGGTCCGACGACGTATTCCATATCGCTCCCTCCCTACCTTCCCCGCTGCTGAATTTCTTTTGCGATTGCAGCTTGTGTTCCGCAATGCCTTGTGTGTCTGACTGGCAGAAAACTGGTGTCACACGTTCTGGGGGAAAAAAAACTACAACTGAGGCTACGGGCGTCGTGCGTCCTACTTATCACATTGGTGACGTCGGCTGTCGGAGGTCCTTGGGGACGGCGCATCGACGCAGGACGCAGACGCCGAAGATTTTCCGAAGCGGCACAGCTGTGGACATTACCTGTCGTAGATATGGAATACGTCGGACCATCCCATCGAAAGAACGTTACCAGGTAAGAAAGTAACTTGTTCATTCCTTCCTTAGAAGCTTCTTTTCGTTGTCAAAGGGAATTCCAGTTGGACTTTTACGTCTAGAGACTTGGTTGTGTCCCATTGTTCAGATTGCTCGCTTACAAATTGCATAATGGATTAAAATGAGGTAACTGGATGCCAAAGTGCATCAAGAAACATTGAAAGATATTTAAGGCTTGGATGCTGATATGAACATCCAGTGACTGAAACAGGTAAAGAAAACTTTGTATGAATTGGACTTAGAATTCTGTTGGCTACTCTAAAGTATTAGTTTTCGGGTAATCCCTTAGGCAAGCGAGGGAGAGTTTTTGGGATGTGAAGGAAGGTGATGTTGGGTAACCCAATTGAACACCTTATGGTGTTCTGGCATTTGAATCACAAACCTTTATGGGGGACTGAGGTTTATGTTGCCACCACAAGTATAACAAAGGAGGCCATGAAGCTATTTATGCTGTTTAGATCAGGATGCCTCGTTATGGGCTCTTTATGTGTTTGGCATTGGGCCAAGGGCAGCTCTCTGTGATTTGTGGTACACTCCTTACACTTGGGCCCATGCGGTCACAGGTGAAGACGAGAGGTACTCCTATCACTCTTTAGGCCAATCCATAGTAACATGTTTAAGGAAACCATGGAATACTGCACATGCACTAAAGATGAGAGGCTGACGAAGTAGTGGCCCAATGTCACTGAGGCCTAGCACAAAAGAGCCCCATGCTCCTAGATTTGTGGGCCTTGCTAGGACGGTGATCTCTGTGGGAAAGTGATATTCTGGTTATTTATGGAATTTGGAACGTTAATTGACATGTCTTATTACGATTTAGTTATTTCATGGAGTCTGCATTAACCATTACGCTTTAGTGTATTTCTATGATGATGTATTGCAATAAGTTTCTCAACAATTTGATAATGGTAAAAAGAGATATCTAGGACGAAAGTGAGACTAAAAGATAGAGGGGGACATGAGGAATAAAAGAAAAGATCAATGAAGTGATATCGGAGGTAGAGACATGAAGACTGTGTATGTGTTGTAGGACTGTGACGATGACCAACCTCTTCCCAACACCCTCTTTTCTCTGTAGCATTGTTTTGGCCACAATAAATAAATATAAATAAATATAAGGTGCTTATATGTGCCCAAACTTAAAAGAAAAAGCTAGGATGCATACAGTAAGTGTGGCTGCATGCACACCAGGAAGGGGGAAATCCAGTTGAATTGTAATGTATCCTTACACCAATGGGAAGACTAGACAGGAATGTTTTGACAAAGTTGTTTTAATCAACGTTCAACCAAAGGTCAATGTATATGTTGCTTCAGAAGTTTGAAGTTCTGAAAAAGATACTTGATGTTGAACAGCCGTCAGATTTTTCATTAAAACAAAGAAACCCTTTTCACCAGTGTTGCCTTTCTATCTGTTCTGGTTGTTTTTTATTTTATTAACAAACCTGTTTTGTAAGATGTCTGGCCAAATGACTCACTATCCATTTCCACCACAATACAGGCATCAGAAGAATGGAGCTGTGATTGCACGGTGCAGCCAACCAGAGATCAGTTGGTGGGGCTGGCGCAATGCAGATGATGAATATTTAGTGACTTCAATCGCCAAGGCATGTGCCCTTAATCCTGGAGGAAAGATCAGCAGTGGGAATAGCTGTAAAGGGGTCGGTGAGGGAAATGGCACTAAAGGTGGAGGCGAAGGAAGCAACAATGTGGACACAGACTTTGGTAAGAAAGCTAAAGAAATTCTGCCAAGTCATAAACTGTGTGCCTGCGTTTAGGTGTTGAAGCTATGATGCCATAGACAACATACATTTATATTTAGTCGACAGTACTTGTATGCTGCTAGTGTCATGTACTGTCTCTTACAGATCCACGTGCTTTGTTATATTGGTTTCTAATGATTGTGTTTAAAATTGGCTGTAGTATCTTCCAAAGAATTGTCGATCATGGGTGTGCCGTAATAAGACTGCCTAATCGGAATGTGTGAAATTCCCATAGTGGTCACGCCAGTGCATCTTCAAATTGCTCTGCTGTTGATTAGTGACCGTGTTGCAGAATATTGATTCCCACAGAAAATCATAAGTCAAAAAGCATTGTCTCAAGAATTTCCAACAGCTACTTACATTTCCTCAGCGATTCTTCTAAATTGGGAAGGTTATGCCCAGTTATGCGTTCTGAGTGTGAGGTGTCAGTGATCACAGATGCACCTTAAAGATGATCCCCTACTAAGCTCATCCTTTTGAGGGTTCTTATGAAGGTGAGGATGATGTAATTAACCTCCTGTCCCAGGTAGACATCCGCAATTCCATGTTACATTCTTTTGCCTTACCCACACCCAGACCAACCAAATCAGTTTCGTCTGATTTATTTCTACAATACTCATCTATGATTCAACCTGCCCTTACTGCTATTAATACCAACATTATGAGTTTGTGTAAACTCTGAGTCGCTTGATACAAAGGTTTCTCATCAGTCAAAACAATTTGAACTGCGAAGTGGTTATCAGTGCATTACTCGTCCATACAGTCTAAGCGGGTTCACCTGTCTAATGACTAATGCATTGGGTAATTCGGTGGAATATGTTGATGTTCAGAATATTTCTAAGTCCATCACACAAGCATACACCTCCAATCATGAGATAGATCCTAGTTCTTGTGTTCTACCTTGATTTCTGGCATCATACGCCCTATTACCAGCATGTGCCCCCCCACCCCCCAAGCTCAAATACAAAGAATGTAACCATTGCTCACCCGCCCCATGTTAGCTCTGAAGAGGCAGAAAATGAACTTGGTACCAGTAACTGAGCCACCATCGGGCCAATGCTTAAGCCACTCAGATGCGCTTTAAAGTCAGGAATCCCAAATTTGCTAAAAAGAAGCCCCTGTCTCTGTTGAAGAAAACAAAGAATATGGCAAACGTGAAACACACCAAAAAACACTCAATTCCTTTTTCAAGGCACTGAGCAAAACGACTGTGTCGCATGCTAAAGCAGCTGCTTCGGCTGAGCAGGTACCTTTCTCAGCTCTAGTGCCTTTACTCCCCACAACTTTACCACTGGTGACCTCTGCTGTTTTAAGCTCACTTAATAAAGATCAAGTAGGCGGATCTCTTTTGCCTCTTTAACAGTTAGTACTTGCATACAACGAACTAAGGGGGCAGAGAACCATCAAGCCCCATTAAACAAACAAAATGCTGCTTTTTCTCCCTACTCCTGATATTCCTAGTGGCCTAATACCTGCTTCCACAGTTCAGAGTTCGTAAACTATGCCAATTCAACCCTCAATTGCACAGGACTTTTTGCCTGTCACTTTGCCACCCTCAAAGAAATCTGTAGCCTTTTGTCCGCAAGTTCACGTAAACACAACAGGCGCTGTACCAACGTCACAAGATGTGTTTGAGAACTTGAAACGGAGAGTGGATGAATACCTAGCCACAAGCATGGCCAAAGTTCTTTCTACCTCCTCTGATCCACAAAGAGGAGTGCAAACTACTCTTCCTCCCTTCACGGTTGGTTTCAGTGGCCACATCCCTCATACCCCTTCATATACTGATCACGCAGTGTGCGAGGAACCTAGTCGCGCATACTCCAGAATAAGCCCAGGCTCAGACCCTTCAAAATTGAAATGGCTTCCACTGAAAAATAGCTTGCAACCAGCCTCACGCCATTTGCATCCACGCCGAGCAAATTTTCATACATTTATTTTGAAATGCAGAGATGGGAATTTCCCAGTCTGACCTGAATCGCCAGTGTCTCCTGAACCCCTTTGGTGATGTCCCTGAATTGCACAACTTGACAACACAAGACATCGACCAAATAGTTAATCTCTGATCTCACACGTTCAGTAGTGCGCCTATGGATTCTGGAGTAGTTTGGGACTCTATCGGGCGATGCAGGATGCAGTTGTTTGAGATGGGTTTTCTCTTAGCAGAGGACCCGGAATGCGTCCCACCCAAAGCACAAAATACCATCTTGAAACCGAATATTTACCAAGGCGTGAATAGAGCCAGCCAAGATACCCACTGTGTTTCCACCCAACAGCATTAACCACTAACGTCGGATGCCCCTTACATCCTGAAAATCGCAAGCTGGAACACCAGGGGCCATTCACATCTGCACTCATCCATTGCTAATTTGACAGGCATCCATCATGTGATAGCACTACAAGAAACGTGGCTCATCACTCCTCCACTATGGGATGGTTATGATATTACTCTGCTTCCAGCTCTCCCTAGTGGAGGCAGACCATCTTCAGGCCTTCTTGTAGCAGTTAAAGGCATAATCTAGTAAAAAATGTTATTTAAAAAATAGATAGGCAACATAAAAAAAATACTAGCATTCTCTTTTTTAAAACTTCTTATGTAAAATTTTGAGCTATTCAAGCTCAAAATTCGCAAAAGCAAGCACATGGGCGCATCCATTTTGTGAAATGGATGCCCTCCTGTGCTGGTTTTTGCTTTTGCGGCACTAATGAAGGAAAAGCCAGCCAGCTGTAGTAAACAAAAGCTACCGCTGGGTGGCTTTCCCTTCATTAGTGCTGTACGCGGAGGACGGGGACCGGAGACCAGAGCAGGAAAGCTGCAGCTGAATCTCGGTAAGTGCTATTTATTTTTTAAAAAAAAATAAGCACTAGCTGGGTTTTTTTTTCTACGTTTTCCGGGCTGGAGGAGCCCGGAAAACTTAGAAATAAAACCGCAGCTTTAAAAATGTATTTATGTTTGCGTTCACTTTTGAAGCGACCGCAAACATAAATACAACGTTATTGTGTTGGAAAACGCTGCAGTTTTTCTTTCCAAGTTTCTCAGGCTCCTCTGACTCGGAAAACTTAGAAAAAAAAACCCAGCTAGTGCTTATTGCCCTGGTCATCCGTTGGTGCTCAGATCCAGCTAGTCCAAATTATTAGCAATACCCAGGTGATTGCACTAGTTAACATCTACTGCAACACCGCCACAATGTCAGATGACATCTTCTATGATGGTTTAACCACGATTTTGGACATGATATTGTTGAAGCACACAATCACCCACACAATTATTGTAGGTGACCTTAATTTGGACTGCTGGAACCTGACCTGTAATAACCGAGACGTGCAGAGATGGACCAATGTTATGAAAGACCAACATTTTTATATGATCAGTGGTTCTGTCGATGGGGACCTGCCCCCTAACCACACGTGGCACCGTGGACTCAGCACAAGTGCCATTGATTTTATATATATATATATATATATATACCTTTCTGAGGCTTGTGGAATCTGCTTAGATCACATGCTCTGCATAGGCCGACATCTAGTGGAAGTTGTTGAGTATTAGTTTGTTTTTCGAAAATGGGCGTCGACACAGGGCGTGCCAGTAATACTATCCCTAGAGTGACGCCCCTGTACCCATGATCCCTCACGCGTGTAGGACCCTCAGATAGTTTTTTTCCGCCATACTGGTTGGAAGTATTCAGCGGAGTTCCCTTGTATTAGCCATACTTTGAAAAATATTGTTATTTTCCCCTTTTCCTCCACCCTAACGTCGAGCCACCGAAATTCGACACTCGACGCCGAACCGGAGAAGAAGGCGACCATCGAGAACTTCACGAAGGAGTGAGCCTAGGAAGGCCTCTGGCCTCGGCCCGGGCCTCGGAAGGCCTCTGGCCTCGTCCCTACAAATAGCGACAGTGGGTGGTGGACATACTCTACACTCTTATATATTCTCTTATATATATTCCTACACTTACCAGCCCGCTGCCTCAAGGTGCGTATGGAGGGTACCCCTTTCCAATTTTGCCCAAAGTGCAACCGCAAGTATCCTTGGGTTGACAGACACGCCACATGCAATCTCTGCTTGCCAAGGGATCACCCCGAGGCAAATTGCAGAGTGTGTAGTAGGTTCAAACCTAAAACACTAAAAGACCGTTCCACCAAGCGTTGGGCCCACCACGCCAGGCGTCAAGAGGCCATGGCCGCGGAGGGTGCCTTCAGCGACCGCAGTGATGCTGTACTTTCGGACAGCGAGGGCAACACGGCGTCGAAAGACAGCCAGGCGCAGGTCCCCGACCTCGGAAGGTCGTCCAGCAGGGCGGCTATGGGGAAGAACCCCGGCGACGTAAGCGCAACCCACAGCATTTCCAAACACACGAAGTCCCACTGAGACTCGAAGCGCACGTCAAGCTCTCGGAAAGAGGCACATAGGGAACGGTCCGAATCGGCATCCTCTGAGCGTTCGCAATCTAGATCGCCGCATGACGCCAGGCAATCATCCACTATTGCCAAAAGTGCATCACTCCCCAAGGTAACTGAGGTTCGATCGTCGGAAGACGAAAGCGAACTCTATCCCCAGACTGCACTCCAGGAGTCGGCGTCAGTACAAGTAACGCCCATTCCCGAATCCCAACCTACACGGTCGAAGGATAGTACCACCACTACCGAAGCTCGACGCCAGGCGTCGAAAAGCTCCGAAAGCCCAAAGAAGCAGGGCAAACACACTTCCAGCCACGGGGAGGGGGGAAAACAGAGGAAGCAGTCTCAGCCTACTTCCACACCGCAGAAACATTCCACTCCACTCAAACAAACAGGTCGCACACCTCTATTATAGATGAGTCAGGGAAACTCCCCCCCAGGCAAAGTCATTCCCAGTTCAAGAGAGTGGTCCAGTGAGGACATAGTCATGACAAGAATGTCATCATTGGCAGATTTCTATTCTAAAAATCCCAAACATTTTCTCACTTATAACCCCGACGGGTCAGCACCCTCAGGCTCCAAGGATCCTAACCCCCCAAGTAAAAAGTCCCAGTTCGAAACAACACAGTCTTCAGATCTCTTCCACATTCACCCTTATTCTCAGGAACAAGAAGATCCTTCCCTTTGTGAGGATACAGATTTGGGCATGTTGGAAGAACAGACTGGGACAGGCTACTATGGGGACGATAAGGAACAAGAGGAGGAAGAGGACGACCCAGAAATATACAGGGTAGATTCCCCAGTAGATAAAGAACCACCGGTTACTGACTCCCCTGTCGACAACCAGCCCCTCCTAAATGAGGTCCTATCTAGAGCAGCAAACCACTTCCACATTGACACTCAGCGTGCTCAAGAGGAAAGAGATTTTGCCGAAGAGTTGGTGGGAGAAAGGAAACCTGTTGCGCAGGCCATCCCTATCCTCAAGTCCATCCAAAGAAGAATAGACCCTTCACTGGTAAACCCCAATCTCACCAGGGCAGTCAATCCCAGGATTGAGAAGCTATTCAAGGCAGCCCAATCGGACCCACTGTATATAAGAGGGCATCTGAAACCGGACTCCCTAGTCGTTACAAACACCTGCAAAAGGGCAGGAACACCCTTATCATCAGAAGCTCCTCCCGACAAGGAGAGCAAGAAAATCTATGGGTTCGGCAGAAAGGTTGCCTCCACTTCCGCCTACCAAGCAAGAATCGCCAACTCCACCACCCTACTGGCGAGTTATAACTGCCACCAGTGGGAGGAAGTCGCGGCACTCATAGATTCCACTCCAGAGCCCCTAAAGAGCCAATTGGCACGAGTCTCGGCGGAAGGGAGAGCCGTATCCGGTTGCATTTTAAAGGCAACCTTTGATGCCGCAGATAATGCCGGTAGATTGATGGCAGAGGGTACTGTTATCAAGAGACACGCTTGGTTACGGCAGTCTGGATTCAAGGCCGAAACACAAGCTTCATTGTTAGACAAACCGGTGGAGCCAGATCTATTGTTCGATAAGGCGGTCGAGGACGCGCTGAAAACTGTCAAGGACGAGTATGAAACACTCAAGTCCCTAGGTCAACTAACCACCAAACCCCCTAATCAAAGGGGTAATGGTAATTTTCGCCGCACACGCGGACAAAATTCCCAAAGAGGGTCAAACTATTCCCAGGGCCATGGTATGCAGTGGAACAATAACCAACAGTCTATCCAAGGTTATAGTAGAGGGAATAAGAGAGGACGGGGTAAAGGTAGAGGCAGCCCCAGTAGAGGCGGCGGCACGCCTCCACCAAAACAGTGACACTCCGTTCAGGGTCCCTTCTCACGCATCCCCAATAGGAGGACGCATTTCCAACTTCACCCAAGCTTGGGAAGGTATCACATCAGACAGATAGGTGCTGTCCACAGCGTCCGCAGGATACTGCATAGAACTCTTGGAGCGTCCCCGAAACCACCCTCCACAACAAAGAACACATTCTCTAGAACACCAAAGAATCGTCCTCAAGGAGATCGTCAATCTGCTAGCAAAGGACGCGATCGAACTCGTCCCGGGACACCAGGTAAACAAGGGTATTTATTCAACTTACTTCCTTGTACCACAGAAAGATTTAACAATGCGCCCAGTATTAGACTTACGGCCTGCAAACAAATGTCAAGCCCCAAAAGTTTCCCATGACTACTCTCCAAGAGGTAATCCCCCTCCTAAAAAAGGGGGACTACATGGCAACATTGGACATGAAAGATGCCTATTTTCATATTTCCATGTTCCCAGCGCACAGAAAGTACTTGCGCTTCAAGGTGGACAGTCGGCACTACCAGTTCCAGGTACTGCCCTTCGGAATAGCCTCGGCTCCAAGGGTATTCACCAAGGTACTGGCGGTGGCGGCAGCACACCTACACAGGGAGGCAATCCCGGTGTACCCTTACCTGGATGACTGGCTCATCACGGGGGAAACCCCAGCGATTTGCAGAACGAACATTCAAAGAACAATCGACCTCCTCTTCGAATTGGGTTTCTCAATAAACGAGAAAAAGTCCAAGTCTGGTGCCAAGCACCTCCAAACAGTTCCTAGGAGCTATCCTAGACACACAAGAGGAGTTGACCTTTCCATCAGAGGAGAGAATTCGGAATATACTACTGCAAATTCCTTAATATCAGGCCGGTCGTCAGATAACGGTACGCAAAGCAATGCGTTTGCTAGACATGATGGCGTCATGTATTTACCTGGTCCTCCACGCGCGCATGCGCATGCGTCCCATGCAGGAATGGTTGGCGAAACTGTGGTCTCAGGCAAGTGGTCAGTGGGATGATCTAGTGGTGGTTTCGCCAACACTGGTACAAAGCCTTCACTGGTGGACAAGAGAAAATCTGTCCAAGGGGAAACCCTTTTACGATCCCGAGATACAGGCGGGAGTCACAACCGATGCATGCCTAACAGGGTGGGGAGCTCACCTCCTCCACCACACAGCTCAGGGGCTCTGGTCTCACTCAGTGGCCAAGAATCACATCAACCTGCTAGAGCTTCTGGCAGTATTCAGAGCGCTTCAAGCGTTCGAACCCTACCTGCTGAATCCGTCAGTGCAGATCCGGACAGACAGCACTATAGCCATGTTTTACATAAACAAGCAGGGAGGGACTTGTTCGCCAAATCTGTCCAAAGTTGCCTAGAAAATTTGGATATGGGCACTCAAACAGAACATCTTCCTGTCATCGCAACATGTTCCAGGGGATCTCAATTCTCTAGCAGATGCACTAAGCACAGATCCCCTCCCAGAGGAGCACAAATGGTGTCTACACAGAGAAATCGTAGAAGATCTCTTCTCTCAGTGGGGTTCCCCCACCATAGACCTAGTCGCCACAAGAGAAAACAGACAATGCCCAAGATTCACGTCCAGATTCCCACAACCAGGATCCCAGGGGAACGCCCTGTGGATGAACTGGTCAGGAATGTTTGCATACGCTTTTCCACCAACTCCTCATCAGGAAGGTGGTGAACAAGATGAACAGGGAATCGATGACGCGCGTCCTAGTTGCTCCCATGTGGGCGAGACAACCGTGGTTCCCACACTTACGCAGGCTAGCGACGTGCAACGCCATCAAACTCCCGGGCTGGTACAACCTACTGTCCCAGCATCAAGGTCAAACAGTACATCCTCTACCCAGCTCAATGAACCTAGCAGCATGGCTCCTGAGGTCATAGAGTTTGGACATCTAAATTTACCTCAAAGATGTATGGACATCCTAAAAGAATCTAGGAAGCCTAACACGAGGCACTGCTACTTTGACAAGTGGAAGAGATTTGTTATCTGGTGCCAGAAGAGACAAATCAACCCAGTTAATTGCACTCCTTCAACGATTGTTACATACATGCTCCACCTGCTGGATGCAGGACTGGTTTTTAACTCACTGAAGGTGCATCTGGCAGCTCTGTCAGCATACACCACCTCCCATAACAAGGTGTTGTGGTGGAAAGTTCCAGTGGTTAAAGCCTTCATGGAAGGAGTAAAGAGACTTCACCCTCCTGTTTCAAACCCACCACCAGGGTGGGACCTTAATGTGGTGCTAGCTAAACTCATGGGCCTCCCATTCGGACCCATGCATAAAAGCAGTCTCAAACACCTGACTTATAAGACAGCCTTCTTAGTAGCTATTACATCCATAAGAAGGGTTAGTGAAATTCAGGCTCTGTCAGTGCAAGATCCTTTCTTTACAGTTCACAAGGATAAACTGGTTTTGCGTACACACCCTAGGTTCTCTCCTAAGTTTATTTCCAGATTCCACGTGAACCAGTCAATCGAGCTTCCGGCTTTCTTCCAAAACCCACAAAGCTCGGCTGAGGTGAAACTACAGACCCTAGATATGCGTAGGGCGGTCCTCTACTATGTAAACAAGACCAGACCGCTAAGAAAAACAGGCCAACTGTTTGTCTCCGTAGCTACAGGCAGAGAGGGGGATCGCGTCTCTAAAGGTGCCATCTCCAAGTGGATTATTAACTGTACCCAGCTGTGTTACTCCCTTTCTGAAAAAACTTTGCCTTTCACGCCAAGCGCCCACTCTATAAGAGGCATTGGGGCCACTCTGGCTTTCATTGCAAATGTACCCCTTGACACCATTTGCAAAGCAGCTACTTGGAGCTCTATTCACACTTTTACTCAGCAGTACTGCATTGACACGCATTCCAAGACAGGTACACAAGTGGGACAAGCGGTTCTAAGACATTTATTTGCTCATGTCCCTTCTCACATCCCACCTCCTTCTTCAGGTACTGCTTGCTAATCTATGCACAGCATGTGATCTAAGCAGATCCCACAAGCCTCAGAAGGGATACATTACTCACCGTAATTGTATTTCTGATGCTTGTATCTGCTTAGATTCACATGCGACCCACCCTTCCTCCCCTCTGAGAGAAGGCGCATGGATGCTTGTAGTCTTACCTATCTGCTTGGATTATCTGTACTCGCGCTACTCCTCATGCTACCTCATGTCAGAAAAAAAATACAATCTGAGGGTCCTACACACGTGAGGGATCATGGGTACAGTGGATGTCACACTAGGGATAGTATTACTGGCACACCCTGTGTCGACGCCCATTTTCGAGTTTCGAAAAACAAACTGTAATACTCCGCAACTTCTACTAGATGTCGGCCTATGCACAGCATGTGAATCTAAGCAGATACAAGCATCAGAAATACGATTACGGTGAGTAATGTATCCCATATGAGTCCCCAACTCTTTCAAAGTGTAAAAAAAACTAATCATTAGTGATCAATCTCATAGTGACCACAGACTCTTTGTTGCACACATTGCTTGGGATTTTTCTAAAATCAGAGCAAAGAGTTTTGCAGGCAGAGGCGACAGTCAACTCAGCAAGATGTCGTCTCCGGTGGAATACAACCACAGTAACTGCCTTTAAGAACATAGTTGATTTTAATGCATCGCATTCCAATAATGAGCAATATTCTGATCTATTAAAACCGTTTATGAAGACTTATAATTCCACTTCATAATCAAGTTCGACATTTTCATACCTTTGATGCAGATACTCACCGAATCAAAGCTGAGTTAAAAAAACAAAAGAAAAAACTTTCATTATCACAAGACCTGTACTGCTGGCAACTCTGAAAACGGCTAAATGCTGTTACAAAAATTGGTTGAGAAGTCGGAAAGCTTCTCAATTTCAACAAGACAGTGAAGTGATGCAAAGCGCCATGTCCAATAAAAACTCCTCTGATATGTGGCAATTGCTGAATAACCGAAAATGCCATCTACAGGGGGATGTACAAATCAACGGTGTCCATGAAACAGACTGGGTCAACCATTTTTCATCTTTGTATACTGACCCAGCTTTTGCAAAAATAGTTTATACACCTACATCCCCATCTCCATGGCACCTACACATGTCTCCAGACACTATTCGAGTTATTATAATGCAGGCTAGCTCGTCCAAGGCGATGGGCCCAGATGGGTTATCAAACTTTATGTTCAAATCTCATCCAGATGAATGGGCTAACATTCTATATAAAATCTTCTGCAAAATATTAAGAACACGCTTCATTCCACGGTCTTGGAAAACTTCAATAATCATTCCTATTTTTAAAAAAGGTGATCGCAGTGTGCCCTCTATCGGCCCATCGCCTTACTGGATGCGCCAGGAAAAGATTTTACTAAACTGATCATTTCTGAATTGAATGCCTGGACTCTACAATCCCAGCTCCGTGACCCCCACCAGACGGGATTTGTTGCGGGCATGGGCACAGCCATAAAACTTTTTGCCTTAAATTCCATCAAAATGCAATGCCACATGCATAAGCAGCAGGTTTGTTTCGCTTTTGTCGACCTAAATGCTGCCTTTGACTCGTGAGTCGTCTCATCCTGTTGTCAAAGCTCTGCAAAGATCATTGTCCTGCAACACTATATGATGTTGTCCATTCGTTGCACTCACAAACTTACATTCGAGTCTGTCTCTCTCAAGATGGTTTATTAAGAGACCAGATCAACACTTCACGATGCTTAAAACAAGGATGCCTATTAGCCTCTGCGATTTTCAATGATTCCATCCAGGATGTTAGATTTGTTTTAGTCAGTGTTGTATCGGATTCACAGAAACTTAATAATCAATTAATCCAAACACTTATGTACGCAGGCGACTTAGTTCTTATTTCCAAAACACAGCTAGGTCTACAGCGTCTTTTTGATGGCTTTTTATAATTACACACAAAAGAATGAGCTACAAATCAACATAGCTAAAACACAAATTGTTGTCTACTCACTTAGGTGGGTTGGACCATTATCCTATGTCTGGCCCTTCGACCAGTCTCCTATAAAAATGGTGCCTCAATACACCTAACTTGGCATATTTGAGTGTTCTTCTCAAGCAACAGGCCATCTAATTCGAGTGGAAATGAGGCTTACTTCATCCATCTCACCTGCAAGAATTCTTATGTACAAATATAGAAAATGTTCAGTTACGCCGGCATGGCATTTCTGGAATATGAAAATACTGGCTCTTTTATATGGTTTAGAAACATTAAATGTCAACTCACCTTTTCAATTTTCAAAATGGGAAGCCAAATACTGGGGGCATATACTACATCTACCCAACTGCATACCTGCCGCCTGGATAAGGTATGAATTAGGTTTGGTTTCCCTTCAGGCTGTGTACAATTGGCGTTTATGTTCTCTTTTCAGAAAATGTTTGGTCTCCACTGATTTTAATGTTTTGATGAAAACCTTAACTAAATAAATACATTTTTGTCACAAATCGCCCATTCATCAAATTATGGCTCTCAAAGGTCTATCAGGTGTTAAACTTGGCAGACTTTTCACTGGAATTATTGTTGGGGAGAATTCTCTGTTTAGGCTGAATTTCCTAACCTAGTGAGTCCCCCAGCAGCTTTGCTGGATTTTTGGGGTTTATTATTTTCTCCTGCCAAGAGTGAGACTCTTTTACCCTCACTCTTGGGCATGATTTGAGTGTGTTTCTTTCACTCTAGACGTGTTTAATAGCCTGTGGGGTCTTTTACGCCATAGGGCTTCATGTGTTTTTGTGATGTGTGTTACACAGCACCCGTAGTGCAGTAACACAGGGGAGTCATAGTGACCCCCCAGTATAGACTCCATACCCTGGGACTGACTACTGTCTCCCAGGGCATGTAAAGTCACCATTGACTTTACTAGTCTTGAATTCTGAACAGAACCAGTACAAACCATCATATTGTGGACGTACTGGCTGGAGCAATTCGATTGCCCCGGGGTCTGTTAGTCGAGGGGGCACGTCTCCGGCCCCCTGATCGAGTTTTGGCTGGTGAAAGTGGATACTACTTTTTATATTCAACCGCGAATATTTCTCTATGGGATTTTCTCAATGTTCGAGGCTACTATCTTTATTTATTTAATTACGATAGCCTCGAACATACCGCCGGTTTATTTAATTATTATTAATTCTCCGGTTGGTATTTTTTGCCAAAACTCGATTCTAAAATGGCGTTTGTGTTCTCTTCTGTGACTCCAACCAAAGTCGAGCCCTTTGTTCCACTTTTTGGCGGGCTTCTCCACAGAAGCCCTCCAAAGTGGTGCCACTCTGTCTGGGGTACTTAGGAGGGGTGGAGAGGGATTTAGGCACCCTGGACTGAGTTGCCTAGGCAACTCAAGTCGCACTCCGTCCCGATTGGCCCAAGTGGTGAGCCGGCCGGCTCACCACTTAGCATGTTTGAGTGACAGCTAGGCTGAGTGAATGGGGGTTTTCTGCATAAAAGCAGGGCTTTGGGGACTGAAACTTCAGAAGTCGCCACAGGACCTAAGAATCCAAAGAGGGAGAAGCTGAGCCGACCTGCCACGACGACACCACCGGTGGAGCCCTGCTGGACCGTCTCACCACTTTTCCCAACGACAGAGGAGATCTTCCGCCGGAGAGTCTTCTTCCTTTGACTGGTGGGGATAACCAGTTTCACCGTCTTTTCGCCTTCCCGACGCATCTCGTGGCCGCCTTGCCTGTGCCAAGCACCCCGGCAACCGGAATACCACGTTTTACCACAACCGCGAAATAAAGGGTAATACCTTCAACCGGAAAACTCTGCGGCTGGTTTCTTCCCTGGCAGTGACCTTCATCTTTCCTCCAAGTCGAGATCTGCTCTTCCCCTGGACGACAACGAGACTTGCACCCACTGCCAGGAACAACTGCCACCGCTGGAGGATCCTTCCCACTTAAGGTACCGTGTCCCGCCTGGCTTCCCTTGCCACCCACTGTACGGGGTAGATTTAGCCCCCGGCTTTCGAACCTGGGTTAGCCTGGGACATCCTGGCTAAACTTTTCTGAGCCTCTCTAAACTCTTTTCGAACTCTCTGCAAGACTTTCTAAGCCTAGTGTAACTGTGTGATCTTGGGCGCATTTGTGCTCTGCTCTCTCTAAGAGTGGGCCCAGCCTGTGGACTTTGGCTCACAAGTGACTTTTGCTCTTCTGCTTTGCTAATAGTGTTCCTAAATCTTAGAGTGGTGTATCTTTCCATATTCTTTCTTTTTCCCTCCCTTCTTCATAAACCTATTGGAGTGCCATCTATAGTTAAGCGCTCCCCTCTGTATGGAAATAAGTGGTGTTAACTAAGACTTATCTGATAAGGAATAAGGGTTGTATATATTATAATAGTAACTGTGTTTGGAGTGTTTTACAATAAGAGTGCTGGAGTGTTTTAAACAGTGTGTTTTTAAATAAATAATTATATACTTTGATACCAAAGCTCTGGTCAGTGTTTGCTTGTGTTATTGTACCTGAGTGCCTATTTTGTATACTTTGCATACTGCCTAACTCTTCTTGTGGGAAGTCTGACTGCTCAGCCACAGCTACCAGGTAAATCTGGGTGGTACAGACTGCTACCAAGTGGGTTTACTGCTAACACCTGTAGTCCTAAATCTTTTGCAGTGTTCCCAAAGGGAACTGCACAGGTTTCTGCCTAACAATTATTATTACACAATCCAGACAAAGCCAAATCAAAACTGTTTTGAGTCAGATTGGATAACCAACAGGGCATGGTGCCTTTTGTATCATGACATAGAGGGATTTCGTTTTCCACACAAAAAACTATGAATATTGCCCTCCTATTTGATACGTTGCCCTTCACACAGTCTTCGTAATGGCATTTTAAGATTACGTTTTAATTTATGGATCACCAGGGACATACAAGCCAAACGAAAACTTTTGGCCGTAGCATTTAATTTTTGTCGATTTTGCCTAGTAATACACTTGTGAAACCTTGTGCATCTTATTACAGAATGTAGTGCACCACGACCTGCACGAGAAATGCACTTTTCAAGACATTCCAAATATTTGTGTTCAACGGATCCACATTTTTGTTGGTCATTGATCTTGGGTTCCTGTTATCTACCACTACAAACTGCAAACGTAAATTTCTTGTCAAGTCTAAAAATGGATAGTACAGGAAATTAATGCTATCGATGCCCAAACTGAGGCAAATCATGCATTATGCAATCTTCATGTATTATATTCTCAAGTATTTAAGTTAATTGCAATGATAAAATGCATATGGCCAAAGATGCTAAATCTATTCATTTTAATATGTATTGTCACATGATGGTGTTTATCTTTTGTAATTCTATTTTATCTATGTTAAACGTAAATAATCCTGCTTTTGTATTTTTATGTATTTTGCATTTGAAAGGTTGATTTGATTCAGCTAATACAAATAAAAAAAAATAATTAAACTTGAAACACCACAAGAGGATCTCTTTGGTGAGGAATTTCATTCTGCCACCTCAGCTAGTTTATTGGAAATCCCTTGTCCAAGAAACAGTGTGGCTTGATTCTGTTACAGCACTAAACAAAATATAATTCTGTAAATGTTTTCCTTATTTCGGTAAAACAGCATTTCCTACAGATTTAACATTTGGAAAAACTAACCATTGCATGTATTTCTGCTTTCCTATATGGAATTTTCATTTACTAAATGGTTTCCTTGTCAGCGTGTCACTTCATTTGTTTCACAATCTGGGCTTTTTTCCAATACATTTTTTAGCAGATTTGTGTTACCATTGATTGGTTGCGCACATGCTCAGTGTATGATCTGCGTGCGTATTCATATTGGTAAATGTTGGGGGTGCATATTTTAAGAATTGTTATGAATTGGGCCAAATTCAAAACCACTGAGCTTATTTTTCAGAGTAGGAGTAATTGGTTTTCACAATTTCTGAAACGTGCGCATGTTCATAGTATAGATAGCTGTCCATTACAAAAAATGACTATGCCAAATATGTATAATTATCATACATGCAGTCCTTTGGAAACTAAATATGGCTCCAGTGCTAACTGTCATGACCGAGGATTGACAGAAAATGTCTTGTAAAGCTTGGATGAAAAGGTTTATTATGCAATACAAATACCATGTGTACTGGGTAACTGGCAAGGGATGATCAAAGAAGCGAAAGACTAGCAATTCCAGCTAGCTTGAGAACTATAATCAATCAATTAATTCCTTACTTCCCTAGGGGCCCACCTCCTGGTGGTCAAATGAAGTGAGTCTGTAGGATTTAAAGTATCTGCTAACCTTCTTTCTTGGCATAGTTCAGGCTTAAGTGTCATTTTTTATTTTTTTTATCCAGTAGATCTTTACAAAATATAAAAACCAACATTATGCCAATTTGCCACAATAAAAATACACTTTTCTTATGAACCATTCCACAGAAATAGAGGACAAGCCTTTAAAAAGAAAAATCAAAAAATAAAAAGGTAAAAAAAGAAAAGGGGGAAAAAAGAGTAAAAACACCTTCATTTCCCCAAAAACCTGCACCCCAATTGTACAATGTTAATTACTGCTGATGTATTAAACCTTAATATCTATTGAAACATTTGTCCCAGTCTGCCCAGCACTTGAATGGGGCAGGCCAGGTTTTAAAAGGACCTGAACCACTGCAATTGTCAGGGCGGTGTTGTGCCCCGAAATCAGGCGATTCCAAAAGTTCTCTGAATGCAAGCACTCTAATTTATGCCCAAATTTCCCAAAGTAGAGCACTCTAGTCTCCCAAGTTCCTTTACATTGTAGGAGTAAGTGATGAAGGTTTTGCTTATTTTGAGTTGCACAGATTTTACAAAATATTATATTCTGGCTTTGTCCTCTAATACTTAGGATGTCACCTGTAAGAATTAAGTTAAGGCGGGCTCTGAGAAAAACATATCTTGATTCACTGCTGGGATGTTTTAGCAGATATTTGGCCAGATCTCCCAGTTTTTTTCCACTACTAAAAAGCTATTCTTTCGTTTTACCAGCCTCGTTTCCAATCCTGTTTTGATCCAGTCCATTGTTTCCAATTTCTTTGCTTTCAAGGGATTCTCTTTCAGGGTTGCTACCATTGAGTCGGCTCCTTCCAGATTTCTTTTGACTTTTATGTCCAGCTGTTGGAGGATCTTGGAGCTGTCAATTTGGAGATGGTGTTTAATGTCTTCGTAAAGAGTCTTTTTGTGGAATTATTAGTCTGTAGAGAGATGGCAGTCTCCAAGTTACCTGCTCAAACCTTAAGACCTGAATAGGAAGGCAGCTAGGCAGACCCAACGAGCTCTTCCAAATACGACCCTCCACCTGTTGCCAGTCTATGTCCCAGAGCTTTGGTTGTGCCTCCAACCCATACAATATCACAGGGATTACTTTGGCGTTATATAACTTTATTAATGGTTTAATCGACAATTTGCAAAGCTCAAAGTAGATCTTTTTCATCTGAGGTATTGTTTTATCCACTTTGGATCTGATTTCAAATTCTACTTTGCTCACCGATGGAGAGGCAGACATTGTGTAGCCCAAATAGACTAATTTGTCTACCCGTGTAATTGCGTCTCCTTCAAAAAATTTGCTTTTTTGGATGTTTCAAAACCAAAATTTTGGACTTTTTTGGATTTACTTGTAGTCCATTTAGTTTGGTGTATTCACTTAATCCATTTAGTAAGTGCTGCAGACCTATTGCTGTCCTGTAAATCAGAACGATGTCTGCATAGGCGAGCCAAAAAACCTTGATGGAGTTAAGTTTGGGACTTGCCATAGTCCACGATTGAAGAAAGTCTGCCAGATCTGACAGGTATAGGGTAAAGAAGAAGGGGGCTTCCATGCATCCCTGTCGCACTCCTTGTTCCACGCTTATTGTATTGGAAAGATGACCAGCCTCATCAAGTCTTGCCATAAGCCAGGTGTTTTTGTGAAGTTCAATTAATATTGCCAGAAGCTTGTTTGGGAGACCCCACCTTCTCAGTTTTGCCCACAGATTCTCCATATTTACTAGGTAAAATGCTTTGGATAGATCTACCCAAGCACCAAAAAGCGGACCCTCTCCAAATGTTCTCGGGTGTTCTTCTAGGAGACTCAGGGTGATGCCATTTAATGTCATAGACATTCCTCTCCTAAAACCTGTTTGAAATTTGGAGACAATGTTATTTGATTTGGCCCAATCCTCTAGTTTTATCAAGAGTATCCGCATGAATATCTTGCTTTCAATGTCCAAGAGGGCAATTGTCCTATAATTTTCGGGCTGTGATCTGTCCCCCCCCTTTGTAGAATGGTATTATGACTGCTTGTTTCCAAGAAGGAGGGAAGCATTTGGACTCCAGTATTTCCCTATAGAGGGTATCGAGATGTATTGCCCAGGTATTTACGTTGGCCTTCAGAACCTGATAAGTTAACCCATTTGGGCCCGCTGCCTTTGATGATGAGGCGCTCGTGATTAGATCTTCTATTAATTTTACATCAACGTTAAGTTCCCACTTGATGATCTACCGTTGATTTTCCAGGGTGGCTGACATGTTTTTAAAGTTCGTTGTCAAGTAGTCTATCCACCTCTTTTCTGGAACCAGATTACATTGGGTGATGTTGGCTAATTTCTTTCCTTTACTATTTATCATTGATCAGAAATTGCGGGAACTATTTTCACAGAGAGCCTCCAACATCTGTTTTTTTTTTTTAAAAAACATTTTATTGAATATTTAAAACAACAATACAAACCAAACTTGCAGTGTATAAAATAGCTGTTCAATTGTAGATTTTCCAAGTCGCGCTCACTGCATCCCTTATCCCACCCCCCGTTACGAGCCTACTTCTGCTAACGTTCTGTTTCTGCCTCTGGCGATGGGGTATCTCTACCCGCGGGATCTGAAGCACCTTGTATTGACCCAAACAATTCTGCTATCGGGAGCCTCCAAGCCATCGGGGTCTTGGTCTCTTCCTGCCCTCCAGCGCTGCTAGTTTCTTGCCATACCACAGTTTCCGCCTCCGTCCATTTCTGCAAATCCATCCACCATATTTCTATTCGTGGTTTATGGCATGTCTTCCACCCCATAGCAATCCTTCTCTTCGCAAGCGCATATGCCAGGTCCCTCAGTTTGCTGATGGCCTCCAACATCTGTTCATTGTCTTGTTGGTGACAAAGGATCTTTATTGCTCTTGACCATTGCTTTATAGTTCCTAATAAGATTTTTCTGTTCAATAGGAAGCTCAAGGGGATTCGTAATAGAATACTTTAGCCGTCTAACTTCACGCCTTAAGGACCTTTTCTGAATCCGTCTCCTCATCGAAGGAGTGTAGGTGATGAGTTTCTTTTGCCGGGGCTCCTGCTGTCGGGCGGTGCACTGACCAAATAAATGGCTGAAAGCAGTATGGTTACAATTCTTTTTGTTCTTCTTGTGAGATAAGATTTAACTTCTCATTCAAATTAAATTTCGTCCCTCTTTTATATTTGACCAAGACTGCTTTGCCTTTTCTCAATAATAATTCATGTGGATGTTTAACCAATTTCTCTTCCATTGAGCTCTTGATTTTGACTCTTAAGCAAGCGTGATCGCTCCCTTCTCCCCAGATTATTTCCATAGATGTTTTTCTTCAATTGTAGGCCTTCAGAGACAGAAACAATCCAATTTGGAGAAGATTTTACCGCGGGACCATGTTGGGTTCGAAGGGCAGTCACCTTCAGCAGAGCCATTTATCATGAAAAGGCCCCATGAATTGAGGAACTCTGACCACTGTCTCCCTGACTTGGAGATTCTTGCCCATTTTGATGAGGTCTTCTGTCTTGAGTCCTAATACATTGAGTATTCAGAGCACCTCCTAAAATCACGCTAGCATCTCCATGGAACAACTCAATTTTCTCCTCACCATTGACAACGAACGATGGAATTGATCGAGGCTACATTGCACTGGGTTACAATAAATGTACACTACTACAAGGGAAGGAAGATCGCGAGCAGACTGTAATTTGGCTTCACATACCTAGATGCCTGCCTTTCTATTGTGCAGGTGTGACATTTTTGCTAAATAAGTTGATTCCAAGCAGGAAACCCCCCCTGCCCCCTGACGGTCGTCCTTTGGATTTTTGGATTGCCAGGGTTGTGAATATAGTGTATCCTTCTATTTCTATTGGGTGTGTGTATTAGGTCTCCTGGAGTAAAATAACATCAGAATTTAAGAAGAGATCTTTCTTTCTGCTACTCGCAGTAAAGGTCTTTGGTCCACGGGTGTTCCAACTTGTAATATTGATTTCTTTTTGCCTAAATACTCTGCTGAGTCAACCCCACCTTCAGTAGTACTTGTGAGAGGAATTCTGGGAGTGCCGCTATGGTGCTAGCCTTATTTTCTCCCATGTTTCCCCAAAGAGGTACTTCTGGCTCCTGATTTAAGATTCCCACAGCTGTTTTTGCCAGTTTGCACTTCTGGGTTCTTCACAAGAACCATCAGGCTGATTTTTTACAACTCCCTTTTATTGCTTTTTATGGCTTTCCATGCTTTTTGTGATGAGAAACCCACCTCTACTATGTTCATCACCCGTCTGCTTGGAAACTTAACATATTCTAGGTCCCCAGAGCCAAACAGGTAGAGGTTGGGAACTCTTTTGACGTAGTCCAAAATAGCACTTCTACAGAGTGATGCATGATTTGGTATTTTATTTAACGCTTTTAGCCAAAGTTTTGGAACAGCATACTCTTGAATTTCTAGATCCTCTTCCAGGACTTGGTCATAAGAGTTCACCTCCACATCAGCTATCATTTTAAGATCTTCTATTTTTCCCTTTGGCACTTCTGTCAGTTTCTTGGTCTTACCCTGACCATTTTTGACTTCGTCCAACAGTGGTGTACTTATGTTTTTCTTAGCATCTCGTTTTAAAGAAATTGGTGCAATTTTTAACGCTGCTTCTGTTGAACCCTGAGATATTTTAGGAAGACTTCTGTTCTCCTTCCCCAAAAATATTGAGGCCCAAGGTGGGCCTTTCAGTGATGGGCAGGTTAGAATTGTTTTTTTTACCTCTGATCCTCCACTCCCAATTAAACTTTTGGTGCTCTTGACTCCTACAGAAGAGGATTGATGTGGAACTGCTTGTTGATCCAAGGGATCTGTCTGAAGGCCAACACTAACCCGCGTGGTCTTTGCTTTAGCCGGGCAATACGTGTCAGATTCCGAGATAGCTTTCTGCTTCCCTTCTATGTTTTTTTTTTTTTCCAGCATCACAAAAGGGTTTCCCATTTTTTACCTGGGGACCCTTAGTGTTTCCATTTGTGATATCCAATAAGTGCGAGTCATTTCCTAGCATGTCTTTCTGAGAGTTATTTTTCAATTCTTTAGTTACTGGTGATTCTTCATTATTAGGCTGTTTCATTTTTTGTGCACCAGGCTTACCTTTTTTATTTTGTTTTCGCGGGATGACTGGGAAGGCCATTGTACTGATTATTTTTTATTTTAATTTTTTTTTGTTTTTTTATTCTTGTATTTTTTTTTTTTTTTGCTTTCCTTAGTCTCTTTGACAGTTGTTTGCCGGGTATCAACCATTCCCCAGAGTTCCCATCCTGAGGGCTTAACACGGCCTCCTGGTTAGTTATGGGGGACTCGATTTCTACCACCTCTTCTTCCATAACATGTGCGAGCCTTCTGAATTCCTCCGAGAGGGGAGTGTCATCAAACTGATTGTTTGTTCCTCCCTCTCTCAGCCGTACCAGTGACCCAGTTACTGTTTTCTTTTCGGTCTTCACTAGGTGTAGAAATTCTTCGAGTGAACACCTGTGGTTTTCTTCTTCCTCTTTTTTCTTCATCAGTGACCTTTCTAGGGCTGAGAGATCTAATCCTTGCCTCGCCAGCTCCACTCTCAGCTCTCCTAGTGCTCATGTAATAGATGTGTTAATTGATGAGGTCAGCCCCACTACTGTGGAGTCCAAACTAGTTAGATCCTTGGTTATTTCCATTAGGGTGCCTGCTTGCAATTGTACTTCCAATTTCAATTGCTCAAAAACAGACACCAGTGAGTTGAGTACGAAGATCAAAGCTCCCAGTGCAGCTGCACTTGGCTCTTTTGGAGTTTCTTCTCCCGTTGAGTTTCTTGGGCTACCTCTGATATGGAGTAAACAATTATGTGTTTGAATAAGAACTTCATCTCCTGGAGCCTCTTCTACAATGAGAGATTCCCTTTCAGGCACAGCGGTTTTTTGTACAGGCATTCGTGGAGGAGGGTCTGCTATGGATGAGCAGTCATTTGTCATTTCCTAAGAGTTCTATGCCGCTTCTACAAATAACATCTCCATTATCACTGCGTTTTTTCTTGCCAAAGTGATCGTCAATTTTCCTTTGGATCTTATTTGTGGTAATAGTATATTCCAAGCCCTTTCCCCACGACTGAACCGTATCAGAGGGGGTACTACTAGCAAGCAGAAGGTCAGAAGAACCAAGATGGACCTGTGCAACAGTTGTATTAACTATATATTGACTTGTGGCGGGTGCATTATTCAGAGGCAACTCTTGGTTTTGATTCTGATTTTGTGGCTCCTCAGAATAAGAGCCGTCCCATTCTGGACACCTAGTGTCATCCTGCAATGCATTACTTCGCAATTTCATTTTCCCTGCACTTTACTAAAGACAGTGCAGGCACGGTGCTAGATCTCTCCACTGCTTCACTGCTCACAGCGCAGGCGCAGTACATGATGTCTCCACTGCTCAAACAACTAGACGACAAGACAATCAAGCCGCACTGCCGCAGAGGATGCTTAGCAGCCGCTTCTGACTGTCGGGTATCTAGCAATGGGCACAGACACAGCACAAGGCGCTGTGCGTCGTGGAGTCGAGCATTGTGGAGTCAAGCTGCACTGCTAAAAACACGCAGCCACTTCCAACCGTCTGCACCCTAGGCTTAAGCAGAGTACTCCGGGAAGAAGGAGCCAGACTATGCCAGACTATGCATTTTATTGATCAAGATGTTGATAGTCCAAGAAAGCCCCTCCCTCCCTTCTGTTGCCCTGTTAACTTGATCAGGTCTCTAAAACCTGGTTGGTAGTGCCAGACCTTCTAATGCTGGATATCACAGGACACAGCAATGCCAGTGCCTCAGGTAGTTCCTGCTGTTCTTTCCAAGGGCTGGTCTTGCTCTTTTGAGGACTAGTCAGGTGCCTGGTTGTTCCTGCCCATGTAGTTCGACTCCTACCCTTCCTCCTAATGTCCTGTGCTCAGGCCCTTGGAGCTTGTTTTTGTTTCCTGTAAACAAGTTAATCCCCTTTCCCCTCCTACTCTCTCTGCACAGTCTACCTTTCTTTTGACTGATTCTGTCCCGGTGTGGGTATGCCGAACTCCTGCTTTTGTGTCCTTTATACCTCCTTTCTAGAATGTTCCCACACCTTTGCCTCCACCACTCATGGGTGGTTGGTTTTCGTCTCTTATCTACTGCACAACCTTTCTTCTCTTCCTTCTCCCACTTTACCTTTAGCCCTCAAGTTTTCTCTATAAATGTCTTCAACATTTCAGCCTTCCTACAGAATTCAATTTTTCTTTTCGCCTTCCACCTTCTCTCTCCCCCCTCCTCTCTCTTCTTCTTCATCTTCGCTTCAGTGACTCTACTATGTCCTCCTTCCAAAACGCACATCTGGCATTGAATTTAAGCTGTTTAACTATCCCTCTGCTGTTTCTGGAGCCCTCAGATGTATAACCATGCTCCATCAAATGTTGAGTGTTGGGATTTGCTCTTTAAACTAGACTAATACGTCCCAGTGGATTTTCTTTATTTATTTTTTTATTATTATTTTGGTGTGTGGTTCCACAGAGCAAACTCTCAAGAAGGCTGTCTGCCATCTTGGATGTCAAACAGCTGCAGAATTGGAGGCTGCTGGTCATCAGACTCCAATACTTCATACGTTTATGGTTTGGAAAAAAGTAACATTCACATAATATAAAAAATCCCTTTTGATTGAATAAAAAAATAAATTAGGTGCAGTATAGTTAAATATGGAAAACCGATTCCAAAATTGCCACCGGACCGTGAAGATGTCTTTTAGAGAGCTCTGTGCCGGGCCTAAAGCACCAGGAATATAATGGGATGCAGTTCGAACCAGGAGCTGCTTCTGATGACTAGAATGTGATCCCCCTCCTCCCTTTCTTGTAGAATAGCGGCCCATGAAGCTGCGAGTGGTGGTGGAAAAAGGTTTGCAGCACAAGCAAGGAAGGGAATGACAGCAAGGCCTACAACAGCTACCAGGGATTAAGGTTGACATCTTGGACCCTCCCCCCCAGCCTCCCTGACCCCCAGAATGACTGTTCCTGGAAGCAGAAATGGAAAATTGGTGGGTAAATGGATGACGCCTTGGAATGAGACTTTTGAAACCGGGGCTCCTCCGTGGATGAGAAGAAGTCGGTGAACAGGCCTGGCTAACACAGTGGAGTTGGTGAGCAGCATAGTCCTTTTATTAAAGTGCAGGAGCAGAGATACCTGGTGATTTTACAAGTTGAAGGCGTGGCATGCTTCCTGGGTGGAAAAGTAAGATTCTTTTAGTAATCGGAAAACCCTTAATTTTGAAGGAGGAGGTGGTCTGGGACTTGCTGCAAGTCTTTCGATGCCAGGAGCAAAAGGGAAGGTGACCACTGTGAAACAGGGCATGGTCAGAGGTGCAAAGGAGAGCCAATTGGAAAAGTGCTGGTGACAGCAATGGGAATTGAGCATTGAAGGAGTGAGAGGAAGTCTTTGCAGAAGGGAAAAGGAATCTGAAGAAGGAAGAGATGAGGCATTAAGCAAGGATGATCTAACGGCCTGCCTTCGAGGAATGGACGAAATAATGACTGGCCATGCAAGATCAGCTTGCAAGTCTGAAGGAGGATTTAAAGAACTCCCTGAAGGAGATCGGAGACGATGTTGCCGCTTTGGGGTGCAGAGTGGATACAGCGGAACAGGGGTTAACCGAAGTCTCAACCGAAGTCATGGAAAACTGAGCTGTTGAAACAGATCTCGGGGGCCATGCACAACTTGGAATTACAAACAGACGATTTAGAGAATTGTTCCCGAAGATTGAACATAAGGATAAAGGGATTGGCTGAAACAACAAAAGATGCAGACCGTAAAGCAGTAATACAGCAATGCTTTGCGAAGTTGGTTACGGATAAGGAGCCATAGAATATCCGAAAAGACGTTATCCATTGAGTAGGTCCAAGAAGGAATAGGCAAGGGGATACACCCCGGGATGGCCTGGTTGCGCTTGCTTTTTATGAAGTCAGAGGGAATACTTAAGGTGACCTGTGGACAGGTGGGTATTACAGTTAATGGGTTGAAAGTTTTGCTCTTCCCATATTTGGGATTGATCACGCTACAGAAGAGGAGAGCAACGGGGCCAGTGACCGGGGCTTTAGCAGACAGATTCCCTACAAGTAGACCTTTCCTTTTGGCTTGATGTTCAACTTGGATGATAAACAACAAAGGGTTACCACATGTTCGGAAGGACCTTCCATCCTTGGTTTGGAAGAAGACGAGGGGACAGGAATGGACCAGCAGGGTTCTCCCAGACAAAGAGTATGGGAATGGTCTGGCTCATCAAGAAGCAGAAAGATGAAAGGTCCTCCTAACAAGGGACGGGAGGATGGAAACCGGTGAGGGAGGACCATGTAGAAGTGCTGAAGGTATGTCATGGTTTCACCATGGAGGGTGGTCAGAATGATGACAAAGGACTTGGAGTGGGGATGGGGGGGCAAAGAGGCTGGGATGATGGGGAAGCAGGACTGGGTCTATGAAGTAATAGGCTGGGTAGGGCTCTCTTGTTTGGATTACTATTGGAATCATTGAGAGGTTAGTTATCTCGCAGTTCATTTCCTGTTTAACACGGGCCGGTTCTCCAGAATTATTGGGGTGAGTCATAGGACAGCTGGTCCAGGCACAGAGTGGGGGAAAGGATGGGATAAGGGGGAGATTTGAGTTGGGGAAGGGGGTAAGATCAGTCTAGTGGGAAGGGGAGTGGTTTGAGCAACCGAACAAGTAGTCCATATGAACGTCAATTTATACAAACCAATGGCAGCAATAAAAATACAGTCACATAATGTACGAGGTTTGAATACCTAAACAAAGAGGAAAAGGCTAGAAATGCTGATAAGGAGGAGACTTAAAGATATAGATTTGCTTCAGAAAACCCACATCTGGACAATAGACAAACATAGATTTAGATTGCGTCAATTCTCGCAGATCTTTCAGGCTAATGCAAAGGGGAAAACGATTGGTGTTTTGATTGACCTTAAAGATATGTTAGAAGCTAAGGTATGTGCTACAATGATGGACCCCACTGGGAGATACATTTTTATAAAACTAAACATGGGAGACCGGGTCATGACTTTTAGGGGCGTTGCATGCGCCAAACAGTGGTCACGAAGAGTTTATACACTCAGTATTAGAGAAGCTAGAAGGGGTTGCTGAGAGGGAAATATTATTGACCGGGGATTTTAAACTATCTTGGGACCCTGGAATAGATAGAGGTGCATATACAGGGCGTAAGGAAGTGCAGGGGGGGGGGGGGGGGTGCTTCGGACACGTTGAAAGAATGTTTTTTGAATATGGTGCTAATTTCGAGAGTGGGTACACGTTTTTGCAGGTGCATCACTTGTTTTCGAGAAACGATTGTGTGGGGCACTCCGGGAATGATGGGTGCATGGGTTGGTATATAACTAGACCCAATTTCTGTCAGATCATGCCCCCATGAAAGTTACCTTAAGGAGTTGGAAACTGGTTAGTCAATTATGGTCATGGTCACTCCCTACAGAGGTGGTACAAGATGTGGTTTCTCAACATTTAGGAATATTTTCGTACTAATAATTCAGAAGAGGTGTCTTTGAATAATGTGTGTGATGCGTTTAAAGCAGTAATTAAGGGTTAAATTATCAAACTTCAGGCGATACGGCTTAAACAAAGGGACATCTTGGAAAAAGAATGGGAAGAAGCTTTAATCGAGGCTCAAAGGGAATTGGCGGAGAAAAAAGTAAAGAAGGGTACAAAAAATTAAGAGATTAGGAGACAATTAGAATTGTTCCATACTAAATGAGTCGTGAAATCATTACTTAATGTAAAAGAACACTACTATGTTAAAGCTAACAAATCTGACAAATTATTGGCAAGGCAATTGAAACAACAAAACTCGCATCATCATATTAACAGTATAAAACAGACTGACGGTCTATAGCTACAGCAACATAGGAGATTGTGCGATCCTTTGTGTCATATTATACAAATTTATATTCCTCAGGCGGTCCAGAGCCGAAGGCAATTAAAGGGTACCTGAAGGAATTACAGATGCCACAAGTAACAGAGGGCTAAAGGGAGATTTTAGAATGGGATAGAAGAGAGGAAGAGGTGGAAAAAGTGATGAAGGGTCTCCCCATAAATGAGGCGCCCGGTCCATACTGATTTACAGCAGACTTTCATAAGATATTCAAAAACGAAATAATACCAGTATTAACAAACTTGTTTAATTCGTTCCAACACCAGGGCAGTATAACCCGATTGATGACGGAAGCAAAAGTTTTCTTATTGGGGAAAGCAAATAAGGATTTGACTATGCAGTTCATACCAGCCTATAGCATTTTTAAATGTTGATTCAAAATTATGCACAGGGATTTTAGCTGAAATATTGAAATGGGAAAACAAACGTGGGATAACCCAGGAAGGGTGATAAACCTGATGGAGAAAGTGGCCATTAAAAATGTTCCCGCCACGTTGGTATGCTTAGACTCAGTTTGATAGAGTTGAATGGTCCTAGCTGTTAGAGACAATGAAACATGGGGTTTGGTCCGAGATTTATACAAATGATAGGTCAATTATGAAAATCCTGTAATGCGCCTTTCCATTAATCTAATTGTATAGAAGGTTATAAATACTGAACGAGGGACAAGACAAGGATGTCCTCTGTTCGCCCTTATATGCAATATATTTGGAACCCTTGTTATTTTCGATACAGCAAAATGATGCTTTAAAAGGGTTTATTTTGGGGTAAGAAATGCATAAAACAGCAGCATATGCAGATGATATGTTAATGACGCTGACAGAACCTGAAACTACAATTCTGGCATTGGCAACAGTATTGGAAGAACAGGAGAAATTCTCGTCTTAAAATCAATATGACAAAATCAGAACTCATGGGGTTGGGCCTTTCAAAGGAGCAAACACTTAACATGTATACATTCTCCCAATTTTGCACATCCAGTAGTGAGTTAATATATTTGGCAGTAAACCTGACTAATAAGGTTACTCATTTATATAAGGCAAACTACTTGAAGGCTTTGCAGAAAATGAGGGAGGGCTTCAATAGATGGACCCCCCCTAACAGTGTCCTGGTTGGGACATATTAATACCGTTAAGATAGTGACGTTTCCAAGATTGCTTTACCTCTTTCAAGCCATTCATATCCTGGTCCATGGGGAGGTCTTTAAAACGGTAAATACAGTGTCGAAATTTATTTGGCAAAATAAACGTCCCAAGAGGTTCTTTAGAGGTGTTGACGAACCACAAGGGTAGAGGAAGTTTAGGCCTCCCAAACATGAGCAAATACTATGAAGCGGCTCAGCTACGGGTGATCCGCAAATGGTTTACGAATAGTAAGGGGAACATGTGGGCACGTAAGGATAGAGCGGTGGCAGGGGTGTCACTGGCAGGGCTTTTATGGTTACCAGCAAAGGATAGACCATTACGTTCTGAAAGAAGTGTGGTATTGAGGACAATGTGTGACATATTGGACTGATACCTGAAGTCTGAACACCTACCGACATACCTATCCCCATTTACACTTCCATTTGAAAATCCTCAGTTCTCTCCAGGACTGTCAAAAGGGGCATTTAGCCAGTAGAAGAAACACGGCTGCTTGAAGTTAGTGGACATGACAAATTGTAGGGGAAATAGCGACTTTTGAACTATGTAAAAGACAGTTGGGCCTAAAAGAGACAGATTTGAATATAGTCAAATTAGACATTGGCTGATGCAAACTAAAAATAGGCAAGCTGCAAATAGACCATTAACACATTTTGAGATGTATATATCTACCGATGCAGGAGACGGACATTTGGTATCGCAATTGTATTGGATATTATTAGCCTGTAATCCTCCAACTATTTGGCCTTATCAAAAGGCATGGGAGGAAACTTTAGGGTAAGACTTATCACAGGAGCAATGGGAACGACTGTGGAACCACATTCTGAAATTCACTTGTTCACTACAATTGAGAGAAATATGGTATAAAATGACGCAGTGGCATTATGCACCTCAAAGGCTACATAGAATGTATAATACAACATCATCTGAATGTTGGAGGGGTTGCAGAGCGGAAGAAGAGTGAAAACATTTGGTCGGAATGCCCATGGATTGTGAGTTTTTGGAACGATTTTAAAATACAAATGAAGAATATGTACCTAGGAATAGGCTGTCTGTTGGAGGGGGAGAGTTTATGTAGGTTGTTTGGGCCTGAGCTAGGACAAATTCCAAAACCAATGAAGAAAGTGTTAATGTGTATGTTGATAGCTGCATGGTTACTACTTGGAAAAAAATGGAAAAGTAAGGATCCCCCGATAATAGCAAGTTGGTTGTGGGAAATATTTTCAATGGAATGGATAACATATAGGATTCATTGGGAGCTTGTTATGTTTAGGAGTCATTGGGGGATGATGTTTTCAGAAACATTTTATTAATAGTTTTAAGGGGGAATACAATGTTAATCATGGCGCAGATCAGTAAGGCATTATAGAAATACACATCACATGTGAACAGCATATTATTGGCTTTTGATATCACAGGGCATTAGTCAGAGTCTCTTTCACGGTGGTTATCTCCACAACAGGCGGCCTGGGGTGTCGCTGATGAGCATCCCTACCTCTGGGTAGAAGGTCTATACCGCTGGTGGGTCTATGTGAACCATCGAGTCACAGGAGGTCGACGTGTCAGAGCTGGGAATTGCTCTGCATATTCCCTAAAGGGTGTCCAAATGTTTTGAAATTCCGTGGTCTCCTCCAAGTGGATGGCCGTGATCTTTTCAGATACCACCATGTCCCAGCGTTTTGACCACAATATTGACACGGAGGGACCATCAGGATGTTTCCATAGGCGGGCTATAGAAATTGTTGCCGCTGTGAGGGGTGTGGTCAGTTTGGCTGTTGAACCTGACATTGCGGGGCCCCATCCCTGGTATCCCCCAGCAGTAGCACTCTGGATCCCAAGGGATCTCCAGCTCCGTGATCAGTTTAATGTGCTTCAATACTGCCCTGCCGAACATTATAGCTTTTGGGCACGTCCATAGCAAATGAAACCGGGCCCGCAGCCCGCGTGGATGGCAGGGTTACTCTTGTTGACTAATGTCAGGGTGACTTAGTACTTGTAGCATCCCTTATAACCCCCTTCCCTGTTTGTAATGCATTGGGTACTCCTGTGTAGTCTTACCCAAATATTGCCCCAGTCTTCCACTTCTATTGTGCGTCCCAGGTCCTTTTCCCTATTAAGCATGTACCTCACTTTTTTGGTGGGGTCAGAGTTGTCTAGCAATTGCTATATGGAGGAGATTGTGCCCCTCTGAGGTGCTAATGTAAGAGTCTTTTCCAACGCATTTACCTCCCTCCCTCTCCCTCCTTTTTCACTGATCTCCTACGAGAAGCCCAATGTCTGATTTGTGCGTAGCAGAACCGCTCAGACTCTGACATTGAACTTGGATTTGAACTCTACGAACATGAGCGGGGTTCGGCCCACCAGGAAGTCACTGAGCATCTTCGGGCCTCCCCTCCTCCAGTTTGCGAAACTGCCAGGGAGAGTGCCAGGTGGGGTTTCCCCCAGACCGGTGTTAGCAGCCCCGTTGTGCCTGTGTGGCCCCATTTGCGTGCCGCCTGTGTCCAGTGTGCCACCATATTTTTAGTGGATGTGAGGGGGCCAAGGCCTACCTTTGACTGACTAGATTTCAGGTGGGGGAGAGAAGCAAGAGGGCACGCGCGCCATGTCTCTTCAATCTGCTTCCAGTAGGGCTGATTTGACGAGAGTCCCCATGCAAACGCATATGAGTTGTACCGCACGGCTATATCTGGCCAGATCCGGGACCCTCAGACCGTCCAAAACCCTAGGGCGTGTCATGATTTGCCTGCCTATGCGCGGCTTATTCCCTGCACATTTCATTATCTTTTGCTGTAGCTTTCTCAGGTCTGGTTCAGGAATATTTACTGGTTGGGCCGAGCAGTGGTACAGCAAGCTTGGGACAATATTCATTGGAAGTTGTGGCCCTCAATAAAAACGGAAAAAGTGTACATTGCTTAAAACTCAACAGGTGTAAAACAGGGACCAAAAACGTCTTGATTATTTATCTTGGGCAATGGGGAGAAGAGATGACTAATTCAATGTTACCCTGCCACCATTGTATTCAGCTCTAGGGAGTAAAATCTAATTTTGTTGATGAGCCAACTAAGTTTAATAAAAAGTGGGTGTGTAACCCAGAGACATTATGTGCAAATGATACAACAGCATTGGGTGTGTAGGCTGTATGCATTTTGGGAGGAATGGAACAGGGATCCTTTGGTTTGTACCAATGACGCGGGAAAGAGTGTTGATTGGGTGGACAGGACGTGAAAGTAAAGTTGAAAAGGAAACGCCAATCTGAACCAGTCTGTGGTTAAACACATGGTTGGCGAGGGGGTCCCGGGCGTCCACAAGCCGCTGAAGAAGTTTTCTGTTGGGCATGTTGTATTTGGAGCCCCATAAGTCATGTTGTTCCTGCCATTTTATTGTAAAAATGCTGGGTGGCTTTTGGTGCCTTCTAAATGGATTCTGCCTGCAGCCTATCTTGACATTTTGAATGTTAATGGATATTTCAGGGAGAAGACTAGTCACAAAATGAGACCCCAGGGCTGGTTTGTATTGTTCCCCTGTGTTTGCAATACAACAATATTTGGTGAAACAGAAAGCCTAGAAAGGTAGTCTGAAGGAGATTCAGATTGCTGTTTGCACACTGCAATTTTCATCCTGTCTGACCTGACTGAATATTTTTGTTTGAGATCAGTCCATTGTTATTTTGTCAGCAACATTTTCGTTCTGGCAATTGGAGTTTATCCGTTATTTGCTTGTATAGTGTCTTTCACAACAGCACACGGAAGTTGCGTCAAATCAGCAATGGAAGGGTAGTAACACGTTATTACAGTATTGAAATGTTCCATAAACGCAATGCAGTTTTCAGGCAAGGAGGGGAATTGTGCCATATGGTCGAAGTCTGTTGAGATCCATGGCATGTGAATTCTGACCGGGTCCGCGTTGGCATTGGTTGGGTTAGCAGGGTACGTGCGCATGAGCATGATAGTAGCCTTGGTAGGTTGATGGTCGCCGGTGTTAAATGAGGGGGGGTTTGAGATGGTGGTATGTCCTCCTTTAGTTAGTGTGTGCAGCACATCTTTTGTCGCATGAGTGTGGCTGGTATTTTCAGTACTAGCAGTTCTAGACTGTTGCGGCTCCGAGATGGAGGCGTGGAGTTGAAGACGAGCATGGAGTCAGTGTGGACTGCTTAGATGAGGATGGATGTCGCCAGAGGGGGCAGTTTTCTGAGCCAAGGTGGGAAGTACTGAGGAGGATTTTTGCTGGGCTGGGCCTGGAGGCGGGACCTAGACTGGCAGCCGCAGGAGGTTCTATTGGTGCCATGGGTTGGGTGTATGGTGGCAGATTATCTAAAAGATCCACCTCTAAACAGGGGTATAGTTTAGTAACTTTATCATTTTTCAGCCTTCCGGTGTTGGTACTATTTTTATAGTGAGTCAATTCCTTCTCTAGTTTAGCCTGCATGTTTTTCAGAGATCCTACCTGTGTCTTTCTGAGCCTCTTGTTGGATTCATCGTACCAAGAGAAATAAGCTTCTACTAACCTTTTGATTTTAACCGTTCCAGAGCTCTGTTCAAGGCAGCCAATTCGTCCAGATCGAAAGACCTCTCTTCAGGCCACAGTCTTTCTGAACCCTTGTATAAAAATGCCAATCTGAGAAATAGTTGCAGGTATACGTGCCATAATGGAAAGCATTGGTCCCTGTGGGGATGCAAGCTTTCTTCGATGAACTAGAGCCCATTATTAAGAAAAGTGCAGTGTGATGCACAGGGGGGTAGGGGCTGCAAAAAGTGCAACACTAGAATTTGAAAACAGACTTCCGTATCGTGATTGGTCTTCACGACCAGCGATAGTATAAAAGACATAAACTGGATGTAGGTACATTGGGAAAGGTAATCTGTGCCAAAACCCCTGCAAAAACTGTGAACACTTATTATTTTTTTTTTAATTTTTTTTTTTATTTGTGCTTAATCCAAAAAAAGATTTTTACAAAATGGTCAGTCTGTCCGGAGTTTTTCATTAAAGTTCTTGTCTCACTAAAATGTGCCCTTGTGTTTGACTATAGTCTCGGCAAATTTACAGCTTCCAGTATTTTGTATGTGGCGATTTGCCATTTCGTTTTGTCTCCTCCAATCAAACGAGACCAACATATTTGTTCCTCTGAGATAATGAAGTCCGAGAACATAGGTCTTAAATATCGATCTCTTATATGTTGGTTTGCGGCACATTTTAGAAGAAGGTGCAGAATTGTTTCTTTTTCTTGCGTCTTGCAGAAGTGACAAAAATTAGTTTCAGCCTTGCCTCTGATAGCCAAGATTTTGTTTGTCGGCAGCAAGTTGAGTCGGGCACGTAGCATCATGTCTCTCCCCTTCCTGGATGGGAATTTTTTGATGTATTCTTGGAGTTCATTGATTTTTTTAGTATTTGGGGGCAGGTGTGTAGTTAATTTATTCTTTCCTGCTGTTTCCAGGGTCGATATCCAATCGAGTTCACTTATTTTTGTAAGTATTTTCTTTGGGTTGTTAGTGTTTCTTCGACCTGTATTTGCTCCAACACTCTGATGTTCTCGTCTTTCCAATTAGTGAGCCGTTTGCTGGTGTTTTGTTCTATTTCTTGATTTACCAGGTTGTAGATTGAGAAAGGCTCCGACATTTCCTGTATATCATTAGTGTAGATTTTATCACTGTACTTTTAAGGGATGGTAAACTCAGCTCTTGGAGGATCGATGCTCCCGGGGTGGAGTTTGGTAGCATCAGCACTTTCCTCCAAAATGTTGCCTCCTTTTTTGACTAGATATTAGACGGTAGATTGATCGTTGCATCACCTCCATATGTTAACATAGGCATCACCTTTTTCTTGTAGAATTCTCGTACTGGCATTAATGAGTATCGGCCAAACTTTTTGTCTATGGCCTTCGCTTGAGTTGCCATTTGGTTGACTTTGGCCATTAAAGCTGCTTGCATCGCTTTGTCCTGTTTTGATGAATCCAGTATGACTCCCAGGTATTTGAACTCAAAAACTCTTTCGATCGATGTTTCTTTTTTCTGGAAGATGGTTCAAGTGTCAGGAATTTAGTTTTTTTTTACATTGATTTCCAATTTGTTTTTTTGCATATAACTTTGTAGGTTTGTTAATTGACGCTGTAGTCCTATTGGCGTGTGGTCCAATAGGACCAGGTCGTCTGCATAGAGAAGCCTCGTTATCAGGGTTTTGCAAATTTTTGGTGGGAATGATCGTATTGCTGTGTCTTCGTCGTTTATGTCACCGATAAATGCCAGGAAAAGCGCTGGCGCCAGCGGGCAACCTTGTTTCACACCTCGTGCTGTTGCAATTGGAGACGACAAAAGACCGTTTTGATCCAGACGAATACGCATGTTGGTTTCAGTATATAAGGCTTTAATAGGGTTCAGTAGGGCGTCTGGGCATTCCCAGGCTTCCAATTTTGCCCAGAGGCTCGACCTGTCTATACGGTTGAAGGCCTGAGTGAGATCAATGAAAGTGACGAAGATTCTTGCACCTTCTTCTAGCACTTTGTTTTTCAGCACATAAGTATCAATATATTAGCCGCCGTGCCCATGTTTTCTTAAATCCTGTTTGGAAAGGGGTCATCGCAGAGGACGTTCGACGCCCAGGTCTTGAAGAGGTCAAGAAGCAGTGAACCAAACACTTTCCCCATCACATCAAGCAACGCAATTGGTCTGTAGTTTGCTGGGTCCTTTTTGTCTCCTTTCTTAAAAATTGGTACCACTGTTGCTGATTTCCATGAGGGCGGTATAGTGTTTAGATCCGAGCATCTTCCAAAGATTTTACTCAAGAGGCTGGCCCACTCCTTTGGGTTTGTTTTTAGATGCACGTTTGTGACCCCGTCGGGTCCTGGCGCTCGTGAATTTTTCAAACCGATGAGCTTTAATCGGATTTCCTCTGGGTCGTCCACCCTTACCCATGGGACAAGTTTGTGGCTTGTTGGTGCCCTTGTTGGAGTTGTTGGAGCAAGATACATGTTTAAGAAGTGCTTTTGTCCATGTTATCTCTCCAATCTCACTTATTATGGAGTTTTCTTGTACTTCGTAGGTCGCTCTCAAGGTGTTCCAAAATTCCCTCGTGTTTCTGCCACTTATCGTTTTTTAGAACGTTTTCTGAATCTTGTTGGTAGAGATTCAGTCTGTATCCTTTCACCAATGATTTGTAATGTTTTGTTGCCTCTTCCGCTTCTTTTACTGCTGATGTTGCGATTGATTTCACACTACACTGAACTTTTTGGAGCTCACAGCGTTTCTCAACCAATGTCTTATCAAACACGTGTCTTGGTGCGTTTCCGCCAGTCTTTTTTGACGTTGACGTCTTTTCATATTTCATCAGGAGAAGAGTGTAATCAGTTTTATTTCCGCCGTTTGTCTGACATAGAACTGAATCTGTTTCCTATGTCTGCGATAGACTCTATAGATAGCTTTAATCGATTTCCCTGTACGTTGGTCGTTATGTTAAAGTCCATATGTCATTCAGGAGGCATTGGGACTCCCAGGTTGTTGACAAAGGGTTGTGGTCGCTGGCACTTACTCGTGTTATTTCAAAAGATTTGGTTATGGCCAGAATCGGTTTGGTCACAAAGATATAGTCTATCGTCGCTTTGGATTCTTTTCTTTCCCACGATGGAGGACGCTTTGAGTCTGGAAAAGCTTCATGCAGGTTGTGTAGGTTTCTGGAGTCCATCAATTGGGACCATAGTTTGCCCCTCTGTTCGCCTGTCGAGCTGTAGGCCTGTTTTTTTCCCGAGTCAGCTGTATTCACAAAGGTGGCGTTCAGATCCCCACAAATCAGGAAGTAGTTTACCAGGTTATCTGCAAGGGCCTCATCTATCGCAGCCTCGATTTTTTTCTAAGAAAACTGTTTCCGTTGCGGCTGGGTTCCAGTAGGCGTTGGCTATTATTAATGTAGATTTTTCATACCCTGCCTTGTTGTTTGCTTGGCGAGTCCATGAAGCCTTGACCATCAGTATCATTAAGTTACTGATCAGGGTTTCTTCCAGTTTGATCCCGCACTCCTTTTTGCAGGCGATCAATAACCCAGATGAAGGTCTTCCTGAGCACCCTTGTTTGGCCGGGGCCAGGATGAGATCAAAGCCCCTCATTGTGGGTGGTTCAGTCAGACAAGTCTCCTGCAACCATATTAGGTCATATGACCCCAGATCCATGTCGCTCGTGGCTAATAGGTGAGTGTGGATCCTCGTATTCCACGAGCACATCTTTTATCAACCGGTTTTGATGGTTGAAACGAGGTCTTTCCTGAGGAATGTGCATTGCTATCTTTGCTTTTTTTCCGTCAGGCCTTTTGGCAACCATGACCAAATCCCTTTCATTGGCTCGCATTTTTTTACGATTTCACACTCAATTTTTTTGTTTGGGTCCACTTGTGGACTAATGCTCCTTCCTCTGTTGATCTTTCTTGTGTCTTTTATTTCTGTTGGACTGTCGTAGTTGTTTTCTTTAAAAGTTAACAACTTCGCCCCCGGTCTCTTTTCAGGCTCCCGTTTCTTTGCTTTTGTCGTGGTGCTTGTGTAGTTTGTCTTAGATTGGGTTTGTATCTTGCTTTCCCTTGCGCATGTTGTCTTTTGTTCTTTCTGGCGTTTTTTTCCCCTCAGTGCAGGTTGCAGAGGACACTTTTAACTCCTAACCCATGTCTTCTAGTTCAGTTTTGCTGTTTGCGATGAGTGTTTTTTAGTGATGTAGGTGCTGTATACAGCACGGTTTTAGCCTTAGCATCTTTATGGCTTGGCTCTACCACTAACAGCTCTTCTGATTTGATGTGTCTCAGATTTCAAATATACTTGAAAAGTTTTAGCATCGAGCTTCTGTTCAATGTCATCTCATCTCTGTTATCTTCGACTTGTGTCAACTTGATTAGCCATTTCACTTTTCTTGGTTTTTGATTGTACATTTGCGACTTGGTTCTATAACGAAAGGCCATTTCCTTTGAGTCCCTTGATGAACGAACACGTTTCTTCTCGTCATTTCCAGGTCTATTGTTCTCAGATTTACTGTGCGGCCGTGTTGGCGATTGCCTTCTGTAGCTATGCCTGTTTCTCACTAGCTCCTCCTGGTGATGTTTCGTTTTATCTCTGTCTCCTGTCCAGTTTTTCATTTACATAATCCTTCTGCTGGGAGTTGGAGCGCGTTTGCACTTTCCCTAGCTGTCTAGGAGCCCTCTTGTCCAGGGATCTTGATCTGACCCTTCTCTTTCTTTTTTTGTTTCATTCATCATCTGTTTTAGAATTAGCCCTCTTGATATTCCTGGGGACCGGATATCTTTTTTGTTTTGCCTTTTTTCTTTGCCCACGGATTGTTTCACAGAATTCTCACTGCTCTCGACCTTCTTCCTCGATAAGGTGTTGACTCAAATTTATCAGTTCCTCGTTTTCGAGAAAGTCATTTGTTGTTATTGGAGATACGCTGTTATTTCTTTTTTCCAACCTTTCTTTCTATTTCATTTGTTGTAGGTTCCTTTCACTGTTTCCTGTTTGTACTGGTCCTGTTTGAGTCACTGGGCGTGAAAAAAGTTGGAAGATGCCTTCTGCCGTTTGAGTTCCGGCTTTGTTTAGGCTTGGTGAAATTGTCTTTTTCGGTTTTGATGTCAAATCAGTTTTCCCTACTTGCGACTCAGTATAACCCCTCTTGTTTATGGGCTCATTTGCTTTTTATTTGATGTTAAATCAATCATGGTGATGGTTTGTGTCCCTATTGTTTTTCCCACCACAGTTTGTTCGTTTCCTTGCCGCTTCATTTTTTGACTTGGAGTCGTTGCACCCTCGTTGGTGTTCAAAGTATTTGTTTTCCTTGCTTCTAGGGCCATTATATAGGCCTCTAAGCAAATGACTTTGCTGTACATCATCGCTTGTATACTTGTATGATCTTTCAGTGAATCTGCGATGGCTTCATAAAGCTTCATGAATGGTGATAATGCAATATTTACTGATGACATGATGGAAAGTAAATCAATCTTTTTGGTCGGTGGGTCCTCTGGGCTTGCCGATTGTGGTTGGGTGGAAGATCTCCTAGTTGGTGAATCATTCGCAGTAATTGTCGTGTTTGCCCATTGGCTTCGTATTGGCCTTGTAATTTCTAGTGAATTGTGCCATGGTTTCGTGGCTGTGCCCTGATTTAGTTCATTCATGTGAGCACCGATTGAGAATCTTCGATAGCTGACTTTTCCTCTATCATACTGGACTCCCTTGTGGATGTTTGCCGGTCCCTAGGCTTTGCCTCAGCCTGATAGGTTGTTTTTCCAGGTGTTGACTGTGCTCTAACTGGCGGTCCTTTTTTATCATTCTGTGCGGGTAAAGCCGATTCTCCCATCGGTAATAGTTTGTCTGATGTTGGATGGGGGAATCTTTTGTTTATTTCTGGTAACTGGCTGCTCGAAACATCCGTTTTGTCCATAATGTGCCTCTTTTCCTGGGGGTTATCATTTTCAATTTGGATAACTGAAGGTTCATCTCCTGTTACAGGCTCTTTATGGGGATTCACCCTGTCTTCACTTTTGCTCGAGTCGCTCTCCGGCATCGGAATAAGCTGTTCTGGCAATTCTTGTGGTGGTGTTGGCAAAGATGCCAAATTGGACTGCTCCCTGTCGGCTCTTTCTTCTTGGTTTGGCTGCTTAGGTGACTCCCTACTCTCCTCTGCAACCGAGTCTTTCTTGGAGGTCAGCTTCCACTCGCGTTGTATTCCACTCTTCGCATTTTGGCAAAAGGCAGGCATTCGTTTAGGGCTTCCAGTATCTCCAAGTCCGATAGTTCCATGGGGAATTTTCCATTCGAAGATCTTTGAGTGTCTTGTGCCATGAAATAGTTTCTTACAGAATTTTTAGCTGCCCCTCCCTCCCATCGTTTTCTTGGTTTTTCTTTAGCTTTATCCACAGTTGGTTGTTGTGTATGTTGTATTTGTTTTGACTTTTGCCAGGACTTGGTCGTTTTACGTCCTTTCTTGCTGTTTTGAATAGTACAGCTTTTATGATCAGTTTTAGTCATGACCGCTGTTCTCAGTCTTTTCTTCGGATTGTTCATTTTGCTAGTCTGTTCAGACGTTTCAGTGAGTTCCCGAGACTCTGAGTGCCGAGTTCTCGTCCGCTTCTGCGTGGAACAAGGCCTCCACCTGAACCTGCACTAGCCGGCCAGGCGGAAGAGACTGGGGCATAACCAAATCTTGTAGACTCTCCACGGCCCGGCTCTCACCTGGCGGCGGAGTAGTCTCCTTGTCTGTTGTTGCCGCTCCTTCGTCGATCCGCTCGCTCTCATCAACCCCCCGCCCCTTCAACCCACACGAGCGGCAGCCCTTCTCCGTGGGGCCTGACGCACCTTTGTGCGCTACGCAGGGGGAGGCCAGGGAAGATTCGACTGCCAGAGCGAGCAGCCCGGATCTCTCGTACTCCTCGTCCTCACCACCGGCTCCTCCCCGCTGTCCCACGCGGATGGCGGCCCTCTGCCCGGAGCCACCGGTGCGGGGCCCGGGGCGTACGCCGCCGCCGCGCGGGGAGAAGGCAGGGTCAGTCCACTCAGCTGGAGAAGCCGGATCCAGGGACAGATCGCTCACCGAGGCCGACACGGCAGCAGGTACAGGTTGACGTTGTTGGTGATGTTGTGCGCTGTCCGATGAAGAGAGCATCAGATGATTTTTATATTTTACTGCTTCCGTTAGAAGGGCCCGATCGTTATGCCTGGTGTGTTGGCCAATACCCTCTGTTGTAACCAGTTCATTGGAGGTCCGAGGCTCCATATTTGTGCTCATATTTGTTCTGCGTGGGGTTATTAGAGACTGTTCTCTTAAAGTAGTTGCCTGGTGTATTTGGCCAGGTTTCTGCACCGGTTTCGCGCTTCTCAGGCGCCGACCTTCCTCTTCTTCTTTAGAGGAGTCAATTGAGTCAATGTCTCTGTTCGCTCTGGCAGCCCTGACAGCCATGACTGCAGGACTGCCACTCGTCCACTCTGCGTCCGCTCCGCGGGTGGATGGAGGTTTTATACAGGTCCTCCCACACAGGTAAGCTCAATGGAAATGAGAGACAGACTCTCTGACGGCACTACAGGACTGCCACTCGTCGTCCACTCCGCCTTTGAACACTTGTCTTTCGGTTGACTCGCCACAATAGTGTGAACTGTGTATATGAGTAAAAAATGTTTTTTAAAAATAAAAAGTATATGACCGGCTCTGAATTTCTTCACCAAGTTGGGCGAGGTTTCGTGCAGGGGGTGCAAAGTTACAGGGGGGTCCCAAATGTTTTTTTTTTCTTCCATAGACTGAATGGGGAAAAACTTTGCACATGGCTACAGCCCGAACGGCAGGATGGATTTTCACCAAATTTGCAGCAGGAGCGGGGGCTTGGGTCAGAAAGAGTGTTTTTGTGTGTGGTGGAAATCCGACCAGTACTTTGGTTGCAAATTACTGTAATGTACGGCCCAAAAAATGTGATATGTAGGTCCGCTCTGCGCACCATTTCCCTGTTCGCTCTGCGGAATGAAGTGTCATTGGCCTGTGGTACGCCGTGATGTCGGCAAACATTTGACGCCGCCGGTTAGTTGGCTGGAGGGAAGTGTGCTGTGCGTCAATGTTTTTGGGAAATGCGGCCATGGTTTATCGGAGGACAGTGCGGCGGCGGAAAGGTCTGGAAAATGTACCGTAAGGCATGTGTTGGTGGCAAGAAGGGAGTGAACAGGTGGGGGAGTAAGAAGTCGTTCATGTGACATATGTACGTAGGTGGAAGAAGGCGGATGAGTGCCTGCAGTTTTCGCACGAAGTGCGTCAAGTCACGGGTAGCTAGACAGGCGAGTACTTTGTGTGGTGATTGGAGGCAGGTGCCGTAACAGCCCGATAGCTTCTGACGTGACCTATTTGTGGCAACCTCTTTCCGTGGTGAGTGGTGGCAGGTCAATTTTAGAAGGGGAATTTATTGCACATGACCTAGGTTGGATGGGAGGTGCGGGTGGCTGTGCTATGCGGATGGAATGCTGTAGTTGGACACATGGTAGCATGCATGGGTGAAGGAAGTTGCGTTGGGTCTGTGTCAGGATTAGACTATTGGTTGCATGGGCGAAGACCGTAGACCATGCACTGAAGAGCGTAGGGCTTTAGCATACCCACCGCAGTAATGCAAGTGTGGGTGTGCATCTGGTACAGGGTGGTGTTTGCATAGGGCAGTGTGTGCACATTGGTTGCAGTAGGCCAGTGTTGCGAACAGATTGTCGGTAGTTTGGCAGTGGCACAATAGTTTGGGAATGGACACGGGGACGGAAATAGTATGTGAATGAAAGTGCACAGGCGTGCAGGAGAGTTTTCCTTCTACATTATGGTAACTGGTGCAATTTGTTGCTGCATAGTTCCATGGCGGTGCGCAGGTTGGGTAGTAGTGCTGTGTATGTGTATAGTCGAAGTCGGTGACATGGTGAAATGAATTGTGCCATTATGTAGCAGAGTGTTGAAGGCCTAGACTGTTGGGTACAAGGCGGTCGGCCATACACTCGGGAGGCTAGGACTTTAGGACACACACAGCAGTAATGCATTTTGGATTCTGCAGCAGTTAGAGGGTCCTGAAAGAATGGGTGTGGAGCACCTTTCAGACGCAATAGGGCAGCAGAAGTGAGCTGACATGCGCGCATGTTTGGTTTTGCAGGTGAGGACACTGTTACAATATGGTAAAGTTTTTGATTTGTACTTGGTGTTGGTGCTGTGAAAAGTCGTGCAGTGTGGGCACTGTGTGTTGGGTTTGCATACTGTTGGTATGGAATAGGATATGGTAGAAGTGCACCTGCATTGTGCTTGGTTACTATGTTGTGTGCTGAATTGTTGAAGTACGGGCAATGTTGTGAAAAAGTTGTGGTTAGGTTGGTAGTGACACAATACTTTGAATGGGTGTGGGTAGGGGTGGTGTAGGCTGTGGTATGTTTGTGGATTCTTCTGATGGCGACCTGTTTTCGTGAATGGGTGCAATGCAGAGGTTCAGTATGTGATTGGTGGATGCGTGTGTAGGTTGGGTAGGAGTGCTGGTGGCAGTCGTGTATAGGTGCATTGGCGTACTTGGTGACATGGTCACATGCATGGTGCCATTACATTGCAGTGCCTGTGTTTAAGGCCTAGCCTATTGGGGGCAAGGCCAAAGGTTGTAGACCGTAGGCGGTGCGTTGAAGAGCCTAGGATTTGAGGAAACCCACGCCACTAATGCAATTTTGACTGCATCTGGTAGAAGGTGGTTATCTGTAAAGAATGGTTGTGGAGTACATTTCAAATGCCATAGAGCAGTAGAAGTGAGCTGGTAGGTGTGTGCGTGGTTCCGCAGGTGAGGTCGCTGGTAGAACATGGTTAAGTGTTGGATGTGTGATTGGAGATGGTGCAATTAAGTCTTGCAGTGTGGGTACTGGGTGCAGTGTGTGCGTTGAAGTGCATCTACTATGCTGTGTGCAGATTTGTTGAAGTAGGGCCAATGTTGTGAAAATGTTGTGGTTAGGTTGGTAGTGATGCAATACTTTGTGAATGGCAGTGGGTAGGGGTAATGGAGGCTGTGGTATGTTTGTGGATGTTGCTAATTGCGACCTGTTTTCTTGAATGGGTGCTTTATGGTGTGAGGGAGTTGGGTTGAAGTGCCTCTGCATATGTTACGTTTGTGCACTGTTAGCCGCCCACATGGTCGCATGCATGGATTCATAGTGTTGTGCTGGGTGTGGGCAAGGGTGGACTGTTGTGTGCATGGCGAAAGGATCATTGTGGATGCTGAAATAGGGCATTCTGTATGAAATGTTTCTGGTGGAGGGGCTTTGGAAGCAGAGGGAACGTGTTCTCAAGTGTTTAACAGGAAATATGTAGTTGTGTACAGATATGATAGTGTGCAATGTTGAGGTTCAGTATGTGATTGGTGCAGGCGTTTTTGAAAATGTCAGTCTCCAATAGGCGCCACTAAGGGAGTGTTGGAAAATTCGAGTACAAAGAGAAGAAGTATTGTCTGCTTTACTGGGGCGTGGCCTTAGCTGTAGCTCGGAAAGCACACGTGCCACATCATGGCCTTCTGAGCATGGAGCCTTCGCAAATGGACCTGTGGGGATTCTCCAATGAGGATTCGACGGTGTGGTTCACCGGAAGGGCGGAGAAATATTTACCCAAAGTTCGATGCAGTGAGGTTGGCAGAGATGGACAGACAGCGAGTGCTTATAGTCGGTGATACCTTTTGTGCACGATCTGCACAGGTATGCCGTGGAAAGAAGTTTCGATACTGACTTTCAGTTGGAAGGAGTGCAGGCTTTTTGGGGCACAGTTTGAGTGGGGTTTCGGGTGCATGGATCTCCTTTGCAAATGTGTGGCCTCTGTTGGTACTGTAGATGTGGTGGTCGTGGATTTTGGAGGACTACATTTGGGGCACATGTCGTGCTCACGTTTGCTTGCTTAATTAAAGGAGTTGAAAGCTGCAATGCAGATATTTCCTACTGCAAAGGTGATATTTATTTCATTTTTTTTTTTTTTTTCATCTGACACCAAGAGGACAATTGGAGCATGCCGGTGTAATTTGTCCACAGCCAGAGGTCGGGAGATGTTGGATAAACAGAAGCATGTGCGAGTTTGTGCAGTTCTGGGATGTTCTGCACAGACTATGAAAGCATTAATAACCAGCAAGATTGCTAGTGGTTCCAAGGAAATGGCATTTTTTTTGACAATGCTGTCGTGTTTGCCACTCTGCATGAAGCATTGCAGAGAATCCTGTAGAAATGTAAGATAAGCGTTCATCTTCAGTCCAGAAACATGTCAGGAGGAGAAGCAAATGGAGAGTGAGCAAAAGACAGAAAAACGAGAATAAAAAATGTATGAATGCACGTACATAACAAAAACACAACAACTGGGGCTCGGCCTGGAGCCGATGGGGCACAGAGGCTGAATAGCTGAGCTCCGGCCAAGACGCCGTTTCTCGATGCTTTTTGCCGGTATAAGAAGTGCCTACGACCGCGAAAAGCTGATGCAGAGGAGGAAGAAGCCGACCCCGACGCAACCTGCTTGACCAACCGGGGAATCGGACCCTCTGGTCGGCGAAATTGTCCTCGAATCATACTCCCTCCCCCGCTTCCATACGCATCCAAGATGGCGTCCGGCGCCATTTAGCGGAAACTCCGAGAAGGAAGCCGCCATCAAACGGCATCCGGGGACTAAGGTGGCCAGATCGCGCAGAGACACCACAACGGAGCACGATCGCATGCAGAACATCGGAAGGGAGAGCCCCCGTCCTGCTTCTCACCACTGGGCGAGGCCCGCCACAGCGGCACCTCTACACCCGTGGTACACTACGCGGGCTCATCCGCCGCTGGGGACGGCCCGCTGAGGGCGCACACTACCACCGGAGGTTCCTCCCCAGCATCGAGAACCAGCTGCAGAAGCGCGACTGCAGCGCCCACATATCTCTCACTCAGAGGCAGGGGCAGTTCGGCGACTTCAGATATAGCACCCCTACCCCCCCGGCAGATTCGGATTTATTGACTTTTGACACCTGGGAACGTCACTCATTACTCTAAACACGGAGAGACGGCTGATAACCCCACCGGCAACTCATTTAAAGTGTCCCAGGAGTAGCATCACAGACTCCAAAATGGCCGGCAGGAACAAAGCGAAAGCAGCCACCATGGACTCATTTGTATCCGCCAAGCCAAAAACCCCCACACTGGCTCACTCTTGTGCTCCAGAGATTACCCACACGAAAGAGGGGGAAACCACGGATAACCACTCCCAAATATTGGAGGCTATTGCTTCATTGAGGACACACATAGACTCTAAGATCGACGAATTTAAAATGGACATTCAACTCATGCGTCAGGACGCCCGCAAATTAACCGAGAGGGTGACGAACATCGAGACTTCATTAGAAGAAACGGCAGGAGCCACGGCAGTCTTGAAGTCCAAGGTTGCAGACCTAGAGAAGAAAGTGGCAATCCTAGAGAGATCCGAAGAGGCCGAAGGTCGAGCTAGACTGGGCAATATTAGGATCCTTGGAGTACCAGAGGGAAACAAAGGCCCGAACACTACAGCCTATATAGAATCCTTGCTACAACAGGAGATTGGTGCCGGGAAATTGTCGCAAGGATTTGCGGTCTAAAGGGCCCACAGGTCACTCCAGAAGCGGCCCCCACCTGGATCATTTCCACTGCCAATAATTGCTAAAATCCTAAACTTTCAAGATAGGGAGATTATCCTTCGCCACTCCAGGGAAGAAGGCCCCATCAAAAGTGGCGACTCTAAAATAACCATTTATCCCGATTACACTCAGAAAGTGCAGAGGAAGAGGAACTCTTTTGTCTCAGTAAAAGCAAGACTCCGACAACTGAACCTGAAATACAGGCTGCTCTACCCATCACGCCTGAAAGTCATCTTCAACGGACGAGCCATATTCCTAGAAAACCCAACGGCCGCCAACATGTGGCTGGAAGACAACCTTGCAGATGGTAAAGATGCTCCCCAGATGGAAGAATGAGCCTCTCAGACCGTCGGCACATGACACACGCTGCCATAAAGGACCACAACAAGCACAATCAACCGGACCCCAGAAGGTAATCCAATTAACAGTTAGCTTCATAGAAACGGCCCTCGTTCGGCCTCTCCGCCAGACACCAGCCCTATCCCCCGTAGACAATCCTGGTCGGGACAGCCACCTGCCCGACGCAGCTCGCGCCCGACACCTGGATGGGTCTGGACGGCTCGAGAGCGCCCGAGCACCACAACGAAGATGTAGTCGCTGGGCGCACCAGTTTGAGTTTTGTTAACAGTTTTGTTATACAGTCTTCATACCACTAACGCCGAAGAAACACAGTATGGGGGCATGCCACAACTTGGGGGAAGAAGAACCCGATTACTCCCGTCAACGGCCTAATAACCTGAGATTGGCATCACTACAGGCTCCAGAGGATGAGCTGCCAGCCAGCCTCAAAACATTGACCCGATGGCGTCACAACTCAAGGTCATGACGTGGAATGTGAGAGGGATGGGCTCATACCCGAGACAAAATCGAATACAATCCTATCTCCACAGGAAAAAGGTCTCAATTGCAATGTTACAAGAGATGCATTTTACGGAAGACACCATGTCCAAAATAATAGAGCGATGGGCTGGGACCGGGAGAGGTTCCCCCTACTACAAATACTCAAGGGGGGTGTTCACATGGGTGAACCCAAATGTGCCCTTCCAATTGCAAGGATTCGAGTCCGATAAAGAAGGAAGGTTTGTGATAATGTGGGGCACCATCGAACAGACTCCAATCTGCCTAGTTAATTCGTACTTCCCGCAACACGGGATACCATCTCACTTCAGGGCAATATGCTCAACGATAGCACACCTCCGAAATAGGGCCTTTATATGAGCGGGGGGGACTTCAACTGCCTCATGGATGGCTCTATGGACAGGTCTGCACCACCCCCCGTCCAAGTAACCCCGCAACATGTGCTCTGACAGAAACACTGCAGCAACTCGACTTGGTGGATATTTGGAGGGAACAACATCCTGTTGAAAAGATCTATTCCTATTATTCAGCCCCGCATAAGATCCACACGAGAATCGACTATCTGTTCATCGACGGGGAACAAATATCATTGGCAGAAACCACAGCATATTTAGGAAGATCAATCTCGGATCACTCCCCACTGATTGTTATGGCAATTAATAGGGCCTAGAACACCAATCCCCATGTGGAGAATGCCCACTACAGCTCTCGCCGACCCGGAGTTCAGGGAAGACCTCGCTGAAAAACTAGAAGAATAAATTGACATTAATAAAGGCTCCGTATCTACCTGGAGCACACTGTGGGAAGCCATGAAGGTGGTGACCAGAGGAGAAATAATATCAAAAGCTGGAGGCACTCGTAGGCAATTGAGGTCTGAACTCGAAGCACATGAAAGAGATCTCCTGTCTAGAATCCTCCTCAAATATTACTCCGGAAGTTGGAACGAAGTTGAAGGAAGCCCGTGAGAAGTGCCAATCTTCCTGGGACAGATTGGAGAAGTTTGACTTTGCGACATACACTACCAGGTCTCATAAGGAATCCGACAAACCCGGCAGACTGCTGGCCTGGCTGTGTAAGCGTGAAAGTCCAAGGCACCTCCCAACGGAGATACTAGACGAGAATGAGACAAGTCATAAAACACAACTGGGAATTAATGAAGCATTTGCCAAATTTTACTCCAGATTGTACTCCCACGAAACACAAATAGACAGATGAAATCAAAGAAACACTAGATGAGATGGGCCTCCCCAAAATATCCAGTGAACAGAGAGAGGCACTCAAGATGGAAATTGCAGCAGATGACGTGGCTAGTGCAATCCGATCGCTAGCCACCTGTAAGGCTCCCGGAAGTGACGGCCTCCCGCCTGAATTTTACAAAACATACAAATCCATCCTCACCCCAATCCTCCACGAGGTCTACCTGGAGGCCTACGAAAACGGGGTCTTACCTAACACTATGAAAGAGACAATAATTATTCCCATGCTCAAACCAAACCACCCACTGACTGTGACTCTTATCGCCCTCTGGCCATGTTAAATTATGATAGTAAGATCCTCACCACTATACTGGCCAGCAGACTCGCTAGAGTGGTATGGTTCCCTAATCCACGAAGACCAGAATGGCTTTGTCCCAAGACGCAACACCACGGCCAACCTGAGAAGGCTTCAACACATTACGGCCGAAACCTATGAGAATGAGGAAGACCTGGCAGTACTATCACTCGATGCCATCAAGGCCTTTGATTCCATCTTCTGGGAGTGGCTCATCGAGGTGCTGAGGGGGTTCGGGTTTGGCGAGGGCTTTGTCAGATGGATCACAGTACTCTATAATTCTCCTATGGCAAGAGTAAAAACCGGCAGAACGGTTTCTGAATCCTGGAAAATACAAAGGGGCACCAGACAAGGGTGCCCACTGTCGCCCATGCTATACATACTGGGCCTTGAGCCGATTGCCATATACTTTAGGAATCAATTCTTTGATGCTGGTATCAAAGTGGGCAACAAACATAATATCCCTGTACGCGGACAATGTCCTTTTATACTTGAAAGATCCTCAGGTCAACGCACCAATCACATTGGATGTACTAGACAACTATGCGAAATACTCCGGGATCAGATTCAGTAGACTGAAATCCTCTGCCTTTCCCTTGGCCAGCCTGAGAGGCTTAGAAGAAACTGACCTCCCGGACATTGGGATAAAGTGGCAACTCGACATGTTCCGGTACCTAGGAATTAATGTGAGTCACACCCCGATGTTCACACACGAGCACAACACAGAGGTAGCAATAACCAGCCTTCGCAGATTCATGAAGTTTTGATCTAGACTCCCACTTGCGATGGTGGGCAGGGCAGCAATCGTCAAGATGATAGTCCTCCCCCGATTTCTGTACTACTTCGTCAACATATGCCACTACGTCAGACCGCCCTTCTATAAGAAATTAGAGGCACTTATCAGGGACTTCCTATGGGGACCTACCAGGCATAAATTGACTTTGGCTACCCTATCCCTCCCATATAAGGAGGAGGGGGAATACAACTTCCAGACCTCCAGTTGTATTATCTTGCGGCACAGCTTAGCGACGTGGCGAAGTGGCTTTCTGACGAACCATCAGCCGAGCTGGGACTATTGAAACAATCTCCCTCCAGAATATTCCCCAGGGAAACTCTTTGGAACCCTCCACGGCAATCCCCAGATGCCCCCCTGATCGTCGAACTTGGCAGGCAGATCTGGACCAGAACCTGCTACATCAGACAGGTGAAACGCCCTTACTCTCCAGACAACCCCATTCTGGTTGACGTGTGCAAAACAGAATCAGATCTCTCCACATCCAGGAGGCGGGAGGTCTCCGGAATCTACACATGGGGAGACATGTTTGAGGAGGGTGAATTCAGGGATTTTGAATCGCTGCGGGTTAATGAGGGGCTATCAAGCGGCCAGTTCCTCTGGTACCATCGGATCAAACAAACCGCCAAGAAGTTCTGGTGCAGCTGGCCGGAGGAACCCACCCCGGACCCACTGTTACAAGAGATGCACGACCTCACGGATGGCTGGAAACCGGTCTCTCGACTCTATAGGAGTGACTACCCAACCCCAAAAGTGCGACACTGAAGGCGAAATGGGAAACAGATCTTGAAACTACGCTTACAGACAAGGAATGGGAAAGAACGCTACTATACCCTAAGAAGGTGTCGAGAAACTCCAGATTCGGTCAGATGCAACTAAACGTCCTGTATCGGACGTATATGACCCCACACAGGGTGGCCTCCTTCAACAAACAGGTCTCCCTGGCTTGCCCGTGGTGCGGAAACGACAGAGCTGATCTGATCCACATGTTCTGGACTTGCACCAGGACAATGGCGCTGTGGTCCAAAGTCAAACAAACCTGCACGACGCCGGGGTAAGCAGATACGAATGGACACCCGGGGAATGCTTATTAGGGGCCTACCCCAAACCAAGCAAATACAAACATGTTGTTAAGCTGATGGACATTTCATGTATCCTTGCAAAAAGAACTATAGCCATGGCATGGAAGTCACCAGGGGGCCCTAGACATGAACGCTGGTTAAAAGAACTAGAGAGATGGACTGCAGCCGAAACCAGAGCCTGGCAAGATGGAATCGCCTCTGACGAAGACTTTGCGAGTGGCACCCTGGACTCTTGGAAGGCCCTCCTGAGAGATATACACAGACCATGAACCCCCCTGATAAACCCCATTACTCTACCATATAGGATCCCTCACACTCGCCCAGACATGGTGATATCCTTGACCGAGATCCCTCACACTTCCCGAGATGTCGTAACCCCCATCTACACCCATGCCCACCCAAGTAAGAGGAACTGTTCCCTTGAAGACTCTTGTTGTTTGTTTATTGTTTTAGTTAATTTTCTTGTGTTTGTATGCATTTAATACAAATGACAATAAAATACGTTTAAAAAAAATAGCAAAAACACAACAAAAAATGTGTTTTTTAGAGACAATCCTAAAGCCACAATCCCCACCTCTGTCTTGCATCCCCCAGTCCTCCAACACCCTCTGAACCCTCTCCAGTTTCTAGCCCGGTAATGCAGCGGATTCTGCTGGACTTTGAGGATTAGATGTGGCACATCTGGCTGTTTTTAGTATAGCAGCTATAGCATTGGCACTGTGGAGGCTAAGCCATTGGCCCATGTGGTTGCTGGTTGTGGTGTTTACACAAACACTGTGACCGAAGGTCAGTTTGTGCCGATAAATGTAGGCTATGGTGAAAGTGTGAAAGTTAAGGGGCATGCCTCCTGTTTGTATGAATGCACTGCACACACTTGCTAATATACAATCCCTGCTGTTTTTGTGGGATGACTTTTCCAACATTTGTAGTACATGCATTACAATGGGAAGACCATATTGTGAAGTGTACAAGATACGTGGCAGGCATCATGTTATGAATGCAGTGTGTGCACCATATGATATGATGTGCTATGGTATATTGTGCCATTTGTATTGCGCTTACAAGTGTGTGAAGGCGCGCTGAGGAAAGGGAAGCAGCACGGAGGTCACACAGACATTCATTCCTCTAGGCCAGCTGACATTGAGAGTGCGCAAGTGAATGGGAAGGGGGAGGGCAAAGTGCAGTACATGGAAACAATAAAAAATAGAAATACATGCAACAACGCCCGGTGCTGGCAAATGCATGGATAAGTGTATACATCAAGTGGTGCCTGGACTGTTAGGGTTCTAGAAAACCGTCCCCAAGTGCTGGGGTTGGCAGAAAGCCAGTGCAGGGGGTGGAACAGGAGGGAGGGAGGTGGCCTGGGGCACAGATTCTAGGGTGGGTAGGAAACCAGTGCACAATACTGTTTAGCCAGGAAGTGATCAAGGCAGAGGAGGGGAAAAAGAAGAAGCACACGGAAAGGTTTTCGAGTGCTTTCAGAGCCTACAATGCTTCTCCTTGAGGTCCAGGGAGACAGCGGCCGTGTTCCACAGGGAGGCCCCAGCAGAAGAAAAACATCTACCACCATCTGGTTGCGTGTAGAAGCAACTGACCCGGAGGCGGATGAAGGAAGAGATGGAGCAAGCAGATATTTAGGAAGTGAGAGTGCAAGGTATTGTGGTCCTAGGGACCAGAATGCCTTCTGCATAATGCACAGGGATTTTATTTTATTGTTTGCAGCCACTGGGAGCTATTGTAGACATTTTAGTCCAGCAGAGATGCGATCCCTGCTGTTCAGGCCAAGGACAGGTTGCGCACTCCTCTTATGGATGAGTTGCTGAGGGTGCAGAGTGGAAGCTAGCAGAATTAAAAAGAGCATGTGGCAACAGTGCAGCATACAAAGCACCACAGCTGTGCAGACACTGACCTTTTGCAAAGTGACTGTAGGTTGCCAAGATCCATTCAATGGTGGCTTTAGTGCCTTCTTTTTACGAGTTATGTAGTAGGTGGGTTAGTGGGGAACAATGTTCGTGTAGCATTGTGGGAAGGAAAGAACAAAGTTCCTGTTTAGCTAATACAGTGTATAATATGGGTAAATGAAAATGTTGAAAGCACATACCAACAAATTGCCACTTCATGGTAGGAGATGGGAGGAACATCCGTATGCTTTTTAAACATGTAGTGGACGCTTGGAGGCAGATATCGTGCGCAGAGGCACTTATAACAGAGTTGTGAGCATAATGCCAAAAAACAATTTCATACCTTTCTTTTGTGGTGGTGGGTGCTTATGTGGATGAATGTGCATGTATAACTACTGGAATGTTTCAATGACCTCTCCACTGGACGTGCTTTCCAATAACGGCACACATGCAGGCTGATTTTGTAATGGTACATATGGAGTCTTGTGGAGAACTGACGTAAGATGCTGAAGTCTTGCAGGGCATTGGTGGATGCGTGTGTGAGTACTTAGCAATACCTAATAAGGGCTTGATGCGAAGAGGCTAGTGGAAAGGGAAGGAGGACTGTTCATGATTTACTGGGGCGCAGCTCTCAATACTTTGCGAGGCGCACGTGCTACATTCTGCGCTTTTGAACATGCTGGCCAATGGAAATTATATTGTTGCAATTGTCCAATCAGGTGGTTAGAGTGTGCGTCACAGGAAAAAGCGTCCATATTTTGTTTCATTACTCTGTGTAGTGAGGCTGGCAGAGATGGCGAGACGCCCAGTTTTCATAGTGGGTGATCGCTTTGTGGTAGATCTGCTCCAGTATGCCGTGGAAAGAGGCCTTAATGGCAATTTGAATTTGGACAAAGTGGAGGCTTTGTGGTGCGGTATCCTTGTCCGTTCTTACGACCATTTGCTTGCAGAATGTCAACGAGAGGTCACATTAGGTACTGTACATGTTGTGGTAGTGCTCTATGGAGCATTGCTTTTTGGGTTCCATAGCTTGTGCAAGTGTGTGCCGTCAACTGAAAAAGATGATGAAAGAAGTACAGCACATGTTTGCCACTCCGAAGGTGCTTTTCTCATGTATACCACCAAGTCCAGTATATAACTATTCCAATGAATGTTGTCATCAGCCAGAGGTGGGAAGGCGTCTTATCAACAGAAGCATGTGTACATTTTTGCGTGCTGCTGGGATGTACTCCTGTGAGAATGACATTGGTTATCGATATGTGCTCATTCTCAATGGAAATGGTATTTCATTGTCGCCCAGTGGCAATGACATTTGGTTTTCCATTCTACAGGCTGCACTGAAGATGCTATTGTAAGAATGTGAGGTGCAGTGCAACAAATAAAAACAACTATAAAAGCCTGAAAAAAGAGTCGTTACTGTGGAAGCTGTTTTAAAAATTTAAAAAACGGCTTTTTTAAGAGGCACCACTACAAAGGACATCCCCTACCCTGCTTGACAAATTTTTCCCCTACTCCCGCGCGCTCACACACCTGGTACGTGTAACATACGCCCCTTTTGAACATGGCCATCTTAAATTTGGGACTGTGGAGGACATGGGATTGCGCAATCTGCTTTCTGGGTTTGGAGTGCACGCACAGACTGTGGTATGCAGTATATTTGTCAACCTAAATGCAGAGGGTGAGCTAACGGCTGTGTATTGTACGAGTCTCAGCGTATGCTTTATGGGTGAATTGCACATACATTACTTGACAGTGAATAGAAAACAAGAGTCCGGTAGGAGTTGTGTGGAGTGTATCATGTGGGTTTGTACGCGTATGGAGCGCCTACAATTAAGTGATTGCTTTTGATTTGTCTGTGTGAGACCTTGGTGACACTCGATCCCGATGATATTGTTGTTGATTGTGGAGGGACAAATGCACACCATGTAGCACTATTTTCAGTGCTGTTTGTGCCGAGGTAGGCAGTAGGCCAGGTCATGCTTCTATTTCCAATCTCTTGCATGGTTTTGTATCCCAATATGCAGACACCCACGTAGAAGTGTTATTTTTTATTTGGTGCGGAAATGGAGAAAGCACGGTACATTGTGAAGAAGTATATTTGTGTCTTTGTACAACTTGTGCCATTGTCGTGCTATACAAATGGTAATGTATCGTTTCACAGCACAAACGGTTTTCCCCACAAATGGCGTTCTCGCTGATATTACTGCATTTCCGAATTCTGCACGCTCTACACACATTGCCTTGCTGCCCTTTTTGAAGTATAGGAATAATGTTTGTGCTTGCTGTTGCGCACTTGCGCTCTTGAAAACGCTCTGCAACATGCACAACTATCTGTTTCAACAGCCACCCATTTCTACCTGTTTCCACTGCAGTGTTTTCCACGGTACCACGGTTCCTTCCATATAGCACACAATTGTGTGGAGGGTATACGATGCACGTCGCTCTGCCTCCATTCATTGCATCTTACATTGTGACACTCTGAAAGGAGATTCATATCATAAGCAGTTACAAAATATATTGCTAAAGGGACGTTATGGTGAAGGTGCGGTACTACAAACATATCAGCATTTCTAAATACACTATGGTAAAGCAAAGTTATGTTTACAGTGCCCCAATAAAAACCTGTGAAATTCACTAACAAAAAACGTTAAAGGGACGTTATGGTTAAGTTGTACTTGCAAAAACCTATCAAATTCAAAGGAAAAATGTTCTTACAGGGACGTTATGGTTACAGGTCAAACCGAACACCCCACAAATTCGCCAGTTATGGTAAGCTAAGCAACCATAACTCGCGCCAGCACTGTGCTCTGCTAAGACTAAAACCCATGACATTAAAGATGACATCACAAATGTCATTGATGAGATCACTCATGACATCACATGTGTAGTAACTTTTCATTAAAAGCCTGCACAAGGGATTTTCAATGTAATGTTCACAGAAAACTATCAGCGGCCATTCGGAGAATTACCATAAAATGGATAATTCATTGCACAATCCATTGCTGTAAACACCATTGCAGTACAGCGTTCTTTCCAGTGTAGGAGCCAACTCATGCAGAAACATACGCATTGTCTGCAGCATGCACCATAGAGGATCAATACTGATATTTTTGCCACGTTGGATAGTAAAATGCAGAAGTCTTTTGTGTCAGAGTTTTGCGTACTGTGAAACATGTGATAAGTAGCTAATAGCGCCTCACTTACAGCACATTTCTACTACCACACACCAGACAATGAGACCACAACGCACACAAATACACCCATATACAGGGAAAATACAGTAGGTAACAAAGCAGGAGTATTACCAGAAAGTGTTCTTAACCAGAAAGGGTTGCTTATCTTACCATAACTGGCGAATTTGCAGGGTGTTTCGGTCTGACCTGTAACCATAACGTCCCTGTAAGCACTTTTTTCCATTGAATTTGATAGCTTTTTGCTAATGCAACTTGACCATAACGTCCCCTTAACAACATTTTTTGTTAGTGAATATATATATATATATATATTATTTCTGAGGCTTGTGGAATCTGATTAGATCACATGCTGCGCATAGGCTGACATCTAGTGGAAGCTGCGGAGTATTAGTTTGTTTTCTGAAACTCAAAAATGGGCGTCGACATAGGGCGTGCCAGTAATACTATCCCTAGTGTGAAGTCCACTGTACCCATGATCCCTCACGCATGTAGGATCCTCAGATTGTTTTTTTCCACCATACTTGTCGGAAGCATTGTGCGGAGTTCCCTGGCTTTCAGCCATTTTGCAAACAATCAATATTAATTTCCCCGTTCTTGCACTCCCACCTCGAGACATCAAAGATCGACGCCGGTCCGAAGAACAACCAACTGTCGAGACTGTATGACAGACTTTGGGCCTCAGAAGGCCTCTGGCCTCGGCCCTGGAAGTAGAGAGAGTGGGGGGTGGAAACATGCTCAACACTCTTTATTTTCCTACATACACTAGCCCGCTGCCTTAAGGTGACCTATGGAGAGTACTCCATTAAAAATGTTGCCCCAAGTGCAACCGCAAGTACCCTTGGGTTGACAAACGCGCCACCTGTAATCTCTGCTTGCCGAGGGACCACCCCGAAGCGAACTGCAGAGCGTGCAAGCTTTTTAAAGCAAAAACACTCGAGGACCGCTCCACTAAGCGTTGGGCCCACCACGCCAGGCAGCACGAGGCCATGGAAGCGGTGGGTGCCTTCAGTGATGGCAGCGACGCCGTCCTTTCGGAAAGCGAGGGCACAGGGGCATCGAAAGACACCCAAGTGCTAGTCCCCGACCTCGGAGGATTGTCTGGCAGGGCAGTTATGGGGAACACACCCGGCGACACGAGCGCTACCCAAACTACTTCTAAATCTAAACACACGAAGTCCAACCGAGACTCGACACACGTGTTGAGTTCTCGGAAGAGGCACGTAAAGAGCGGTCCATGGAATCGGTGTCCTCTGGGCGTTCCAGGTCGAGCTCGCCACACAACACACGGCAACCGTCCACAGTTGCCAAGAGTGCCTCGCTCCCCAAAGTCACAAAGGTACGTTCGTCAGAAGACGAATCTGACCTCCACGCCCAAGCCGCACACCAAAATTCGGCTCCGGCAGCCCGTTCGGCGTCTGCCTCCGAGTCCCGACGTGCACACCCGAAAGTGAGACAGTACTCCCTATTCTCAACGCCAAGCGTCGAAAGATTCAGAAAAGGCCAAACCGAAACACTCTTCCACTCATGGGAAAGGGGACAAACAGCAGAAAGTGTCATCACATTCAACTTCTGCACCCAAGGCACACAAGGACAAACGCAGGTTGTCAGATAAGGACAAATCTAAGACTCCTGTCCCAGTCACTACACCCAGGCTCATTCCGCCCACTCCTCCCTCAGGATATAGGACTAGAAGAGGACCTTCGACAGGAGGTTGTCATCCCCAGTTCCAGAGAATGGAGCACTGAGGACATAGACAGGGTGATGAGGAGAATGTCTTCCTTAGCCAATTTATATGAAAAAACCCACAGCATTTTCTTAGCTATACCCCTGACAATGCTACTCCTTCAGGATCCAAGGACTCTCAGCCTCCTAATAATAGATCACGGTTTGATACTCCAGCTCAGGGCCTGACTTCAGACCCTTACTACATCCAGCCCTACCAGCAGTATCAGGATGACCCATATATACAAATGCTGGACGACCAAACAGGGGTCATGTATTATGGAGATGACGAGGACCACGATGAGGAGGAGGAAAAAGAGGAAGAAGTCTACAATATGGACTCTCTGGTTCACAAGGAACCACGAGTTATTGACTCACCAATAGATAACCAGCCCCTTCTAAATGGGGTCTTGGCTAAAGCTGCATAGCACTTCCACATAGACACTCAGGGGGCGCAGGAAGAGAGGGACTTTGCAGAGGAGCTAGTGGGGGACAAGAGACCCATTGCTCAAGCCATTCCTATTCTCAAGTCAATCCAGTGAAGAAATGATCCTTCACTTCTCACTCCTAATCTCACTAGGGCTGTAAACACCAGAATTGAGAAGTTGTTCAGGGCCGCCCAATCGGACCCACTTTACATAAGGGGTCAATTTAAGCCAGACTCTTTGGTAATCACAAACACCAAAAAAAAAGCGGGGACACCTCTATCTTCATCTGAGGCTCCCCAGACAAGGAGAGCAAGAGAATGTATGGGTTAGGGAGGAAAGTGGCCTCCACTTCCGCTTACCAGGCAAGAATCGCCAATACCACCACTCTGCTGGCAAGCTATAATTGCCACCAGTGGGAGCAGGTAGCTGCTCTCATTGACTCCGCTCCGGAACCACTAAAGGGCCAACTAGCCCAAATCGCGTCGGAGGGTAGAGCCATGTCTGGTTAGATTCTGAAGACAACCTTTGATGCTGCAGATAATGCAGGCCGGCTCATAGCAGAGAGCACTGTCATTAAGAGGCACGCTTGGCTAAGACAGTCGGGGTTTAAACCCGAGACCCAGGCTACCCTCATTGACATGCCGGTGGAACCGAATGTCTTGTTTGGCAAAGCAGTAGAGGACGCACTCAAAACTGCCAAAGATGAGTACGATACTCTGAAGTCCCTGGGACAATTGACAAATAAGCCCACCAATCAAAGAGGGAATAGTAATTTTCGTCGCTCACACGGCCAAATTTCCCAGAGGGGCTCCAATTACACACAGGTACAGGGTACATCGTGGGGTGGCAACCAACAGACTACCCAAAGTTACGGCAGAGGTAATAAAAGGAGCCGCGGTAGAGGAAGAGGCAGCCCAGGCAGAGGCGGTACGCCTCCCGCAAAACAGTGACGTTCCGCTCAGGGTCCCTTCCCACGCATCCCCAGTAGGGGGGCGCATTTCCAACTTCACCCAAGCATGGGAAGGGATCACATCGGACAGATGGATGCTGTCCGGTGTCCGCAGGATACTGCATCGAGCTGCTGGAGCGCCCCCGCAACCACCATGCACAACAAAAGATACATTCCCTGGACCACCAAAAGATCCTCCTCGAGGGAATCGTCAATCTTCTTGCAAAGGACACGATAGAACTTGTCCCGGGCAACCAGGTCAACAATGGTATTTATTCAACTTACTTCCTTGTGCCAAAAAAAGATTTGACAATGCGCCCAGTATTAGACTTACGCCCTGCAAACAAGTATGTCAAGCCCCAAAGATTTCACATGACTACTCTCCAAGAGGTAATCCCACTCCTAAAAAGAGGGGATTACATGGAAACATTGGACATGAAAGATGCCTATTTTCATATTTCCATGTTCCCAGCACACAGAAGATTCTTGCGCTTCAAGGTGGACAGTCAGCACTACCAGTTCAAGGTGCTGCCCTTTGGTATAGCTTTGGCTCCAAGGGTATTCACCAAGATACTGGTGGTGGCGGCAGCAGACCTACGCAGGGAGGCAATCCCAGCGTACCCTTATCTCGACGACTGGCTCATCACGGGGGAAACCCCAGTAATTTGCAGATCCAACTTTCAAAGAACGATCGACCTCCTCTTCGAATTGGGTTTCTCTATCAAAAAGCCAGGTGCCAAGCACCTCAGAGCTGTCCTAAACACTCAAGAGGGGTTGGCTTTTCCATCAGAGGAAAGAATTTGGAATCTACTAATGCAAATTCCTCAATATCAGTCCGGTCGCCAGATAACGGTGCGCGATGCGTTTGCTAGGCATGATGGCGTCATGTATTTACCTGGTCCCCCACGCGCGCCTGGGCATGCGGCCCATGCAAGAATGGTTGGCGAAACAGTGGTCTCAGGCAAGTGGTCAGTGGGATGATCTAGTGGTCGTTTCGCCACCACTTGTACAAAGTCTCCACTGGTGGACAAGAGAGAACCTGTCAAAGGGGAAACCCTTTTCGATCCGGAGATACAGGCTGTAGTTACTACAGATGCGTTCCTATCGGGGTGGGGAGCACACCTCCTTCACCACACAGCACAGGGTCTCTGGTCTCATGCAGTGGCCCAGAATCACATCAATCTGCTAGAGCTTCTGGCAGTCTTCAGAGTGCTTCTAGCGTTCGAACCCCACTTGTTAAACCTGTCAGTGCAGATCTTAACAGACAGCACAACAGCAATGTTCGAGTGACTCGTTCGCCAAATCTGTCCAGGCTTGCCCAGAAAATGTGGACATGGGCACTCAGACGGATTTATTTACCTGTCATCTCAACATGTTCCAGGGGATCTCAATTCACTAGCAGACACTTTAAGCAGAGATCCCCTCCCAGAAGAACACGAATGGTGTCTACACAGAGAAGTCGTAGAGGACATCTTCTCACATTGGGGTTTCCGCACTATAGACCTATTCGCCACAAGCAAAAACAGACAATGCATCCAGGTTCCCCCAACCAGACTCTCAGGGGAACGGCCTGTGGATGAACTGGTCAGGGATGTTTGCCTACGCTTTTCCACCAAACCCTCTCATGAGGAAGGTGGTGAACAAGATGCACAGGGAATCTATGACTCTCATCCTAGTTGCTCCCGTGTGCGTGAGGCAACCGTGGTTCCCACACCTACGCAGACTAGCAGTGTGCGAACCCATCAGACTCCCGTGCTGGCACAACCTACTATCCCAGCACCTGAAGTCAGAGTTTGGACATCTCAACCTACCACAGAGATGCATGGACATCCTAAAGGAATCTAGGAAACCAAACACTGTTACTTCGATAAATGGAAAAGATTTGTTATCTGGTGCCAGAATGAACAAATCAACCCGGTTGATTGCACTCCTTCCAATATTGACACCTAAATGCTCCACCTGCTGGATGCAGGGTTGGTATTTAAAACGCACAAAGTACACCTGGCGGCACGGTCAGCCTACACCTCCTCCCATAACAAGGTGTCGTGGTGGAAAGTACCAGTGGTTAAAGCCTTCATGGAAGGGGTAAAGCGACTCCACCCTCCAATTTCAAACCCACCACGAGGATGGGACCTTAATGTGGTGCTTGCTAAGCTCATGGGCCCACCATTTGAACCCATGCATAATAAAGCCAGTCTCAAACACATGACCTATAAAACTGCCTTCTTAGTAGCCATTACATCCATAAGAAGGGTCAGTGAAATTCAGGCTCTGTCAGTGCAGGATCCTTTCTTTACTGTTCATAAGGATAAACTGCTTCTACGAACACACCCTAGGTTCTCACCTAAGTTCATTTCTAAATTCCACGTTAACCAGTCCATTGAGCTTGCGGCCTTCTTCCAAGAACCCAAAAGCTTTGCTGAGGTGAAACTACACACTCTAGATGTGCAGAGCTGTCCTCTACTATGTAGGCAAGACCAGGCCACTAAGAAAAACAGACCAACTGTTTGTCTCCGTAGCTACAGGCAGAGAAGGAGTCGTGTCTCTAAAGGGGTCACCTCGAAGTGGATAGTCAATTGTATCCAGCTATGTTACTCCCTTTCTGAAAAAACACTGCCTTTTACGCCAAGAGCCCACTCTACAAGAGGCACTGGGGCCACTCTGGGTTTCAATGCAAATGTTCCATTAGACAGTATTTGCAAAGCAGCTACATGGAGCTCTATTCACAATCTTACTCAGCACTACTGCATTGACACTCATTCCAAGACAGATACTCAAGTGGGCAAACGGTTCTAAGACATCTATTCGCTCATGACCCTTCTCACATCCCACCTCCTAACACTGCTCGCTAATCTGTGTACAGCATGTGATCTAAGCAGATTCCACAAGCCTCTGAAGGGATACATTACTCACCGTAATCGTATTTCTGATGCTTGTATCTGCTTAGATTCACATGCGCCCGCCCTTCCTTCCCTCTGAGAGAAGGCGCATGGATGCTTGTAGTCTTATCTATCTGCTTGGATAAACTGTACTCGCGCTACTCCTCATGCTCCCTCATGTCAGAAAAAATACAATCCGAGGATCCTACACGCGTGAGGGATCATTGGTACAGTGGACGTCACACTAGGGATAGTATTACTGGCACGCCCTATGTCGACGTCCATTTTCGAGTTTCGAAAAACATGTAATACTCTGCAGCTTCCACTAGATGTCGGCCTATGCACAGCAAGTGAATCTAAGCAGATAGAAGCATCAGAAATACGATTACGGTGAGTAATGTATCCCATATATAATATATATTCGATCACATGCTGTGCAGTTTTTTTTTTCGAAACTCAAAAAGGACGTCGACCTGGCGTGTCAATAGTGTGACGTATACTGTAGCCATGGACCTTCACGCGTTGAGGTCCCAGTTTTTTTTCCACCACCATAGTTGGACGTATATCGCAGAGTTCCTTCTTGGCTGACGCTATTATTTACAAAAAGTTTAATTCTAGTATTTCTTTCTGTCCTTTCAATATCCGTTTACCGCAAGATCTTTGGCGAAGGCTTCAAGGACAGGTTTCAATAGTAGACGACAGCAACCTGTCTCAATTATCTTTTGCCTTGGCCCTGCACAGTAGGGAAAGGGGGGGGGGGTTCATATTCTAGTCTCATTAAGAGAATGTATATTCCCCTTTACTACCATCTATTTCTCCAGGGTGCCACCCCATACATCATTTAAATGTTGCCCTTCCTGTAATAGGAAGTTTCCCTGGAAAGACTTGCACCAGGTGTTTAATCTTTGTCTCCCCAGGGATCACGCTGATGGACAGTTTGTCACTTGCAAACTGTTCAGACCTAAAACCCTAAAAGACTGCATGACCAAACACTGGGCCCACCACGCCAGGCAGGCTGAGGGCACCATGGATGTTGAGGGAGCCTCCAGCGACGACTGCATCAGTGACGCTGAGGGCGATCGGGATCCATCGGATTCCCGCATGCAAGCCCCTGACCCAAACAGGAACGGCCGGCAGTTCTGCTACCAAAAAAAGCACAAAGAGCTTGAAAATTAGCATGTTAACCAAAAAGCATGTTCTGACACCCCGAATGTTGAAAAACCAGAAGTCTTTGTCCCAGGATAAAAAGGTTCAAGGTACCAAAACCAGGGATTACACTACCCCCGAGGGAACCCTTTCAGGGGCTATGCACCATAAGAAAACCCCTGTCCCAGAGCCCCACCTACGCCTGCTACTCCTGCTCCCTCTGTAGTACCAAGCTCCACACTGTGGACCACAGAGCAATTTGCTAAAGTTATGAGGAGGATGCCCTCTTTTATTAATTTAATTGATGACCACCCCAACGTCATCCAAAATCTTCAGGGAACCCCACAGAGCCTGGCAGCAGCCACGCGGAGCGGGGCAGAAGTAATTCAGCCTGCCGCCAAAGGAGCCTGCCTAGGCACCATGCAGGCTACCACCTCGCATCAGGACCTAGGGCAAGATACTTATTACTATACCACGCAAGACTCACAGGATGCTGGCGCATGCGCAGACCCAGAGGACGAAGGGGACACAGTGGACTTGGACCAATATTATGATGGCGATGAGGACATATACCTCATCCAGTTCCCAGATCACAGCGACCCACCGGTGGCTGACTCTCCGGTAGAGAACCAGTTACAGTATAATGACCTGCTCTTAAAGGCGGCAGATCACTTCAAAATAGACAAACAAGAAGCCCAGGTCGACAAAGAATTTGTGGAAGAGATCCTTGGGGATGAAAAAATCAGCAACCCAATTAAACCCAATGCTTTGGCAAAGTGGTGGAGGATGCTCTCAAGAGCGCGAAAGAGGAACCTTCAAATCCCTAGGGCAGCTCATCAACAAACCCTTTGGGCAAGGAGGAAGCTCTAACTCCCTCTGTTTCATAGGACAAAACCCCCAATGGGCCTCAAATAGCCATCAAGGTGGCCAAGGTTCGTCCTGTGGTTTGTCCAGTGGGCAGTCCTCACAACAGGGTTTTCAAAGAGGCCAAAGAAGGTGTTGAAGTAGGGGCAGATCCTCCTCCTCAAGAAGGGGCTCAGCACCCCCTCAGCAATGACCACCCGCTACAGGTTCCCTCCCATGCCACTCCAGTAGTAGGTTGCATTTCTCACTTTACCTACGCATGGAAGGGGATCACTTCTGACAAGTGGGTACTTTCCACTGTGGTGGGGGAATATTGCCTAGAACTGACCCAAACGCCAACCACCCGCCAAGACAAAGGCAATCTTCACAGGAAGAACAATGTATCCTCTTGGAAGAGGTGAAGGCGCTGCTTCTAAAGGACGCCATAGAAATAGTCCCGGCAAACCAGGTAAACAAGGGTATTTATTCACTTTACTTCCTTGTGCCGAAAAAAGACTTAACAATGTGCCCTGTCTTAGACATGCGCCCTGCAAACACCTATGTCAAGCCACACAAATTTTGCATGGCTACGCTACAGGAGGTAATCCTACTTCTAAAGCAGGGGGGCTACATGGCAACCCTGGATATGAAGGATGCATACTTTCATATTTCAATGTTCTCAGCGCACAGAAGGTTCTTGCGTTTCAAAATAGTGAACAAGCACTAGCAATTCAAGGTGCTGCCCTTCGACATAGCCTCAGCTTCAAGGGTATTCACCAAGGTACTAGCGGTAGTGGCAGGGCATCTACGCAGGGCATCAATCCCACTGTACCCTTATCTGGACGACTGGCTGATAACGAGGGAACCCCCACCCCCAAATTTTCAAGCAAAACACAGAGAGGACAATCCATCTCCTGTTCCAATTGGGATTTTCGATCAACAAGAAAGTCTTGTTCCAAGCAAGACCAAACTGTTCTTAAGGGCCGTCATATAAACAGAAGGGGGTCTAGTGTTTCCGTCAAACAAGAGTGCAAAACGTACTGTTGCAAATACCTCAGTAACTGGCCGGTCACCAAATAACAGTATGCAAAGCTATGTGCTTGGTTGGAATGATGGCATCATGCATTTACCTGGTACCGCACGCACGGCTGCGCATGCGTCCAATGCAAGAGTTGTTAGCGAATCGGTGGTCTCAGGCAAGCGGTCAGTGGGACAATCTAGTGGTGGTTTCACTAACCCTAGTTCAAGCGCTACGCTGGTGGACAAAGGAAAACCTGTTAAAGTAAAAACCTTTTGCAACCTTGCAGTGTAAGCAGTTGTCACAGCAGACGCGTCACTCACCGGGTGGGGAGCCAATTACCTGCACCACACAGCGCATGGCCTGTGGACAGAAATCACAACCCAAAATCACATAAACCTTTTGGAACTACTTGCAGTGCTGAAAGCACTGCAAGCATTCCAAGTGCACCTGTTGGGTCAGACAGTACAAGTCCTCACGGACAGCATGTTTTACATAAACAAGCAGGGGGGCACACACTCTACAAGTCTGTCCAGGCTAGCACTGTAGCCCATAGACCCAACACAGTACCGATTACATGATACCGACACTAAAACAATAGCACTGATAAACTGATGCATATATCCTATACCAAGAAGAAAATCACTTTGCAGGCTGCAGACTCTTTGGTTTTAAAAGAGCAAGTGGGCTGGCGGGCAGTTGCAAAGAAGTCCCTCAAGGAGCCTGTGTTCCAAACACGGCAGAAGGCATGGATTGATAACCGAACCACAAACACAACACAATGAACAAACTGAGAGCGAGGAAGCAATAAAAATGTGTTTACCCATCAACAGGCGTGAAGCTGGAAAACCGCTTTGTTCAACATCAGTGCTGCGACTTAGAAGCCTGTAGTTTTGGTCAGCGCATTGTGACAAGTTGCAGCAGTTGTCAGAATGTGCCGAGGTTCTTGCCCCAGAGCCCATTTTAGGCATATATTGACATGTGTCCAGGTGGTACTTTTCATAACTGTACTGCAGCTTGCAGTAACTGAAACACAGCTCACAAACAGGCCTTGCAGTTACATGAGTACATTCTGTGGAAATACAGATGAGTAATAGCGAGGATAGTGGATATGAAGGAAGTGGGCACCAGTGGTGAGTGTGACGTGTCTTAGTAGCTGTTCCTGGGGCAGACTAGATCTGCCAAGCAGGGCCTGGACATGTCATGTGTGCCGTGTGCGGCATCAGAATGGGCTGTGATAGTATGGCCTGAGCTTAGAGTACTGTATGTAGCTTAGCATAGGTATCCTGCCACCTCACCTTCCAAGCCCCTGCTTCTGCCTGTAGCTGGCACTGCATCACTTCAGCAAGTGAAATACTTTTACTCTGTAATGCCATGTTTCCGATTGACTGAGAAATGAGCGGGACTTTCTTAATGCAGCTTAATGCACATCATCCAAGGTATGTAGTCCCAGGGAGATTTGCATGAAGCCAGGCAACAGTCGATGGCAAGCTGTCGTCCTGTTGGACACTGCCTCACACAGTACCTTACCTACACAGGCTGCATATGGGAGAAACTGGTATTGGACAGTGATTACTTTTCATGCCACCTCATTCCTCCTCACCCTTCCCCCCCCTTTACTCCTCCGCAGGCTTAAGGCACGCTTTGGGCTTTTACCAAAGCAGAACAGAGCCTTACTAACTGCACACCGGACACAACACTTCTCGCCCACTGGCTGGAGGTTTCAATTCTTGACTAATCTCACAATCTGTTTTATTTAGCAGAGTCTCACGCCCTTGAGAACCCAGACTAATCTGGTGACCTGCTCGGAATGGGGGGGTTTTGTTATTTTAGATAGCCTGCTTCCTCTTTGGGCTATCCCTACATATTATCCCCACCAAAAATATTGCCGTACATATGGTTGTTTGTCTCGGCATAGGTGATATTTTTGGGGGGGATAATTTGTGGAAGCGGGGGTTGCGGTGGTGTTCACCCCCCACCCCCACACATTTAAAAATAATGCAGGGGTTGTGGGGGTGTCCCCCGGAGGGTCCATGGTTCAATATCGCTGCAAAAATATAGCGACATTTGTGTATTGCAATATTTTTGCATGGATATTAACACATGGAACCCTCTTTGGGGAATGTTTGTGAAAGGTTCATTAGTGATGTAGGCCAGTTACATTCAGAAACCGCATTGCAGGATATAATATAATACAATACAAATATCACATGCCACTGAGTTCTTCTCTTAAACACTAGGTCTATAATACAACATTGAGGGTTGGTGGAGTGTGGAGGTTTGGAAAATAGTACATGCTTCACTCATATTCTAATGCAGCAGGCTAAACATTAAATGAAGGAAGTTTAAATGAATGTGCAATATTTTGTAATATGATTTGTATACTTTTTGAGTCGTCTTGAATCCTTGCTCACATTTTCTGTTCCCTACAATGTTGTGTTTTACTTAACTCTGCAACTGTCTTCGCTCTCCCCTCTGCTTCTTTGCTCTTTTTCACTGTTTTATGCTCTGCTCTTTCCTCCTCTCCCTCCCTTCTTTTTTCTTTGCACTTACTCCATCTGAATTGTTCCCGAACCTAGTATGATAGCTTCAAATGTTTCTCCTCCCCCTTCCCTTACTTGCCCCCCCCCCCCCACCCCAGCATTATCTGAAATGTCGTCAGGCCTAGTATGATAGTCGCTTGTTTTGTTCTTCTCCTTCTCCCTTTACTCCAAACCCCCCTGCTCCCCCACCTATTGTTAAATTCCAGCACTACCTCATTTGTCGTCAGGCATAGTAATGTAGCCGCTTGTCTGTCTCATTCTCCCCCCCTCCAACCCTCTCCTTATTGCCAATGGCTCCTCCCTCTCAAGCACTACCTGAAATGTCGTCCGGCCTAGTATGATAGTCGCTTGTTTTGTTCTTCTCCTTCTCCCTTTACTCCAAACCCCACCTGGTCCCCCACTCATTGTTAAATTCTGGCACTACCTCAATTGCCGTCAGACATAGTAATGTAGCCGCTTGTCTGTCTCATTCTCCTTTCCTACCCACCCCCTCCCTCCTTTCATTGTCAAAAGCTCTTGCACTTTCTGAAATGTCGCCAACAATAGTTAATTTCACATTCTGAATTGTAGCAAGGACTTAAGAATGTCACTGCATTCTCCCTTGTTACCTCCATGCCTTGAAGTGCTTTGAAACACATTGATTATTTATATGGCGCCTATGCACAATCAGTCTATATCAAATAGAGTATTATTATTGTGGCTCTTTAAAGCCAAGCATCAACACATCAACTAAAGCTAGGAAGATCTGTGATCAACTCTCAAGTGCAAATACGGCTCAAATCACAGCTACACCTCTTTGACTAAAGTGTGCAGACCTGAGCCAATCCTTATATCTCACTGTGACATAACCGTCAAGATTGGGACACAACACAAAGTATGCACTTTGTTTAGTGGGGAATGGAGAGGTAGGCTGCTGGATAGGAGTCTCTTGCCTGCTAGGCTTGTGTTTGGTATTTGAAACCAAGCCAGATGTGTTAACTCAGCTTTGGCTCTATACATTGATCTTGTGGCTCTACTATTCTAATGGGCTATCTCTGCTCTGCTGTAGCTAGAAGGAAATATGTGCACAGATACAGAGAGAGCCCAGGTAAAAGGTTTTTTGCTTCTGTTAAAAGATCAAGGATGTTACACCTCATGGTACGCTGTATATCTGGGGGTTTGGTTTGACATGTCATTCTTGAGGTATGGGGAGGGTGTGCCATGTGCGATGAGTGGACTAATGGCAGTCACATAATTGTTACTTTCTTGCAAGGAAGAAAGGTCATTACGCTCTAGATATTAAATGTTCTCTAATTATTGAAATGGTGAGTAAAATAATCCCACCTCAAAATCTTATCTGGAGCACTGATTGGAGGGATAGGAGATTGGCGGGAGGAGTGAGGCGAAATGGATAGGAGGAAAGAGTAGGATCGGCAGAGGTGGGAGTGCTAGACTGGACCTGAATCCAACCAGGTATTTGTAAGGCACAGTTCCCAAATGGAACACAAACCACTGGGTATGGTCGGGAAAGTTAGAAAGTCCCTGAGAGAGTTATGAGAGATTCGTCTTGGGGTCCGACACAAGACTAGAGAGAGAGAGAGGGATAGCCCTAGGGCCCACAAGAACTGCAATAACATACCTTAAACCGCCTCTGAGACAGTTATACTTGTTCCATCTGTAAAACATCTTTACTCAGGGTATGATGTTATTTTACGGTATCTAGTCAATTCATCTAAACCCTTTCCATCTAAATTTCTCCATCTAAAAAATGTCCATCTAATGCATGTTTTTGGGGGTTAAAGTGCTCATTTGTGTTCAGGTGTATTTTAAAGGATAAAAAACAGGAGCTTGGGGAGGGGACCCCTCACCCCCCAAAAAAATGCGTTAGATGGACATTTTTTAGATGGAAACATTTCGATGCAATGGCAATAGATGCAATGGTTTTAGATGAAATGACCTTAAACCGTATTTTACATTTTTCTTCCAATATTGGCCACTTCTTCTGCATTTCAGTTGTTGGAAGCCTTCAAGAAAGCAGGTAATCCCGCTTCCTCCTCAGGGGGCAAAACACTGAAGACAGTCGAGGCCACCGCACCTGACAAAACCGGCAGGAACTCAGTCCAGTCCTTCCTGTGTGCCCAAGAGCCTGGGGCGGTTAATACTTTGACTAAGCTTTGAGAACCCTCAATGCCATCGGAAGCCTGTGGCCGCAGTGCTCTTCAACATAATCTCTGTAAATTCTGAAAGGCCCTTCAACAACAGAGCAGTCCTCTGTCAAGGTTTACTTTGCAATCTGGGAAGGATTGTTTCAGCTCTTTTCGAAGCATCTTTGGCAGGATGGCACTGGATTTTATGTAGATTTGAGCTGTTACCATTGGCTTTGCCCCAAGAGGAGTTTCAAAAAGAAGAGCACAATGTGAGGGGTCAAATGTCAAGCAGACAACTTTGTAAAGAGTTTTCAACTTGAGCCATTTTATTCAATAAACAGGTTGGGAAAAACTCCTCTCTATCCCAACCTTGATGAGGATTTCCCTGGCTAAAATAAATCAAAGGAAACGCTCTAACAAAGGGATATCTAACCCTCACATTTAAATAGCAAGCAAAGCAAAAAGAAAATACATGGCAATTCAACAACAATATTAACATGTGACGCAAGTCAGTGTGATCAGTGTCTCTTGTCATGACCTGGGTGAACTTCCCTTACCCAGATCCAAATAAGGATTTCTCTACTGTTCAAAGGAAAACAAAGACATCCGCTTTAACCCAGTTCCAATACAGTTCTTAAATTCTTTTACTCAAATCCACAATTTACTGTTGCTTCAATAAAAGCATCTCTGGAAAGTCATAATCTCTCACTCCTCCTGAAATAACTTTTTCACAGTTGTAGTAATAACGAATATTTTGGTCAGGATGGTTTACCACAACTTTAGCTGCAGAAAGAATTGTAACTTTACTTCAACCAGCTTTCACAATTCTTCCCCAAAACTTCACAACTCGTATCTTGTTTTCTGTTAGTACAACTCTTCAGCACTTGCACCTTCTACTGCCTGGCTTCTTCCTTTGCCAGGTTCTTCTGGGCAATATCTTCTTGTCCTATGGGTATACTTGCCTGCTCGACTAGTTCGTCAACACCAAAGCGCTTCAATGGTAACTTTCCAGCTTAGAATAACAGCTGCTTCAATGGTCTTTGCCAGCCTAAGTCTTTAAATGGGTTAGGGGAAAACAAGGAACCACATTAGTACTCTTTAGGTATCCTGGGCAATTCAGCTCCTCTTCCTCTGAATAACCCTCTTTCCCCCTTTTACCCCTTCTGTAACAATAGCCAAATAGTGGTAAGGATAAAGTCTTATTCTGCTTCTGTCTTGTTTTTTGTACACTAAGCTCAATTTAGACAGTTTTAGATTTCTCAAAACACAAATAGCCAATCTCACAATCTGTGTGCTTTTTACCAATCCCTGGTGGCGTTTGGCAGTACTTGTTGAATTGGTATTGCTTAGTTTTCAATCTCTTGGCTATTTGGTGCACAATTCAGTTTTAAGCATGATTCCCCCACTGGGTTGTTGTGCTTGCCAAAAACTGGCTTTTACAGTTCCTTTGTTTCCTTATGCGCAACTTTCGTTGCTTTCTGACAGTTAGGTATTCAAAAATACCTCTTTCGCTCATACGTGAATGAATATGCTGGCTGGGAACACGCATACAACAGTGAAACACTCCGGGTTCACTCGCAGACAGTGAACCCACTGGATAAGTTGCTTGCCTTCGTTTTGCTCTGCTCACAGAACTTCAGTGACCCTGACTTGTCTCAGCACTGCAAACAAACCTTCTTGGTCTGCCTTTGCTGCCACCACGTTAGTTCGGAATCCATCGGTGCTCCTGAGACTCTGGTGCAACCCTGCCACCAGAGATCTCCCTGGTTCCTTCACCTCTTCTGCTGCCTGCTGCAAAATCTCTGCACAACGCTTTGGGAATGGGCAAGTGTTTCTTTTCCACGCTACCCGCTGCACAACCTCTGCACTGGGGATGATTAGAGGCACAGACCCTTGCAGCACTCAGTGGTCCTGGCGTCTTTTTGCTCCACCATTCCCCCCTCCAACTACAAATATGGACCGCACTTCTACTTCGTCTCCTGCCTCGTCTCCTCAACCTGCACCTGAGGGGGCCGTTAAAGCCTCAGTCTCCCTCCGGTGTTGGTCATCCGGGTCATTTAGCTAACCACTCAGTTTTGTCCCTTTACATTCTTCTTCCTCGTCTCCGTACTGAAGGAATTATGGGATTTGAAGTCCCCTTAAAAAAAGCTTGTTTTTTAAAACTTTTTCTAAAGGAGTATCACAAAGGTTAATTTGGAGACCTATTGACGAGGAGGAATATGTTTTTAAAAGGAATGCTGTTAGCCTTTACAATCTTCTTCCATTACACCTTTCGGAGTTAGAGGAATTTTCCACTGTCTGAGTTCCATGAGTTTGAGAAAGATGTGCATCTATTTTACTCCTTTGGGGCTTCTGACTAATTCAACCCACATTGAGATGTTAACTGGTGAAACAGAATGGGTTATTGTAGCACCAAGCCATTATGTATTGTGTGAGTCGAAAAATGTCTTTCAAAAGAAGGCAAGTACTGTGTCTCATTCAATGCATTCTTTTCACCTCACTGAGCCTTTGCCCCTCCCCGGTGATCCTCCCGCAGAGCACCACCCCTAAGGTCAGGATCAGGAAGCGTCGGCCTTTCACTGGCCATCTGGTAGGAGTCTTTAGGCAGGGGTTCAGTGAGGGATCGATAGGATTCATCACAACAGGCTGACCGAATTGGCCATGAATTTCAAAGATGCTAATGGCCTGGACACCTCAAGAGGTGGAGTTCAAACTGCTGTATCTTGATGCCCATCCTAATGCTGCTTATATAAGGATGGCAGCTAAATTCCCTGATGCCTTGGGCTGGGGTCCCTCTGCTAGCGATAACTGAATATGACCTCACTGATATTCTTGAAAAAGGATCACAAGAGGTACCTGTACTGCCCTTTGATGCTGCCATCAAAGATCCCTTGCTAGACCTGTGGAAGAGACCCTTCTCAGTGGCAGCAGTGCACAAGGATCTGGTTAAGAAGTGTATAAAGTGGCTTTCTCTGATCTGGACTTTCCTAGCATCCCACTTGCAACACCCTAGTGGTACATGCTGCAACATCTACTGCCGAAGCAAGCACCTGTCCCTCCTTGCCCCCCTGATGAGGATGATGGGAGGTATGATGCCCTTTGTTAAAAAAATGTTTTCACTTCAGGCAGCATCACTCTGGACACCATTAACGCAATATGCATGCATCCAAGGGTTCCATGTCTTAAAATAGCAGCAAAAATGTCTGTGGATACAAAATATCGTGGCCATGGTTTTGCCGCCACAATCATGTAAAGGATGCGGGGGACACCCACGCAACCCCTGGACCCATTATACCATTTAAGGAGAACGGGGGACACCCCCAATCCCCTTAAATGGTATAATGGGGTACACCTTTACCGGGTCAAACCACAGCATTTTTGTTATCGGTGACAATTTTTGCCGCCATTTTATTACCCGATACCCATCCAAGGCCTCCGTAGGTGGATGGTCTCGGCCATCAAAGAAGCCTACGAGGGACAGCATAAGCCACCTCCGGCCAACATGCATGCCCACGCGGTCAGAGCCAAGGCAACTGCCATTGCTTTGCCAGCGGCATGTCAGCTGGCAAGTCATAAGCAGGGCGTCCACATGGGCCACCCCTTCGGCTTTCTGCAAGCACTACTGTTTGGATGCCGGGTCTTGGTCAGACGCGGCTTTTGGGCAGGCGCTCCTTAGAAACCTGTTTGCTTAAGGAGGGTCTCCTCTCCACCCTGTGGCTACACTCAGTTGTAATCGCCCATGCAGTATGGAGGAAAGGGGACGGGGCGTGAGAGTAATTAGAAGTTAGTCACCGTAGTGTCTTGGTGCCCTTTCCTCCATACATCCCACCAGCCTCCCCCCTAATAAAACGGTGTCATTAGGTAATGTTAATTCTATTGTCGACACGTCCATGCGGACTGAGGTGTGGTGCCGCAGGGCAGAGTCAGGGGAGCGCATGCTCCCAGGGCCGCACACCTCTAAATTTAGAGAAGGTTTTTTCTGGTGAAAAAGGTTCTGCCTCCCGTCCCCCACGAGGGACGCCCATGCAGTATGGAGGAAAGGGGACTAAGGACTAGTAACTTAGAATTTCTACTATGTCAGCTCACTGGCAGGCTCCTTGCTTTGCATATTGTGTGTGTGTGTGTGTGTGTGTGTGTGTGTGTGTGTCGGTATTGTAATACAGACTTTGCGTGCTCAGCTGATGGTGTCAGGAGGCTTGTGTTCGCATCCTATAGAAGTCTGTTTTTTTGTCTTGCAAAGGTGTAGATTTGCATCTTTTTAATGGATCATTTCTTTCATCCCGGTATGCACAGAATATTTGTGAGCCCTATAGTACAGTGTCTGCAGTAAGTAGTTTACTGGCTCACACACGCTCTGCCAGCTTGCGCATTGTGCTCATGGTGTCATGACACCTCCACCGCCTTCAGCCATTCAGCAAACCTATTTAGTGTGACTTAATTTGTTAAATGCATTACAGTGGAATGTAACGCACAACACTAATGCAGGATTTCCTCCTTGTTTTGCAAAGACAGATTAGTATATGTTTCTTATCTGCTTAAATTGTGGAATTGCAAGACCCGTTGATTGCATGCATCAAATACTTTTACTAGTCTATGTACACTACCAATGGGAGTCTCATTGGTTCTGTTATTTGTAGAGAAAGCCCTTGGCGCTCACACCAGAGAAAATACAACCCACTAGGGAAAAAATGCCAGCACACCTCTTGCAATGAGAACAAGGTTTATTCTCATTAAAAAACAAGTACATGGTAGCAAAGAACTCTGCTGCCACGGAGCGCTCTGATTAAATCAGCATAACCAGCAGATTATAAGGGCACACAGACTAATAAATCAAATCATTTACATGGGTTACAAATCCAGGTAGCTGATTGGTGCGACCCTATACATATACAACCAGAAGGGGTGCTAGGCCATTGGTCCCAGCTTCTCCTGTCCATCTTCCACGTGGGCTGCTTCTCCGTACGTCACTGGGCGCCAAGTTGCTTAATTGGTAATTAGAAATGCTAAAAACATTGCAATCTCTGTGGCCTAATGTGCACCTTTTTAATGCAGACATGGGCGCTGAGGCTACCTTCGAGGTCCCACTATCTTACGAAGCCCCAGCTCGATCCCAGACACGTCAACGCCATTCCAGTTCTAACCACCGAGGCTTAGATTTGCACTTTCCCTCCCTGACACCTTGCAGCCCAAGGGGGCCTGGGATACTCTGCTATGATTCTTCGGATTGGCGGTCCAACAACTTTATGGTTGGTGGTCTGGGACTGACCTGTACTCTAGAATGTTGGTCTCTTGGAGTAAGGGCATATAGGTACTATAACTTGGGGTTTGGTCTGGGGGAGGTAGAGGCGTGTGCCCTCCTTCTCATTGGTTAAATGCTCACAGGAAGCTCTAGGCCCCCCTCATGGCCTTGTAGGGCACATTCTTTCTGAGTTACACATGTTGTTAGTATGAGACAATGCGAGTTTCATGAATCACTGTGGATTTGGATTTTCCCACTGCTGCCCAAGCTATGATATATTTTATTTATATCACGCTCATGCACAGGTGTTTCAGAGCGCGACAAAGCAAGGGAGAGGAATAGGGGAGAACAAACTTCTACATTCACACACGTATTTCTATGTTTCGTGCCTGGGCCTACTGCCCTGGCTGCAGCGCTGCGCCAGGCCTGGATTCCAAGATGGCTGCTGTTTTCTAGGATGGCGTTCAATTTCCTATTGCAATCTACTGTCGCATACTAAACTACCTACAATGCAGCTTCTATTGGCACACCCCTACAGCCTTCCCAGGCATCTATAACACAATGTTGGGCCTCTGCCGCATTCTAAAACTCTTGGGGTCCTGGGACGATGGCACCCACTTCCCAACATATTATAGATGAGCGTTTAGGGGGTGGGCAGAGAAAGGGGACACAGTATACTTTAGGCCCATTTGCGTATCCCCATCTTCCTTCAGTATGGGGACTGTGTGCCTGCATTATGTGTACACTAATGTGTGATTGTGTTTAGCAAAGTGTCTTCTGGTGGTACTATACAGGGATTTGAGTAGAACGGTAAACTCTAATATTGTAGTTATTACTATGAGCTAGCTGATTGCAGTTGTAGCTCGAAACATATTGTGACCTGCAGGTAGCTTCTTCCTCTGTTTTATGTCAACAGATGGGGTGGAGGCTTTTATTCATTTCTCTGTAGCTCTACACCCATAGTTTATCATGATGGAGTTTATTGCAATGCACATAGGGAAAAATCTCATTTTCTTTAATTTTAAATATTGATTCATTAAGATATAGTGGATTACAATGCCTACAAATATAAAGTAAAAACTGGCCTTCGTGTCAATTTTCATTCGGGAGAGTTCAGCTTGATTACGTGGGCCAGTCGTTGTGTTTGCCGAGGTGGCTGTGGGGACACTTACCAGGAAAAAAGGGGTGGGGCGGGGCAGGAAGTGGGCTAGTGCAGATAGATGCGAGTCTGGCCAGGGATATCGAAGGAACCTTCACAAGAATGTATTAATCTTGTCCTTTGTGCTGGGTGTAATTTTTCTTCCCGACCTCCCCAGCCCAATGAAATGTGTGTACACCAAGGTCAATTTGGGTGTCCTCAGAATAAGGGACAAGTGAGCCTTTTCCATGCCATCAAAGTTGACTTGGTTATACTATGCTCTATACTTCTCAAACACCACCAGCTGTGTATTTGTACCATTTTGGCAGGAGAAGACTTGAAGTGCTAAACATATTCTGCACATCCTCCAGGGATAATGGCACGCAATGGGTAGTCTGGCAATTTGGCACCATTGCTCTTCATTGGAACTGAGAGGCTGAGGTGAGGGATCCATGCTATCAGGGAGCAACTGTGGCAAGCGTTTGCAAATGGAAATTGGTGGTAGGGGAGTGACAATTTCCAGTAGAGTGGATTGCAGTACTGTGGGTGAATTTATTTTCAAATTTGTTTATTGGCATTTTCAATAATATCAAGTTATGTGCGGTAATGCCTTTCTCAAATAGCAATAGCCATGTGTTTAACTTAACGTCAAGAAAATACAAATGCAAAACAAAACAACCATAACTGTCTCCATATTCTGTTAGTATCATATAGCGTCATCTGCTATGGGGGAGGGTGGGGGCGAAGGGGAGCCATCTGGTAACTTCAAAGGGGGAGGGCTTCCGAAAAGGTCTCTATCATCTGCAGCACTTCAGCTGCTGCTGGCTTTATGGTAGGTCCCTCATGGGCCTAATTTGAGTTCCAATTCAAGGGGGTTTGTCATCCGAAGGGTGGAACATGTGTCTGGTGAGTTCCTTCCATGCCTCGAGTGTCATACTGGAGTCATCCGTGGATCTGGCCACACAGTCCTCCCATGCCACGGTCTCGGCTAGCACCCATCGTTCAGTCTCTTTGTGCCATAGCTTGAACTGAGGGCCCATGGGTTTTTTTCCAAGCCATTGCGATAGTTCTTTTGGCCAGTATGCACGATATGTCCATGAGTCTTGTCGCATGCTTGAGTTTGGTTGGTCTGGGGTAGGTTCCCAAGAGGCACTCATCGGGTGTCCAGTTATATTTGCTCAGGCCTGCTTTTTCGCAGGTTTGTTGAACTTTCTCCCACAGAGACCTTGTTTTGGGGCATTCCCATAGCATGTGGATCAGATCCGCTTTTTCCCCCCATGCACCAGTTGCAGGTCGATTGTGCCTGGGGATTGAAGGTGGCTATGCGGCACAGGGTCAGGTAAGTTCCATGAAGAATGTTTAGCTGAAGCTGTCTGAATCTATGATTCCTGGATACCTCTTTGGGGAATGTAAGAGCTCTGTTCCATTACCCTTCAGACATTTCCCGGCCTAAGTCCACCTCCCATTTGCTTTTCATTTCCATACTCCGAGGATTTGGCATGTCGATCAGGTGGCCATATATTTGCGATATGGGTCTACCGCCCTCTCCTAAGTTGTACATCAGAGTGAGGAATGGGTCTGTAGCTGGTTCTTCAGGCCACGAGTCCCATTTGCGCCGGGCCACAGCACAGGTTCTTTTGATACCATAGAAATTGGCCGGTATGTATGCCCTCTGTCTCCTGTAGCGAGGTGAACTCCCTAAAAGTGCTCTCATCATACAGATCTCCCCAGGTGTAGACCCCGTCCCTCTCCCAAAGTCTGATGTGTTTCAAGTCAGAAAGTGTTGTGCATAAGTCTGCGATCAGGGAACTTCTGGGGCAGAGGGGTTCCGTGAGTTAGTGAGCGTTTTCACCCTGCGCCAAATTTGTGCTGTGGGTGAAGCTGCCTTAGGCGACGTTATTGTTATAGGACTTGAAGCTAGTGGCAAGTGAGGTAAAGAATCCGGTTGGGTGAGTAGAATGTCTGCAAAAATGGGCTTTACTGGAATGCTTCATAAAGGAATGGAGATGATGGCTGTCCTGAGATAGCTGCCTGTGTTGTTGGAGAGTGCCGAAGCAGAAGCCGTGGGATGCTAGGGTCATGGCTGTGAGTACTTCAGGCCAGTGTTCTCTGAAATATATTTCAAAATTGTTATTGCTACATGCCCCTTTTCCATTGACTGTCTCATTATGCGCAGAGTGGTGCAAATGCTGCTTCAGAGTGATCAATTCAGAGTAAATGGTCTGCATCCAGGGGAGCAGGGTGCCTGGTACGCCCGCCGGTACTGGCCCATTTTTCTGCCTCAAAGTCCATTAGCCTTACCTGCCTGATCCACTCTTTGTACCTCCTCCCCATCCCTGAGATCAGGTTATGACATCTGCTCCTGTTGCTGCTCCACAATGTTGGTTTGTCGGGCCCATTACCTTTCTCACTCTCAGTTTAGTGGTAATTGATTTTCCAGAATAACATCCAACACTGGTAAAGGTATTTGTGCTAAAGAAAAGAACATGCATTGTGTTAATCTCATGGGCACTCAAAAATGTGACAATACTTTCTTGAGTATGTGAGGAACCTGAGGGCATCCTCACTTCTACTCCCCCTGGATCCTCTTCTAAGGTGGCCAGGGAAAGGCCATCCCTCTTGGATCCAAACCCTGTGGGTGGAGATGCAAGGGAGGATAACCTGGGCAAAGGGACCTTGGGGAGTGGGGAGAGGATGTCTTTGGGTGAGACATGGTATCCCCTTTCCTTTGTCAGAATGAACCCTACCCTCTCCCTGCCTGCATAGGTTGTCGGTCATTTCCTCTTTCTTATTCACAAAATATCCCACAAACCTTTGCCTTTGAGACTAGGGTGAGGAAGAGGTGACTAGGAGTTGTGTACACTCCCATTCATTTACACCACTTTGGTACTGAACGAGAAAGAGGACTGCAGAGACCTACCAGTGCAAGAGTCCGGCATGTCCAGCTAATAGGATTAATTATGGTCAGGCAATTGAAGACAAGGGCTTGCACCTAAAGCCATTTAACAGGCCACAGATGCATAGAAGGAGGGACTGCCAATAAAGAGAGGAGAGAAACCTTCCTAGAGGATAGGGCGCGGCTGACAGAGGAGCAGGCTGGAGAGGGGCCGGCAGGAAGGACACTGTGCAGCAGAAGGGTGAAGGTGACACCAGGGCCTGAGCGGGCCGTGAGAGGGTCGAGACACCTGCAGCCCCTTTGCTTTGTGCCCACAGCCTGAGCTTCTGGGACACTGAAAGCTCCCATGCATTACAGGCCACTGGTAGTGTCCGCGAAGGGAGAGAGAAGCTACTTGCAACAAGCAGCAAGGTTTGAAGGTGGCAAATACTGCTCGCCCGGCTCCTGAAAAGAACAAGAGGAGCGAAACGAAGCAGGAAAGAAGAGAGAAGATGCACAGAGCAGCGGCCACATAAAAGTGAATGGAATAAAGGAAACACTCCTACCGGAACGCTCCAGGGATTGCAAATGGGCATATGACGATGCTGAACGGACTGAAACCTTTGACAGTTGGTTGTGGAACCCGATTGACGATTTTTGAATGCCGAACAAGCTGCACATTTTTATGAATGCATTTAAAAGTTAAACAAGTAACATTGAATACCAAACTAAAGGAAAGTTATGATGAATATATGAAAAAAATGAAAACCAAGTAATGAGCGTTTATGAACGACATGAAAAGCAAGTGATGGGCACTTATGAATACTGTGAAAGCAATGAGGTGAAACGGGGTGAACATGTGAGTTATGTGGAAAACACCTTGTGGCAAAGTCAAGCGACTGTCGAGGAGAAGCAGAAATTAAAGTTTTAGCAGGGAAACCCAAAGAATACCAAAGTATAACAGAGTGGCAACGGTTATCGGTTGCGTGACCTGTAGTGGCATGACGACTGCAGCTAGACTGAGTAAACCCTGCTTGAAGAGAGCGAAGGAAAGTAAAGATAAAGAAACTGCCTTTGATAAACAATTTGCTGAAGTGAATGAGAAAGAGAGCAATCTGTATGAACTATTGAAAAGCCAAAAGGATTACAAAGGTAAATTGGAACTGTTTTGGAAAGCCTAGCGATTTGAACTGATTGTAGGGTAAAGCTTGAATAGCTGACTTCTTGTGTAAGGAAACCCTGAGTCTTTGTGAACTTTCTTGACTTCTTGTGGACGGAATCCCTGAGGCCTTTTGGAACTATTTTGAACTTGGGGAAGCTGGAAAGTAAGCCAGGAGCTGAAAAAAGCTCTGACCTTTATTTGGAACACTTTTTTTTTTTATTGCCGACATCCCTACACATTATCTTTTAGATGTGTGGGCAAGTATAGGTTTTGGACACAGACAAACCTTTAAGTTTAACATATTGACACAGACTACCTTTAGTTTCTTTAGGTAGGGAAACCTGACCTTGGCATTGGGCAAATTAGGCTTTACTCCATCCTGACATTTAAGAAAATAAACTGTTACTGAGAAAATTGAATGTCTGTCTTACTTCATGATGCCTTCACAAGTATCAATCCTTTCAGCCAATAGAGTATGAATGAGACACCGCTAACAGAAATGGCTGTGGCTGTACAGAAAATAACCCAACAGAGTATACTATTGTCCCATACAGTATACAACATGTCTGATGCTAATGGAGATTGCATGAGACCATTTTAATGGGAGGGACTATAATTAATGCAGCCATTCCTATGCCTGTAAAGTGAATTTGGGAACAGAAAAGGGGGCTCCAACCACAGATGTAGTTATTGACACTGCCCTTATGCCAGGGTGCCTAGATAGCTTTGTTCACATTATTTCAAAGTACTGCTTCAAATAGTAAGCCAGGTATCTTTACAAATGAACAGTAAGGTTACCAAATGCAACCAATATATGTGACAAAAGCACTTATTAGTATAATAGTAAATGGTTTATTCAATTTTTTTAGTTTTTTCTTTTTAGAGCAATGTCATATTCTATAAAAATGAATGAATTGAAAAGGACATCAATACAATGCAGGAAATATAAATTGTAAAAAGAAGAGAAATTGTAACTTCTCAAAATCTGTTATCCAATTTCCACATAATTAGTGAGTTAGTATCATTTAAGTGCTGCATAATCATATTGAAGCATGTAGAAAAGGAAAGCAGGAGGAATTATTAATGTTGTTTACAAAAACAGTTCAACAATTATGCAACACAGGTAGAAAAATAGTAACCAATTTGTTGGTCCACAAATTTTAGAAAGGCTGGCTCTTTGCCCGGCTATACTATGAGTGTCTAAAAAGTCAAATTTACAAACTGAAGTGAATTCAATCGAAACAGGACCAAAATCTTTGGTCCAAATGCATATCACCAATTTAAAAGCAAAGAATCCCCAATTGGTTGGTTTTGGTCCTCTGTTTGTTGAATTTATTTCATTCCCCTGGTACAATTTCTCTTCTTTTTACAATTTATATTTCCTGCATTGTATTGATGTCCTTTTCAATTCATTCATGTTTATAGAATGACTTTGCTCTGAAAAGAAAAAAAAGAAAAAAAATGGAATAAACCATTTACTATTATACTAATAAGTGCTTTTGTCATATATATTGGTTGCATTTGGTAACCTTACTGTTTATTTCAAAGTACTGCTTCAAATAGTAAGCCAGATATCTTTACAAATGATTTGAACAAAGCTATATAGGCACCCTGACATAAGGGTGGTGTCAATAACTATATCTGTGGTTGGAGCCCCCTTTTCTGTTCCCTACTGTATAATAGCCCTGTATCCTTCCAGAGTAGGGGCCATCCCTTCCGTTACAAAATGTAAAGTGAATTAAACACTTCTGGGAAGGCCTGTAATGGAAGTAGACAGTACTGTACCCTGTGACAAAGTCCCTGCCTGACCTTACTGGTGGATACTGGAGGTCGCCATGGGGATTGTGGGGGTGCTAGTTAGCCCACACGCCTGGTGGTGATGGGCACAGGAACATCATGGGGAGGAACCTCTGGCTACTTCCACCATGCCATGCATGAGAAATACCCAAATGCCATATCTGGAGTCTTTGTGATTCCTAAAAGAAAGACTGTCATGGAAACTCTACAAAACTGAACAATGAGAAGTTTTAATGGGTTAGACAAGGTGGCTACTTACGAAGTTGACCTCAGTTCGGAGCACAATTGAGATGCTTGTACCATGTGCTTAATTTAGGGTCATGCTGACTTCTTAAGGTGGTCTAGCTTAAGCTATTAGCATTTGCTTCAGACGTGTGACGGGGCCTCTACAGAAAGAGTAAAAAAACTTTAACTTCCGATAGAAGGGTGGGGGAGGCGGGGGAGTCTGGGGCCAGTCCTGTGTTCTACGAAATGGCAAGTGAATGGGCCTACACATTATATTTTCTTTTTTTGTTTCAGATGCCTCGTTGACTACCTGCACCAATTTGGAAAGTGGTGGAGCCCCACAGAAGCTTCTAATTCTAGATGCACGTTCTTACACTGCTGCTGTTGCCAACAGAGCGAAGGGAGGAGGATGTGAATGTGAAGGTGACTAGGAATACTGTGATGTCATGAACAGTTAACTAGTGATTGTTTCAACTCCTAGTGGAGAACGCTTACAACGGTCCAAATTTAAAACTATTCCATTAGCTTATTTGCATGCACGATATTTAATGTGTCGTTTTTGTTCAACTTTTTTAGTATACACACAAGAAGTATTGATTAGTTTGCTAAAATATTCTAAGTATATTGTCAAATTCATTGGTTACATGCACCATATTAAGTGCAATGCATTTCTGAAAAATCCGTTTTTTTTTTGGAGTTTACCATCTGAATTCTGTGATCCGTTTCCAATGTACTTTTTGCTGTAATCTGAATCAGATGATCGCTGGTATGAACTGATGCTGCATTTCCCCTTAGTTGCTGATGGATTCCAGCTGCCGGGATGATATTTCATAGGTGCTGTTCTGAACGCTTCTACTAAGCGAATAGTGTTTCTCTCTCTCTCTCCCTGTGTCTCTGGACAAGTTGGTGACTGCATGCTCTTGGTTACTCCTTGCATATGGGTTGGTTCTGATTCTTGTAAACACCAGTCATTTTGCTAGTGATGGAGAGCACACATTCAGTTGGGTTGAAAGCTTGCAGACAGATCATTGGCTCTAACCTTTTACATACTCATGTGTCTGCCTAATACGGCGACTTTTCACTACATATGTGAACTGGTAATGGCATATTCCAGTTTTGTACAACCTAAGCCATGGATTAATAAGCCAAATCATAAAAATAAATGTTCACCTCTGATAAAAGAATTGTGTTAGTAGATGTGAGTTCTGTCACATCCCT